>NW_024066114.1:0-600000 GCF_013036055.1 Alternaria burnsii | reverse complement strand
GATTGGACGATGGAGGATGATACGAATGTTCTGGAAGCGCCACTTCATAACCAGTCTGGTTCGCCGAAGAAATTCTGGACACGGCTCGTCAGGGTTGGAGAGAATCGACGGCAATTCCTCATGCCACTTCACAATCTGTGCGTCGTAGCTAGCGGTTTCTGTGGAGGAAAGCAGAGGAGACTCGACGAGCCGATCCTGTATCCTAGTAGCGATCTGACAAAATGCCGAAGCGTGCACTAGAGGCAGGATCTTGAGTTGCTCGATGTACTGAGGGCTGTTGGGTGGTGGTATTGCCTGGGACTGTATTTGACGTCAGTAGTTATCGACTGCAGCAGTCGTCAAGAAGGCTTACAGTGTTTGCGGCCGTTCCAGGCCTCAAGACAGTGATGGAAGGCCCCATTCTGCCCAACGAAGGTCGACCCGTCGTAGTGGAAGCCCAAGAATCCAGACAAAACAAACTCCACCAGATGCGTCGTCTCATCTCCGGGGAAATAGAATCCTCTTCACCCGGTGCCATGAACTGCCTGCTTGCGTCACTGCGTTCAGAGTACTCACGATGTAAACCTAGCGCGGTAGCCATACGAAGCGTACCGCCCATCAGGGAATGCGCTTCATTCGGGCGGTTGAGATAGTGCATATAGTATCCGCTCATAATGGCTAGAGCCTGGAGTACTTCTAAGTTGCCGCTTCCGAACGACTCCAGAGACAGGTGCTGCCGAGATCGATTGAAGTAGACATAGTGTGCTTCGTTGTCTGCAGCTAAAGAGGCAAGCGACCCCAATGCGAAGACCATGTTCAGTAGCGCCAGCCATGCTGAGTCCTTGCGGTTGCCGTACAAGAACGTGGACCAAAACTTTCGCTCATCGATCATAGGACAGAAAGGATGCACGCGGTCAAAATAGCTTTCAATCAGCTCTTGACCATGCTCGGCAGTCGGTAAGGCATCTGGCCTGCTGTCTGCTAACTCCGGTGGCGGAGAGCCTGCGCGGCTTGGTAGCGCAGTCTCCTGGCTGTTGTGTGCGATGAGCGAACGTGTCTGAGGTGCACATCGTACAATAACCTTTAGTGCCGCTGTAATAGAAGAAATGCCAACGTAAGAGGATAGGCGGTCGACGGACATTGATAGTCCATTTACATCGTCGGAGATGCCTTGGACACGGAGCTGGTGCTTCCGTGCCTCGTCCCAGTAAGGATCTTCAGGTGGAGCCTGCTCGAGCGCTTCCAAGCTTTCGGCTCCATCAGATCCAACCTGCACGTCCGATAGCGTTTGCGAGTCGGCTGCCGATGGCGATGTCGTTGAGTGAATTGCACTGGAGGAGAGAGCTAATTCTAACAGTTCCTCGCGTGGGAGACTAGCCAGCGACTCCAGGTTCTTTACTCCATACAACTTTGTGAGGATGGTCTTGTACTGTTCAATATTGTTGGAAAGCTTGTCGACTAGTCTACCAAACTAATTAGCCCGACCCGTCTTGATAATGTTCTAGAATGCTCACTTTCTGCTAGGCACAACTCGTTGTGCAGGCTTCGAATAGCCACATGCCTCAGGGTGTTGATACCATTGGCACTGTCCACAAGGTTGTGAACCGTCACATCGAATCTTGCGTCGTCTGCATTCGACACATGCGTTGCTGGTTGATATGCGTCGTGAGCCTGGTGGGCGTGATGGTTTCCCCGCGCTGTCACTGTCTGCTCCGGGTGACCGCATTCCCACGGATGACTGGAAGGTATGAAACATGTTGCAGTGACCTCGGTGGTAAGTCGGCGACGTGCTTCAGAGCCGCAACTCAAGAAAGAAGAACAGGTATTTCAGACCAGAGGTATCAGGCGACCCTGCATCCAGGTGCCAGGTCAAGGAGGACAGTCGGTCAAATATGTCGTGACAAGAAGGCGATGACCAGAATGATGGTACAAAGTACTAGTGGTGGTACGTTCAGGGACCAATATAACAAGAATCGGAACTAAAAGGTCGACGAACCGGGATCGTTATATCAGAGACGCTCGGTAGTGCAGTTTGAGCAGTGCATACCACCTGCAGCCTGAATCAAATAAGATGCACAGAGGCAAAACGTAACGTAGGTGCGTCTGGTTCCCAGGCATGTGCCGTCATAATCCTGCAGAAGCTTGTGGTATACTCGGCGCGGAAGCTAACAGCAAGTCGCAGGGCCCGGGCGACAGAAAGGCATTCCAGAGTGGACATTCGAGAGGGTATAATCCCCGCATTATAGCCCACAGCACCCCTGTTTGCATGCAGCAGGGCTGACTGGTGGAGCGAGAGGGAGAGGAGAAAAAAAAGGGCAGGCGACCGTTGAGACGGGCGGACGGGAAAGGATTGCGTCTTTCGCGAGGGGAGGGGGCCAAGCGAAATTGGAGTCAAAGATGGGGCGTGCCGCTGCCGACGGCTTCGAAAAGGGTTCCAGAAGAGATCGCGCACGACATTACCATTTTAGAGCGCTGCGCTATGCGACTGACATGAAGCAGCCTTTTTTCTCGCTCTGGCTGCGGCAGCACTACTGCACGTCGTTTCAGCGAGTGCGGATCATCCTTCCCGCCACGATCAAGCAGCGCGCACCCTCGATCGCATGGGCGCAGGTGGGCATGGATTGCGTGCCTACGTTAGAGGCGTGACATGTGTGTGTGGGCCTCTGGAGAGGGTGGTGCGATGCGAACCTAAATCACAAGCCCTAACGTCGAACACATGCTTTCGGGTGAGATGTACCCGACCTATGAAGGACGGCCGTTGCAGGCAAGCCGCGTTGCAGGCGTAGAGGAATGACAACCATGCGACATACTCGCTACCGCCGCCTTCTGCCGACATATCACCAGTCAAAAGCCCATACCAGCGTCCGGGTCGCGAGCCAGTGTGGGCCGAGAAGCTCAAAAACCCACCGAACGCTGCTGCGTGCTCGCTGCGAACCGGCTTTGCGTGATGGCATGCGGCTAGGTTGCATTTGCCTGCACCCTCTACCCCATGCAGGGCAGTTCCAGCCAATGCTGTAAAGCGCTGGGCGGCGCCATTTAATTAACCCTGGAAATTCAGCATGTTCGATAGACACGTTCATATCCAGGGCTTGGCATATACATGACGATGGACCTATAGCAGCCTCACATATACCCTTCGGTCCAAACTCTACTCGACAATGCCTGGTTATTACGCAGTGCGATTCCACACCTTTGGTCCTTGCCTATATTCGCCGTGTTCCAAAGTTTATGTCGCGACATACGAACTCGAGCCGATGAGCTAGTCGACGCTCTTGATGATCAAGGACTTGTTGTACTTGCGCATCAGCATGCGCTGAACATACCTCTAACTACATGTACTTGCATTCACACGTTATGCCCCACAAAGCGGTCATCCTGCTTCCACATCATCCAAGCAACTCCACATTCCGAATCCTGCGAGCTGACGCCTAATCTTTGCCCAAATATGTCCACCTCAACGGTTCATCCTGCTTGCCCAAGCCCCTTACCTTGATGATCTGCTCATCTCCAGGCACCACATCTATAGCACTGTCGTGTACAAGGACGCCTGAACGTTCCTCGAAGACCAGGCCTTTAGTCGGTTTCTGGGCCTTGACCACAATAGTCTCGCCCTTCGGTATGACTTCCAAGCCGCGGTCCCTGAACTCGAGATACTTGAGTGGCTGGGGCCAATCGACATCGCGAGACACAATTTCGCCATCGACCCATATGCGGACGGCTAGGACATGCGGCTCTTCGTTCCGGTTGTCGATGGTACCTGAGAGGACGTCGGTCGTTCCGTTCGGTACGAGCCTGACATCCTTCTTGACGATCTTCGTTTTAATCTCCTTGCCGCTCTCAACGCTAATATATCGCAATTCAACGGTTGCTGTCACTTCCTCCAGTTTCTGACTTGCGACCCAGACTTCATAGTCGCTAGTCTTGGGTACTCTGGCATGTACTACGCTCCAATCAAAGTGCGCCCGTTTGACTGCAACGGCGATGGGGGCAAGGACTCTGCGCATAGCGTAGTAGGCCGGTTTCTTGCGCTGGAAGTAATCGACGATAGACCACGAAGTGACTGGCCAGCAGTCGTTGAGCTGCCAGACGAGTGCACCACCACAATGCCTGTTTTGACCCCACTGTCGTCTCCAGCCCCTGTAGCCGAACATTAGTGCTTCTGCTTGGGATAGCTGTGTTAGGTGGATGAACGACTATTCGCTGTTAGTACCTATACCGGCTATATTGCGGCCCACTTAGTCATAGTTCCCGACCATGAACCGGGTAACCGTCGGACGGCACATACCTCTAGATCAGTCTTGGTGCGAAAGTTCTCCACCAAATACGTGGCTATCCTTCGCTCATGTCCGTCCGCTTTATTATGAAAATCAAGCATGTGGCTTTGTGGATACAACTGAGAAGGATCGGTGCAATAGTACCTGATCGTGTCGATATGTGGAAATGCTTCCATGCCGAATTCGCTGTTGAAGCGGCCGCCTAGCGTATCAAAAATCTGGTATTTTTCCTGTGTGCCATGCCACACTGCATACATCGTAAGTATAATATATGTGACGCAATGTGGAGATTATTACCGTTCCATTGATGCATGTCACCCACTGTGGGGTTTGACGTCTTAAGGCCGTCGCCCCATGGTGATCCTGGATGGTATGGAACATGTGGACTTTCCGCCGCAACGACGTCAGGCAGTAGCTGTAAATAGTGCTGTCAGCGTAATTGTGATTGATAAACGCACGATACGCACGCACCTTTTCGTATATGTATCGAGCCGGGAAGTCAGTCTTGAGCCAGTTCTCTGGATTCTTGTCCTCGTAATCGTATGTCAAGCCATACGACTCCTGCACCTGGTAGTCCTCATTATTCCCGGCATAGATGATGATGGAAGGGTGATGTCGCAGTCTGGTGACGTTTGTGGTGCACTCTTCCTTGATTGATCGCAGGATGTCCGGAAAGGCGGGATAATTGCCGCAGCCAAACATGAAATCTTGCCACACCAGGACACCGAGTTCATCGCAGATGTCATAGAAGATGTCTTCTTCCCAGATGCCGCCACCCCAGATTCTGATCATTATCTGATAGCCATCAACCATCATCTCGAGCCATTTACGATATTTTTCTTCGGTCACACGTGGAGTAAAAGAGTCGGCAGGAATCCAGTCCGAGCCACCACAAAAGACATCAACGCCGTTGACCCGGAAGTAGAAGCTTTTTCCAATAGCATCTGGCTCCTGTATGAGTTCGCCTTTCCGAAAACCTGTTCGACGTGACGTTTGATGTGTCTCTGCTCCATTCGTGAGAACCGTCGCAGTAACGGTGTACAAAGGCTGCTCGCCATAACCATGGGGGTACCACAACTTCGGGCTGCTGACATGGAAATCCACTTTGGCCACACCCTCGCTGATCTTTGCAGTCTCCCTAAAGACTCGTTGATCTCCATCGAAAACATCAAAGCTAACGCTGTCTGCGGACGGTCCTTCCACAGTAGCAGAAATCGTTCCCTGGACTGATTTTAGGCTATCATCGAGTTTGTAGTCGACTCTCAGATCCTTGGCCCTTGCCTGGTAGGTTTCCAATCGCACTTCACGCCAGGGACCGCACGTGTTCAGGATTGGGCCCCAATCCCAGCCCCAATGGTACTGAGCTTTCCTTACTGCAAGCCTTGCCATATCGCCATTGAATCCAACCCATCTGTGGTCTGGGTACTTTTCCTTGATCTTGATGGCCTCAAGACGGGCAGATGCAAAGTCGATCTCCAAAGTGTTCGTGCTCTCTGGATTGAGCTTTTTAGTCACATCGAGGCGATGCGGGACGAACATGTTGTCGCTCTCGAGGATAGTCTCTCCATTGAGCTTGACTGTGGCGAATGTGTCCAGACCGTCGAAGGCAAGCACGTGTGTAATACCTTTTTTTGCTTCCTGTACCTTGGGCAGCTCGACTTTATATGTCCAAACCTTGTCTGCCACCCACTCTGCGTCAAGCTCATTGAAGCCCAGGAAAGGATCCGGAATTCTGGCTCGTTTGTCAGTTTCTGCAAAACCCTTCCGATTCCTGAACTTCGAGACATACTTGCCGTGGTCCATCAAGTCCAGGTGTACATTTGTCGGAACCTTGTTGACCGACATCCAAGCATCATCAGCAGTATCATCAGCCTGCTTGAAGGCCCAACCCTTCGAAAGCACGTGAGCGCTCAGAGCTTGTGCTTTTGCCATGATGGATGAAGTTCAAGATGGTAATGACCGATCGAACCTCCTGCCAGCCCTTAGAAATCGCTGCCTCAGACTACCAATTAGCGGGGTAAGCAGCATCACCACTGGGGACGCCCTTTCTTCTTGAATGACGACTGGACATCCCTCTACCATGCTAAATCAGACAATTGACTTGGCCGGAGCATGTGGTGCCGCGTTGAGCTCCATCGAGCCGTTCGTAGCACCGTGATGTGGTCCGTAAAGGGTATGCGGAGAAGGTGGCCCGCGCCCAAAGCGGCTAGCAAGCCGCCTATTGTGGATCTGATGTCGGAAGATATGACCCTGAGCCGCAGTTCAGCCGTCAGAAGGCCACGAGGTGCAGGTACAGAGGGTGAATTGCAAGATGAGATCGGTCTCCGTTGTTCCGTGCCATATAGAGAAGTTGGGTAGAACATTAGAGGAGCGACGGCAGTGTTCCGAGTGGTCAAGCCCCACGCAACGTGGGGTCCTTCTGCCAGAGCAACCTTATGTTGCTGAGTACGTAGGCTATAATCGCTTTGTTAAATCTTACCTGGTACTTTACCAACAGAACCTTAAGCAGCTTCCGGTTACCCGGAAGGCGCAGGTCTTAAATCTGACAACATGAATTCTGCCGCACCATTACCTGGTCATGCATTTGGTCGCTCACCAACATATGGCCTATAGCAGACCCCTCTCTGAATGCGACTGTGCTGCAATGAGGGGGTGATTTGGGGGAAGTATTGGATTGAGATGCTTAAGAGTCAATTGGAGAAAAGAGGAAGGGGTATAAAACTGGGACTGCCGTAAGACTTCCACCTCGCTCCACGTGAGAACAACAAATAACAGCAGCAATGGGGCTTCCGAACACCATGGACGACAAAGCGTAACTACAGTCTTGCTACCAGAAGTGTGAAGCTGATGTCACGGCCACCACAACCAAAACAAACGCAAACGGATTACCACCCAACTTTGAGATCCTCGACGCAGCACTTCTCTTTGCCATTTCACTCCTGGATTTCATCATCATCGTAGCTTGTTTGTCGACTCTGCCTTGCTGCGCTAACTGAAGCATTTCCTCTCGACTCGTTGAGAGGATCGTCGTCGAACGCGCACCAGGACAAAAGACCACTTCGAATCCAGCTCCGGAGGGGATGATGAAGGTTGAAGTCTGGTCATCGAACGCTGTTTTGGTTGTTAGCCTTGCTCCATTGATTGAGTATCGAGGGGACCACATACCAAAGCTGTATGCGTCAGGGCAGACTGCCTTGACGTTTTTGGAGTACTCGCTTGGTTGACACGCACTTGCAGAGTTGTATTCTCCTGTACAGCAGTCTTCAGGCCGATTGTTCTTTGCACATGCAGAGAAGCAAGGATTGAACTGTGGCCGTTGGATGTTGTCGTCGGGATATGGATATACGCCATCGCCAGGCTTCTCAGGGGGGTTCTGCTGCAAATCCCATGGACACCATTTAGAGATCTTATTCTTATCGACCTTCTGATCAAAGGGCAACGGGTAGGAGGTATTCGTGCGTAAGAAGTCAGGGTATTCGGGGTAGGGATTGTAGCCTTGGGAAGCTAGCAGTCCATCCGTGCCTTGGCAGGATGGATTGGTGAGGTTCGGAGGGATATCGTCGAGCGTGACGTTCTCGAGCGGCTGGAGTACGATTGCCATGGGGACGTTGTAGCCATCGACAAGCGAGATGTCGTAGTATGTATGTCCGTCCCCAGCATCTAACGTGAACTCGGCAAGCGAGACAGGAACGTCCCCCTATGTTCGAGTCAGCAGTGTATCAATATAGAGCGTAATAACATACCCCGACTTGACAATTCAAGGCGCCATTGCAGTCGCCGGATCCACAAGCCTTTCCACGACCCGATTCAGCAGCGGTACCGTCACTGTTGAACGTACAATTCGTCCTGCCCCACACGCGACCCTGCCAATCCTCTGACACAGTCTGATTTTTTGTCTCCCCAGGCTCAAGCTTGAAGCCATTCTCTCCAGGACCTGTACCGGACTGCGTTGAGATACCAGGCCAGATGCTCTCGGGACAACGGTTCGTCACCAGCAAGGGCGTGATGTCCAGTTTTCTCCGATTGGCTTTCCAGGGTGCCTTTTGTGCCATGTGGTGGAAAGCGTCGGCCATAGGCAACGCACTCAGGCACAGCACGGTGCATAGCTGAGCGATAGAATAATGGTTTGTAGGCCGGGTATGACCCCTGCTGGACTTGAAAGTAGACATGGCGGGATGCGACTGCGCACAGCGGATGCGCAATCACAGGACCAGTGCTCGTAGTAGGAAATGGTTGCTAGGTATATGAAGAGAGGATATAGACCTGTTGAGCGTCGTCGTAGAGGTATGTAGATGTTCTTGAGGTTGTGGAGGTACTGATGATAAGGCTGGGAACGGGGGTGAGGTCAAGGGCCAGGGCCCTGTACCAAAAGCAAGGCACATATCGAAAGATTGGCTGCTGTTGGACGCTGTGAAGGAGTCGCGACTTGGTAACGGTCAGTGACGCAATGTCGTTTTTCTACCCCTGGCAGACAAGGGTCCAGCAAGGCTGGTGCGCAGCCTCACAGCCTGTCATTGGCGTCCACGCGAATGCTTTCAAAACGGCGGGCCGATATGTTGGTGGCTTGTTCGACGTTGGAAATCATCGACGTGAATACATGTCTTGCCAGGACACGTAAAGCCGCCCAGGTGACCTGAAGCTGGTCAATGCTGCAGAAATGTCTTTTGGTGTTCCACCCAAAGGCAGCCTTACCCCATACAAGGAACTCGATAAACACTCTGCCGGCATCTGACTTTGCCTCTTTGTTACAGCAATGCATGCCGAAGTAGCATATACAACTAAGAAGTCTACGGTTCTGTAAGATATTCTTGTTGAAGCCTTCGTCGACTGCCGCAACATCTGCACCCAGGTATCTGTTTAGAGATTCCTTTTCGTGGAATGGCTCGAATGTTTTAACGGATTTAGACGTAATGCGTCGTAGGTGTGGTAGTCGCGAGGCACATTCACATGGGAACGATGCGAAGTCGCATGTGATTTAGGGTGCTGCCTGCAGTTATTCGGACGAAACAAAAGTGATCCGACCATGGGCACATGAAGAGCGCTAGAGGACACCGTGCCCAATCAGAAACTACCACGGCAATC
Organism: Alternaria burnsii; assembly: GCF_013036055.1. NCBI lineage: Eukaryota > Fungi > Ascomycota > Dothideomycetes > Pleosporales > Pleosporaceae > Alternaria > Alternaria burnsii. The sequence goes on along the minus strand of NW_024066114.1, from coordinate 590,665 downwards.
TCCAGGCCAAGGGAAATTGCATCTCCTTTCCGCAAACTGAGATTTCGTGGTGGCATCTCGGGCTCGGAGGTGGGAGGGCGAAGATGCCGGTCTCGCCACATTAGCTGCGGGTGGTGAGATCTACGAGGCGAGCGATGCGGCTTGGCTCTCCTGACAATAACTGGAACTCTTACAGACTGCTATATTGTCCTCTGCACACACACACACGCGCGCATTGTATTGTTTATACTCTGCGCATCCTCCCACCCTATACGCTCCTTCTCTACCCCGAACTGGTGTTCCACCACGCCACAGTTTTCCATCCCTGGCTTCCGCGTTGTTGTCGCCACGCAACTGTAGCTGACCACCACACCGCTGATACTTTGTCTTTGAATTACACACCGCTTCACATAATTACTTAACGATTACCTCTCTCCGTTCACGTACTGCGAAGAACCTGCCGCCTTTACTGTAGAGTTCATGTCGACAACCACCACCATGCCCGGTCGCACCCTTCCGACGATTCCGACCGCCGAGGTGCGCAAGCACAACAACGAAGAGTCGTGCTATGTCACCATTGGCACCAAGGTCTACGATGTCACCGACTTCCTTGAGGGCCATCCCGGTGGTCCTGAGTTCATCCTGGAATACGCTGGCAAGGATGTAGAAGCCATTCTGAAGGATGAGATATCTCACACACATTCCGATTCGGCCTACGAGATCCTTGAAGAGAGCCTTGTGGGCTTCATGGCTACCGAGCCTGTTCTCAATGGTGCAGTGAAGAGCTCGAACCCCGCGGAAATTGTACCTCTGCCACCCACCGAGGTGGGCACACTGGAGCTCAAGGGTATGGAACAGAACGGCAAGCCGCTATACGCCGCAACCGGCATGTCGTCTGCGGAAGATCTCTCCAAAGAGACTGACCCCACCATGGACTACAAGCAGCACAAGTTCCTGGACCTTAACAAGCCGCTCTTGATGCAAGTCTTCTTCGGTGGCTTCAGCAAAGACTTTTACCTAGAGCAAGTGCACCGACCGCGTCACTACAAGGGAGGTGACTCTGCGCCATTGTTCGGCAACTTCTTGGAGCCGCTCAGCAAGACGCCATGGTGGATCGTACCATCGCTGTGGTGGCCTTGCGTTGCAGTTGGAACAGCAGTAGCGTTCGGTGGACTGTCATCTACCATGGAACTGGCGGGATACTGGGCTTTTGGGCTAGGTTTCTGGACCATTATTGAATACGTTCTGCACAGGTGCTTGTTCCATCTCGATGAGTAAGTTCCCTGCCTCTCACGCATCCGATTTGTTCTAACAATAATCAGCCACCTTCCCGACAACCGCTTCGCTATCACCCTGCACTTCCTCCTTCACGGCATCCACCACTACCTTCCCATGGACAGGTACAGGCTTGTCATGCCACCTACGCTCTTCGTCGTCCTCGCGGCGCCTTTCTGGAAATTTGCACATGCAGTTATCTTCTGGAACTGGTACGCTGCTTTGGCTGCTTACTGCGGTGGTATCTTTGGATACACCTGCTACGACATGACACACTACTTCCTCCACCACCAGAAGTATGTATACGCGCAAGTTACGTTCAAGAACCTCACTAACATCTCAAAGGCTGCCCCCTTACTACCAACAACTGAAGAAGTACCACCTCGCGCATCACTTCGCAGACTACCAGAACGGTTTCGGTGTCACGAGCCGCTTCTGGGACCGCATCTTCGGCACTGAGCTTGAGATGGGACCTTCCAAGGTCATCAAGTCGAGCTAAATTGATGAGGTTCCTATTAGACTTTTGTTATCAGACACCCACTTGTCACTACGTTGTCAAGACCAGCATTGCGGGAAGGCGTTTAGTGCGTCTGCGAGACCATTTTGGGTCCAAGCAGCTTGATGTTTGCGGATATATTCATGACACACTACCCTTTATAATAGTAATGCCAACAATCTTATGATTCCTCAGTCACTGCTCCTCTTCAGCACTTCGCCGTGCACGTGAATCGTTGCCTGCAGCTTCCCGATTGGTCATGCGAGGCTCTTGCCAAGACCCCTCTCCAACTTTTCAAGTTGCGACGCCTAGGCCATCCCTCCGCTCTCCACCTCACCCACCTACTAACAACTGAACGGCATCCACAAAGCTTCAATCAAGCACACATTTGTCGAGTGCAGTTCACTCAAGAGGTCTTACGGAAATCGTCCGCAGTGACATCTACTACGTCCGTTCGATATCGCAATTGAATCAATACTTGAGCCCGTGCTCGCCATCAACAACAACACATCGCCTTTTGCAGTGACATCGCGCATCACTTCCTACCAGCTACACTTATCGAGAGCTAGGAAACCGCCACCGAAATGTCTACGCAGGCCGCAGTCGAAGCCCTCCTCGAGGAGACGGCCCGCGAGGTCGAGATGAAGGACGCCGAGCGCACCGCCAGCAGCGAGGCGCGCGACACCGACAGCCGCCGCGACGACCGCCATTCAGACCGCCGAGACCGTCGCGATAGGAGCCGAGACCGCGGGGACCGTCATCGTGAGTCCAATGGAGACCGGCGACGAAGCCGCGACAGAGACCACCGCCGAAGAGACGGAAGCCGTCCTCGTTCAAGCAAAGGTGCTGACACAGATGAAGACCGTGATAGGCCCCGCCGCAGCAGCTCGCGCGACCGCCGTGGAGGTCGTGGAGGCCGTGACCGTGGAGGCGACTTCTATAGTGGTGGAGGTCGTCCGCGTTCCCGCTCCCCTCGCGACCGTGGTAACGATAGGTACCGCGATAGGTCGCGCGACCGCCGTCCCCGCAACGGTGGTGATGAGCGCCGCAACAGCCGTCGCAATGCCACCCCGCCCGAGCCCGAGGTCACCGAAGACGACCGCGACAAGCGCACCATCTTCGTCCAGCAGATCTCTCAGCGCGCTGAGACCCGCCATTTGCGCACCTTCTTCGAGAGGGTTGGCCCTGTTGTTGAAGCTCAGATCGTCAAGGACCGAGTTACTGGCCGGTCCAAGGGGTAAGTACTTGCTTCACTACGACCCAGACAAGCATGCTGACATTCCTTCTAGCGTCGGCTACGTTGAGTTCAAGGATGAAGCGTCTGTTCCCCAAGCACTGGAGCTGACTGGCCAGAAACTGAAGGGTGTTCCCATCATTGCCCAACTTACTGAAGCAGAGAAGAACCGTGCTGCTCGTCCCTCTGAGGGTGGTGCTGCCCCCGGTGCCAACGGCGCCCCTTTTCACCGTCTCTACGTCGGCAACATACACTTCAGTGTCACCGAGAAGGATCTCCAGGAGATCTTCGAGCCTTTTGGTGAGCTTGAGCAGGTCATCCTCCAGCGAGATGAGATGAATCCTGGCCGATCCAAGGGATATGGTTTCGTTCAGTAAGTTGTTTATACGTCCACCCTGCATGCTATCATGGCTAACACATCTTAGATTCGTTGATCCTTCGCACGCTAAGAATGCTCTCGCAGAGATGAACGGTTTCGAGCTCGCTGGCCGACAGATTCGCGTCGGTCTCGGCAATGACAAATTTACCCCAGAATCGACTGCCAACCTCCTACGTACTTTTACTCAACAAGCACAATCCTACCAGGGCTCTGCTTTCAGTGGTGCCGGTGGCCGAGGCGCCTATGCTGGTGGCTCCGGCGGTGTCTTCGACCGTACCCACAGCAAGGACGACCGCGGTGTCAGCGGAGCCTCTGCGCTTGATGACACTGATGTCGCAGGAGTTAACTACAAGACTTATGACCGCAGCAGACTCATGGATGCTCTCGCTCGCCGCGACGTCCCCGACTCCAAGCAGGGCAGTCAGTCTGCCATGCCTACACCTACCACTCGCAAGCCTGCTGCCCCCGCCCCCACCACTCCTATGGCTTCCAAATGCGTCAAGATCGAGAACGTCTTCGATGCTGACGAGGAACAACGCAACTGGGGCGACAATTGGGTCAAGGACCTTGAAGTCGAGATCAAGGCTGAGTGCGACAAGAAGTACGGCAAGGTCGTTCATATTGCTGTCGATGCCAACAGCGAAGGAGACGTCTTTGTTAAGTTTGACTCCGTCTCTGGTGGTGAGAAGGCTCTCCAAGGTCTTAATGGTCGCACGTTCAACAGCCGCACCATCCGCGCCTCGTACGTTGTCGATAAGATCTACAACTCCCTTTGGGGTGCTGCTGCAAGCAGGTTCTAAGCGATTGGTACGTTACAACTGTCATGAGACATGTGGTAGGTATTGCTGCTGGGCATACCCAATCACTCATGTGTACAGCATACCCCATGGGCTCATACGGTTTATACACGGCTCATTCTCTTGGTTCACTCTTACGGTTCCTATCATGGCACAGTCTTACACCTTCGGTACGCATGCATGGCGTTGACGGTATGATACGGCTCTCTTTTCTTTCTTCTTCATTTCTTGGGTACCGGCCTTTGTGTCGTGCTAGCGAGAACGTGCAACGTGCGGTGCTTCCAGTGGTGGAGGCTGCGTTGTTACCAACACATGAAGGATAAATAAGCGTTCAGAGGTACTATGGATGGAAATTTCGGTGGATATTGGGACGATAATGTCTGGGTGGATAATCAACAAGCCTGTTTAGGCAGACGATGGGTGACAAGTTGGGGGACTATTGCTTGCTTCGGTACGTCTGTTGAGGAACATGGCCTTGTTCAGATCTCACGTTGGTCTCCAGGTTACTCACAGACTGTCACACACCATCAGCATGGATCAGGAAGCGGAGGATTTATGGTTGCTAATAGCACATAGGACCAGCTCGTCTCTTCCTCTCCCTGGATGACTTGTCTGTCAATAATCATGTGTTTTAGATTCCTCGTTGCCTTGGCCTTGATTTAGAGTATGGGCTTACTCTGGAGTGATTTGGCTGTGGTTTGACCCTCTCTCCATTGCTGACCATTTTTTGCCTGACGTCGCGATAGGTTTCGATCGCATCAATGCCTTGTAGCTAACTAGGACTTTCGAACCACCACTTCCTCTCCGCGCCACTGCTGCGTCGTGAATAGCTATCGTGCTTGACGTCAAGAAGAGTCAGTTCAAGCTTGCTCAAATTTGAACCCCACGCATGGCGTCACGATAAACACGACACAAGCGTGTGATACTTTGACAGACGGCGAGAATTGGTAGCTACCACACTGGTGCGCCAAGGTAATTTCCTGGCTCGACTGGGTGTCGTGTCAATGTGTTTGCATGATATCTCTTCTTTGATTTCAAGGTCCACTTTTCTAGCTTAAAGGTAAAGTAAGGACGAATGGAGTCATCTTGTTGGGAAAGCCCACACAGGCACGCAAGTTTGGCGCAGGTAACCTGTTGTCGTCAACCAGTAGAGCTTAGCGATGGTGCAATAGAAAATGGATTAGGTAGGTACGTTCTTCTACAAGGGTGCTCATTGGATGCCAGGTCTTTGCGCTGTGTCCTTCTCTATTGTCATCACTACACTTTCGGTGCAAGTTGTGTATGCTGTATGTAGCGCAGTAATTCACTCTCTACTACCATTACCCCATGGTGTTCAACTACAATCTCGAAAGACACTCCATGAGTGTATCCACCGCATCATCCTGCTGAATATCCATTCTTGCATCCGTAATCCGGTCGGCCAGGTCCTCCATCTCCACATCCCCAACCCTGACTTCATCGTTGTTCTCTCCACCGAACAGACTCTCTTCATTTGCATCTTTGTCATCCACAACTATTTGTGTTTTTCCTTCACGGTATACTTCGGCTGTTCTACCTCTCAATGCCCACGTTTGATACCCTCCATCCTTCTTCTGCCCCCGTCCCAACGACCTAAACCCTTCCAGATATTAGATCCAAAAGACTCCGACAACTCCCTCAGAAACTCTACCTCCTCTCTCTCTACAGCTTCCAAGACAGCTTCGTACGTCCAAATTTGCACGTTTGTTTCTACATTATCCGTCACCCTACCACCCTTTCTAGTATGCTCTTCCAGACAACGAGCGTACTGGCTACGAATGTATTCTTCAACACAAACGGGACACGTGAACAAGTGTGCATGTAGATTCTGTCGTTGCCTGAGCCAAGAGAGTGGGATCTGTGGCTTGGAAGTGTAGATGCTTCTCGTACAGTTGGGCGAGCAGGGGGCTTTTGAGGTCGTTACTGGTGTGGCGGAGATGGCGGTTGTAGGCGACAAAGACGAAGAAATAGAGGTTTTTACGACGTGTTCACAGTCCAGCGTATGCAGCAGTGACGCTGGGTCCTCGCAGTGGTTTTTGGGCGGCGGCGGCTTGGTGAACGACATTGTTGGGTTAGCCGCGAGTTGCTCGCTTGGTTAATTCGAAGTGGAGATTGGGGTGATGGTGGGAGCTGAGTGAAAAGTGGGTGGGAGGTCAAGGTCAGGTGTAACTTGTATTGTACGGGAACGATGTGAAAGAGAACCTGGAGTGGGTGTGATGAAAGTGCAGGTTCTGCATACATCAGTTAGACTCGACCTTGGTCAGTTTTGAGCTGAGATCCTCTCGAATATACAGCATCACAATCACGACCGAGCAATCAAGCCTCGAATATCAAGTCTATACAGCAATAATCATTACAACTATAAACCCAGCATATATCCATAAAACCAATGGAGACCACTTCAAGGTCAACATGGCATGAACGCCTATTCCAAATGGTAATGGAAAAAACCACCGAAAGTGAGTGTACAAAAAAAAAGGGACTGGAAAGGATCTATTCTCCTGGCAAGTAGCTATGCGCTCTGCCTTACAAGACTTTTTGGTGCTACATGATTTGGTTGGAGAGAGTGCTACGCGATTCGGGTTCGACGGTCGTTTGGGGGGATACGCATGGGTGTCGGGATTGGGGTTGAATTGAATGGGGGTGCCGCGTTGTCTGGATACTGTGGGCTAGACATATCTCGTGTGTGACAGCATTTAAGACGTGCCAGAGTGACCACAGACACGTGAGATCGTATCCGTGACTGGACGATAGCCTTCTATACCATCAAGCTGCTCCCAATACCTGGAACCCGTGACATCGTCGTATCGCGACAAGCCAATTTCGCCCTCCCCAAAGAGGCGTGACGAAATTGACAATGTTGCTCTGTGAAGAATATCCGGGCGATTGCGAGGGATGTAGACCGATGATTCCATAGAAGCGACGTTCCGTGCGCGACGACAATCTTCGAACGGATGGGCTCCGAATTGTGCTTCGAGGTGCTGGGGTACGCGAGGGAGAGCTAAAACCTATGTTTTAGCCACATGCTAAATGGTACTTCCACAAGAGAAGCTATCCAACATATTGGCCAACACACAGGTCAAGCAGTGCTGGGGAAGGAAGGGATATCAAGACACTCAGGCCATTACGCCTTGGTTGCCGCCTGGGGAAGGGAGGTCAGTGGGCTGGAATATATATAATGGGGATATTGACTCTATCAAAGAGGACCAGGACGGAGGTAGGGGTTATTGCGTAGCGACGTACCGACTTGACGCTTGATCTGTTCACGTGCCCATCGAGCGGTGTCTCGTGTTCGGCCGCTGAAGTCCGCGTTTGCACGTGTCTCCCTCGCCATTGCGGTAAGGAACTCATGGCGGAAGTACTCCCTGAAATCACCAGCTGGGAATGCATCCGCAAGATCACTGGACGATGTTAGTAGAATAAAACCTAGCGAGAAACAATCTTGCTCACCCAATAACACCGCATGAAGATCGGAGAAGAGCTTCGGTGCGGTTGCTGTCCTGTTGAATCGTGCGGAGAAGGTCGAAAATCGAGTCAAGGTAAGGAACGATGAGTTGAGCTGCGGTCATTAGTACGTCGTCAATGTTATAAATTGTAAGACTCACTCTTGTTGCTGCTCTTCATGGCGACAATGCATCCGTCCCATGCGTCCATAATGCCCTCCCGGAGAGAGGTAATGTAGTCAATCATCTCGTAGTTGCCCTCGGTAGTCAACGTGACTTGACCGGCCTGTTGTAGCACCTGGGCAACGACAGCTAGGTAAGTCTCGAACGCACCGTGAATAGCATGCGCGATATCACCGAAGCACTGGAGAATAGCCGGCTTAAGCTGGTTGCCAAGTTGAGGACTACGGAGGTTGTGAAGAAGGGAGTTCATGAACGCATCGCAGAAGGGCTGAACGTTCTCGCCTAGGGATCGGGTGATGTCGGACACCAGTCCAATGGCCATGGAGCAGAGCGCAGGCTCTTCCTGGTTGTTCAGGGCGTTGTACAGGAATGGAGAAAACGCCTCCATGTACTTCTGGAAGTCTTCCTCGAGCGCGGTCGCAATCGAACCGATGGCGGCAAAGACAGTGTCTGGAACACTGGACTTGGGAGGCAGAGACGATAGAAGGCTCAGCAGCGCCTGCATGATACGGTCGGATTGGGGCCTAATGTCGCTCTCCAATCGCTGGATGATGGCCATGATGACACTGGCCAAGCTGGTCTGCATCTCTTCGAGAGTCAGCTTGTCCTCAACGTTGACAACCTGAGATTGGAGTGCCATAGACTTCTCCAGGCGCTCTAGAATGACGTTGGAAAGTTCGTTGACTAGAGGAACACTGTCGCCGGCGGCGTTGTTGACAAAGGAGTTGAGGACTTCGTATGCTGCTGTGCGGAGGGTGTTGTCAGCATCAGCTCGCTCGGTGACCTGCAAAAGGCTCTGCACGCTCTGAGCGAAATGGGGCGACAATGGGTTGGTTTGGCATCCGGGCTCTCCTGCGAACCTGTCGGCCAAGTTCATCAACGACCAACAGCAGGATGCAGCCATCTTGGGGTTGCTAGCTAAACCGTTGAACAGAGCTCCGATCAGAGGAGGCAGATGCTGCTGTGCGTCGAGCGCGCTAGGAACAGCCTCGCAGATACGGCCCAAAGCGTAGGCGGCGGAGTCCTTGACGTGGATGTTCTGGTCATCCATCATTCCGATCAAAGTAGGCAGAGCCTGCTTGACAATCGGGTCAAGCACCGACTCCTCAGGACCTTCCATGATGGCACCGAAGGCGGAAACGGACGCATCCCGGTAGTGCCAGTCTTCGGAGCGGATGTACTTCTCGATGAAAGCGAGAACTGGCGGCATGACACCGCTACCGACACATTGTGCCCAGAGCTGTAGACATTGGTATGCCGCGCGGGAGGTGTTGTATTCGTTGTCGTCGGCATCCTCGTCCTGCTTGGCAAGTAGCTCTAGTAACACTGGAACAACCTCTTGTGTGGCAACTCGTGCAAAGTTGAAGTACTCCCTGAGCTCGGTTGAGCCCTCGGCCTGTGCCTGTGTGTTATCGTCCTCGATGGCAATTTCCTCCTCGCAGACAGTGCACCAAAACTCGACAGCCAGCTTGGCGACATCCTCCTCGTCGCTCTTCATGCCTTGGATGGTAAGGCCAAATAGCGCCTTCTCCATGTAGAAGCGCATCTTGTCGTAGTAGAGACCCATGATGCGGTTGAGACACCCGTACGAGCCCTGCTGAATGCGGCTGTCTTCCGCTTGTGTGGCCTCGCAGATGACCTGCATGATGTAGTTGCGCTCGCCCTCATTGTCGAAGTTTGAACGCACAAACTCGATCGAGTCGCTGAGCGCGTTGATGGCCGCTACACGGACGTCGTTGTTGGTCTCCTCCTTGCGGGCACCTTGGACAACCGCCGTCAAGATAGCGTTGGAGTGATGTGCTAGCGCGTCCCTCAGCTCTACGTCGTCTGTGTCACAAACAAAACCAATTGTGGTAAGTGAAGATTGCTTCTGGGCGTCGGTGCCTTGACCGACACTCTCGACGAGCGTGGTCATCAGCTCCGGCCATTGATTGCGGGGTATCTCGATAGCGGCGACGGAGGCGATGAACTGAGCGGCAGCTGAGCCGACATTCTTGTTTGGTGTGGCCAGAGTACGCAGGGCCATCTCCTTGACCTGCTGCTTGATCTGGGTGTCGAGGTTGAGCCATCGTTCTTGGACCTGACGTAATCGGGCATACTCGCGGGCGGTGAAAGCGTTCTTCAGGGCCAGGGCGGCGGCCTGTCGGATCTGGGGCTGGGCTTGTTCATTTGCGAGTTCGCCACCGAGGACGGTAAGGTATTGAGGCTGGAGCGAAAGGCGTTAGTGGGAGTGTTCTGAGCATGTCTCGGGAAGCACATGCAGCCTTCTGACGGTAGGGGGACTTACAAAGTTGGAGTCGGCTGCCTGGATGAGCTGCTGCTCGGCGCTGTTACGGATGCTAGCGTCTGCAGAAGAGTCAGTGGAGCTTCTAGAAGAGGGTAGATAGAAAACATACCGGCAGCATATGTCCCCTCCAACACCTGGTTGATGTCCATAATTGCTGAAGGGTGCTTCGTGGACTTAAGGCGGGGTATCTAGCGTTGCAAAGAATTAAAGAGCCGCGGTGGCGGGAGAAGCAGAAGGTGGTGCGGCAGGAAGGCAGAGAGAGTGTACAAGTTGCGGTGGGCGGTCGTCGTAGGGAGGGAATTTGAAGCGAAAGAAGGTCGAGCGTAGACAGGCCTAGTTCACGTGTTGTTTTCCTCCTAAAGGGTCTGCCCCACTAACAGAACGAACTTTTGGTGCGAGGAGACGGGTGTAAGAGCAACGGATCAAAGAGCAGCAAGCAAGACGGCAAACAAACACTGCGTTAGTTTGGTATGGAGATGTCGTCGGGTTCGTAGGGGTGAGACAGGGCAGAAATTTATTCTTTTGCTTGCTTCAGGCACCATCGACGAGTTCGCCGGCAGCTTGGAGGAAAGAGCGCCCGCCTGGCAACGGCGCATTGGCTCGCTTGCGCATCGTGCTTTCCTCCCCAGATTCCAGCTCGCGCTCCCGCATGCAGCCCTGTGGAAGCCATGACACTGGAACGAGGGTCTACCGTCCTGCACAGACACTGCATAGAGTTATGACATCCAGCCGTCTTGTGCATTGCCCTCGAGTCGTCGACTTGGCTGTGTTATAGACCCATCTTGAAGCCAAGCCACGACCTGCAGGCCGTCAATCACCTCGAGGCTATTGGACAACGCGCGCACATCATCATGACGAATAGCATGGATGCGCATTCCTGGACCTTGACATTATCATCGCGGCAGCGTGCATGACAGCATGTTCTTGAGAGCAAGGTAGTCATGACGGCAACCTGCAGTTGAGCTCTACATCCAGAGTACCATCAGGCCTGAGTGAGACATGAACGCTGCAAAGTAGATGGTAGGCACTATGTACAATGCAATCTAACGCACTCGCTCTGACTCCGACAAACACCTGTCATGCACCAATGCTCCATCGAGACAAAAGAGATTCTCACATCCTCCCAGAAGCACGAGGGTCCTCCGCCTCCTTCTTCCTCCAATCTCTCATTTCCTTCGTCCCCAAACTGCCCAGTCCTCCCTCTCCTCTCCTCTCCCATCCGCCCAATCGAACGACAAGACCGGTTGCGTTGTCCGCGCCTTCACTGCCAGTCGAAGTCTCTGTGGCAAAACTAACCACGTCTCTCGCAGCCTGTTCCGGTGTCTTTGCTTCCTTAACAATATCCACTATCTCCTGATCAGAAAGGTGCCCAGACACGCCGTCGGAGCACAGGACGAGGAACGAGTATTCTGCTGGCGAAAGTTCTATCCTACGGATCTCAGGCTCGGCAGATACCCCGACGCGTTTATGTGCCATGTCGCCAAAGGAACGCGTGTTTGCGAGGCCGGACATGCGTTCCTCACCGAAGGAGTCGGTGACAAATGAGGCAGCGAAGCGGCGGAGGCGGGTGGCCTCTTCGGGGAGGGAGGGGTGGTGATTAGATGTCAAGGGAACAGCCAGACCTGTTGCCGTATTACAGAGTAGTATTCTGGTATCTCCAACGTGAGCGGTGATGAGGGAGGATGGAGACGAAGGATGCCAGAAGGGAGACGGCGTGGGTGTAGAGATGAGAGCTACACTGCACGTGCTGCCTCCTTTGAAGCGACTCGTGCCCCCGATGTGCTTGGTAGTCGTGCGCGAGGGCTGGCCTAGGATGTCATCGTCGTTCAGAGCTTTGTCCGCACGGACAGGGTCCTCTTCCTTCTTGCCGACCTGAGCAGCAACGAAATCGTAGTCGGCTTTGAGGAAAGCGTATTCTAACACAGTTTCGATTCCGATGCCTTCTTTAATGTCGTCAGGTATCGCTGGGGAGCTCGTATGACGCTTCTCGATAACTTCTTTCTCCGCCGGATGACCGCGTCCGCCTGCAGACATGGAAAAGTATTCTGGCTTGAAGCGTCTAAAGTATCCACCCACAAGCTCCTTCCATTGCTTGACCAAGTGCTGTTCTAGCTCCTCAGCTTTCCGCACGCTGTCCGACTGCCGCACTGGTGGGACGCCATCGATTGGACCATCCATAGACTTGGAGCCGGCGGTCGGCAGCTGGTCTTTACTTCCAGGTTGTGGCGGCTTCATAGCTTTTGTGCCTGGTGGCGTATGTGTCTCGATAGCGTTCAAACTCTCCTTGTCCCTCTGTCTTCGATCGCCAGAAGATGCCTCGCCTTTGGCTTTTGGAGAACCAGACTGCGTCTCTGTTCTTTCCCGCGCGAGACTGCTCTTGAGCTCGAATTGCTTGGTCGCCTTCTCAAGGTAGTCGTGCAACTGTTCCCTCAAGAAGCCAGAGCACTCGGCGCCGCCATGTCCATCGAAGACGCCAAAGTAGAAGACTTGGGGATCTCCACTGGCACCCACGTCCGGCGTGACTTCGCTGCTGTCCGCGCTCCGTCCCTTTCGGCTTAGAGACATAGGTCGCCGCCGTGCAAATGCGGGGAGATCAATGGTACCTGCCTGGAACGCATCTTCGTTGTATGGCCGCGTTCCTCGCGACAACGAGACGCCAAAATGGTGTTTCGCGCTCTTCAATGGTATGCGTACGACGGTCATTTCGCGCGACGTGCCCACGACGGCAGCCGGCGAGCGACCTGACCCGTCGGCATTGTACGGCGTGCTTTTGTCGCGCGGGAGCTTGTGATGCAGCGCAGGTTGCGCAACTCGCGAGTCGGGGTGCAGTGACGTCGAGGGTATGTGTGTGATGAAGTATTCGTGGAAGCAGCGTCGCTGGCGGGGAAGGTACGTCGTCGTCGAGGGGAGCCTGGAGGCGTGCGCGCAGATGCAGGCAACCCGAGGCCTTATCGCGCCTCTTTGAAGGTGGAGGTTCGGTTTCCACATGTCGTCTCTTGCTGCGGAGGACGCATGGCGCGGATAAGTAGGTAGTTATGTCATGGTTGGTGACCTTGGGATAACCAATTCCAAGCTCCAAACTCGCCATGTTCCCGCTGTTCCTGGGGCCGCATTCCCGCGTTTGGCCCTATCGGGACGTCATCCGCTGGACCTTCCTCCATCACTCCGCCGACGTAAGTCGTAATTCGCCGTAGCGTTCAGTCCATATTCACAATCACCTTTCTGGTTCAAGATTCTGGTACCAAGGCTCAAGAAGGATCTGTTTACTGCGTATCAGAGCAACGATCAAATCACAACACGACAATGCATCGCAAACCACAAAGCAAACGGGGATTGGAGATCGAGTATGTAATTCCATATGGTATATCTAGATTCTGACATAACATCATCATAAAGCTTTTGGTTGTTGGTAACAAGCTGAACTGTTCCTGGATCCTCCATTTCTGCTTCGATCGCGTCATATCTTCGGAGCTCATATATATAAATCTGTACATGCAAATACATATGCATCACACGATGTCGACCTCCCTCGCCTTCATTGTCACCGTTGGGACAGGACTCATTCTCCCTTTCACTACAACCATTCTTTGCACATCCGCTGTCGCAACAATGGTCGGACTCCAAGGATCGACGAGATCCTCACTCACTCTGTACATGCTACGTCTCTTGTTCTTCATCGCTTGAGCAGCAGATTCCTGACTCGTCAGCGCGATGGTATCATCGGATTGTTGAGACCCCTTGCGTGAGTGTGAGTAGTGAGACGCTTTTGACCGGACGTCAGAAGCTATCTGGCGGAAAAGAGGGCGAAGAATAGCGATTGAGGCTGCGATGATGCCAGTGCCTGGCTCAGCAGTTGCCCAGATTGTTGCTTTTACTGATTCAGCTGTGAGATTGTTAGTACGAGTAACCATCAACGCCGTTTGGGTAAAGCACTTACCTCGTAGACCGCCTGCATGCAAGCCCAGTCCCTTCAAGTAGACCATCCGGAAGATCGAGCTCACGCTGCCTACTGCACCTAGCGCCATGACGATACTAACGCTGATCTTGCTTCTTCGGTCGAGGTCGCTGTCCAGTAGAACGGTGATGGGAATCAGGACAAATGTCCAATCAGCGATAACATTGATGACGCCGTAGAGGTAGCCCGAGGTAAGAAGAAGAGCAGACGGTAGGCAGTTAGGGGAAGATGGTGACAGCAGACTGTCGGCGAGGCGTGTTGGGTCGCCGCACTGAAAAAGGGCGATGAAGACGTAGTAGAGGCCATACGTCGCACTGATGGCGAGGATGACATGAAATATGAGCTTTTGCCATTTCTTGGTAAGAACCCTGAGGAAGAAAAGTCCCAGCGAGACTTTGAGGAATGTTGTAGTGAGGATGTAGAAGACTTCAGATAGTTGAATAAACTGTCAGAATATTAGCATCGTTGTTGAGAATTGATATCGGGAGGTACGTACAATTAAAGTTACGTGAATGGCCTCTTCGCTGAAGAGGTTTCGGTTAGAACTGCGAAAGGTGATTGCGAGTATGAATGCACAATAGCAGGTAAACAGCATAAGCGTCGCTGCCATCGCGGCGTCATCCCATCCTGGAGATCTCGTGATGCGATATCGCACCCAAAACCGTAGACCGACTGTGATGTAGCTGAGAATGAGAAGGGTAACTATAAGGTAGAACGTAATTGAACCAAGGAGCACCAGCTCCTGAAGCTTTCCGCTTTCCATCGTCTAGAAGAGAACAAACATCGGAGTAGAGGAGTAAGGTCCGAGATGGAAAAAAGGGCCAACCAGACACTGGCGGAGAATCGACGATCGAGAGAAGCAGCACGACGGTAAAGGGTCCGAAGTGCAGGTAGAGGTAGCTGTGGCATTATGAACGCATGGTTTTGTACATGATAGTCCCGGTAGCAAGCATCCCGGGTGGACGCGTTGCATGTATGGTGAGGGATCGGATGTATGGTATGGGTCAAGAACTTTGTTATCTTGCGAGTGAGTAGCGATTGGCTACGGACAGTCGTGGCAACCTGAATGGTTTGTGATTTACCTGGGTACCGTGTGAGAAACATCCCAGACGTTTAGCATCTAGCGATGTGACCGAGGCGGGTCATGTCCCGCATAATCCACCACAGTGTTCTCCGGACTTCATCGAACGTTTGGCGCTTGGTCTCCCCTGTCATCGAGATGCCTCGAGAGGATGTGCCGGTCTTTGAAACACGATACCTAGCCTCGGCTGATGGAAACCAGGAGAGTGGAAACGCTTGAGAGAATGACCTCAGAAGATGAGGTGTTCAAGTAGAGCGAAAGGCGAAGTAAGAAGCTGTATGGCGTTAGAGCTTGCGCCCGCCAGTAAAGTCAAGCCTCACTACCCAGTCACGTTGAAGCTGCAACCTTGAACAACCAGGGCAGAGGTATGCTATCCACAAATTGTTTCGCTTTTCTACTGGTAATACGAATTTTGATGTTCATTCGGCCTCTTCACCATTCGACTCCGATATGCCGTAAGAGGCATTCCTGACGTTCTTGAGTTAACGAACCACCGAGTTTTCCATAGCGTCTCGATCTGTTCTCTAGACGGGATAGATTCATATGCTGGATAGTCCTCATGTTTGACTAAACAGTCTGTGTTTGACCATCGAACGTGAGGCGTGTTTCGCGTGGGGCTAACGCAGACGGGAACATCCCCAAACAATACACGTGCAGGTGCGGCAAGCCTGTTTGATCGCCCAACAGCGGGACAGAACCAGACTTGCGGATTCCTGAGGCGGGGATTACTTGTAAGGCAAACGATTGTAGAGGCCAGAGGTGTCAAGGCGGCGGGAGGACCCGTGTGTTTGGAAGTGGTTCAGCTTTTCGGAGATATAGATATTCCGGTCATAGCGTCCCGGGAAAAGTCTTCATCACCCTCGACCTGCGCGTCTTGACTTTTACACCAACCATGAATAACTACAACAGCGCGTGTACTCTGCAATAGCCTTTGATCAAGGTTTTTTAGCAGCTGCTATTGCGCAATGCCAGTATGATCATGTAGTCTCATGCTTAGTGCAACGCAGCACTCAAATACAGCAATTTGGTATGTTTAGTCCTGTCCTTCCCTCCTTTTTCATGATGAAAAAAAGACAAAATTCACAGACCTGTTCGTAAAAATTGTGTCGAAAAATTTGCTTTATATAATCTGATTACCTTCTTTGGCTACCTGCTTCTCAGCTCATGCATTTGGGAGCTCACCAGCTAACAAAGAACAGACATATGGATTTGTGATTATTTCCGAAGTCCTCTTTCCGAGGCAGTTGGGCGACTTGTTTCGATGCAACACCTGCATGAAGTAAACCATCGCCACAATACTCAGTGATAGCGATGCATGACAGCGATGGAAGGACTCGAACAATGCTGGTATTCCACTTGCTGGTTACCCTTTGATGACCGCTTTATAGGCTCAGCACAACGATGTGCACCTCCAGATACTTTTTCTACATTCCTTTGTTCAATCTAAATCTGTGACTTTACAAGACTCGATGAAAGAATGTTATGATCTCTCATATATATACGATATGCGCCTTGCTATCTGTGCGTCCCGTACGCTTTGAACCTATCAGGAAATCTTCCGACATGTATTCGACTATTGTTTCACGATCACCAATTTCCCCAAGGATCGTATCGAAGGATCAACCAGCAAACCCATCTACCCAACCCGATCATCAGGCAGTATTTGTAACCCCTGACGATCGTCGAGACCACTCAGCCGTAAATAAGTCGATAGCGGATGCATACCTACGGAGCACCGGCGCTAATGTAACATACAATCACGGCCAAGCTGAATTCCATGAGTTCAATGGCTCCGAGAGCGTGCTTGGTCTTCCCAATGCAGTTGACCCTTGCCTTCTTGGCGACTTCGATCTGAAGCAGTTCTATATCAATGATGGACTCGAAGACAATACTTTCGGTCCAGACGCGTTTGCGTGGGCGGGAACCAACGATACGGACGTGGCTATGAATGGGATGCCAACGGACGGCTTTGCTGCCAATTCAATCCAGTTCAACGGATTCTCTCAAGATAACCAGGTTGGACTTGGTTTGTCGTTCTCAAATGCCAATGCTGATCAGGATAATCAACCAGGACAGAACTTCGATCTGAGTGAAGCTGGGCAGAGTCTGTTTGACTTCGTTCCTACAGAGCCGTTTGGTAGCCGAACTCTAGATTCTAACATCGGTTATTCTCAAGACATCCATTCCTGGGATCCTAACTTCCAAGCAACATCTCAGCTTCTAGACACCACACCCGGATTTTCCGCGCTTCCTAGTGGCAATGTCTTTGTGCCCGATATGTCACAGTATGCAGCCATTGGCCAGAATCCACAGATGTATCCTGATCCTTATGGTTCGATGTACCCAGACCAGCCATATTTTCAATCTGTACAACATCCATATCCGCAACAATACACCGGATATGTCGCGATGCCAGCAGAGTATCATACCGGAACACAACAGCTCGATATCATACAGTCTTCGAGCTCTCGCCGATTCAGTCGCCCCTGCCAGACTTTCACTACTCATCAGCTACCCCAACGAAAACGTGACCGATCTGAGTCTGGGTCTGACAACGATGTGCCCGTTGTCAAGCGACCTTGCGGGCAGCCCACCAAACGTGCTTGGTCCTCACCAGATTCTCGCCACCACTCTGAGGTTTCGAACGCCAGCTCCGTGAGCAAGCCAGTCAAGGTAGCTGTGGTCAAAGCTGGAGAGAAGCCGAAAAAGTGCGATGACAAGCCCTGGGTTCGTGTCAACAACACGACCAGGGGCGAAACCACACGCACTGCTCGCATCAATCAACACGCCGAAGAAGGTCGCAAGTACAAGTTCAAGGATCTTCCCCATGGCGACTGGGAAACCTCCAAATACAAGTTTGAGTACAGTCAAAACAATGGTATGCATGAGTTCAAGAAGCGCACCATGTCTGCTCGTCAGATTCACGAGTACATCACCCAGTATCCTTTCGATAATCTCCGCATATGGATCCAGCCAGTAGCTTCAGACGTGGCACGTCGTTATGCTTCTGCCTCTCACAGCCATTGTCGCTTCGAGAAGTGCCCAATGCGTGTGTACACTGGCAAAGGCACCGCTGAAGTTGGCAACTACCGCGTCGCATTCGACGAAAAGCACCGAACGTACGGCACTGGCGTAGCCGATCCATACGACTGCGTCGGTTACGCTCATCTGTATTGCATGGAGCGTTTCTTAGACTTTGCGTACATCTGCCAGGTTGCTGACGTTAAGGTTGATCAACGTGTAGCCATGGAAAAAGAGCCTAGTGGCCGCTTCGGCTCCGCGTTTGGCCCAAAACATCATTATGAAGCGGCATTGACTAGCAAGTTCATCGAAGCTGCTAGCAAAGGCCGACTAGCTGATACTCACGAATTTTCTGATTACCCTGTTCATGAAGACTATGAGCGCGGCGAACCCAAACCGCACGAACGTACGCTCATCTACAAACTTTACGGTATGAACATGGAGCATCGTGCGAAATCGCAGATGAAGCAGTTCATCCTCCAGCGGAAAATCCGTCCTGGCTCGTTCCCTGTTCATCGCGGCGACATGGAGGTTAAGCTTGTTGACAAGAAAATAGAGAAGACCGAAGCCTTTGCGGAGTTTAAGAGGAGTGGGTCTAAGAAGGATTTTGACTACGCTGCTTACTACGATTTATTTCACCCTGAGATCAATCGGCGTATTAAGGAATGTGAAGATCTACGAGATCGATTCATCGCCGAAGATGCAGCAGGAGTTACTACAAAGCGCTCTAAAACACGTCGAGCAGTTGCTTTTGTGGGATCTGGCCATGAGACTCAGGCTCCCGGACGGAAGCGCTTCAAAAAGCGCCTGCCTTCTGATAGTCGCTCATCCAGCGACGAACGACCGGCTACCAAAAGCTCGTCCACTATCCGTAAAGCCGCTGCGGACGAATCTGAAGACTCGGACGTGTTTGAAGAGATCGGCACTGGTATGGAGCACCGACAACCCCGCCGATTGAGTCTTCGTAAGAAAGAGCGTATCGACTACTCTGAACCAGAAGATATTCCACGATTCATTTCCCAATCCAACTATTCTATTCCTGGCTACGCACCCGCCCAGGCCTTCGACACTCGAAAACAGAGCCTTAGTAACCTCTTTCCCGCCAACAACGACCCGACGTGGGATAACTTGGACCTTGAAACCTTTCATGTCGATGGTGACGAAGCATTCATTGATGAAGCTGATATTGATGCTCTCATTAACGCAAAGTGTCGTCGTCAATCTTCTACTTTATGCAAAGGACCGAGTGTCTCGGCTCTAGTATCGCCTATGCTACAGCACGCGCCTCGTACGGCTAGTTTCGACGTGCAGCCAGTGACTTGTAGTAAAGAGTTTCGACTCGACGACCCACCGAGTTGTATCGCTTCTCCAGGTGATATTACGCATGATAGCCAACATCAGCACCAGCAAAATCGTCGTAGTAAGCGTCTGATAGACAAAACTACACCACATTCCCCAGTTGCTGAACAGACCTGAAAGTACGAATGACCTTAAGTAACTAGGTAGGTTGATGGATTACTCTGGAATGTAGGAATAGTTCAACTTTGACACTGGATAGTGCTGTCTTACTATGTAAATCCGGGCACGTGTTGGGGTGGCTTAAGTGTTGGCTCATGGGGTATTTTGTCCATAATAGGGCCACCTCAAAGGATGCCCAGGTACCCACTTAGGTAAGCACTTGAGCATTCCAATGTTGCCTGGCCGAATCTTTTGGTGCTGCATTACGCACCTAGTTAATACAAACCTCTTAAGCTCAATATCTCTCTAATGTGACAATCTTAGATCCTCACTAGTAATAAGTTCGCTATTGTAGCGCAGCAAACTAAGAACTGTGAGTCGCAGCTTCGAAATATATCGAGACTGTCCGGGTTATCTTAGGCTAACCTGCATGTGATAAGTTCTTACCTAGGTACAGTATCAACGCTAAGTTATAGCAGGCGGCATCGGTACCCTACAATAGCTTCTTCACAATTTGTGAGCCCGTTTTGTGGCCTTTCGACTCCCTTTCCCCTGCACCACTGCGGCAACGACTAAGTCTTTACCTTGATTTGTCACTAAGTCGACAAAGAAATAATTACCTTCTGCGCTTCACGCCGTCCTGCGGACACCACAAATCTGATTCCACCATGCTATCGCAGATATGTACCCACATTAAATCATGGTGGCAACAGACACCTTTGCCAACAACCACGGCAACGTCTAGTTTCCAAAAATGGCACGACTTTAATCAAGGACTGTGGATTCCATTTGTGAATGACAAAACTTCTCGGCCTGGCACCAGACATCGATGGGCGGGCTCGTTCCGCCTTGTGACCTGGAACGTAAATGCAGATGCACCGTTACCGAAGGTTCGTATATCTGCATTACTGCAGGTCATCAAGGATATGGGAGCTGCAGATGTTGTTTTCCTGCAAGAGGTATCAAGGGAATCGCTAGCAGCACTTCTCGAAGATCTTTGGATACAGCAAAATTGGTACATAAGCGATGTCAATTTCTCCGCCTTTGGAAACCAAAAGTTTATCAGCATCAGTTTGGTGTCAAAGCTTTGGGTAGCCACGAATGGTATCATGCTAGGTGCCATCTGGAGGGTTTCGTTACCTAGTCGCTTTGAACGAGACGCCCTATGCTGCGATCTGATTCTGAACTCCTCGAGCAAGCACACCTCTGGTAGAAGTTCCCTCCGGATTCGACTTGTTAATGTCCACTTGGATTCGTTACCAATCAACCCGTCACTAAGGCCACACCAGCTCTCTATCTGCGCATCGTACCTCAGCGCAGCTGGCCGTGGGATCATTGCCGGCGACTTCAATCCCGTTCTCCCGGAAGACGACGACCTTCTCCGCACCAACGATCTTACCGATGCGTGGGTACGCCTTCGCCCAAAAGATCTAGGCCACACTTGGGGTGTATATGGCGAACAGTCTTTCCCGCCGAACCGATTAGACAAAGTTGCTCTGTTTCAACTTACCCCTTCCGGCGTGGGCATCCTGCAAACGAGCGAAGTAGAATTCTGTGGCGAAAAGACTTTGATTGATGTAACGGGGTTGGGTTTGAAAGCGCATTTTAGCGATCACTTTGGTCTTTGGTGTGACGTTGGATGGGCAGAAGACCGACCATAACCGAGACGATTCCTAGGTAGCTGCTCGAAGACAATTCTGAAGGTGGACATCTTTCGACATGTACGAATTCGAGAGAATAAGTCTTGGTAGACATGGGGAGTTGCTGCGTGCCTGTCTGGAGTCCAATGGGAGATGCTTTGAGCGTATGTTTTACATATGTTACACCTAAGACAAAACCGCCGATTTGAGCAATGAAGTCTTTGACAAGCACTATCCTTCAGGGTGTTTAAAACAGGGAAGTGAGCGGTTGTCCAGTCTCTGATTCCTAGTCCTGAAGGTGAAGGCTTGGGCGGTTGCATATTGTTCGCACAACTAGGACCAAAGGTGAGCTAGCGCGCTAGACCTGAGCATACTGAGAGGTGGCGGTGCAGGCCGATCGAATGTTGAGCTGGGCAATTGTAGTAAGCCGCTTGGAAGGTCGGTTCCCCGCTCAGCGCCGTGGGGCAGCTCACTAAACAGGTCATGAGAGGAACCGGCAGCGATTTCAGTGATAACCAGGAAAAGGGAAACATAGGTAGCTATCTAGGTAGATAAGAAAAAAAAAAGACAGTCTGGAAATATCGAAAACGTATTTACCGTACCAGGAATAGCCATGATGAGTTTTGCTTCAAGTAATTGGGTAGTGCGAATATTGATCGGCATCGGTCTAGCCGCGGCCATGTTCTCAGCGGTTGGACAATGATGGGATCACAGCAGTGGAGGAACGAGGCACATGTTGCAGCCGCTCAACACTTTCCCCCCGATTCTGTGCTAGCGAAGCGTGAACCGTCTTCAACGTTCGCATTGTCTATAATTTCGCGCATGATAAGAACGTGAAACACCCGTCCCTGCCTCGGCCAAATCGTGTGCAACACGGTGCTACTGTACTACCACTACTACCACAACCACCACGCCCAACGTTTGCCGTGCGTACCGTTGTATCGCTTCGCAGCCCCACTAGACTATTTATCAGCAAGCGCTTCCATTCTGAACCAGAAAGGATGGCTTCCCGCACATCGACACCGTCGCGATCGCGTTCCTCTTCCAACAGCAGCAGTTCTTCTGATACCACTATGATTGACGCGCCACCGCAATCACCAAGTCGCCCGGCGCGCCTTCGCAACCCGTCGCATAGCGCCGCTCTCCCGACGCCCACAGTCCTGCAAGCGCACAATGACGAGACACAACTCGATCCGTCATTTTCCCTCCTCTTGTCTCTACCGAGAGAACTCCGCGATCGTGTCTATACATACGCATTGGTTTCTAGTAATCCGTTCTTATGGCCTACTACAGCGCCCGAATCCTTGCCCAGCAAAACTCGTAGTATCAACGTAAGCCTTCTCCGGACAAACAAACAAGTCCACAGTGAAGCGGTGGACATTCTGTACTCGCAGAACAAGTTCCTGTTCACACACCCTAGCGACTGCAACGTCTTTCGTGTTATAACGTCGCCCGCCTCCGTCAACATACAGAGCGTGTACTTTCGGATAAAAGATAAAGACCTGGGATTGTGGACACCGTATCTGGGGAGCAAGTCGGGAGAGAGGAGTCTGAGAGGGGATTTGCCAAAGTTGAGGAGTCTCTGGGTATTTCTCAGATGGACAATGTGTCCTCACTTCATGTCACGCATACTGACAGAACAGCATGGTGGATTTGTTGGTCCTGTAGGCGGGGTTCAAGGAGGGGCTACACCATACGGTGTGCATGTTGCTCTTCAGCAACAAACTCAGCACGTCGTAAACCAACTCCTGACCAACACACAGATTGTTGGTGGTGCAGGCGGCCATGCGCATGCCACTGGTAACGCGAATCAGATCCCTCCTCCACCTCCACCAGCTCCAGCAATGCCGTTTCCACAGTTCATGCAAGGATCGCTGGGTTTAGGTGGTCATGCACACCATCATCACCAAGTACATCCGATACCGCATGCGCATGGCCAGCACAATTATCCACCAAACCCCAGTCCACTGGCACAACATCTCCAACAAGGCGAGATTAGTATTCCTGTTCAGCAAACCCCGCTTACTGTTAGTGGCGTGAACGGACCAGATCCACACAGATTATACTCCGCATTCATCCGTTCCAACCGCTTCAAACTCGTCGTTGAGTCTCTCTGTTTGCAACTGAGCGACGTACTAAACCCCAAAATCACCGGACCCTTGGAACGAAAATCTTCTAGCAAGTTCTCCACAACAACTGATTCTACGTCCTCGAACCCCATCACGGAAATCAAGATTGTGTGCGCTTCGACACCCGGGAAGAGACAGGTTGAGCGGTTACTCTCCAACTTCCCAGACGAGTTGGTGCTCGATCCTGTCACGCAGGATGCGAGGACGAGGTTTAGGAAAATGCATGGTGTGGAAGTTAGTCTGGAGTTTAATGGTCTGAGTAGTACGCATCAGGAAATGGTAGTCGCGGGTGAGGTGACACCGTGGGATTAAACATCCTTGAGTTAGAAGAGAGAGTCATTTTGATGGCAATAATCAAAGTACTTTCATAGATTGCTGGATGGGGATCATAACATGTCTTCGAATTTCACTGGAAGTATCTGGGTACAGGCTTGACGTTTCATGCATCAAAACTCCGGTGGACAACAACAAGATCTACGCATACACGTAGCAAAACAGACCCCCAATAATACTCATCGCATCCCTGATGGTTCTGTTTTCCACCCCAACATACTTGAAACCACGTTATGTACAGCTCCTCAAGTTTCGCCTAGTACACATGACGACCGTCAGTGTCGGAATCGTTTTGGTCACGAAGAGAGCACAAGTCTGGTTTCTTTGGGGTGTAATCTGCTTCCTGGTTCCTTTTGTATTGGCAAGTCTGGAAACATTGGTATGTCATGTTACCTCCAATGACAAGCTGAATGATGATGAGCCGCTGATCTACTAGATCTAAATCTTCCAGTGTAATCCGGTCGTAGCTGCGTGGGATATCGACTTGCAGCCACCACCTATTGGAACCGGTA
Source organism: Alternaria burnsii (assembly GCF_013036055.1). NCBI lineage: Eukaryota > Fungi > Ascomycota > Dothideomycetes > Pleosporales > Pleosporaceae > Alternaria > Alternaria burnsii. The sequence continues at coordinate 566,445 of NW_024066114.1, read as the reverse complement.
CTACGAAATGCTTTAGTGGGGACACTTTCGATGCTATTGGATTGTTCGATGGAAGTAAGTCTCTAACTCCTTCACACGACTACTTGCAGTTGTATATAAAACTAATGCCTTTGTAGTAGTGAACATCTCTACCGATTTCCTCGCTCTCGCTCCTGTAAATTTGATCGTACGCTCAACCATTCCAGGCATTTATTCTCACATTAAAAATCACACTGACTGAAACAGCGGAAGCTCCAAATGCCGCTCTGTATGCCCCTCTCCCTCGTCGCCGTTCTCTCTCTTGGTATATGTGCTGCTGTCGCTGGTATTGTTAGACAGCTTTCCTCCAGTCAGTTTGGCGTCCCAAAGCCATACATTTACGACACACATTCTATCTGGAACTTGATCGAGCTCGACATGGGTATGATCGCAGCGTCACTGCCAGCTCTCAAACAACTGTTCAGTTGGTTCCGCGACACTGCCCGAGACTTGACTGGAAAGTCAAAACCGACAAGTGCAGATGGTTATTAAAGGCAGGTACATTCAGTAGCTGACGATGGCTTTGTGTCGATAGAATATGGATCGAAAGGAGTGGTCAAGGTCACACCACGGCCGAGGGAGCGCATTGACAGGTGAGCGTTCGATCGGACGAAGAGCAGTCAGGAAAGCATTTTATCGCGTGATGAAAGGTCAATGAAAGCAGACATTATGGTCACAAAGAGCTTGCAGGTAGAAAAATCGAGCTATACTGGAATGACGGAATAAGGGCGACTTTCCATTCCATAATTACGGATCACAAGCGACGTTTTGGATAGCTAGCTGACCTATCAGAGACCAACTGAGTACAGCCTTCAAGCAAAGAACTACATAATCGAGAGTCCTGCTTCAGCCTCATAGCGCTGGGTCAAACCCTTTTACTGCTCACACCACAAGACTGCTCTACTCTACGCTTCCACGGCTGTTTGCTCACCCGTCACGTACTCTCTACGCTCTCAAACTTAGTTCACAGGAACAAGCATGTTATGTCCCGACGGATAAATTACGGAGGTCCGACACATGGTTTCAGGCGGTTCCGTACTCAAAGATCGTCGCATTTACTCTTGTCTCGTACAAGCCATCTCCTTCTAGGAGATGGTATGTATCCAGCTCGAAATCTGCTGATGGAACAGCAGATTGAGCGAGGCAAGAGACCATTCTACAAAAAGGCAGCTCTGGCTTCCAAAGGTTCGCTTCTAGGGCGCGATCACTTCACTTTCTAATGAAGATAGCGAAAAAAGCACGTGTGTGTTGTTCAGAGCGTGTACGACGTGAATACACAAACTCCATGTGCGTATGATGATGGTGCGACAGATGTGGTTGGGCAGAGTAAGCGGAAGAAGACGCGACGCTCGTCAAGGAAAGTTTTTCACGATTATGTCATAGCCTCACTAAACTTATTTCACACTAGCGTCTATGCTCCGCGCGCGCAGTTCATCCCAACATCCGTCCCCCATGGCATATTAAGCCTAATGCGCCAATCACAAATGTACGCCAAAAGATGTGCGAGTACTATGCCTAGAATCCTGGGTTGGCCTACGGCCTCGCTTGCAGTTTGCAGTGGTTTGGCATGCTGGAATGGTGTGCCGCTAGCTTTGATGCGGCATCCCGTGGATATCCAAGCCGTGTCTGTATAATGAAGATGTGAAATCGTGGAATTTCTCTTCTCGCTCCCTTCACCTAATCACCTTAAGTGTTTCTTCGTAGTCTGAAAAATTGGCACGACTCCAGCCATGGCGGCTACTCAGCAACCTGAGAAGACGGCAGCCTCACATCCCAGTCCTCATCATGATCCCGAATCGGGCGCGACTCCAATGTCAACCGACAAAGACATAGCAATCGACCTCGTCGGCGAACATGCCCAAGATATCGATCCAGGAATCGAAGCAAAAGTGCTCCGAAAGATCGATTTGTTCCTTATCCCCGCCATGATCGTGGGTATGTCCATCATCACCAATCATCAGCCTTATCCAAACCAAATATCATCCTAACATACAATACACAGGGTACGGTCTTGTCTACTATGACAAAGCCATTCTTGGTTCTGCTGCCCTCTTCGGCATGACAGCGGACCTTTCCTTGAGCGTCGTTACAAACGCCTCCACAACACCCCCGACAGTGTCTACCACCCGTCTGTCCTGGGCAACATCCCTCTTCTACTTCGGAATGCTAGCAGGCCTATACCCCCTAACTTTTGCCCTTCAACGCTTCAACTTGGGTCGAATCTTGGGCGCCGTTGTACTCCTCTGGTCACTAATCTGTATGTTGACAGCTGCCGTAACCACCCACGAGGGTTTGTTCGCACAGAGATTCTTCCTCGGCTTCGTAGAAAGCATCATACCCACTGGTTTCATGACAATAATCTCGTCTTACTACACTCAACGCGAGCAATCCATCCGACAATCTTGGTGGTTCAGCTCAACAGGCCTGTTCACCATCATCGGTGGCGCACTGAACTACGGGTTCGCACAGATTACCTCTGGCTCCCTACGGCGCTGGCAATACATCTACCTCCTCGCCGGCTGTCTGACATTCCTCTTTGGCATTTGGTGTTTCTTCATTCCAAATTCCTGTGCAGAAGCTTGGTTTCTCACCCCTCACGAACGCGTCGTCGCTGTTGAACGGCTCCGAAAGGGAGCCACAGGCGTCCGCTGCCAGAAAATCAAAACGTATCAACTCCGCGAAGCAGCCACAGATGTCAAGTTCTATCTCATCTTTCTTCTGATGGCCTCTGCATATACCGTTAATGGCGCAGTCTCTGGTTTCGGTCCACTCATTGTGAACACGTTCGGCTGGTCGACCCTCGCGTCTATACTCTGGCAATTTCCGCTTGGACTCATCTGTCTTGTAACAATACTACTTTGTGGTTACTTGTCCTCGAGAATACCTAATATCCGTCTTCTCCTCCTGATCTTGCATTGTCTCCCTGTCATCGCGGGATGCGCCATGATCTGGAAGAGCGAGTGGACGTACCACGCGGCCACACCCGTCGCTGGCTACAGCATTATTGGCACGTTCGGCGCGGTTGTCAGCCAGACCATTGTTGTGGCGATGGCGAATGTGAGTGGAGCGACGAAGAAGAGCGCGATGGCTGGTACGGTGTTTGTTGCATATTGTGTGGGGAACATTGTAGGCCCGTTGTTGATCAGAAGTCAGGAGAAAGGGAAGCACTACCCTAGATTGTGGACAGGCCTGATCATCTGCTATTGTATTACGATCACCTCTGCTGTGGCGCTCTACGCTGTGCTTGCAAGAGAGAACAAGAAGCGAGACGCTCTGGCTATTGACGAAGAGGAGAGAGACAAACTTGCTTTTATGGATCTGACGGACAAGGAGAACATGTACTTCAGGTACGTTTTGTGAGGTATTCCTGCTTCAATCTTGGATCAATAGGGTCCTCAATCCCACAACAATAGTATGAACATGAGAATGTATGTGTATTGATAGGAGTTCGTCCATCTTACTACTACAAACTAGTTCAGGGGATCCAGAAGCCTGCTCAATTTGGGACTTCGCTCAAGCATACGTCACTCGCATACTTCAACGCAAACCTCCACCAATCTATAAGAAACGCCAGCAACAAATTGTTCGTTTGCTCTCGTTCGTAAACTCCCCAGCAGTATGAACAAGAAAAAAGTAACAATGTTCGCTTCCGGAACGCCGTTTGGCTCGGACCCCTCAAAAGGTCGAGCAACTCCAAAGTGTGTGCTTACTTCTTTGCCCCTCGCCGTATGGGGTTGTCACATTTCTCGAAACCCAATCCTGACAAGTAAAGAAAAAAAAGCTGAACGATAGGGTATAGTTGAAAGAGATACCGTATGAGGCTATGAAAAACAATACAAAGGAGAACAATGACTTTGATTCAATCACCTCGGTCCTCTCGGTCGTGGCCGAACGCCGGCTTCAGTCGCACTGCGTACTCGAATAGTTGGTCGGCTGATCCCTGGTGTATCAGCCATAGCAGCGTCGTAGCTAGGTACTTCAGGACTAGCTGAGCCAGACCGTTGTAGAAGCGGTGCTCGCTCGTCCCAGTTGTATCCGTCTTGGTGATCGATTGTGTTTCGCAGACTAGGCGAGCCAACGGGGCTGCTATATTCGGGGGGAAGTTCGCCAGGTTGTAAGAGCCCAAGACCTTGACCTTGGTTCACCGGAATGGTTGTAGTATGATCATCGCTGGGTCCTTCGCCGGCAGTGTCTTCATTTGAATCCACAAGACTGAGTGCTGCTAATGAGATATCTGTGGGACTGCGCTGTGGTCCTGGACTTGTCGGTACCTGTCTTCCAAGACGCATTTGCTGGCTACTTGACCGTCCATGTCCGTAACCTGCTTGGATGTAACTTCCGGCCATGCCTTCTCTTATACCTTCGCGACCAGAGTCGAGAAGAATCGATCCTTGTTCGCTGCCGTATGGTGGCGGAGGAGCCAGACTACCGGTTTGGGGAGCTAGACCCCACTTTTTGACGTTGGCCTCGATGAAGACGAAGCCCATTTGGCCAAAGTTGACGTGCACTTGGCAAGGACCGTTTGCGCCTACGGTGGGGAAGAAGTTCTGGGTTTTGAGACCATGGGCAACGTCGTCAAGTTTCTTGCCATTTCGTGTGAAAAAGAGGGTTCCAGTTCGGGGTCGGTAGCCAACTCCGATGACATCTCCTTGGACATAAGCAGGACCATAGGCGGATGGGTGGAAGGGCTGGTTGTATCGGCGGTTTCCATTGGACATGTATGATATCGAGGCTTTGTGGTACCCTGGTAAGTGTTAGCAGGTGAAAAAAGTGTTGGCGGTGGTAATATACATACCGGGTAATCTGAACAACGGGTAGGGCTTCGTTGTGACGCCTATCGCAATGCTGGTGTTTTCGGGCTTCTCGTAAACCTTGGCTTCCCAGTAGTAGACTTCATTTTGTTTCGGTATCGGGAGGTTGCTCTGGACGCTGCACTCGGAATCAAAGAACTCAATTTCGGTTCGGCCTTCGACGAAGCAGTTGGCGATCTCAAGTTCAGGCTCAAACTCCCAGGCAGACACGCCCTTCTCTTGTATGGCGAGGAATTGCGAAAGAGATATGTCGGTCTGGACGGATTCGGGTGGGTTTGCTTGCACAAACGCTGGGGGAATTAGCCAATGCTCCCTTGAACTGAAAACACTCTGGATGACATACCCTTCGCTCTCATGTACTCTGTTCTCTGCAGATCGTCCATATCCTCTAGCGCCTCGGCCTCCTCCTTGGCAAATTGCTGTTCGTCGTCATATTCACCAGGCCGCGTTATCCGGTCGAGGAAGATGCGTCCCTGGTTGGTGTACCGGAAATAGTAAACAATGGCGGCGATGATAAGACATAGTCCCGCAGCGGCCAGCACGGAGAAGATGCCTATCATGATGCCCTTGGCCGTCGAGCCAAGATTGTTGTTGTATCTCGACAACCGCACGTCATCGAGGTGTGAGGCCTGGTGGAATCCGGTCAAGACGGTAGGATGCGCAGCGGGCGCATTGTGGCTGGAGTAGTAGGACCTGGAGAGCGTGGTTGGCGGCGAGCCCGGTTGCAGCGCTTCTTGGGGCAGCATTGTGAAGTGCTGTGTGAAGGCAGCCGTCGCTGGGAGGCAGTGGGACGTTTGCGACTTGGCGGATGAGGTTGCGATGGGCGCGGTGGAGTCGTTAGGTAGACCAGTGGGGGCCGGTTACCACTCGATCAAGTGTCGCGGCCGAGGGCAGTGTTGGCGACACAGCAACGACGCGATGGGACGTGGTGAAAGTGCGAATGGCCGTCGGCAGCAGCGTGATGTCGCCGGAGAGGGTCAAGGAAAGGCGTCCAAGTGTGTGTGTGTGTGATGATGTATTGGCGTGAGGGTGAGATCGGCGTGAGACGTCAAGTGCCTGACGCAGCTTGGCTTGGGATCGCGCGGCTGCTTTGCCACCTCCGCCTGCACACGACCCTCTGGGATGCCCGTCCTGGATTCTGCCGATCTATCCGTTACAGCTTGGCTGCGAAACACGACACTTTCCAAAATCAACCTGTTCCCAAGTCTCCGCCGCGTCTCGTTAGTATCAGGTACTGCGCTGCTGCTAGCAGTAGCCGTCTCGAGCCGGCACCCTCAACCATCGACACCCTCGCGCCGCAGTCCAGACCGCGACACCAACAGGCACTTGCATGGCCACGACAGCACGCGCATGCACATTACTTCTAGAGCCCGCTGCAGCTACAGCTCGTCTTCTACGACAACACAGCAGCCTACTCCACACCGAGTCGACGGTATTTCAAATTCGACTTGCTCGTCACAAGCAAACATATCGCTAGTCCAGACATGCTACAAGAGGCATGGCCCAAATTTAGCCCTTAACCGCGATTGCTTTTGTCCCAGGGCGGGGAAACCTCGCCTCGCTCCCTGAGGCATTGCCCACTCGTTACCCCATGTCGTACAGTCCTGAAACACCAACATCGCAGAGCCGCCTTCAGAGGCGCTTCATCTGGTACCCCACCAAAGCATTGAATCTTCTTTCAACCTCAGCGCGATGCAATGGGGGTTGGGAAACTCACTGCTCATCCCGTCTCAGCGCGGGTCTGGACTACTAAGTGGCCGTCATGACGTCGACACCCGATATCCATCTAGAAATTGATTGCGTCCAATAGTCGATCACCTAAATCTCCAAAATAACATCCTGAGCCCATAGACAGACGCTAGCACTGTCAAGTTTAGTAGCGGCTCATTGTATAGACAAAGTGCGCTCTCGCTAGCAGCATCTGCCATGTGTTGCGCAGTACCATAGCTACTTTCTCATGCATCTCAATATCTTTTCGATATCACTATAGCCTCCAGTCAACCAAGTTGTTGCACTTTGATCTGTAGCATGGCCAGTAACACTCCGTTAAGATTCTAAGAAGGGCAAGTAGTCAACTGTACTTGCGTACTGATGCCTAATGGGATGCCAAGCGGTCTCCAGCTCCAGCCTCAGCCTTGAGCGCTTACATGGTCTTTCAACCCCATACATCTTCCTACATGCTACTCTTCTTCATCTTATTCTGGCTTCTTCAGCTTTGGTGTGTCAATCTATATTTTCTTGATCCGGACTTTCCACTATGCGCCTTCTGAGACTCAACGACAATGGTGAGTTCAGCTTCATAGAGGTCGTTGGCGCAGCCATTCCGCCTTATGCCATCCTGTCCCATATCGCGTCAGCGGAAGAAGTCTCTTTTGTAGACATAATCAACGGCACAGGAAAAGATAAAAAAAAGCTTCGAAAAACTTCTGTTCTGTAGGAAACAGGCTGCCAAAGACGGCCTCCGATACTTCTGGGTAGACACCTGCTGTATCGACAAGTCAAGCAGCGCAGAGCTCCAGGAGGCCATCAACTCTCACTTTGCTTGGTGTCACAACGCTATCTGTTGCTATGTGTATCTTTCCGACGTTTCGACCGTCGCCCACACCATTGCCTCGTTACGTTCAAGCAGATGGTTCACACGAGGATGGACGCTTCAAGAACTCATTGCTCCTGCTTTAGTGAAGTTTTTCTCCATAGGGGGCGAGTTTATTGGCGATAAAATTTCGTTATTACGGGATATCCACGAAATTACTGGTGTTCCCGTCGAAGCTTTGCAAGGAGCGCCTCTAGCTAAGTTCAGTGTTGAGGAGCGGATGTCATGGGCGAAGAACCGTCAGACAACGCGTGAAGAGGATGCTGCATATTCTCTAATGGGTTTGTTCGATGTGTACATGCCGGTGATATATGGAGAAGGTAGAGAACATGCGCTTCGTAGGCTTGAGAAGGAGATCCAGGCTTCAAGCAACCACACTACCTTCTCTCCCGCTCCTGGCTACTACATCGCCTCGGATGGTCGTCGTAAGTGATTTGGGGCGTTGTACTACTCCACAACTGACCTGTCTTGTGTAGAATATCCCTTATCGCAACAGCCACATCCAGATACTTGGACTCATATCGTTACCCCTCGGCTTACACGCAACACTTCCACTGGTGCCAGAATGTCAGCAGCAATAGATCTGGATTCTGATGATGGAAGCGAGATCGACAGCGTTTTCTCAGACAGCGCATCGTCTGTCTCTTCCGCATCAACTGCCAGCCTAAACCCAGTTCAAACCGTTGGAATTCGTGAGGTTTCACGAGCACTCTTGAGCGAAGAAGAGTTGAAAGCTACATACATCCTAGCCATCTCTAGTGTTGACAGTAGGAAGGCACGTTTGCATATTCGAGGCTTTCTTAGGGACTACGGTCGGGATCTATTGAAGGAAGCTTCCGACAGCAGTCTAGAGATTCAGGCTGCTAAGTTTGTACGTGAACTGGCAGGTCGCATAGCCGATGAAATCATTTGGAGCATAACCGGATCCGCCGAACTGCCACACCCACCAGACAGTGAAGTAAAGAAGCAGGATTTGGAGACCTGGCTCTCAACCATTCGGGGCGATAGTATTGTAGAAGAACGGAATCAACCAAGTTTGGGAGCAGACGGCGATGACTCGTCTGATGAAGAGCTCAACGATGACCTACCATTTCCTCACATTGATAGAGTAAAGGAATTCCTGATCAATTCTGAGGCCTTCCGAGTACTTGTACTGGCGATGCAGGCATGGTTGAAGATTGATGGGGTTGATCAAAAGAATATAGGGGAATCGATTACGGACACACCAAAACCAACCGATAGCGTAGTGGTGGCTGAAGAAACGAAGGTAGAGACAATAGCTTCTGTCGAAGACCAAGAGCAAACCGAATCGAGCAATGAAGCACCTCCCATGGTGATTGAGATCCACCAGAATCAGGATGCGGCACAAGAACAGGCTCCAAGAACTCGATCTCGCCGACGTGGCGGCAGCTTTAGGGACTTGGTTTCTAGTCTCTTGAATTTCTGGGGCATCTCCTTCTACCTCTACGATATTGTGGAACTATTCGTTCCTCACGTCCCTAGAGGTTATAGAAGGCTGCGCTGGCGTTGTGTAAGCTCTCGTACTCTTCCTTCTTGACTTATCGCCCTTGCTGATCATCCAAGTCGTGCAACACTATCCTCTGGGGCGATTTTCTTGACGAAGATGCTGCTGCCTTTGACCAACTTAAGCAGCAGTTGTCCTGTATGCGAGATCCCCTCATTCGACATGTACATATGAGTGGTATATCGACAACGCAGGCGACCGGAGTTTCCGGCTCTGGAGCTACTGGATCCGCTCCATCGACACAAACATCTTCACTTGGTCCACCTTCAGGCCTCACTAATACACCACGTGCTGGCAATGCTCACAATATTGTGAGTTCTACGGCTTCCGGACCAGACTATGTAGTGGAGATCACCTCACCGATCAAGTATTTTGAAGTTTGCGTGAGTACGGGAAACCATGCTATCGATCATCATGAGGTCGATATTTCACGCATAAGCTCGGACAATGAGCTGTTTGAGATGATATGGGACAAGTACAACATCAGTCGCGGTATCGGCCTGCGGCGACTTTTCTTGCGGCCCAGCGACGTGAATTTTGTCATGGTGAGTGCTCACACACTTCGCTGACATATGACATTCATGCTAAAGCTTTTGTAGTTCTCCGTCAGTCAGCGCAACCAGTACGGAGCTGGCATCCACAAGAAACCCGATGAATTTCCACCACAAGAGGAACTAGATGAGAAGCGCTACCACTACCTTTGCCCTCGAATCAGGATGCCGGTCAACGTCTTTCTCCACTATTTGCATCGAGCGAGATGGAACATATGGGGCGAGCACATGGAAAATATATGGCTCCAACGTCTACCCAAGAAGCTCGAAAGGAATTTGATCGCCGAGGCCCAGCAGGCGAAGGGCAATGCACCCCCGAACGAAGACCTTGCGTTCGGATGGGGAGTACACATCATTGAAGGTCCAAATCATGCTGTGCTTGGTCTTCTACTAGCCATCGGAGTAGCTGTCGCTTTTATTGTCTCCGGAATGATCGTGGGGTTTGCCAAAACACAAGAGCAAGGCTTTGGAGTCGGGAATTTTCTTCTTGCAATCCTTGCTAGTACTATGACTGCTGTATACTTTCAGCTTCAGGATTGAATAATGACATGTACCGTATGATTTGTTTGTGTTGCAAAGAGCCCATCGTCTTGCATTAGCAAGAGGATCAGTACTGCACTAACTAGAGGCTGCTCGTACCCTCAGTTTCTCTCTAGGAATCATCCTATTCCTGCGAGAGGGATTCAATGAGGATGTTTCCACCGGCTGCAAAATGTGTTCCATAATCTTTTCATTGGTATCACACGATGCTGATGGCAAGTGAACAATGGTACACAAGGTAGTAAATGTAACCCGATATCGACGTTTCCATAGTACCATGCAGTCTAAGATGGCGGGTATCAGGCCATTCATGTGCTTAGTAGAGCCCGGAAAGATTTGGACTGCGAGAAGCGTCGGAAGCAGGTTCAACTGTGGAACCACCATGGCAGGAGAGCCTCATGTGTTAATGTCATGTTACACGCGGATTACGCAAGCAGCCCGATGAACGACTAATCCTCTTTACTGTCAACACCGTGTCTTTTTGACAGTGGGTCGAGATGCATCACAACATGACGTCCGTTATCTTCGCCATCTGGCTATGACAAGTCACTCGCTATTCGACACTGTTTCGGAAGATCCACCGCGATTGAAGTCCCGTAGCAAGTAGGAGTGCATCCTGCAGATGTCCCATGTGTTGCGAGATTGATCAACCTGGCTGGGCGGTGATACTCTCGACAACTCTCATTGTTCGTATTAGGACTGCCTCCACAAGGTCTTTCTCGATGTAGCTCTTCACTGGGGTGAGTTCTCATGCATGGAAGCGGTGGAGGAGAAGTGTGTGAGACAAACAGGAAAGAGCAGCTGCGATACACGTGTTTACTCGAAACATCTCACATGACTTATAAAGGAGTTACTCAGACGTCATTTCTCGAATGAAGCGATACCAGACGGCGTCATCTCAAGTAGGAGCACGATGCAGGTGCTGCAGCACGACGTGTGCGAGAAGCACCGAGTTGTGCAACAGGCGGCTGATGACAGGTGCTATCTAGAATTCCCAGGCTGTCTCGACCATATATGCATCGTATGATCGACGAGGCGCCATGATGATGGCGAATATGTTTGTTCGTGGGGGGAAGAGCTGGAACATGCGATCTATTGCACAAGTCTTGCAGTCACCTTGTCGCCCTTTTCTAGCGAGCCAACCGGGCTGGGGACGTCGCAAACAGGCAGGTCGCCCCAGCAGACGCGCACTCGCAAATACCTGGACTTTGCCGACTCTATACCGCCCTCGCCTTCGCCTTAGCAAAGACTTACTGCGCTTCTATCCTCGACTCAGTCGCACGGCAGCAACTTCTTCCTAGCTGCTCACCGCCCGCCGCGCATAATTGGGTCGCAAGCAGAACCCACTGCAACGACCCGGCCCCCGCGTCAATTACGAGCAAACTGCACCACACGCAAAATATTGCAGCGCAAGAATTTATTCCTAGGACAGATCAAAAACATGTTCGTCGCCTTGTAACCCACCCTGTTATCCGCTTCGCACGCGAAAGGCTGGTGAGCGCTGCCCCTCATTGTTAATTCGTCCATGGCTTTCCCCAGCAGAGCTAACCATGAAGCGTACCAGCAGAACGAGCTTAAGTCGCCAGGGTCTACTCTTTTTTCTGCCTGCTTGACCTCCGCAGCGCAGCCTTGATTCTCCCTTCATACCCATTTCTAGGGTTGCTAGTCAACTCCCCTTTACACCTTCCCCGCACTGCGAAGCAAACCACACTCCAATATGGCGTGGCAACCCCAAGAAGAGCCCCTGCGGCAGCTGGCGCAGTGTCTGAGGGACTCACTCAGTGGCCATGATCCGAATGCGCGAAAGAATGCCGGCGAGGTTAGTTTGCTCTTGCTACACACCATATCGCCCTATTGTGCTGACCGCGACGACTGCATAGATGCTCAAGTCCGCCCAAACTTCACCCGATATCGACAAGTACCTCGCATACATCTTCTCTAGCAGCCAACCCCCGCCCGTCGTAAACATGGACGCCGCCCAGTACTTCCAGACGCGAGCTGCGGCTGCCGTTATGCTCAAGAACGACGTAAAGACCGCGTACAAGTCGATGCCCGACTCGACCAAGGACTACATACGATCAGTGATACTGATGGGACTGTCGGATTCCACCTCACAAATACGGGGCTATGCCGGAAATGTCATAACGGAGATTGTGCGACAGGGCACCATCATGGGATGGCCTCAGATTCTGTCAGAGCTGGTCGGTATGGTCAGCAACGCGGACGGCAATTCCTCGACACAGGCACAAGAAGGCGCCATGGGCGCTCTTCTGAAGATTTGTGAGGATAACAGGAAGGCGTTGGACCGCGAGTACCAGGGACAAAAGCCCCTCAACTTCATATTCCCGAAGCTACTCGAGCTCACGACAAGTCCCCAGCCTCGGGTACGCGCCGACGCATTGGCCGCTATCAACGTATTCGTCCCAGAGAAGCCTCAGGCTGTTGTCGCGAACATCGACACACTACTAAATCAACTCTTCAAATTGGCCGCCGACCCTAGTGAAGACGTGCGGAAACACGTCTGCCGCACCTTTGTCCACATCGCCGACATTGCCCCTCAGATGATCATACCACATATGAGCGGTCTGGTCGATTTCATGGTGGCACAGCAGCGCACGGAGAACAACGCTGATCTGGCTCTGGACGCAGCAGAATTTTGGCTGTGCGCCAGCGAAGACGAGAACATGCGGGATCACCTTGGCCCATATCTGGCTAAGATAATACCTGTCCTGCTATCGAGCATGGTATATAGCGAGGACGAGATTCTGCGTCTGGAGGGTGAAGAAGAAGATTATGAAGTTGACGACAGGGAACAAGATATCAAGCCCACTTTCGCATCAAACAAGGCCGCAAGACTTACCACTAACGCGAACGGCGAGACAGTTCCAGTCTCCAATGGAACACTCGGAGCCTCAGCAGATGACGACGATTTGAGTGAGGGCGAGATTGACGATTTCGACGACGACGATGAATTTGGTGATCCTGAGGAGCAGTGGAATTTGCGAAAGTGCTCCGCTGCAGCCCTCGATGTTCTCGCATCAGTCTTCCACGAAGCTGTGTTCCAGGCGACTCTTCCATACTTGACAGATAACCTCAACCATGCAGAGTGGCCCAACCGGGAGTCCGCGGTCCTGGCTCTTGGCGCAATCGCGGATGGCTGCATGTCGGTTGTTGAGCCGCACCTTCCTATGCTCACTCCTTTCCTCATAACCCTACTGAATGACCCAAAGCCTGTCGTTCGCCAAATCACGTGTTGGACACTTGGACGTTACTCGGGATGGGCGGCACATCTCGACGCTGCTGGCAAGAAACAATTCTTCGAGCCAGTCATGGAAGGCATCTTGATGAAGATGCTCGACAGAAACAAACGCGTTCAGGAAGCTGCGGCATCGGCATTTGCAAATCTCGAAGAGAAGGCCAACACTGAGCTCGAAGACTACTGTGGCGTCATCGTTCAGCAATTCGTGCAGTGCTTTTCCATGTACAAGGATAGGAACATGTTCATCCTCTACGACTGTGTTCAGACGCTCGCTGAGCACGTGGGACCTAAGCTATCAGAAGACAAACTCGTCCAAACACTCATGCCTGCACTTCTTCAACGATGGAACAAGGTGTCCGACCAGTCGAGGGAAATGTTCCCATTACTGGAATGTCTCTCATATGTGGCCACAGCTCTCGGACACACATTCGCGCCATATGCAGCTGGAATCTTCGCTAGATGCATGAAAATCATTCACCGCAATCTCGAAGAAGGCGTCATGGCAGCTGAGATTAACGGTTTCGAGCCTCCAGACAAAGACTTCTTGGTGACAAGCTTGGACTTGCTCAGCGCAATCATCCAAGCTCTGAGCTCCCAAGACAGCGCCACACTGGTTTCACAAGCATCTAACTTCTTCGAGCTACTAGTCATCTGCATGAGGGATCAGAACAATGACGTCCGGCAATCTGCCTACGCGCTCCTCGGAGACTGCGCCATTTACGTCTTTCAACAACTCAAGCCTCATCTACAACCCATCATCAAGACTCTTATTACACAGCTGGAAGTTTCTCAGATAGATTCCTCTGGCCTGGATACTGGATACTCAGTCATTAACAATGCCTGCTGGTCCGTTGGCGAGATTGCCATGTGCGAGGGAGAAGGCATGCAACCATACGTCGGGGAACTGCTACAAAAGCTGGGTAGCATCCTATTTGACGAGCGGGTTCCAGAGTCTCTGAACGAAAACGCAGCCATCGCCTTGGGTCGCCTAGGTCTTGGATGTGCGCCCTTACTCGCTCCACATCTTGCTCAAATCGCTCCTCCTTTCCTCCGTGCTATCAGGAAAGTACAATGGACGGATGAGAAATGCCATGCCCTCACTGGCTTCATGTTAATTGTGTTGGCCAACCCTGGCGCTATGGAGCAATCACTTCTTGAGTTCTTCAACGACATGTCGATGGCCGATCGAAATGTTGTAAGGGGTCCTACTGCCGGAGTACAGGTCTATGAGACATTCCAAAAGGTGAGACTATGCCCACGCTTGATACCATCACGCGCATCCAGCTAACACTTCGAAAAAAGGTCATTCAAACATACAAGGGCATGATCGGCGACTTCGACGCCTTCCTCGGAGGTCTCCCTGCTGAACAACAAGCGCGTTTCCGCGATTTGTACTCCGTTTAAAGGAACGAAAAAGTATCAAACTCCAATCATGATTACGTGTGTGGCTACTGCGGGCGTTGAATAAGGATATGTCTGGTTAGAGGAAGAGATGGAAATACCAACAGGCGCGCTCACGTTCTCATCACCTAGCGAGGATGTGTGTGACCCTGATATGAGGAGGATATGGAATAGTGCTAGCATTTTCGGCAATAGGGAGCGGCATTTATATATAGAACATGTGTTTTTCTCCAGCGAGCGCAGCTTTGAATTTCACCACGAGTAAGAGACGATGATACGTATGAACATTGCAAAGGCGTTTTTTTTGTCAATCAATACATAGTATAGTAGGTAGCGTAGCGTAGCTTAGTTTAGTTTCAGTTTCCATTCCTCCTACACTCCCCATCCATGGAGCAAGTACGATGAATAGCATTCCAGCGTTTGTTCTCGCGTCAAGTATACTCCTGCTTTATTTCTGACTGCATTTGGAACTAAACTTACCAATGTCGGTGAGGTTCTATTGAACAAATACTTGACGCCTTTGGCACCTCGTTTTAGGTGCGTCTGAGTGAATGCCTCTCGATTGTCATTTATACTAACCTTTATAGACCCGTAAACTACCTCAAAGAGAAAAACTAAGTATCTCTTTAGAGCAAAGTACTTATACCTACTACAACAAAGCGTGTTAAGGCCTTCTTAGATATAGATAGAGATTCTAGAAGTCTATAATACTATTACTCTTTCAGACTTTCTTGTTAGAAGCTAATGTAGGCGGTAAACTAAAGCTTGTTATCTCTATATACGTTTTAGTTTTCTATTGTATAGGATGCGTATGCGCGCTTTGTAGGAAGTGTCGACTCAGTATTGTTCCTGGATATTGGAATAGCACAGATATGCGTTCTCGTGCCATGTACGTCGATTAAAGGTACAGAATCAGACAAGGTGTTCACTTTGTTACATAGGCTCTTTTCGTCCTGCCTATGAGCTTGGTTCTTGGTTCTTATAACTCCTCATGTTCTCGAGGTCTCATTTCGAGAGATTGATCTCCAAGGCTCAGGGATATCATGATATATGAGCTGAGGTATTGCATGAGCATCTACGCTCATCTAAGTGTACACAGCGAGTTAGCAGGATTAAGCGTAGCATCGCAATAAGGTACATCTATATCGTATCGCTCTTGCAACTACCTTATACGCTCTTGCCCGTTCTCATAGAAGAGCTTTTGGGTAGAAAGACAGGATCATCTTGTTGTTACTATCTCATACTAGGTAAGCAAACTGGCCGATAATGGAGACCAGATGTTGATATTTCCGAAGAATATTGGTGCAATGCACGGATGAGTACGTGCTCTTTGGAATCAAGATAAGGATATAGAATAAGTAGGGTTGATCTCCTGCCGAATGAGTGCAGAAAACTAACAGTGTGCTTTCCTTCGAAAACTTGGGGCGAGCAACACCCCTTGAAGAAATCCTGCTTCTAGCCATGATCATGACATAACTGTTCCAACCCATCCCTACCCAGTACATCCCGTATCCGCTCCAAGCGCTCGGGACGGCCGATGAAACCAAGGTCACCACCGAACGGAATACCGGCAGCATGTAACGTTGCCGTGACCTGAAACAATGCCGAATATTTCAGCTCCGACCGAGGTGAAGAGCTCATGGAGAATTGACAAATTTTCCCATGCTTTACGACTCAGTATACCCAGCGTCGATCGTGTGGGGATCAATCTATTTGTCGAAGGATGTCCGTCCGAAGTCGATTATTTGCCAGATTCGCAATATTACGGCCGCTCCGAATGTTTCATGTTACGGGTCGAATTGCACACAATGTTGGCACGATGCGATCAAACACAAGTGTTGTCATGATACGTCAGTGGCTATACATGTATTATTGACTTGCAAATGCTTTAAACTTATTAGGGTGATTGATAACTGTATAGTTTGGGTAGCCTGCATAGTCGCTTTTGTGCGACAATATATTGGCAATATGAAGGATTAAGGTTGGGATATACGATCATTACTATGGTGTATGTACTGTAGATGATGTTTTGTGATGTGCGCTCGGCCAGGAGTGGAGAAAGACCCCAATGGTCGGAGGAACTGACACAGTGCACGTAACGGCCCGTGATGAGCGGAGAGTATGTGTATTTCCTTGTGTCGCCTGCCACACTTGCCGATAGAGTCGCTTCCGCGCCAATGATAGGGCAGGGTGCGACGCTTTTTATAGCCCTTTGCCGACAGGTGGAGAAGAATGCTTTGCAAGGTGGTGCAGACAGAAAGTGTGGCTTGCAGATAGCGGGAGTAGGTGTATTGCGCGCTGAAAATCGCATTGTTAAACATGCATTTCGGCTGATGTGTATTGCTGTCGTGTGACTGACTGTATGGTGTCGCAAGATGAAGCCTCTTCAGACTCCATAAAAATATGCATAGAGAACATTTGTATGTTCTGTTGTGCTCAATGGATTTGTTAGCGCGCAACTGTCTTAGTGTACGCTCAAAAGACCGATAGTCGTCGGAAAAGACCGAAAGCACGATGAAGAGATGCGAGTGGAGAGGTGTCTTGTTAACCCTAGTCGCAGAACCCCAGAGAAGATATGGCTGCATGGGTAGCCCTCGATGCGTGTCGGCTGCAAAGTTCCCAGGGTAAAAAGACCTTAATCCTAAGAATAGCTCCTCTCGATCTATGCCAACCAAACACCAGCTCGACGTAGTCATGTGGCTTTACTCAGACTAGCCTGCGAATACACATTTTGTGGCATGAACCTGCTTTTGAACAGTCCGCCATGTCATTTAGCAAAGTTTTAGCCTCGGTGGTCGCAAACGAGTTGGTGATTGGTGCAGCAATGTTACCACTGGTTCCTTTCTTAGAACTCGTATCTCGTGGCAGCTACTTTCTGCTCCACCACGGCAACGAACGTGGGCAGAACGTCATAGTTCCCAGTCCTGTACTGAGCATGTCGGTGACGAAGTTTGAGAGGCATTGTTACAGCACCTGCGATTGATGCCACGCAGCATGTCGTGATCAGGCGTCCACAAGCAAGGTCGCGTAATCACTGCACAGGCTGGTGGTTCCCGCAAACAAGCATTCTCCGCTGCATCAGATATTGCCAGACGACGCGGGGGGGATTTGGCTTTACCCAGTATTGCGATGGTGTTGTGCGTAGGCGAGGACGTCGACTCGTGGGAACGGAGGCCATGCGATGCTTAATCATCGCCTGGCGGCTCTTCCGTCGATAGCGGAAATACAAGAATAGAGCGAGGTCCGCCGCCACTACTCGGCGCAACTCAATGCGAAAGTAGCGGTATGATGGATGGGCCAGCGTAGTATCGATAGAAAGTGAAGCCAACGCGGGCACCATGGTCAGCGCGATGGAAAGTGTAGACCCTTTTTGTCTGCGGTCTGGTGACGAGTGACGCACGGAGAGCTATTTTTGACCTCGAGATATTGAGGGCCCCGGCTTCCGCAGTGTTTAGCGATCTCTGGTATCGTTGCATCAGCAACCTCAGTATGATTCGCGCATGGCGACCTCATCAATGTGAATTGCGCAGCGGAACCCTCTGCTTGCGCTCGCACCCGCATTCAATTCGACGGCCATGGGTGGCTCGTCATGGCGGGCGCTCACTCTGACATCTGGAGCTGTCTGCGAAAAAATTTAGCAGCGCGCGCCCCGAAGCTGACCCGGCGACCATGGCATGGTGCCTTCCTTCACCCACTATTATTCATGCGGCTTCGAACTACCCGTTACAGCATGGCCAACGAGCTATCCATGTGCTACTGGTCGATCGTTCTCCACGCACGGCCCGCGAAGGTGTTGGCGTTTCCTCGGTCGTCGGACCTGAATGGCCGTTTTTCACGCCTCTTGCGCCCTGAGCCCGAGCTCCAGCTGGAGCAGCTCATGCACCTGCACGCTCAAACGTCTCCGTCTCAAGCGGATTGACAGGGGCTTTGACCAGAAGGCCACCCTCTTCTGCATTTGATCCATGGCCGTCGGCGAACTAGCACCTTCACACAGCACCCTAGGCCTGGGGTCAATCCTCGCCAGGCAGGGGGGGCGTCTTCATTCATCCAAACACGCCTGACCTTCTTTCACAGCACAGGATCGATGCATGCCAGAAAGCGCCCTTGGAAGGCGAGGGTTCATGGCTCGCTGGAAGCTTAATCCCCACAGGAGTTACACCGGGGCTATGTCATACGAGCATGAGCCAGCCGGTGCCATCTGGCAATCAGTCACTCCATCGACTGTAGCTCCCGCAAGCTTCTCTGACCTCCCTGCTAGCCTCTCCCGTCTCGCGGGCTGCCACCCAAGTCCCTCTTCCGCCGCTCGTGGCGTCACTGCTATTTGTGTGGACGCTACTTTGGGCTAACCCTACTTGGCCCCGTTTCTTGACGTTTGTCGTCTTTGGGACCGAGCACAAGTCACCCTGCGCTTTTGCTCGCATACCACCCAAGTCCCTTCTTCAGCCTGGCGAGCCTCTAGTCTCGTAGCCTTGTCCTCATCCTGCATGGTCACTGTGCAGGGGGCATGTTGCAGACGAGCTTGACCACTTCCGCTGTCACCTCGTCCTGTCGTACCCTCGTAGCGTGTCCGCCGGAGGTATTGCTGGCCTTGCGTCAATATCTCTCCAGCCCTAGAGCTCTCTAAGCACTTCCCATCTGCACTCTGCACTATATATCACCATAACGCCCATCGCCAGCCTCCAAATCAACACCCTGTCCAATTTAGTCACCGGTTTCGACCCCATTACCCTCGCTTTATCAACCGCCCGCCAGATCTACCGCCTGCATATACACAGCCCCTCGCCTATCCTACCTTCCTGTCCATCTAGCATAGCACACAACGAGAGAACGCTGTCTACGAATCCACCTGTACCCTGACGGTTGCGACGACGACCACGCCGTACGGTTCACTTCCCACTTTCGCTAAATTACTTCACCTATCCTCTTGAAAAATGGCTGGACCCGGTGGAGGCCCTTCAAGGCGCAGCCACACCAAGTCCCGAAAGGGTTGCAAAACGTGCAAAAGGCGGCATATTCGCTGTGATGAAACATTCCCGCAATGGTAAGCACCAACAAGTCTTCACTTGCACTCCAGATTTTAACCTTGTATCAGCCGCAACTGCACCAAGCACCAGGTTCGCTGCGACTACATGGACAGTCCAACTGCCATGATGCCAGAATCTCCCCAGTCTCCCCAGCAGCCCAATCTGCTCTGGACGCCTGAGATCGAGGCCACCATCGAACTCTGGAGACAGACGGGAGAGTTTCCTTTCCCCGAGCTTCGAGTGTACCCACAACCGCAATGGCGCGCCTTAACGACGGTTGATCTCCGTCTGGTACACCATCTTTCTTCTATCTCGAATGAAATGTTCAGGAATAGGACATCGAAATCTACTCTTTGGACCGACATGATGCCCAAGTACGCACCAAACACTCTAAGCGACAATGTCCAGAAGAACCACTGACATGTGTAGATTCTTGAGCATAGCCGCGACCCATCCATTCGTTATGCACAGCATCCTCGCATTCTCTGCCTCGCATTTGGCGTGGATCTCTCAGTCTACCGAAACCCGAAACCTTGCATTCCATCACGCAAGCCTTGCTCTCAAGGGATTGCACGACGGCATCACCAACTTTACTAAGCACAATTCGGACGCAGTGCTTGCGGCGTCTCTCCTGCTTGCCTGGCAGGCGACAGACTGGTAAGGAAGAGCTGCGCAAATTGGAACAACCAAAGCTAACGTAGTCATATAGGCGAGGCTGGGCTTCTCTGGTCACAGGCACGAAGACCGTCATCCAATCTATGCAGCCCTGGAGGCATGAGTCTCTATTCGCTGACTACATTGCCGAGCACACTCCTATGCCAAACCGACATTTTATGAACCCCATTAGTACTCCAATACCACCCGAAGCACGAAGAGAGCACATGAACGCCCTGGTCGATATTCACGCCTCCCTGCAACGATTGCAGCCCTACCTCGTCCGTAACGAACAGGAATCGAAATGGGTCGACCAGCTAAAGGGCTATCTCGACCGCCTGAGATCTTCCAGCCAGCCGCAAAGCCCCGAGGAACAATTCAACCAGCTGTACGCATTACGGAAGTGGCTATTCTGGGTTCCCATTTCACTTCTCGCCGCCAAACGGGGGGACGTCAATGTCCTGGTAGTTCTCGCGCACTTTTACGCTACCGCACTAGCCTTGGAGCCGATGTTCCCGGATGTTGCGTCAGTCTTTGTCGCGGATCTTTCCCTTCGGCCATTGGAAGAGATCAATAATCTGGTTCAAGGTTTCCAAGACCCACGATACGATTCACGGCTGCAGACCATGTCGTATCTAGTGCAGTTCCCAATTGATATGGTTTCTTCATACAAGACTAGGCGGGAATGGTCACGGCAGCAAATGTCGTCCATCTCTCCGATGCAGCAGCAATCTGCATACGCACTGGAGAGCATCAATCTGGATCTGGAGAACCATATCGCGCAGTACAGCTATGGCCAAAGCCTCTCCCCTGCCTTTGCTCCTTCACCACTTACATTCCTTCCCTCTGGCATGACTTCTGCACCAACGTCACCGTACCTTGAAGTCCCCCGATCTGGTACTGTCGACGCGTACGGCACAGCTAGCAGCTATGCATCCTCGAGTAGCTACGCGTCTCCGCTGGGGTCGCCTGCAGCACTGCTACCGCCTTATTCGGCCCCACAAGAACATGCATTCGCATTTGGAATGCAATCTGGTTATCCCAGCGGGTTCGTGGCTACACCTATCTGGACGTGAACGAGCGCGCGCTGAACGATCCCCCAGGAACCAAATGACTAGTCCGATGCAGATTGTCGCTTCTCAACCTCATCATCATAGTGCTATGCCTGATGCTGGAAACGCTCAAGGCCAGGCGACCACTGCGGGGTACGTACCGAGCCAGTACAGTCACGCCTGAGAGAGCATCGTCTCGACGGCAATTCAAGGAACCATGCCGACGCAACGAATTATCACATCCGCCCGGCCCGTCCTCGTCGTCTCCACCGTTGCGTGAGATGAACAATTTCCGATCGATTGATCTCTGCCCATCACCAGCCAGAGTCGGACCTATGACATGCCACCACTGGCTAGGTGTTGTGGCTTCCGCCGTAAGCCGTTCATGGACTGGTTGCGCCGGCGCTTCGGCGCAATATCCGGAGAGACGCAAGGTGGACGGAACAGCAAGTGGACATGTTGCGCACTACGATGCAACAGGCACATGCTCCCCTGTTGTGTCAGCCGTAGTTGGACCGGAGTTGGGTACAATGTAGGAAACGGCACATCAAGGTGCGGGACTGGTGCCCGGCGTGCGTGGAGAAGGCTCATCAGGCTTTCACAGACGCCACATGAACATCGGCAATGAGACAAGGAAAAGAAACTGCATTAGGCGGGGAGCTACGGCGACGAGTACTACTTTCTGAGAGAGACGGTTTCCTGATTGAGAGGACTCCGCACTTCCCCGACTACAGCGCAAGGATACTTAGGCACCAGCAGATAGCATGCACAGAAGAATTAAGGTTATCCAGTATCGTCCTAGTTTCTCAGCCCTAGTCCTAGTTCCTCCATGTGATGGCCAGGGTCTGCCCTGCATGCTCGCTTGAAGGAAGGACAGGTCAGCTACCAATTTTAGCTTTGCTCAACCAATCACAAGTCGCTACCCCACCATCGCTTCCCATTACCAACCCGGCAGCACGGGTTTACGTACAAGCATATTGCCGACGATGGATTACCGTTGCAGCACTCGAGTTCCTCCGTTGCTGCCAGGTCAAAATGCGCACTTTTCTGGGCTGGGTAACCCGGACGGAAAGGGTTTGGGATCGAGACACAACGTGCGCTAAGGTATGACCTACAGGGAGGAACGAGCTTGATGTCATTCCAGTCCGCTGGATCGCTTTACGCGGGTAGCGGGTCAAGGTTTGCTGGCCAATCCAGCCACGCGTACGCGCATCACGCTGGCCAAAGCAGCGACAGCTGAGCCATTCTTCTTTGGTGTTTGATTGCGAGAGGTCACTGACTTTGCACCGCCACAGAATACCCCGGCTTGGCAGCCTACCAATAGCGAGAACCGGTCAACGTTGGCGATTTAAGGCTGATCTCGAGATCCCGAGGCTACCTACCATGCAGGTTCTTTTAGTTGCGATTGTAATCAGATGGCCCTTCAGGTCGAATGTGAACGAAGGATTGCAGCCACAGGATCGGCATCCATGCACGCGACGGACGTAATGAGGAAGGTGCAAGCGGTTCAAACGAATCAATGTGGCCTTCTGGCATGTCGTCCGCTTGTCTACTTCTGTCGCATTACTTGCATCGCAACACTTGCTTGTCAACATGTTGCCTTCGGCTTTCAACTCCCAATGTGGCTCACCGACAGTTCCAGCAGTGCGTTACGGCTTAGCTAATAGCTCACACCAGAGCCTTCGTAGTCGAAACTGTCAAGACCATCTCCTCGGCATCTCGGTACTTGAATGTGCAAGCCTGATCCATGGTCTGCCCGAAAGCATCGCTGTGCGACTCACGTGCTACTGGACTTCGCAAAAGCTTTGGTGCTTGACATCCCAGATGGCAGATGCATCTAGGGAGCCCGGCAGGCCTTAGCCGCGTCCCTGGTTTCACTAGCGAAGGCACGAAAGACCAGGGCAGGCGAGTAGAACCACACTTCCAAGAAACGTGCAATGGGAAAAGAATGACCCACAACGAATTTCCGCCGTTCCTGAGGTACAAACGGCTCCGCTCCCTTGGATCTTTTTGGGCTCCGCTGTCTCCATCGCGCCCTACACGTTTTTTCGACTGGCAGTTGCGTGCACAGGCTATCTATTTGGTGCCGTGGTCCACGGCCTCCGGAGGGAGTTGCGGTGTCATAATGCCGAGACCTCGTCTCGTCTCGAGCCCATAGTAAAATGCTAGACTGTTCACTCATCTGCCAACAAAACGTAAACGTCGCATGATTCTTCCCGCCAACGCGGTTCCTCCATTGACCATGAGAGAAAACTGATCTGGCAATCACAAAGCCAGTAGCAAATGACTCGAGTTCTTCCACTGTAAAGAGCAAAGCTCACGAACCGGCACGGCACTAACTCACTTGACCGCCATCCGACGAAGATCATCTACCAAAATCATGTCGGCCGAACAGCACGCAAATGCCTGCGCAAAGAAAGCGATCTCTGACATCCGGAACAGATTTCCGCTAACACTAAACAGGTCATTGATAATTTCTATTTGCGGTAACAAGCGCACATTGGGGCGAGATCCGACGCGAGCGGCCATGGCGGAAGTGCCGTAGAATGGACATGTCGAACCGAGAGAGACGGTTCACCTAGGCGTTATGATGCCGAATGCTGGAGAAAGATCCGAAAGGCCAACGACATGGTCCACACATAAGGGGTGGCTGAACAAGTGCCATTTGGCGCAGACTCATCAGCGACTTAATGCACTCGCTCGTGGCGGCGACATATTTGTTTTTAGTCGGTGAAGCTTGATCCGATGGTTCTGGAGCCCTTCTGGCGCACACGCTTCGCACGTTCTGGCGCCGGCTCTGAAGATGGGCGAAGCCAAACCTGGGCGAACCGACCAACTAACGGAAATCTCAACACCAGCCACTCGGAGAATACTCCTATGTTCAACTCGCCGGCCTCTGCCTGAACTAACTTAGTTCTGACTTGACATCTCACCACATCATCGTCACACTATCACAACTCTCCTTTCATATCCTTTTCTCCGACACCTCCGATCACACTCTAGGGTGGAAGCTAAGCCCCACCTTCCAAACCCCCATTTCATCCCAACCCACGCCATCCTAAGACCAATTCGGCGCGGCGACAATTCACCCGACAACCGGTCTACTGCCATGTAACTGCTACTATTAACCGTCAAATGTCACTGTTGCAAGGTGATCAGCAACACCAGCACAACACTGGCCCCTATCATGACCAAGATCGACAAATGAGCGAAGGAGCGAAGGCACGAAGTTACGATCCTCTGCAACGCGTGGCTTCCTAGATGTGAAACATAGTCTGAAAGATCGTCCCAGAGTTTTTTTTCCTCATGCAGAACGCGAGAGCTAAGATCCGTTCGTACATCGAATATCCAACAAAGATAAGCATTGGAAATAGTGGGAAAATGTGGATTGCGTGGATGCATGCGTGGATGTAAGACCGAGAAAGAGAGCGAACGAAGACCGTCGTGGCTGGTGATGCGGTAGTTCCAACCGACGCCCTTACTACTCGCACCGCACTTGTTTACCGTCGTGGCAGTCACGCTAATGGGACGTGCCGTGTATACGAGGCTGAAGTACAGTAGTGTGTACAGGCGGGCATGGGCGTTTTTTAATCCCGAGATACGAGGCTGGTGCGGTTGGGGATCCTGGAGTGTTCATTGGGGGAGCGTGGGATGATGGTGACGGTATTGTGGCGTGTCATGTGGATGTATCTCCGATGTTTCTATCGAAATAGGTTCACTCGGGTACTCTGATACCGCTACATAGACGAACTGATACAGATTGGGTTGGGCGACGATGCCGGAACGTGGAGCAAGTCTGGCGACATGTTCTATACTTCTTTTGACTCTATGTAGAAACTGATGATTGACATCACACAGGCCATTTCTCGGCATCGCCGATGATATGCAAATGCTTTCTGTCTTTCGTTCCTCAGGGGGGGCTTCATTTTCTTTCTTTCTTTCTTTCTCTCCTTCATTCTTTGCAAGTGAGGCACTTGGAGAGCTTGCCCTCAAGACTATAGCACTGACTCTCGTGTTCAAGTAGCCAAGCTCCAAGCATCCCACTCCTCCTGCCAGATTACCGGCTCTAAAGCACCCTCAGAACTCAACACCTGACCCAACGCACACTCTTCAAAAGTAACCTGATGCTGTTTTTCTAGGTAGAAGACATCGTACCTCCCTTCCATTGCATCGCCTAAGCTCTTCACATCACCTCCTGGATGCAATTTCTCCCAAGGCCTCGTACAAACACGGCCCTTGCAACGCTTGAGTGTAAGCAACAAAGCATTGAGTCTCGACGTGATCTTATCTATAGGCCACCCGTTTATGGCTGTGCTGTTCGTGTTGTAAAGATTTTCAAGCTGATAAGGATCGTTCTGGCATGACATTAGTCACTGCTGAATTCGGCTGTGAAAGATATAGGGTAGCAGAGAGATGGTACATACCGTCATATCGTATAGTTCATGTTCATTAGTGCACCACACAGTATACGCCAAGTCGTACTCCTCTCCCACCACCCTCACAGTCTTATACGTATTGTTCAACAAAGAGCTCTGCCCGAAAAAGGTATTTCCTTCAACTAGGTAGTTACCCCAGAATTCAATGTTGACATGTTCGCTTTTCTCGTTCCGCGCAAGCAGCTCTTCAGTGACAGGAATAGGCTCTCCGTCGAAGTCTTCTCGCAAAGGTATACCAGCTAGATGGAATAGTGTAGGAACGATATCAGTGTGGCTAGAAGGAACAGTTTGGACAGCGCCTTTTGCGATACCAGGACCGCGGATGAAGAAGGGTATGTTGACATCTTCCTCAATGCCGCAGCTTTTGCCAGGCGGGAGGCGGTGCTGAGAGATGTGGAAGCCGTTGTCTGTTGTGTAAATCAAGTAAGTATTTTCAAGAACCTCTGGGTTTGCCTCTAGACGTGCAACGATGGAGCCGATGAGCTCGTCCACCGACTGCAGAGATTGTAGACGCTTTCGGTACCAATCATCGTTGTAGTCTATCTCGGATTGGTTGAGTTGGCGGAGGGTCTTGAAGTAGGATGCTGTTCCTGGCTGGAACGTAAATGTGAGATGACGAATGAAATGATCTGGTGGAAGTGACTTACTTTGTCTGGATTGAAGTTGGGTGTTCGCGGTATTGTGACATTCTGAAAGAGATGCTCATGTCTCTTCGCAGGAACTGGTGGGTTGAACTTGGCAGGCCGTGGGTTGGTGACTGTCTCTGAGTGAGGAGCTATAGGCGCTACACCGATAAAGAACGGTCGATCAGATGCGGCAATAGCTTCTTCCAAGAAACCAACTGCAGCATTGGCTACTAGATCAGTCGAATACTCTCCTGGTAGATTCTTGTAGGGGTCATGGTTACGAGTCATAGTGGAGTTATAGAAGACGTATGTTCCTGGATCAATCAAGACTAGCAGTGTCAGTAATGAGAAAATACCCTTGCCATTCCGAACAGCTTACAGTCGGAACCATTCCAACCACGGGCTCGTGGTGCATCATATGTGGTGATAGAATGGCCGTTCATAAGCTTGCCAGTGTAATAGGTGTTGTATCCCGCCTCTTGAAGCCATACCGGAAGGTAGTGATCATTGAACCCTTCCTCAATAAACCTAGGATATCCCCCTTTCTGTAGTTAGAGTTTGTTCATAAACCGGTATAATTATGTCTAACTTACCATAAGGAGCAGAGACGTCCGTGACATTTGTGTTATGGGCAGCTTTTCCTGTTAAGAGGGACACCCGCGATGGACAGCACAATGCCACAGTACAAAAGTGCTTCTTGAACCAGGTACCTTCTTGGGCAAAATGCTTCTGTACCGAAGGCTGGTAGTCGATAGAATTTAGATGCAAGTCCTGATCATCTGTAATGATGAAGATAAAGTTGGGCTTAGCAGAACGGCCCGTAACAGCAGTTAGCCCCAAGGACAGAAATAGTAAAACTTGACTCTTGATCATGGTTGCAGATGAAGTTTGAGTTTTCAAGACTCACAAGGCCAAGAAGACTCTGGTTTTGTATACACTCCAACATCGTCATGGCTTGAGTGACCCACGCCCATCGCGCGAAGTTGGAACTTCATTGCGTGCTCGGGAACAGACCAGGGTCAACCATAGATCCACCCACGATGCACACTAATTGCAATATCTACCAATAGAAAGGTATTGAAAGATATGGGCTTGTTGATTGAGAGGGACATTTCCGCCTACAAGAGAGAATGAGGTGGCAGCGTGACCTCATCATAGTAGGCGATCAAGACTAGGGACGTGCTTTTGAAGAAATGACTGATGAACTGGAAACTTAGCCGTACCGAGAGGACGCAAAGGACTTTGCTGCAACAAATGCGCTGCAGCGAGAAGTAGTGAACAGGTAGCGTTGCAGGTCATGTTCAGATGCTACGAATGAGCTGTGAGTTGACTGCCTGGGCAGTCGCAACCTTGGATAATTGACTATGGTGATAGATGGTCAAAAGTTGACATGTTGATAGAGAGTCGCGGCCAGATCTGAGTATGCCGAGACTTCTTGGTGATACGAGAAGATACATCTGAATGCTACCAGTTAGAGGGGTAAGATATGTCAAGACATGGGAAGACCTTGTTCACTCATCATGGTGGGGCCTCGGAACCGTTCCGAATCGCGGGCCGAGCAGTTGTTCCGGCGGCGCCTTCGATGGCGTAGGTTCAACGCAGCGACAACTCATAGCAAACCACACCGCTCTACCTCTACGCGCAACTATGTCGGGAGGCTGGAATACTATCGAGTCTGATGCTGTGAGTGTACAAGTTCTTTGAGAGAATAGCTTGCTGACTATCCTAGGGTGTGTTTACATACCTCATCGAGAAACTCGGTGTTAAGGGCGTCGAGTTCGAAGAACTCACCTCTCTCGACGCTACGGCCCTACAAGCCCTCGGTACCCTTTACGGCGTGATCTTTCTCTTCAAATACCCCACGGGCGAGAAACCCAGCGACGTACCGAAAGATGGTACCTACGACCATGAGGCGGCAAACACCCTCTTCTTCCCCGCGCAAACAATACAAAACGCATGCGGTACACAGGCGATAGTCTCGCTTTTGCTGAATCGAGAAGAGGAGGTCGAAATCGGCAAGGAGCTGAAGGAGTTCAAGGAATTCGCTGGTGACTTTCCACCAGAGGTGCGTCAAGTCAGCGAAGCACCAAGATAAAGTAGCTGATAAGGAGAACAGCTACGTGGAGAAACACTCTCAAACTCGGACCTCATCCGCGAAACCCACAACTCGTTTGCGCGATCTTCACCCTTTGTCGACGAAACACAACGAACAGCCACCGAGGACGACGACGTCTTCCACTTCATCGCGTAAGCCCACCCTCGGTACCCCAAGCAGCTATAAGAGTTGAGCTAATAGGACGAACAAACAGTTACACAAGTATAAATGGCAAACTCTACGAACTTGACGGCCTCCAACCAGCCCCTATCCTCCACGGCGCCTGCACACCTACAGAATTCCCCAGCAAAATAATCCCCGTCCTCCAACGCCGCATCGCCCGTTATCCCGCCACAGAAATCCGCTTCAACCTCATGGCTTGCTGTCGCGACCTGCGTATCCGCGCACGCGAAATCGGCGACGAGGACGAACTCGAAGAGCAGGAGGACAAGCGCGCCAAGTGGCTATGGGAGAACTCGTTAAGGAGGCATAATTTCGTAGGATTTGTGGGAGAGCTGCTGAAGGGCGTTGTGAGGGCGAAGTTGGACGCGGGTGAAGGCGAGTATGAGTCGTGGGTCGAGGAGGCCAAGGGCAGGAGCAGCAAGAGGAGAGAGGAGCTGAGGAAGCAAGGCATCGCTGAGGATTGAGCTGTTGGAGTGCGGTCATAGTGTATGATCGGGAGAGACGAGGAATGGGTTTGTGTACAATGATGTTGCATGGGACAATCTGTTGGATACAAATCTGATAATGATGAAGATCTGTCTCCTCTACTACCAGAGTATCCGTGATACCGAGTTGTCTTGCAGCTTACTCTGTTCACCTCCATGGCATACATCTACTGATCATGGTTAGAGATACTTAGGGAAGCGCCCACAAAACTCGTCTTAGAGTCTAAGCACACTTTTTTGTCATGACACACACGAACGAGAGCAAACATTGTAATAATATCAGATCTTCATTGGTATAGAACTGTCTACAACTATGCAATTCCCAGATCCAGGGTTTCAACACCATGCCCGCTATGCCTGAATTATGCCGTGAAAGGAAGATTAAGAAAGCCGTTACAACAGTAAAACGAGAGGGATATCTTCGTCGAAATGCGCTACATAACGTCATGAACATGAAACATGATATGGTAGGTGAGTGTGGACGCTTGAGGCCTTGAGTGTATGCGTGATAAAGTGG
Source organism: Alternaria burnsii (assembly GCF_013036055.1). Classification (NCBI taxonomy): domain Eukaryota; kingdom Fungi; phylum Ascomycota; class Dothideomycetes; order Pleosporales; family Pleosporaceae; genus Alternaria; species Alternaria burnsii. The sequence continues at coordinate 536,675 of NW_024066114.1, read as the reverse complement.
AAAGAAAGGAAAGCATGAGTGGCCGTCGCTAAGCCGATGCGGCGCAAAAGGCAAGCGAGGCTGGGAAAACTGCCTCCAGAGCGCAGGAGGAAGCTTCAGTTGGTGTTTGGTCGACGACGATGTTGTCTCCCATGGTGGTGGGAGCAGACTCTTCCGCAAGAGGAAGCTCTGCTACAGGGCTGGTAGATACTTCCTCAACAGCCTTCTCGTTAAGAACGACCTCAGCCTCAGCCTCAACAACTTCAATTTCCGGGTCCGCAACAGCAAGAACCGGGATAGTAGTAGGCGTCTGGAACTTAGTGACTGTGAAAGTAGAGTAAGCCGTAGCAGTCATAGTCGCCGTAACAGGATTCGGCATCTGGGCAGCAACCTCGGTAGGTAGCTCGAGCATCTGCGACGACAATGGCGATTGTTGTTGAGCAGCCCGCATACCCATCGCGAGATATGCGACAGCGACAGTCAACAGCAGAATAACGAAGTTGCGCTTGTCGCTCAGAAGAAGGATGGCATAGTTCTTCAGCAGCGTGCTTAGAGGGATCTGATCCGATCGAAGGCGGTGAGAGGCTTCAGCCTCAGCCTTCTCTTGTTCCTTGATAGCAGACTCAAGGGCGCGGAGGCGTTGGGCTACTGCGTCAGATTCGGCGATTGCTTTAGCTTCGAGCTCGAGACGGACAGCTTCTTTCGCTTCGTTGAGTTTGGCCTGAAGATCTTCTTCAAACTTCTTCTTTTCGGCCGCCTTCTCCTCGATACTTTTTTGTAGAGCAGCGGCGGCCTCCTCGAAGGATTTTTGTAGTTCGGCTTCTTCTTTACGCTTCTTCTCGTTGGCTTCCTCTTCTAGAATCTTTGTTTTGGCTGCGGCTTCTTGAATTTGACGTTGGAGTTCCACCGTGTATAGCTGCTTGCGCTTGTCTGCTTCTTGCTCTTCTTGAGCCCGGCGCTCTAGGGTCTTGCGGACTTCTTCGGGGATCCAGGGGTGTATCTCGACATCACATCTCTCCATGTCATTCCAGCATGCTTGCCATGCGGCAGATCGCATCAGACCGTTGGCGGCGTAGATCTTGATGTCCCATTTCCGTGTACCTGCACCGATACCCTTGCCAGGCTTCTTGAGTTCACGGTGGCAGTCTATGCACATGCTGTGGTCACCGTTGGCCGAAGTGTTGCTTCCTTCGGTCAAGGTGCCTCCACTCATACGACTGCCCCGGCCAGTGTTCTCATCGCCGACGCTGGCGACGTCGTCTTCGTCTTCCCGGTCGTCCTCGTCCTCAGGTGGTACAAAGTGACCGCACGGAAGCAATCGGGGTGTCTTCAGCTCCAAGCTCTCCAGGATGCGTTCCTCAAGCAGGTCGTATTCATCCCGAGGATGCGGGATGAGAAGGCCACGTCGCATCAGAATGATATCCTGTAGCTTCTCCTCCAACAGCTTGTAGTTTTCCACTAGCCAATCCGGCATGATCCTAGCCATGATGTCGTGCGAGTATGGTACCTGCATGGGCAGAATGGTGACATGTAACAAGACAAGCGGTGCCTGTTGCGGTGTGGGGGTAGGTCTCGGACTGTGAGGCTCCCGTATGCTCCTTCTGCGTGACCCGGTAGACTGTCTTGTTACGTCGGACTCGGATCTTCCGCTTCTGCTGGGTGTAGCCAGCTTGAAGGATCCCTTCAGCCGTTCCTGTGAAGTTTGATGTGCGAGCATTGGTGGAGGCGACGACATCTGCATAGCGCGAACAGACTCTGTATTCCGGAAGCGCGGGCGTTCCTTTCGCGCTCGTGCACCAGCTTCATTGGCAGGCAAGACAGGCTTGGAAGCTATCGAGGATTCTGAGGGGATAGCCGAGACGAAGCTGTAATTTGACATCATTCGTTGTTGTGATCCGGGGCGTGATGTGTATGAGCTGCGGTAGGGCTGTGGTTCGTCGTCGGGCTCCTGTTGCTGCAGCTCAATGCTATGTACAAGGTCGTGGGCCATTGGGAACGAGCGTTCCGAGTGGTACGAGTCACTGCCCTCGAAGAGTTCCGAGGGTGACATGGGTTCGCGATCCTGTGGGTCTTCGTAGATGGCGAATGAGCCAAGGCCCGGCTGCGGTGAGGGGTGGTGCATAGTAGTAGTCATGTCGGACCTTGTTGTCGCTCTGTGCAACAATTCTTACAAGCAGGTGCAACTCAAGGTCGTGAATGAACAATGGTGGACTGGGTAGAAATCAAGTTCAGGGATCCCATCATCTGAAATTCATCGAGAGCCGAGGCGGCACCCGGTGGGGGGTTGGACGAGAGGTGGTTGGGATGGCTAGTGCGTGCGTTGTCGACGTGTCAAAAGCGTGCTGGCGTTTGTTTACCACACCGACACTTTAGCGCGGCACGGTTGTTGGGAGTAGCCGCAAAAGGTACAATAACGGTGGCTAGTCCTCTCCAGCCCCATACTTTCTGCACACCGCGAACGCTTCAATTGTTAAAGCGCACGGAAAATCGTTGACGCGCTGTTCCCGCTTGTATGTCTCCGTTAGTATTCTTCGCCTTTGATAGGATCTGGGTCCCTCTTCATGCAAGTGCAGCCTCATTCTGCAACATGTAACATGACTACTCAAAGATAACCAAACCCCCACCAGACAAGAAACCATCGCAGGCGCGCATAGCGACAGGCGAAAGTGAGCAGCAGTCAAACCTCGAGCTATTGCACCGACTACTTCATCCACCAAATACAAAACAAATGTAGCTCCAAAGTCAAACTTAGCGTACCACGGTCTACAACAAACCTCACGATGCACAGCAATTTTGCCCAAGTTTCGCCAGACGCTTCTTGTCCACGTATCGCTCTGTGGGGCACTACCCCTCTCGTTCGACTCATTCATCACACGCACACGAACAAAGACGTGAATATTCCACCACCACAATAGCCAGCACACCCTGCATCGGCTCACACTTCCGTACAAGGCATACTCCGCACCTTACATGATGAGATTCATCATGAAGCCCCTGTTCGGTGAATCTTGAAACAAATTGCAGCATCCCATGTTTTCTTCTGGACTAGACATATGCGGGAGAAGACTAGGCTCGATGCCAGCTCCATATGCATCCCGAGTCGATTTGACTTGCATGACAGATGTTTCCAAGTGCTCAGCTCGTAAGGTACTATGACAAGCAGACTGAAGATCAATAAGAAAAAGAAGGTGAACCTTTAGCACTGAATACGTTTGCATCATTTACATTGTCATCCAAGTGAATCTAACAACCTCGATCTAACGCTAGACTTTCCTCATCATTGGTCTGCTTCTCGTCTACAACTCATCCGGTCCACCCTCTCTCCCCTCTTCCTTCTTCTCCGCATTCTCAGCGTAGATGCCCGCCTTCCTCAATGCTTCATCAATCTCCTGCTGACTGGGCGCTTCACCCCCATGCGCCTGATGTTTGATGTCTCCATTCTCCATGTCCTCGACCTGCTGTTGAGAGTCCGGGTGAGGATGTTCTGCCGCAGCAGGCTTCTCAGTTTCCTTGGTTGCCTTTTTGGTCTTGCTGGGCGATTTCTTGGCCTTGGACTTTGTCGCCTTGGCTTTCGTAGTCTTTGACTTGGAAGATTGCGTCGGAGGCTTGAAGTGCTTCATTTTCTTCATCATCATGTCCATGACGACATCATCTAGCTTCTTCTTCTCGGCCAGAATGTCCTTGACGGTAAAAGCCGGATCGTCGGTGGGTGTGAGTTTGCTCTGCTTAGCCTCGTTCTCGTCAAGCCATGCTTGTGCTTTTGAGGCGTAGTCCTGGACAGTCTTTAGGTCGTCTTCCGTGTAAACAGTAGGAACTTCAGTGATTTCAGGTGCGGCGGGTGCATCTGCTTCGTCGTCAAGCTCGTCCATAGGGTCGGTAGATGGCGAGGCGGCAGCGTCAGCAGAAGCCTTAGATACTGCTTCACTGCTCTTGGAGCTCTCGGCTGATTGCGTCTTGATCTGGCCATCCACTAGCTGCTCGACTTCCTTGATGTGAGCGATGGTGTCCTTGAGTTCTTTGATGGCGTCAGGACGCTTGGAAGCTTCGTCTTTGCGCTTGAGAACGGGGTTGACAATGTCCTCGAGCTCCTTTAGCTTGCTTCTGAGAGTCTTCTCATCTGCGTCTGCTCCGCCAGAGTACATCCACTCTGAAGCGGCTTCAAGCGTCGTCTCGAGTGTCGAGCGAACAGCAGAGGTGGAAGCACCGATGAACGACTCATCCTCAATGTAATCACGCGCACGGTAAGTGAAGGCTTCAAGCGAGTTCAAGACCTCTTCGCGAACGCGGCGAGACTTGTCTGACGAATCGAAAGCAGCGAGCCTATTCAAAATTAGCATATGAAGAAGTCGAGCACCGTCCACGGACTCACCTGTCTTGCATCCTCTTTAGCTCCTTACGAGGGAACTTCTTGTATCCTAGCTGCTCAACATCGTATGTAATTGCCGATCGAATGGTCTTAATCTTCTTCTCGCCAGCCTTCGCAGCGTCAGTGCTCTCGGCACCCGCCGAAGACGAAGACGAAGAAGATTTCGAGGACGACTTGGAAGCGGACGAAGAAGACGAACTCTCACTCTCCTTCAACGGCTCCTGGTCCTTCTTGCCACCCATTCCAAACAGGTTCTTGACGCCATCAACAATCCCGCCCTTGACCTCCTCGCTCTCAGTCTCGCAGGTAACCCACGCGGCCAAGACTTCAGGAGTACCGGTAATAGGGCTAAGCCTGACTTGTACGTAGTTGTTAAAGGAATCGCGGTCGCACTTGTCGTCGTTGATCATATTTGTAACAACCTGAGTCAGGTTACCGCTCTGGAAGTGAAGAGTGGGCTCCTTTGACACCTCGCCGTTAGCACCAGGGATGGCCTGGTACATGGTGAACTCAAACTCGCCCATCATCTGGAATGGCAGATCCTTGGTCGTTCCAAGCTTGGTGCTGGGAGTGAAGATCTTCTGGTCGCGGTCCTTCATGTTAAACATGTACTGGTAACCGTGGTTGTAGCCCTGAGTATCCGAGTCACGAATCTCCTTGACGCGGAAAGATGGGCTGAGACCAGCGGCCTTGAAAGCGGCACCGAATACGGCGGCCTCGTCGGCGTTGACATTCGCCCTGATCTTACCCTTGCCTGCGACAGCCTCAAGACGAGCCTGGACGAAAGGTGTACGGCTTGCGCCACCGTGGACGATAACGGAGTCGATGTCAGCGAATGTGAGTCCAGCAGCTTCCAGAGCCTTGTTGATGGGTCCATCGATGCGTTGGGCATAGGTAGCGGCAAGCTCCTCGAACCTAGCGCGAGGGAGTTTGTATCGGAAGTCAACATCCTCGTAGAAGCTCTCGAAAAAGGACGTGGTCTCCTTGTTGGCGCTGAGCATCTGACGAACCCTCTCAGCCTCCTTGAAGAGCTTCGCAGCGGTACGTCCATGGGTCTTGACCTTGTCGGCGGTGAAAGAAGCGCTCTTGGCAGCAGGCAGCTCAACGAAAGTAGCCACCATATCGTCGACAATGAGCGAATTGAGCGCATCACCTCCAAGAGTCCTGTCCCATCCAGTGCCCATAACCTGAACCTCCTGGATAGTCTTGTTACGCCTTCCAACGTCCTTGACAGTCCTGCCTTGGAACTTGAGAATAGTGGCAGACAAAGATCCAGCACCCATATCAAAGACCAGATTGATCTCCGGCTTGCCATCCTTTGTAACATCAGGGAATGTCCTGCCTGTAGCGTAGTTGAGACCAACAGCCAGACCGTCCGACACGACGCTAAGCACCTTGAGACCAGCCAATCTTGCAGCAATCTCAAGTGCACGCCTCTCATCTACCGTGTAAAAGGCGGGGACGGTAAAGACAACGTCCTGGATATCGTATCCCTTGCCTGCGAGCGCCTTTGCGTTCTCTCTGACGTTCTTTAGCTCCATGGCCAATAGCTCCTCAACTGTGTATGATTTATCCTCTGAAAAGACGCCGCTCTGGAAGCTAACTGTCTTGCGACCCTCTGTGCCTGTAACCTCTAACGCGGGGTATCTCTCCTTGTACGTGCCCACAATGTCGCTCTCACTCGATACACCAAGAAGGTGTTTTAGGTTTGGGTACACATCGCCTGGGAATCGTCCTTGCAACGCAATCGCGTCGCCGCCGTAGAAGCGTTCGGGGAATGAGCCAGCGGGAAGCGCACCGCCTTTCGACGGTTTGAAGGCAACGGCCGATGTTTCTTTCCGTTTCGAGTCTTTGGTGAGGACGATTTCGAGGGGAATGCCAGGCTTTACTAGTGCGGCTTTGATGTATTCGGTGCCCAGATCGACACCCAGCACTGCTGAGGCGGCGGATGCGGTGGACGAGAAGAGGAAAAAGAGACCGAGGAGGACTGTTCCGGGCGAGAGGCTACCTCTCCGGCGTCCGGGTGGCGCCATGATGTGTGGTGGTGTGAGAGAGTGCAATGTGTCGTTAACGTGCAGGCGCGGGAGGGTTGTAGTGGGATGTGAGTCGCGGGGAAGGAGCAGGGTATGTATTCGAGTAGCAAGCCTCGATAGAAGAAAAGAGAAGGAGTGGGAATCTATCCCAAGAAAAAGCGGTGTGAATCAAGTGTCGGTCGAAACCGTGTTTCTTCTTGTCGTGTAATCGGCGGGCGGTTTCGTAGTAAATGTACTTGGGGTCGAGCTACCCTGTTCCGAACTTATTTGACACCTGGTCTTTGTCAAAAGGCCAGTTTGACGTTATATCGACCAACGCACGTCACGAGTTAAGATTGCTGTTTTATCTAAAGCTTAATTCACTGCTGCCTAGAGCTGCTTTTGGAATGAGGACATTTGGTCTTATGTAGTTGTTTTGTCGAGTACTATGCACGACTTTCGAGATCCTTTGCGTGCTCTAGCCAATCACATCGTCAGGACACCCGTCTTCGCCGCAATGCAGGAGCGCGACCATGTCCTCTACTTGCAACTTGCAGCCACGCTTCATGCTCTGCAGAATCATGCATGTGTCTTTTGAGACTCACACTATATCCCAGTTGCCGCTGTCCCTATACACTAGCACCGTCGATGGTACCTATAATACCGGTCCATCATATCCCACGGTTAAACTCCACCATTCCATCCTTGCCACCGCGCTCATGAAACTCGGGCTCAAGCGTCTTCGCACTAATAGCTTGACGTTGTGGGAACGCAGCGAGCGCAAGCGGTAGTGCGAAGATGGACGTCGTGAAAATAAGTCCTGATACGTGTGTTAGCCAGCCCTAACACCATCTCACAGATACTTGCACATTGACTCACCCAGGTTAACAGGAGTCACCATCCTAGGCCTCTGCTTAAGCCACTCGGTCTTCTGCAGCCTAACAAGAATCAGAGGAGGCAGCACCATGATCGGCGTTGCATTGAGCACACGGCTCAGCGCTGTTTCTCCCACTGCCAGTGTGGCCGCTTTCTTGCTCTTTCCCAATGGCTTGATCTCGAGATCGCCTGTATCTACTCGCTGTCGCTCAGCTTCTGATAGCGCGGGGTACACGTCGATGCCCTGCCTGATCTCCTCGCCGCGCATCAAGAACACATTGAGCGCCCCCGCTGTTGCGACAGCCGCAAAAGGCACTAACCGACCCGCGATGACTTTTGCATTGGGCGAGAGGCTCTTAAGGCGGGGCACCAGCGCGTTGAGACCGAGTGCAACACCGCAGGATGCGCTGACGGCGGTGAGGTACGACTGGACGATGGTCGAGGTAGAGAGCGGGACCGACTTATTCGCGTTGGAGAAGTTGATTCCGACGTTGACGGACTGGTTGGTGACTTGCCATCCTAGTGTTCCCGCCGTCTGTACACGATCAGTATTGTCGTCCCGTCTTAGCATAGAGCTTCCCGTACGTACCCCAAGACCTGGTGTAAGCATCCCAGCCGTGACGACCAGATTGGTCAGAACAAAGCTCGACATGCGGAAAGGCAGAAAGACTGGCTGTCCCGTGTCTTGCACTTTTGTCAGCGTCCTTGCCCTTCATCGTGCCATTGCGCTGGTTGTAGTACCTGGATGTATGGTAGAGTCGATGATTTTCTTTGCGTTCCACAGCTCCGGTGTCATATCTGGGATCTTGCCCGTCTTGTACGCGGTGACGAGCTTCTTTGCATTTTCGAGGCTGGCTGACGAGGTGAGGAGGGTTCTGTTCGCGCGTTTGTCAGTTGTGATCTGAATGGACAATTGAGACAGAGAGAAGTGATTAAAAAGCCATGAGTCGTGGTACTCACCACACCCCAGCATCCGCAAGGAAATATTATATCCAGCGCGCAGTGTCTCACCTCGGATCTGATATATTTGCTGAGTGCTGCACGCGACCCCAGTATGTGCCCAGATCGTACTGCGAGACGGGCAAGTCGCGGTTTCCAGGTAACGAGGACGTCATCTTGACGAATAGGAGGATGCGAAAACCGCGGTCGAAGCAAACCAAAGCCTCAACAGCCCGCAGAGTCGCAACGAGTTGTGGATGAGTCCTAGCGTGGGTAAACGCAAACAACGATATCGGCGATAATGCGGAGCGGGAACTAACGACAAGCGCAGTAGCGACAAGTTTAATGATATATCTGCCTTTCTAACTTCCATCAAGCTTCCAACCTCAGCCTTACTACAAAGCTAGTGCATCTCATGCTATCAAAAATAAATGAATACTGTGCGCGTGCATGCAAACAACGCTCTAAAATGACTAGAAAGCCCCGCCGATGGCTGTCTCCAGCAGATGCCAAACATTAACGCGGTATGAACATTGTAAAAACAAGCGCTTTTATGCAACAAAATCAATTCCGTATCCTGTCGTCCATCCTCTATGGCTCATTTCTTTGACTTCTTCTTCGATTTGCCATTGTCAGGCGTCGTTCCAAGTATGTCGTCAAATGTCTTGTTGGGATCGTGATTCGACGCGGGTCTCAGCGAGGGCGAGCCCATGGGCATTGGCGGGGCTACACCAGGAGGCAAAGGCAACGCCTCCAGCCCGAGGTTCATGACACTCTCCCGCCGCCGGTCGGGGCTCTGAGATCGTCCACGGGCAGCGGCTGAAGGGTCCAGGAGGCCAGGTGGCGGGGGTAATGGTGAAGCTTCTGCGTTCAGCTCCTGCATCGCGGCGTTGAGAAGTGTATCGTTTGCTGCCCATTCTTGTGCCTTCTTCCAACAATGAGATCGTCGGAAGGTGCCTTCAACTCCGTGTTCGACAACATCCGTTGGTAAGCTGACGACCTGTGCTCCTCCTGCTACACCAAACCATGTTCGAGATCGTGTTGTGTCCTCCCGAGCCCACGGTACACCGCTTCGAGGTACCTCGCACAGGAAGTATTCCACACCCTCGGTAAACCGGACGCCGGGTGCATCAACGATCAACATGGGTAATGACTGGATGACGGCGTACAGGAACAGCCACTGTCCCGACCGCATATCCCACATGTCGTCCATATTCGAGCCCGTGGCTTGCTTGAATTCAAACTGGCGGAAAGCCTCCAAGAATGGTGTTTGCTGTTCAGCGTCTGCATTGTGCGATTGCTTTAGCAGTTTTGCTACTTCGTCTTTGTGTAGCTTTTTCCCACGTGCTTTCGCATCCTTCTTCGCGTCGCCTGTCTTTGCGTTTTGCGAAATGGGATATAGTGGCAGGTCAAAAGGAATTGGTGGCGCGACTGGCGGCGTGCTACGGTCGTATTCGCTCAAAACCTTTCTCAGCGCACGTGCGACAATTGATTCGATATCAGTTCCCTCGTCTTCTGCGATGAAGCCGTCCGCGGTGCGATTCGTCAAGTTCTTCCTGTCCACAAGGAGGTCATACAAGTTGGACATGTCGTGGTAAATTTCCAATAGGACCAATCGGTTAAGGCCACTTGTGGTTAGGTTGTTCTTCTTTGACTTGGCTTTTGGTAGCCATGAACCGTACTTGTGCCGGTAGTAGTCCATAACAAAAGATTTGATCGTCATGAAGGCAGCCCTCCATTTTTTGAAGCTAATGACCTTGCCTTCGCTTGCCATGGCGCTGTTCATGATACCGGAGAAAATGTGCGGAAACTCAAAGTCTTTGAGCTTTCCATTGATGGTGGCTTCGCGGTTGTCCAGATCCATAGCAGCACGAGCTAGTCGCGTAGCACTCTTGGGGCTGATCATGGCAAATTTGGGCGAGTCCAGCTCTTTGATGCTGTCGTACTTTCCAGCAGCGTGGACAAAGCCTTCCGTGTATAGCGACATGGACCGCAATCTTTCTCCTAATACAATGGCTTCTATCGTCTTCTCGCGGCTGTGACGGACGTCTGCCAGAGTCAATTCATCGACATAGCAGTCGAAGCTCGAAGCAGCAACTTCGCCAAAGGTAGATCCATCAACGTTGGAGAAGGCATAGTGTGACAAAATGTCTCCTATCCGCAGGAATATGTCGAAGATGTCTGAGTGACGCTCCGTAGCGACCAGCGACTGGCCAATGAGAAAGGCGAAAAAGTTGCGGTAGGTGACCAATGTGTCCGTGTCGCTTGCGTTTAGTTGCGGCTCGTGAGGCGTGATGTTTGAGTCTGAGCTCAGCGAGATCGGCATGTATAGATGCTTTTCCGTGTACTCATCATCGAGGGCGTCGCTTAGCGCTCTGGACCCCTTGGATATCGATTCATCCGAGCTTCCTATCTGGCTTTGGTCGGGAGATGCGGTCCGTGATTGTTCGCCAAAGGGTTCACGAGACACGCGTCGCGACGTTCTTTCTGCCAGATCTAGCGGGGGCACGTTCCCATCGCTGTAGAGGCTGCCATGTACGAGGCGGGTGAGCAGCTGTGATGCTGCGTATACGGACGAGTCGATACGGAAGGAAGGGCCCTTGTCAGATGTGCGGGGAAAGAGGTAGACAAACGTGTCACCTGCATCGTCCCATAGTTCAGGCACCTTTCATCTCGTCAGCACACTCGGCACCATGTTGTCAAGATCAAAGAGGACTACCTTTTCGCCGTTCAACAAGAAGGTCAGGTTGTATGGGACCTTGCCCTTGTGTCCGACTATCCACGCAAGCGGGCTGGCATTGCCTGACGATGTTCTGCTGTGCGAGCCATTGAGCCCCTCAATGCCACCTGGCGGGCCTCCAAAAAGACCGCTCTTCCTGCGCAGTTTCTTGAGTTTGCCTTCAGAACTTGGTTCTAAGCTCGGCGTTCCTGGTCGACTGCTAGCGGGGGAAGATGCGCGCGAAGGGACCTCGAGCGGCGGCGGCGGCTCCAGCGGCTCAAGATCGGCAGGGTCGACTGGCTGGATAGTGGGATTGGAAAGAGACACTTGACGTGGAGAGGCGGGTGCAGCTGGTGGAGGGTATTCGGGCGTCAGATGTGACGCCGAGGAGAGGCGGTTGCGCACTTTGGTCAGGCGGCTGCTGGACTCTGACGAAGCAGGTGTTGGGCTCAACTTCGTATTCGTAGACCCTGATGACGGTTCCGACGACCCAGACGATCCGAACAAACTCGACAGCCGACGGCTCGACTTCTTCTTGTCTCCCAACATGGCGAAACAGTCTACTCTTGGTCTACGCGGCTCAGGAGGAGCGAGAGTTGGGATATCGTAAGGCGCAAGAAAACACTATGCGCTCATTAACATAGGGTCGACAAAACACAGCGGATAGCAAACATGAGCACCACACATGCAGGGCCCCGGACCGGTCAAGATAGTATATAGTCAAAGGGAAACAGAAAAGCTTAGTGAAAGAACTAAGTGATCTATATTTGAGCTGTTGCAGATCCGGCAGTGTCGCAACCATGCTAGTGCACGAATAACGTCAAAGGTTGGGTGGCCACAACGTGGGTCGATCAGTGTCAGCTGTGATTGGTTTTTCCCTTCAGTCTGGAGGCTGTATTTCCACCTGGGTACGCCCGACCGGCCACTCAGCGGCTTCTTGGTTGTACAAAAGGACCCTTTGCCAGTGTTGGCTCACACCTGTGAGCACCTGCGCCTCGTACTGCGGGCAAGGCCCACCTCATCCACCGAATCGGACCCATGCTCAGCCGCGTCGTGTCAACTATTAGTTGTTTCGAGTCCTTCCCAGCCTTCAAGCATGCAGCCATCAATACAGATTTGTGTGACGCTTTGAACGGTGTGTATGTGTCTATAGAGCCGCAGCTGACATGTCGTGTTTTTTGTGACTATTTGCAACATCGGTGTTGACTATTGAAAGGCGCGGCGGCTTCAATCTTAAGCGAAGGGATGACGTACCATCCCTAATCGATAGCGTGCACCCGAGGCCTCGTGGCTGTCAAACACACGTGCAACGAACCGCGCCTTACGTGTGAGTAGGCGTGGGAATGACATACCGCATGCGTACTTCAGATTCCATCCAGATGCTGCCAATGCTCATCTCCGAACTTCGCATCTGATATAATCTCACGACCACCACGATATTGCTCGCCTGAGTCCACTCTGGTCCATACTTGCGCACCAGCCACTTCGGTTACGTAGCCGTGTTCCGAAGCCGCGTTATCCTCAATGCTGAACACGGCCTCATCAGCACTCGATACAGAATTCAATATGGGCGGCGGAGAAACTATCGCGGACCAAATACTTAAGACGTTCGCCCTACCGGACGTCGTCGGCTCAAAGACTAGCTCTAAGAAGCTGATCAATCTTCTAAGAGGGCACGTGCTCCTGCTTTTCATGCAAACTCGCATACCCTTTTGGGACATGACGCGGCCCAATAAGACGTATCGCAGCCCCGAGTGATCGCTGACAGGCAACAGATGGCCAAACGTGTCTTTATTGCCTACGCAATTGCTCGACAAAGCTGCCCATGATGTACTCCAGAAGAAGCCTATGGCGTATCCTGCCATGTGCTATGGACCCGATTCAGGTGATCCCAGGCTACGCAGCAACATTGCGCAATGGCTCACAAAGTTCTACAAGCCTGCGGACCCAGTATCTGAAGAGCGCGTATGCATTTCCGGCGGGGCTTCTCAGAACCTGGCCTGCCTACTCCAAGACTTCACAGACCCTGTATACACAAGGAATGTTTGGATAGTGGCTCCGGCCTACATGCTTGCGTTCCGTATATTCGAGGATGCTGGGTTCCACAAAAAACTCCGGGCCGTGCCTGAGGACGAGGAGGGTATTGACATGTCGTATCTGAGAAGTCAGATTAGGCAGAGTGAAGAGAGAGCGAAATCCGAAAACAACAATGAGCCGGTGAGTCGTTGCCAAAATGACGTTGAAAATTTCTGCCGGAGTTGGAGTTTGTTGTAACTTTGCTTCAAGATTATGCTCCCTTGAAAATGCGTTCACCTGTGCATAGCATCACTGACAGTATGGCCAGCAATTTAAACCTCCGAGGCCTTCAAACAAAATTTACAAACATGTCATTTATGCGGTGCCAGGGTTTTCCAATCCTAGTTCCAAGACCATGAGCCTAAGGAGAAGAGAGGGGTTGGTACGTCTGGCGCGAGAGTATGACGCTCTTATCATTACAGACGACGTATATGACTTTCTGCAATGGCCATCAAGTCTCAGCCCAAGTACACTTTCAATCGAGAAAGCTGGTTTGCCCCGTATCGTCGATATCGACCGATATCTGGACGGCGGCGCCGAAAGACATGGCGCTGATGGGTTCGGCAACGCGGTTTCAAATGGATCATTTTCCAAGATCTTTGGCCCCGGGTTACGGACAGGCTGGTGCGAAGGAACGCCTAAGATGGCATACGGGGTGTCGCAAACGTAAGCATGCCTTCTGACAAGCTCTTCGAATCTCACTCTTGCTGCGCGCCATCGCTCGTGCTAGATCTGAGGTACCCGAGATCGGTACCATGACGGCTAGATCGATTCCGACGGCCGACTCCACAGCCATGTCTCGCTCAAACGGGCAGTGACAGCTAACGTGTTCCAGAGGATCGAGCCGTTCAGGTGGAGCACCCAGCCAGCTGACAGCCTGCTTTGTGGCCGAGACACTGGAGACTGGAGAGCTCCAGCGCTACGTGTACGACAGACTCCAGCCAGTATATGGTAATCGGTACCGCCGTATGGTGGAAGGAATTAACAAGCACCTCATTCCACTAGGCGTCAGCATTCCCCAAACCGATCGCGAGATTGTTGGTGGATATTTCATTTGGCTCACGTTGCCTTCTCCGCTGAAAGGTGCCGTGGTAGCACAACGCGCAAAGGAAGAGGAGAATTTGGTGGTCGCACAGGTGAGTACGAACCACGATTTACGTTCCAAACCCAGATGATGAGCACGGCTAAAGACGACGCTTGTACAGGGCGAGATGTTTGAGGTGAGTATACTTCTCCGCTACCGTGTGCTCACAGCTGACAGATGTAGGTACCCGGCGACACCGAACATGAGGGCACGTCTTTCAGCAACGATATTAGAATTTGTTTCGCGGTATGTACTACTAGGTTGGACCTCCGAGCCGTCACTAACATGCCGCTAGTGGGAAGAGGAAGACATGCTTGCTGAAGGCATCGAACGACTCGCCACGATTATTAGCCGCATGCTAAATGAAGAGGCCAATGGAGGTCAGTCAACCCATCGTATGGCTGCCCAAAAAGAAGACGCGAAGAACTTGTGGTGATTGAGAGGGGAGCAAGAAAGGCGAATGAAATGGACGATCGGGGAACCTAGGTGAATCGCAACCCATCAGCCACAATCTAGATCATGCGCAAACTCTCGCAGCAGCGCAAGGCAGTTGCTACATAGCACGGTCTACACAATATCATTCGTCGAAGGTGCTATAATAGAGCCTTAGAGAGGTTGCGTTAAGCAAAGGGATCTGCAAGGCCAGCCTTCGGGTTTCATTAAAACATCCCCCATGCCCCACACCAGCACCCTGAACGAAATGAAAAGCAGTATACCCGGAGCCGGCGCGAAACACTGTGACCGTTGGACATGCAACCTAAGGCGGCGACTGGCACAGTATAGCGTAGTTTCTGATGCTTGTGTACCTGCATAAGGAACTTTCGGAGCGCGTCACGTCGAGGGAAGCGATCAAGTTGGTGTTCGGCACGAGCTTGTTCTGTCCGCAAGGCTCGTGCAATGTTGTGCACAATGCCCAGCGAAGATGTGAAATGTTTCTCTTCGAAAAACACAGTGGAGGCAAGACACGTCTACGATGCGGAAGACACATGCCGAGGCTGTGTTGTACTCGACCACGACTTCGCCTGCATCGGCCCATGACTCTCAAGCGCCCTCTTGGATGGAGACCGGCGCATCGCAGTGTATCCACGATCTCCTGCCGGCCCGTCGCGTCGAATTGCACAGAGGTGCGCGCGTGGCGTTGAAGCGCTGGCAAATGCTTTTATCAACGCGTCGGGCGAGCGAGGGCCTGTCGATGCCCTGGCGTTTCAAAGCCGTCTCACTTCCGGCCGCCGGTTGTGGCGCGCCAGTCAGATCCTTGTTTCCCTTCCAGGAACAAACGCTCGCCTCGCAGCCTCTGGACTTCCTCAACCACTTACTGGCCATCGTCTCCCGCTTGTTTCACGCGGAGAAAGGGATTCAACGGGGACAGTCTTGTGGGCCTTCTTTAGTGGAGACCCTAGGTAATTTTGGACGTACGCGACGGCGACAGGGTCACATTCACGCAACCATTCCTCGGCACTTGTCTGCAGGCGTGAAATGCGGCTTGCGAACATGACTGCAGGTGCTCATCATGGGGCGAAAGAGAAGGATGAGCTTCGGCGTGAAGCGGGAAGTGTAGGTGTACATGATGAAGAGGCGGCAGAAGAGCGTTGGTATCACAGCGAAGACGAGGATATAAAATGTCTACTCGATACCAGGGAACATGAATCGAGTACAGCACAGCGAACATCACACCCCGGCTACCCGAAACTTGAAACAAGGAGTTTCCAGAACTTTGATTGGCGCCACGAAACGATTGTAAGTTCCTTCCCGAATGAACTGCTATACTTATACAATGCGTGGCCCCCCCTCTTCACGTTTTCCCTTCACGCAGGTTTCCTGTCATCTACTAGCACTCCATTGTGTGTCTTCAGTTCTTATTGTTCTCTGTCATTCATTTCTATTGTGCAGAAGTTTTCTTCTCACAACAACATTCCTACTTTCTACCACTTTCGTTGCCAGGCAACCTTACTGCTTTATCCACCACTTCGCAATCCTGCAAACTTTCCAACACAACGATCCAACAACACTATCAACGTCTCTTGCAGGTCAACTGACGACGATACTTCCAGCCTTTGAGGTCAATCTTTCGACGTTTAACAACTCCGAACTTCAACGCACGCACTGCTATCATGGTTGCCTTTAGCGCTGGAGCGCTTCTACTGACGCTGCGCGTCCTCCTTTCCGCCACCCCATCCACTGCTGTGCCTGTTGCGCAAGCACCAGCTCCATCATCAGCACCGGCAGCACCAGCACCAGCAGCTGGTGCTTCCAGCTACTGGCTTGAGAAAATCGAGCGCCAGGGCCAGGCTCCTTTCAACCCCAACCCAGCATCTTACAAAGTCTTCCGTAACGTCAAGGAGCTCGGAGCCAAGGGTGATGGCTCTACCGATGACACTGAAATCATCAACAAGATCATCGCTGACGGCGATCGTTGCGGCGAGGGATGCGACTCTACTACCACAACACCCGCGCTCATCTACTTCCCTGCCGGCACTTACATGATCAGCAAGCCCATCATTCAATACTACTACACCCAGTTCGTCGGTGACCCATTGAACATGCCTATCCTCAAGGCCACTCCCGACTTCGAGGGTATGGGCTTGATCGATGCCGATCCCTACATCCCAGGTGGTGACGGTGCCAACTGGTACACGAACCAGAACAACTTCTACCGCCAAGTTCGCAACTTCGTTATTGACATCTCTGCCACTAAGGCTGCTGCAGGTATCCATTGGCAGGTGTCCCAGGCGACAAGTCTCCAGAACATCGTCTTCGAGATGGCCAAGGGTGACGCTGGCAAGGACCAGAAGGGTATCTTCCAGGACAACGGTTCCGGTGGCTTCATGACCGACTTGACCTTCAACGGTGGTGCGATTGGTGCCTTTATGGGTTCTCAGCAGTTTACCATCCGCAACATGACCTTTAATGACTGTGGCACCGCTATCTTCCAGAACTGGAATTGGGTTTTCACATACAAGAGCATTTTCATCAACAACTGTCAAGTCGGTCTTGACATGGCCAACAGCCCCGCCAACCAGACTGTCGGCTCTGTTCTCCTACTGGACAGCAAGTTCACCAACACCCCCATCGGTATCAACTCGTCTTTCACCGAGAACAGCATTCCCACTACTGGTGGTACCCTCATCCTTGACAACTGCGACTTCACCGGCTCTGAGAAGGCTATTGTCGGTGCTGCTGGTAACACTATCCTCGAGGGTGGCAAGAAGGTCGAGACATGGGCTCAGGGTAACGCTCTCGCTGCTGGAGCTACCCTAGGTCGTGTTCAAGGTGACGTCAACGGTGCACCCGCGAAGCCCCAGAGCCTCCAAGGTAACAATGGTTGGTTCGAGCGCAGCAAGCCCCAGTACGAGAACGTCGATGTCTCCAAGTTTGTCAGCCTGAAGTCCAAGGGCGCAGTGGGTGACGGTAAGACCGATGACACGGCTGCTATCCAAGCTGCTATCGATGGTCTTCAGGAGGACCAGGTTCTCCACGTCGACCACGGTGCCTACCTTATCACTAAGACTGTTGTTATCCCCGCTGAGAAAAACGTCAAGATGGTTGGTGAAGTCTACAGCACTTTCTTCATCACAGGCGAGTTCTTCTCCAACATGGACGACCCGAAGCCTGGATTCCAGGTTGGTGCTAAGAGCGGTGACAAGGGTTCCTTCGAAGCCTCCGACCTCATCATCGGTACTCAAGGTCCTGCTCCCGGTGGTATCTTGATGGAGTGGAACATCAACGCAGAGAGCGGCGCAGCCGGTCTTTGGGACGTCCACTTCCGTGTCGGCGGTTACGCCGGAACCAAGCTCCAGTCCTCTAACTGCAAGAAGAACCCCGATGCCACCCACGAGCCCAACCCGGAGTGCATTGGCTCCTTTATGCAGCTCCACATCACCAAGAACTCCAACGGTTACTTCGAGAACGTCTGGCTTTGGACCGCGGATCACGAGCTCGACCAGGACGACCACTCTCAAATTGACATCTACAACGGTCGCGGTATGCTTGTAGAATCTCAAGGTCCTGTCTGGATGTACGGCACTGCATCCGAGCACTCGCAAATGTCGCAGTACCAGTTCTCTGGCGCCAAGGACATCTTCTACGGGGCCATTCAAACCGAGACGCCTTACTACCAGCCCAACCCCACTGCTGCCGTTCCCTTCACCAAGAATGACAAGTTCTTCGACCCGGACATGAGCCAAGCCAAGGCTGCCTGGGCTGTGCGTGTCACCGATGGTAGCGAGAGCATCTGGAGCTATGGCGCGGGTACCTACTCCTTCTTCCAGAACTACGACCAGGACTGTGTCGTTGGTCAGAACTGTCAGCAAGACATGAACGAGATTGCCAATTCGACAAGCATCAACTGGTTTGGTCTTTCGACCAAGGCTTCGGTCAATATGATCACTATGGGTGGACAGGGTGTTGCCAAGGATGAGGACAACCGTTCCAACTTCTGTGCTACCCTTGCTATCTTCGCTCAGGCGTAGGCGCTGTACAGTCCTTTCCGATACGTAGCGCGGACTCCTTGATGGAAGTTCTTCGCTATAGACCTCTTCACTTCTTTCCCCTGCTTTACGGGGCCTGTTTTACGAACATGTATACCCATTTGTTTTTCTCGTTCTGTCTTTGTCCCACAAAAAAGGCGGAATGCCGCACTCGCTTAGCAATTACGTTGCGATGAAGTCGAGAGCATAAATATACCCCTGGGCAGGATTGAGGAGTTTGGGCCGGATCCTTTTTTTCTTCTTGAGCAGATAGATGACATGAATTTGATATCTCATGATTCCACAAAACTCCTTTCTGCTTGCTTGTGATGAATGTCCCAGAGGTCTCTGCAATAAATCTTAGTGAGGTACACATAGCCAGACATGGAGGCTCTCGCCAAAACTCACCTCCCCGCGTGCACGTCCTCGGGAAAAACTTCCCCGCGCAGAATCTCGTAGCTCGAGTGTCTGCGAAACTTGACTTCCTCACACAACCTCATCACCACAATTTTCTCTTGCGCAGACATGTCTGAACCGTTGGACGAGTCTACGCGACCCGCGAAACGCGCGCGACTCGACGAAAATACCGACATATCCCTCCCCACAACCTCTCCCGCACCAGCTCAGACAGCTGCTATACTTTCAGCGCCGGCGTCGGTTGACACGGATCTGGAGCGCGAAGTACGCGCCGGTATAACCGAGTATGTCTGCCCGAACAACTTGGGTTTCACGGGTATCTTGAAGCAGAGATATACGGATTTCTTAGTCAATGAGATCGCGCTCGATGGGCAGGTGCTGCATTTGAAGAGCACCGAGGTGGAAGAGAAGAAGAAGCCCGTGAAAGAGAATGTCCAGGCGGCCGAAGGTAAAGGCGAAGACAAGTCAGAGAGCACAATAGCGACCGACGACAAGGTCGATGCTGTTATGCAGGATGTGGGAGTTGCTGGTGAGACAACCCTCGCAGTACCGGAACCAGCAAAGGTTGAGGATGCGCCGAAAGAACCTGAAAACGATGGGGAGCAGATCATTGGTAAACCAGCGGCAGCCAAGGAAGAGCCAGAGGAAGAGGTGTGTGGCTTGTAGGCGTATGCACTGCGCAGATGCTAATACCGTCTAGTTACCGGAAGACGATCGCAACATTCTACATTCGATATTCGGCGAACAGACTACCGACGACATTGTTAAACTCGTCCGACAAGTACGAAAACGCGAATCGAAAAAAGCAAAGGACTTTAAGGCCGTCATATCATCGCCTATAACGGACAAGGACAAGCGCACACAGGCTCACCAGAACTTGCGTCGCATCTTCCCCAACTTGCTCGAGAGTGCTATGGAGGAGAACCAATGCATACGTATCAAGGCGACTCCCCCAGCGGAGCGCAAAAAGAAGAAGAGCAAGGGTGGTGGTGGTGACCGACAAGACCAGGGACGGCGACGAGGAGGGCAGGATTGGGAGGAGCTTGGTGGTGAATACCTGCACTTCAACCTGTACAAGGAAAACAAGGACACAATGGAGGTTGTTGGCTTCCTAGGAAGTAAGCTCAACTGTGGTGCCAAGGGTTTCGGCTTTGCAGGCACGAAAGATAGACGAGCATGCACTGTTCAGAGAGTCTGCGTTAGGCGTCAAACAGCGCAGCGCATGCAAGCCTTCAACAAGACACTGTTCAATGCTGCTGTGGGAGACTTTGAGTACCGTCACAACGACTTAAAGCTTGGAGACCTGATGGGCAACGAGTTCACCATCACGCTCCGAGACTGCCACTTCCAGAGCGAAGAAGGATTAGACTTTGCTCAGCGACGGCAACTCGCCAACGATGTGGTCAGCAAGGCAATTAGCGACTTTTCCGAGAAAGGTTTCATCAACTACTACGGTCTCCAACGCTTCGGTTCCTTCGCCGCAAGCACTGATGCCATTGGCTGCAAGATGTTGCAAGACGATCTAAAAGGCGCCGTCGAAGACCTTCTTGCGTATAGCGACACCGCTCTCGCTGCCGCAAATAACGAAGACACCGCTGTCCAGGTTTCCCAAGACGATCGCAACCGTGCGCAAGCCCTCCACATCTGGAAAACGAAAGGCAGCGGTGCCGAAGCCCTCGAATTCTTGCCCCGCAAGTTTACAGCAGAGCGAAATATAATCCAACATCTCGGGTCCCGAAACAGCAAATCCGGTCGCTATGACCGCAAAACAGACTGGCAAGGCGCACTCATGACAATTCCTCGTACACTGCGTCTCATGTACGTTCACGCGTACCAGTCTCTCGTTTGGAACACCGTTGCGGGAAAACGTTGGGCTGAACATGGCGACAAGGTTGTTGAGGGAGACCTTGTTCTTGTAAACGAACACCGCGATAAAGAAGAAAACGCACCATCCAAGACGACGACATCAACACACGATCAGGACGGCGAACCCATCATAAACCCCTCCGGCACCGACTCCTCTCTCGCTCCCGAAGCAGATTTCGAGCGCGCCCGTCCCCTCTCCGCATCAGAAGCCGCGTCGGGAAAATACAGTATTTGGGACATTGTCCTCCCACAACCGGGCTTCGATGTTGAGTACCCGCGGAACTCAATTGGAGAGTTTTACAAGGAGTTCATGGGTAGTGAGAAGGGCGGAGGACTTGATCCCAAGGATATGCGGAGGACTTGGAGGGAGGTTAGTTTGAGTGGGGGTTACAGGAAGTTTTTGGCTAGGCCACTGCAGCCCCTCACTTTTGAGGTGCATGAGTATAAGAAGGTGGATGAGCAGTTTGTTGAGACAGACATGCAGAGGCTGGGCCGGGAGAGGGACGTAGGCCACAAGGCTCAAGAGAAAGAGGACGAGAAGAAGGGAGAGAATGCCGATGCGCAAATGGAAGACGGAGAGGAGAAAGAAGAGGATAAGATTGCAGTCGTACTGAAGCTGCAATTGGCGAGCAGTCAGTATGCTACTATGGCGCTGAGGGAACTGATGAAGGCTGGCGGTGTCAAGGCATACCAGCCTGCGTTTATGGGTGGCAGATGATAAATGCTCCCAGTATTTGATAAGGAGGCAAGGTGGACGAAAGAACATCACATTCAGAAAATTCGTGGCATTTATTTTAGCTATATTGAAACGATGTCTGTATGACTATGTGTGACAGTGTCACCGCGCACTTCGTCAACGGATGATATTCTGACTGTTTGTCGGCTATGGTTCTACTGAATAACATGGCCTCTTTATATCAACCCCAGGAGTCCTCCCTCTTTGCTCTTCTTCACTCCAACCTCTATCCCAATAATCTCGCAAGCCTCGAAGCACCTTAGCGTCCTCATACTGTTCGGACCCAATAGACAGGTGTCATTTGGGCAAAGGTTATGTAGGTGTGGTCAGCAACGACAAGTAGGCGTCGCCTTCTTGACCAGGATGGTGCTCTGTTTGAGCCACATCTTGATAACGACACAGTGCTGGCGCCGACGCTTGCACATTGCTTGTTAGTCGTTGTGCTGCTCGAGGCGATGCGCGTGTGAGTTGTACTACTCGTGTAGTATGTATGTGTGTTCAGTCCCGTTCAGAACCTATCATTCATACAACATCGTCCGCTTCTTTGAATCGAACGGGAAAAACAGGTGTTGATTTTGGCCTTCCAGGTACGCTCTCTTCACTTGTGTATCTCCGATGCAGTGTCCAGCTGACACGCGCCGGTTGTCGCAACCTCTGCTCCTTCTCCTTCTCCCATAGAGGCATGTCGGTAGCGTCGGACTCGGTGCGGCTCAGGATAGGGTCGGTGCTCATCCGGCCTCTGATTCCCATTTCGGATGCGAATGGGGTGATTGCACTGTCCGGTCGTGAGACGGACTCGGTGTACGAAGGCTTGGTAACCAAATAAGGTAATGAGGCTTTGCGCTCGTTACTGAAATAGCTCTGGTCGATCTCGGAAAGCGCAACATCTCGTCGCGACAATCGTGATACAGAATGTGCTTTTGAATGCTCGTTGTTCGATCGGTGGGCCGATCGCAAACTTCTTGATATGTGATGTGCACAACTGGACACAGCGCTCGATTCGCGTGCTTGACGTAGCGCGCCTTTCATGAGTGGACGAAGTGTGGCGAGACAACCGGCGATTATACACGCACCTGCTTCGATAGTGCTCCAGATGGAGATGTTGACGACGCTCCAAAAAAAGTCGTCGGTCTGAATCAGGCCTTCTATATAGCGGAAGCGTATTCCAGAACAGATGCAGCCGCTGCTGTGTGTTAGGAGGGTCAATCGATGGGGACCCTGGAAGAAGACTTACAGAGCTGCTAGGCAGAGAACAAAACCGACAGAGATCTTGGATCTCTTGTCCATGTTGGCAGGCCAGAGAATGGGGATGGGCAGCAATAGAAAGACAAAGTCGGTGAAAGTACTGAAAGCGGCTGTGATGCGTACTGTGAGCGAACGTATAGACAAGCGGTTCACAATACTACGTACCTTGCTGATAGGCCATGAACAAGTCAAGCTCCCGCGACGCACAGTTATTCATAAGCTGGTTCATTACGTACTGGTCTAGACTGGGTCCACATCTAAAAAAGCAATAGAAGAAGGCAGATGCGGATGAGATGATGTTGACACCGACTGTAACGTAGACAGAGATAAGGTGGCAGCGCTTGACGATGATGCGGATGAAGAAGATGGCAAGAGATATCTTGACTATCATGATGGTGATGATGTAGCAAGCCTCACTAGCAACAACCCACTATGATGGTGAGCATGATGATACAAGATGATGGCCAGAATGAGTACCTTTGTTAAGACCTGCAACCGGTCCACGCTCGTGACATGGGTGCCTCCACCATTGCACGCAATGTACAAAGTCGATCCACAGTATACGGTGAATGTCATCTACAGGTGTTAGCTGAAGGTTTTTCTTAGTGAAAACGACCAGGAACTTACGCCAGCAAGGATCATAATGCTATCGTCCCAGCCGAAGTTTGAGATGACATAGGTGCGAGTCCATATCCTGAGTAGGATGAAGAACCAAGCCAAGGCTAGAAAAGCGATGGTAATTCGTAGTTGCTGCTCGGTAGATTGCGCCAGATCAGTCGCACTGTGCATCATGATTAAGGAAGTTAGGATGGGCCTGATCTCGCACGATGTGACAGCGGCCTTGGAGAGAAAGACAGTCGAAACGGTACGGATTTCCTCAAGACGAATGAATGAGGAATGATTGTGGCGGCAAAATGAGTGGCTTGAGGACTACATATCCTCTGTAGCTGACTAGGGTATTTGATGTGATACCACGTCTTGCTGCAAGCCACGTTCGAAGCAATGGTACGGAGATGTATGAGACCGATCTAGAATGACGTTTTACTCAAAGATAGCACTGTGGGTGTGTAATCCTTCAAGAGAAAAAGAAACAACCAAGAGGACCTGGGACCTGCATTTGTGGGAACGAACCGGCTTAACATGCAGCATCATTATGTTGAGCGACTTTGGTTGACTATCATTGTAGTACATGCAGGGCGGCCCATCCAGGTCGTCGTCTCCTGTTAGACTGTCAATGGCGGCCTTCTCCGCCCTTAAGCATGCTTTGGAGATGTATCGAAAACTCTAATTCGCCGGCTGGGGCGAATCCGATGCTCACTGGTGTTGTCACTTATAGGGCCGCGCTGCGGGGGACGTTTGCTAGCGTGCCGCGGATGTTGGGCTCCGCTCCGGGGCCTTCTCCGATGATCGTACGTTCATCTCATCTTGCATAGCAATGTATGCATGTCAAGGAATATGCGCGGATGCGCAACGATTGATAGCGGGGAGTGTGGGTGGTGGGGGAGAGTTACAGATAGCGCCAGGTACACAACGCGCGTAGACGAAAGGGGAAGTGAAGCAATTTCCCCGACGCTTGGGCCTCTAGGTTCCGAACCTCATCGCAAACACGACCCTGGCACAAAGTAGCAAGCACAAACGGCGACCGAAAAAGGAACCACACCTTCATCGTAGGAGCTGGGTCTCGACGTTGCTGTCTTGTGCGACACACACCAACAGTTTCGTCATCGCGACGCGCATTCGTGTCCGGGTACCTGATCAACACCCATCCGCACAGTGTACCACATTCGGACAATCAGCTAGTGGCGCCCCGATCCCTCAAACGCCAGAGCTGGCTTAGACAAACCATAATCGATCTCCTTGGGTAAAAGATTGCCTATTGCGTCTTACGCCCGACTCAGCCACTCTATCGTACCTGCTTACAGGGCCACGGTTACCACGGGCCCTAGCCATCTCGAATCTTGCATCTCCGGGTCTCGTGACATCGACTTGCGATCGAGTCACAAAAAGCAATTATGCCACCCTCACTTCGTCGCCGAGGTGGCCGGGTCCAGCAGCAACATCACATGCCCCCACCTTCACCCCCAGGAGCAGATGACACGGATAGCGATGTGGAACTGGACGGCCACCGCCAAGAAGAAGAAGAAGACCAAGATCTCGATGGTAACGATGATGACGAAACACTCGGCGACGACCTAGCAGGGCTCGCAGGCGAAGAGGAAGACGAAGAGGAGGAAGGCGACGAAGAACTAGATGACGAAGAGGGTGATGGTTTTGGTTCGCCAAACCACGCCGGCGACACTCCATTACCCAATCTCGATCCTCCACCACCATACCTCCGGGAAATATCTACCTTGGCTTCCTGGACCGTTTCGTCTTCTAAACCGGGTTGTTCGATACCTCAGCTTCGGCATCCAAATACGAATCTATTTTGGCAATCCGATGGTCCGCAGCCACACTACCTCAATATACACTTCTTCAAGCTCGTTCGTATAGTTGGTCTTAGACTGTACCTAGACTTTGAACAAGATGAGAGCTATACGCCGACTAAGATCATTTTCTTAGCAGGCAGCGGTTTGAACGATCTCCAGGAGTGGGGCGAAATGAGATTGGAGAGCCCGAGAGGATGGATATGGGCGGACTTTTCCGGTGTAGGAGATCCGGATAGCGACGACGATGGAGATGACGACGAAGAAAATAATGAAGGAGGCACTACTACAGGTCACCGACCACAACGTCTCCTGACGGGAGCCTACACTCTAAACGGAACGAGAAGGAGTGGAAACGAAGCTGCATCTTCTGATTCTGAAAACGCGGCGCCGACTCAAGAGGCTGATGTCACGGACCTGGATCTGGAGACGCCGATTCATCAACAACAGCAGCAGCATACACCATTTCCTCCTTATCCCCCCACTACACACGGCCATCCACAGATAACCCCCCAAACTGTTCCACCATCTCACAGCCACAACCTCCGTCATTACCATCACACCGTCACACCAATCCAACATCAACCATCCACACCTTCGCTCCCCCAAACTATATCGCGTCCCCACCCTAGAGCGCCTTTCGCATCCCTCTCCCCTAACCCCCAACCTCGCCCCATCCCGTCTTCCACCCAATCAACCCCCAAGTTGCCAGTTCTGCGCGCTCATCTCGTGCAGATCAAGATATTAGAGAATCATCAGAACGGTAAGGATACACATTTAAGGGGTTTGCAGATATTCGCTAGGAACGACGAGGATGGGTATAAAACAGGAGGACATGGTGCGGGTAGTAATGTCACGAAGGGAGTCACGAGTGGAGCACAAGGAATGGAGCTGTTGAAAAGGGAAAAGAAAGAAAAGAAAAGGAGAGAGGAAGTGTTGGAGTTGGGTGGTGGCATCATGGGTATGGGTTTGGGGAGTGAGGGGGTTCTTCGTTAATATTGACTCGTCCAATCAGCTACTCTGGAGCAAAATGGAAGAGAAACACAGGGTCAACATGGCGGTATGCATGTAAGCGGCACCATCAATCATAATACTCACAATGGAGGATGTGGAAATCTTGAAATATCATGATAAATAAATTAAACATCCTAGCTGCGCCACCCACCCAAGCCTTCCTTCCTTCCTTTCCATTCGTCATCCTTTACCTCATGGGATATATCCTTCTGACTTTTAGTGTGTCCTGATACATTTTCCTCCAAGCAGACTCGCGCCCGGATATCTCGAGATTCTATACAGAGCGCCTAAGGAAATGTGCTCGAACCCTAAATTGTAGAGGTGCGGCCGAAAACGGCGCACCACTGATCATCTGTTGCTTAATTGCTGATTACCGCCCCAGAGAAACTTCTTTATCTAGAAAAGACCCTTGCCATCCTTCTTGTCAAGGGTGTTCTTAAGGTCCTTTGGCTCAGGCTCCTGCTCAGGCTTAGCCACCTGTTCGTCGGCCTGACCGTTCTTGCCGTTCTTCTTGTTCTGTTTGCGAGGCAGCTTGCTGGGGCTGCGATTCCGGTCGGCGTTCTCCTTGGCCTTCTCTGCCTCCTTAACGTCCTCCTCGTTATCTTCGTAAGCCTGCTCGACCTTCTCGCCTGCGGCCTCAGCCTTACCGACCAGCTCCTTGGCAATCTGCCTAGCCTTCTTGCTTGTAGCATCGGCACCCTCGTCGAGTTCCTGCAGCTTTTGGCTGACGCGGCGGTTGATGTTCTCGAGGAACTTTTGATTGGCCGGGCTCATGCTACCCTTTCGCTCGTCCTTGATGTGGCCGTTGGTGGGCTTCCTTCCGCGAACAGCGTCCCTAGCCCTGTTCACACCTGAGGAGATGGCGTCTTCAGCAGACTTGTCAAGGGAGTCGAGCTCGCGCTCCACGCTGCGGCTGGCGTCACCAGCTGCGTCGGAGATTGTGCGAGGCTTGAAGTCCTTCTTGGCGTTAGGCGAGGAGCGGCGCAGGTAGGATTTGAAGAAGAAACGCATGAAGAGGATGGTGAGCGGCGCGAGGTAGATCAGATTGACGTAGATGGCGAAAGCTTGGCCGGAGGTGTCGACGCAGGGAACGGTCTGGTACTCGGTGCGGTAGAAGGTCTTCTCGACTGTCTCGTGAGGGTGGAAGAAGTCATGGACCGCGTTGTGGGTAGGAACAGGCTCTCCAGCAATGACTTGCTGCTGCTGGCGAACCGGAATAGGCTGACCAGGAACGGGGATGTTCTCAGCGAGACCTTCGTCACCAGCTGCGCGGTAAATGAGCTTCCTGAGGAAGGCTACAGCAACACCGGTCGCGGTGGGGAGGGCTTCAGCAACCGATTCAGTAGCAGAGGCAACTGCGGATGAGACGGAGGACGAGACGACCTTGGGAGCAACCTTCTCGGCAACCTTGTATGCGACCGAAACGGGGACGGTGTAGGAGACGAAGAGGTGGATGGCGGCGAAAGCGGATCCAACAAGGAATTGGGTGATTTGAAGCGTGGTAAGGGTTCGCTTGACGACGTTGGGGACGCGGTAGCCGAGGGCTGAGACGGTGTAGTAGGTGTACTGGATTCGTTAGTCAAAATTCGGTAGATTGGAGAAAGACTGCTTACCATCATGGCGTGGATGCCAGAGTTGACCAGGGCGAACATCCAAATGGGAGGTGACATGAAGCGCATACCAGCCCACATGGACAACATAGCACCGGCGTGGTGGTACTTCTGGAGAGTGGTGCTGCGCTTGCCCTTGGCCAGAATGATGGCCGTGTCAAGGACCTCGTAGAACTTGGAGAGGTAGAACCACCAGCCCCAGAAAGCAAGACCCTCGTTCCAGATTCTGCCAACGTCCGTCTGGTCTGGCAGGCCACTAGGGCCTACGAGAACATTGGAGTTGAGGCTGCTCCAAACATCGTTGGTGTTGTTGTACGTGACAGCGTCGCCGAGTCCGCGGGGACCGTGGATCTTGCAAAGTGCGTCAATGGTACCGACAACGGCGTTGGGCTCGCTGTAGTGGGGGAAAGAGTGCTTGAGGCAGCGGATCATGGCGACGCAGGTAATGGCCGAGTAGACGGCCAGGAAGACATTGTGGAAGATGACAAAGGCGTAGAAGGGGCGGGTTTTGGCGATCCTCCACGGCTTGTTGCCGTGTTGGCGGTTGTACCAGTTGACATAGGTGACGGTGACAAAGTAGACGGAGGCAATGGTCAGGGGCACCTTGTACGACAAGGCGCCCTGGTAGATGTCTTCGGGGATCGGGAAAGGGTTCGCAAACGTCGACTCGCCAGTCCATGGGGGAGGAATGGGCAAGGGCGCGGCATCGGGAGGGAACTGCAGAACAGCCCTCGACGGCCAGTCGCCGGGGTGGAGAGAGGGGCCTGCACCAGACATGGTAGAGGTTCAGGTGGTCGCGAAGATGCGCGGTTGTTGGCAGCACTCGGTCGAGGGTGGGTGCTGTTGGCGAGGCAGGCGCAATCGAGTCGAGGTGCGGCGGAGTGAAAGGGTCCGGGGACCGCTGGGCTTTTTTCTGTGGTTCCGTGAGGTCAATGCCCAGCCGTTATGCCGCACTCGATAGCAAAAATCGGCCCTCGGGTTTCTGGGCGTCCCTGTCGTCGGCGCAAATCTTGGACAGCTGTGTTGTTGTCGCTGGCCAGGCACGCGATGCACAGTCGGACTACACAAATTTGTCGGCGCACGAACCCAGGGCAAGGCGGACAAGTTATATTTGCACAACAAGAGCACAGATATGCTCGGAGCGAGGACAAATCCAGCAGAGGTGCGTCGGACAAGGAGCTAGAAGCAGCAGGCAAAGGCTCTAGACAGTC
This sequence comes from Alternaria burnsii, assembly GCF_013036055.1. Lineage (NCBI taxonomy): Eukaryota > Fungi > Ascomycota > Dothideomycetes > Pleosporales > Pleosporaceae > Alternaria > Alternaria burnsii. Next base: position 507,633 of record NW_024066114.1, on the reverse strand, counting down.
CTTCTTGGTTATGATGAGGATTGCTAGCGTTGTGATGCAACCCGGTCGACTTTTTGGACGAATGACATCGCAACCAGCTGCCGAGGCGAATTGCTACAAACTGCCACTGGACAATGAGATCCTCGTGGATATCATCTAAAGAATACAGATTCTCGCAAGTCTAACGCCATCGAGTATCGCAGTAGACACGTCCCGTCTTTTCTACAAAAGACCCGTCTTTGCGCAGTGCTGGCGAGGTAGTCGAAAGCAAGCATGCAAAATTTTGCAGGGATAAGTGAACCTGTTGGGGGTCCGTTCCCGCATCTGGCAAGGTGACGTGGGTGCCCGAGCAGCCACATCTGGGGAACAGGTTTAGCAGGCTAGGAATACGACGACGCTGTTGCTGGTAATAATAGTAGTAGTAGTTACTGTGTTTGAATTATGTACAAGACTACAACGCAGAGAGCTCCTCAAAACTTGGGCTTGCTACTCAGAGGAATTGGCGGTGGCTCAGCCGAACCTTCACTTAGTTCCTTCCTCTTTGGTGGTGGTGGAGGTGGTGCTTTCTTCCCAAGGCCTCCCGTCTGCGATGGGCCTGGCGATGGGGCTGGCGACGCGCTTGACGACGCCAGGCCGTTCACTCTGCCAGCAATCCCATACTTTTGGTTGAGTGAGTTGGCCGACTTCCACCCAGACGCGACTTGATCCCCGTGCCGCTGCTGGAAATTGCTGGCAGTCGATGCCGCTCCTTTCAAGTCCGAAGTCGACACTTTTGAAGGGTCGTCGCGCAGGTTGCTGGCAGTCTTCAGCGCTGCCTGCTTGTCTGCCCACGATGTGCCCGTGGTTGGCGGGGGTGCTGGTGACTTTGGCCCGGACATTCTTGCGAATCTACTCTGTAGCTCGTTCATCTGTGAGCCATGCCCGGCTGCAGCTGGAGGCTGTGTGGCAGTGTCCGAGCTTGGGGCTCGTCTAGGAGGAACAGGTGGAGATGGATTCGCGCGAGGGGGTACTGGAGGAGAAGCCGTTCGACCAATGCCGAAGCCTGAGACAGACACACCTGCCTGCCCCAAACGACCCAGAGCGCCTTGGTTCAGAACTCCCTGCTCAGGTGCCGCTTCTCGTGTTGCCTCATTGTAGGTCGGTGGAGGAGCGGGCGCGAATTCATTAGGGTTCGAGTTTTGACGGGGCGGTAGCGGAGGACGAGGAGGTAAGCTGGGCTTGGGTTTTGTAGGAGCGCCGGTAGTCGTTGGCGAAGCGGCGCCTGGTCGGAAAGCTGGAGGCTTGGGTAGATGTGCCGTGCTCAACCCCGTCGTGTCAGGTCTGTAGGGCCCCGGAGGCGGCCTGTTCGCTTCCTCTTCTGCTCTCCTCCTTGCTTCTTCCTTCTCCTGCAGCCTTTGCTTTGCCGACGCAGCAGGTGCAGAGGGCGGTCCTGTCGAAGCGGATGCTGCCGAACCGCCGTTGTAGTCTAGTCGCTTGGGCGGCGGAGCAAATTGTGAGGGGTCTTTCAAGGACGATAGTGGCGTTGACTGGTGTTCGCGGGCCGCCTCTGCATGGAGGTCTTTGCCCTGGGCTTTTCCAACCCATCCTTTCTATCTCTAGTTAATCGACGGGTTCATGCAGGCAAGGACAAGCTTACATACAACTTGCCCGAGCTTCGAGTCGCTCTGTCCACCTCCACTGCTCCCGCTGTTAGTGCGATTCTTTTCGGGATGCCAGCCTCCTTTGGCGATGCCCTTGAATTTGTCCATGTCTGTGTTAGCGGAAGAGTCTGGGGTTAAGCGTTGTGAATGTGCCAGCAGACAGTGGAGCCAACGCGTGCGGGCCGATGAGATCATCAGCCAAGCGCGTCTCTAGCACATGTCAGGTCCAGTCGGCACTTCGGGCGGACTAATGCATCTGGCTGACATCCTGGAGAAGAGCTCATGTTGAACGTTGAATAGGTATCTTGGCCGTTGTGAACGATGAGTCCGAGATGTGAGGTTTAACGTCTGTGCAATTCATGTTGAGTTGTAGAGAGGTTCAAGGCCGCCAGTCAGCAGCCGCCATACCTCTCTTGCGATACTCCAAGAGACACATACATACACCCGGACTTGGAGAATCTACCGCACTGCAGCTGCAATGCATGTCTCAGTTCCATGTTTCAGCTCTCGTTAGCTGCATTTTGAGGGAGCTTTTGTGATAATACCATTCCCAAACGGTATACACTTGCAACTTCCAAGGCGAACAACTGCAGCTATAGCCTGTCACAGTCAGCCGTATTGATCCGGGCCTACTCCCCCGCCCAATCACTCCCCACAACAAAGACTATCTTAAGAGATCTACATATCCAGCAAGTCGGATGTGCCGGCTGTTGTTTGTGAACATATTTTGTTTGTTGACAGACATTCCATCGTAGAGAGCACGACAGTCACCAGGTCACGATATCAGCATTCCGCACAACGACAGACAAACGCTGTAAGAGTGAGCTCAGCACGCAGACACGGTTCCCCCATACTAAGCTTTGTTGGATCGACGGCTAGGACAGCTAGCCAAGCCTAAAAATACTATCAACCCGAGCAGGTGGGGTTTGTTCGTCTTATAGGCGTCGAGGCTGAGTCCGTCTCTCCAATGCCATCCCAGCATCTAACCAACCGCGCCGATTATTCCCAGCCGGCACTTCGGACTTACATTCTGTTGGCCTGAAAGCTTGCAGCACACACGTTGCTAGACAACGGGTAGCATGTCTGCGCCACCCCAGCCCTCGGCCAGCTCAAAGGACTACCCTCCCACTCCGTGTCCCTTTGCATTCTCCGCATAGCCTTTGAAGTGGTCAACTGCGTGCCACTTCATCGATTCCTAGGAATCTACCCAGCAGAAGGAATGATTGTTGCCTAAGGATACATAGTGTGCTTTCCCGCGTCATCGATTGGAGTACCAAGGTCACGCCTAAACCCCGTCTCGGCCCCGCATCTCCTGCTACTGGCTAAGCAAGTGGAGGATCACCACCACAATTCAGCTCCCGCATCGGTCATATCTAGGTGTCAGGCATCTCCGTCAGATTGCTGTTTCCTTACTGGTTTCGAGCCTACCACACCACTGCGGTCTGTCCATACGTAGCTAGGAGCTGCTCTCGTCAGCGCATTGTCCAAGCCGCAATGGCTCCTCTAGAAGACGAGTGGGAAACGGATGGAGACGAGGGCGAGACGCCACCTTGGGTCACTGAAATTGAAGACATCGATTCTTCTACCACTGCTCTTCCGGAAATCGTGTTGAGTATTGTCATCGAACCACTACCGTACACTGTGACGGGGTCGACTACGCCAACGAGTAGTGCATTTGAATCTGGCTTCACCGGCATTATGCCCCCCTCAGGTAGACCTCCCATGCCCAGTGTACGGCCTTTGGGATATCCGTCAGATCGCCCATGGCCGCCGTATCAACAGGCCTCTTCAACCACAGAAAGCTGGCAGACTTCCACATCAGCAACGACAGCATTTGCCGACCACATGGGCAGTTCGTCACTGTGGGCGACATCGACCTCAACATCGAATTTGAACTCCGAAGCGTCGCAATCACTAACCAATCCATATGGAGGGAGGCCCTCAGACTGGAATTTTTCACAAAAACATGTCAACAATGCACCAATGTATGCCGCTGCCGCGGTAATCCCAATTGTCGTCCTCGCAATCATAGGCGGGGTAGCCCTAGTTTGTTTGCGCAAGCGCAAGAGACGGAAAGCCGAAGCAATAGCAGCGCAGAGTGTCGCTCAAGAAATGAAGATGCAACCACAACCGAATGTGCGACCTTACATAGCACCACCACCACCAGGCTCACCACCGCCGCCAGCAATCTCTGTATCACGTAGCCCGCCCAACCACCTATTACCCCCAACGTCAACATCCAGCGCATTCCAACCCATCATCCTTGGGCCTATCGGCTCAGACTCTTCAAATGGCGCTTACCTCACTGGCATCGACACATCAGATATGGTGTCCATTACCTCCAACACTCACAGGCCTGTGGACAATCCGTTTTCAGACAACAATAGTCTTACTGAGCCGCCGCCGCCGTATAGACCGCATAGTGCTGCGCCGCCTAGCTTCACAACGAACTCAAGGCATAGCAGTTTGAGAGTAGGAGATTCGCAAACGAGGCTTATTGAAGGCGATCCGTTTGGAGATCCGGATGACGATTCTATTTCGGACTTGTCAGGACCGACTCAAGGCAGGGATGGGACAAGTGTTGTGTCGGACCTTTCTTATCAACGGTTCACATAATTGTCGCCATGTATCATTCGCTATTTTCTTTCTCGATGTATATAATACTTGCGAGATGTATGTCTAGTATCACTTCTCGGATCGTTTCCCTCTTCTCTTTCGTCAGGCGTTTGTCACGACATGGTATCAGGACTTCGTAATAGCATCATAGTGGTCATGGAATATATGAGCGACTTTATGAAAATCTGGGAACCTGATGCGAAACACTTTGACACCACTACCTCCATCTATGACGTAACCAGCACGTAGCCCAGAGTCGCTCATCTCGGCTACGCTGGGCCTAGAGCACAAGAAGTCTCGCGAGCAGTTCCTGAGACGGCCAAACTGCTCAACAATCCCACCCAGAATCCGATCCAATAAACTTACATGCTTGATCACCGGTAGATAGCGCAAAGCCACTTCCCCATCGTTCATGGCGCTGCGCTTACTTTACGCAGCAGGTGGTAAGGCAGTTTCTGGGAGTGCTTCCCTTTAGTTTGGATAGTTTGGGTACAATGTTACCAATGACAGGCTCAGGATCCAGGCAGACGAAGAGTTGAGTGAAGTAAAGGGCGAACGGTACCTTGCATGGAGGATGGGCGGCACTGCGCTAGGGGTGAACGGCTATCGAGATTCAGCTCAGATGTAGAGGGGTTTACTATCTTAAATCCGGAAAGTGCTGCTATCTATGGGCTTTTTTTCTCCGCAGGTTAAATCAAGCCAGTCTAGCCATGATGCGGGCCATGATTCGCCGGGAGCGGGCTACTTTTCCAGGTTCATGGGATTTGCATGATGACGGCTAGATTAATTATTCGGCGTCGCTTGCCAGCTGGCACTGGCGAGCAGTTTTGCCTTTGTTGCTTATTTTGCGGAGGTTGCTGCCCGATTCGTGAAGGAGGAACAAGGAGTGCAGGATGCGATGCTTGGAACATGGTGGATAGTTGGACGCTTGTCGAGGAGGTTGCAGAGGATAGTCGCGTGGTTGGACGAGCGCTGGGCCTCTGACTGGGTCGACGGGACAAGAAAGTCGGTTTAGCGTCGGCTTCTAGGCAAGACCTCAGCGTGGACCTGTCATTTCTACCCATCTCATCCTTACGGCACGCAGCACCCCAAGCCATGGTGCAGTTCGTTCCGTGTCCGTTCGTGACTTAGCTCATCGTTATGTACTCCTGGCGGAGCCTATCACCTTATTCGCTACTAGGTGCATCGGGTGGGTGAAGCTTCGCCTGGCTGGCTGGCCTGGCTGGCTGCGGCGACGACAAAGAGCCTCTCCCATGCTTCCTCCCTGCCCTTACCACCCAATTATGACAGCCTCGCTATATCGCCCTTCACGGCCCATGCGGGCTCGGTACCTGAGCTAGACGCTCCCGAGGGCTCAGGAGAGTCTGGCTAAGCAACGTCGCTCGTGCCGCAACTGCGTGTTGCTCGTGCTGCTGCGGGTCACGATCGGTACTATCAATTATTCATCTTTGCCGAACTACAACCTTTGCAACTGCAGCTTCAGTTTCCCCGGCCCCACTGCCCTGCCTAGTACGTGAAGAAACCTTTCACCGTCCTTGCTCACTGCAAAGCGTTACAGCGTGAGCAGACCGAAGCCTGCAGGACCCTCTTCACGACTGCGCTGTGCCTACGCCCCCTCGTCCGGTACCTGCATCTTCAACGTCTCACCACGCTGCCATAACCCCTGCTGCTGCTGCTGCTGCTACTGGATTGTACTACCCAACAGGTATCACAGCTACATCGTCTATCTGGCAGCCTTTACCCTCTGCCGTCCGCCAACAAAGAAGTCCAAAGACGTCCCAGCCAGGGCGCCTTTGTCTTCCCACTCAACCCCCGCCGAACGCCTCCCTCGAACCCGTCGACGACGTCTTATATCACACGCTACATGGTCTGTAGGGCAGGGCATTGTGTCAGGACTTTGCGTCATTGGGTTTGCTATGAGTTTGGATCAGCACATTCATGGGTACGACTTTCTTCTACGTTCCCACGTTCGGAACATGTACACTGTCTCCGCTGGTGCAACGAGCTTCATGGTGCACTATTCCCGTCGTCGGTGGCTTCTCTGCCAGACTATATCGGACCAGACATGGCTATCAGACAGACTATGTCCAATGAAGGTCTAGGGTTAGGCAGAGGGCAGGCAACACCGCACGGTTGTCTTTTGAAGCTCGTTGCATCATCCCTTGCCATGCTTCCCATCCTGTGCCAAAGATACTTTTCTTTAGACTCCCTTCCAATCCGTTCATAGATTGCACTTTTGGTTTTCCTCATGTCTCGGCTCGCAGCTGCAAGTGCCCCAGGCTAACGTGGGTCGCGTGCTAGATCGACGGACTGGCATCTACCAAGTCCATCCTCCACACCCAAATCGGTGACGTTCCCTGACGGAAGTCTCAAAACACCCAAGACTGAGACGTTTCCTCACTCGCACTTCCTCGACGCCTGGGCCACTCCACTACCTAATGGGCAGCACACCCCTGTGCAAACGCCCTCCTTCACACTGTCGACGCCTCTAGGTCGGCCGTCGAGCTCGTATAGCCAGCCCGTCCGCACACCCGAAGACCCAGAGTTCCATGTCAACCACTTCGCTCCTCAAAATTTACCTCTTCCGCCCGTCGACGCTTCCCGAAGACTGTCGTCGTCGCCGGACCCTAATCGGCTGAGGAAGGTTGGTTCACAAGGACAGTTTGGGTCACGTCCCGTCAGTATGGACTTTTCACACATGCAAACGCCACCTCCAACGAGGGACGCTTCGTCTAGGAGGAGCGTGCAACAAAGTGGCGGAACCGAGGTAGCCACTCCAGCTACTGTGGTGCATAGAACGCCCAGCCAATTGCCGGAATCATCAGGCGGACTCTTCAACCAGACTCCGTATGGTTTCGCCGACTTGCAGTACACTCCGCACATGATGCAGTTTCCCAGCCATGGGCCAATGTCTGCGCCGCCTATGCCTCAATCAAAGCTGTTCTGGGATCCAGCTAACGATGGCATGCAAATGGATCTGGATGTACCGCTAGGCGTTGATCCCTTTGGTCCTACCCCACATAGGCCACAGCACGATATGAACTGGCAGGCGATGAATCAAGCTAACATGATGCAAACGCCGGCATTCCAAAGTTTTCAAGCGTCTCCCATGCCGGCGTCTTTTGCAAACACCCCGTCACAGAGACAGGGTTCAAGACCTGGCTCGTTTGTGTATACGTCTGCTGGTGTTGACCCCAACATGCTGCTCAGCTTTTCAAATCCCGACATGACTTCTTCTTTTGGCAACATGCCAGATCATCCCATTTTGGACATGTCACGGCAACCGTATGAGACACAACTGCGCGATGCACAAAACGAGAGGGAGATGGCGAAGAAGTCAAGGAGTCAGCATTCGCGCAGCAACACAGCTTCTTTAACTGGATCGGCAGAGAATGCCAAACCTGTACTGCAGCGGAGCAATACAGACGGTGGGATAAGGGCAACCAAATCACTTGCGATGGATTCTCGGACATCTATTCCAGCCAATGCCTCAACGATACCCCGTCGTTCATCACCGCTAAAGCGTCAAGGCGGCGGAGCGCTCAAATCAATACCGGAGCTGAGAAGACCTCGGACAAGACTAATTATCGACGAGACAGGTCGAGCTCGGACAGAGACTGTGCACGCTGGAGATGACGAAGAGACTCCCAAGAATAAGCGGCAGACATCCCAGCAAGATCTTAGGCGCCAATACCCTGGGCTTTATGAGGATGATGAAAGCGAATCTGAAGACGACGAACCGGCTCCTGTCATCAGTCGGAACTCCTCCTTCGCCATGCCACAACCTGAACGCCGAGCTGCGAAACATGCTCGTGCAGATAGCGGCGGACTCGAAAGACCCGCTTCCTTCAAAATGGCACGATCCGTCTCTGCCTCGAGAGTTGCACCTGACGCTCTATCCAAGGCCTCATTTGAGACTCTTCGATCCACACGGAGGTCCGCCACCGACAATAACACCACCCGTCGATTCAGCGCGATGGACCGTCCTATGTCTTCCTCCCACCCCGAGGACCACCACATGCCCGATTCCTCCGGCGATGCCCTAGGTGCCCTGAAAAAGGTCGTAGGCGCTCGCCAACAACGCATTGGTAGGATAGCCACGCGCTGATTCTACACTCTTGTTACTGACAAGTTCAGAACGTGCGTCTCAAAATACACTTCTTGCTCACAACCAGCGTTGGGCTCAAGCCTCAGCCAACATATCCAACCTATCAACTACAAATCTACCTCATAATCACAACTACGACCCTTACTCTAACTCCTTCAACCACTCCCCATCTACCACCACCACCCCATCAACCGAATGTAGTGCTCGATCAAACGATAGCACACGTTGTGTTTGTGAAGGTATGGTGGAAGATGAGGGAATGCCGATGGTGCAGTGTGAGGTTTGCAACAAGTGGTTGCATCTTGGTTGTGTAGGAATGAGGGAGGAGTGGTTACCCAAGGTTTTTGTGTGTGCATTCTGCACAGGGACCGATGGGTTGGGCAGGGTAATGAGAGGAGGAGGAGCTGGAGATTCGCCGTTAAAGAACAAGAGAGGTTTTAAGTGAGGGTGGTGCGTTGGAATGGAGTGTTAATGCTGGTGACGGACTGGTCGCTGTGGCTCGGATAGCTTTTCGTAATGCATTGATGTCGGACTGAATTGAAGCGCTTGCTGTGCAAGCTTTTCGAGGGGTTGGAGTATGAGAATAATGACATGTATGATGTTGAGATGACATACTTTTCTGGTATCTGACATTATGGGAGTTTGTTGAATTGTACACTATATGCTTTTACTACATCATGTATGCCGGGTGCGCAACCTTCATACAGGGTTTGAGGACCTCGGGTAGCGTACGGTTGGTGAGCTTTTCCGACCACTTTAGCTTCTGCAACTTCCGGTCCTAAATAGGCTTCGTCATCTACTGGTACTTAGAGTAGTGGGAACATGGTGAATTGTTGCAGTTAAAAGTTCTTGTATCATCCCATCACGGAACTAGTGGTTGATGAAGACACGTCTTGGAAGCATGTAACGTGTACAATTTCTCCCCTTTGAAAGTCTTCACGCAACGTGACAAAACAGTGGTCCCGAATACTAGACATTCTCGATACCTCTTGCTTTTTTACAGTGCCATTACCAAGAGTAGCGGTAAAGCTCATCATGATGATCACTTGTGAGCTTAGAGGTTAATTGAGCATGACGACTACATTGGTAGAACCGCAACCTTGCCTATCTTCATGTCAATGAGATCGAACATGTATACTTGGCCACCATAGGCATTTCACTGTTTGGTTAACAGAAAATTGGACTACGGATATGCGCAACTCCGGATTTATTTCTGTCACGATGTGACTACCTAGGCATCTTCAACGTCATACGAGCTATCTATAGGATCATCTTGTTATTTTTTGACCTCTCGTTTAGTTTGCAAAACGTGAGCGCTTCCTCCTGGTGCTCTCATGGTCCGCAATTTTGGGACCCGTCGGTGTGACGTTCTTTTTGTCACTTCGATGTAAATTTGAATGTATAGGCCAGGTTAGAACCTACAATACTACAAAGTCAGAGCAGAAATTATATCAGTTGCTCGCACGCATTGATCACTGCTACAGAGAGGGGGCAAGCGATAAAAGTCGCCGACACATGTAAGGCTGATGATCCTTCGCGATAGGCGTAAACTGGGGCGAGGATTGACACGGTAGCCCCACTCTTGGCTTAACCTTCGTACTTCGTACATCCAGTCTCATTCCTTCCATTCTCGGTCCGTCTCGTCTTCATTTCGGCAATTAAGCAATTATCAGATGCTTCAACTCTCAAAGGTCACACCGCCCTTGCCGTTCCGTGATTGCTTAGTCCATTGTGTTGATTATCTACGGTACTTGGGTAAAGTGGGAGGCTGCAAAAACACTAACAGGTTCATGCTTTATCTGCTGCATACTGATTTAGCTCCGATAGGCAGGTGTCTCTTTCTGTAGAAGCACAAGCACATGATTGGCTTGATGCGTCCTCTCTGCCATCTCGGCGTACAACGCGTTTCTTGGATCACTTCGGCGGTACCTGATCGTCCGCATCTACGTTGCACTTCTGGCATGTACAAATAACCCATCGACCCAACAATGCGCGCCCGCCTCAAGGCCTGGCTTCTGCGGATCGATCTCAACGACAGTGTTGGTCGCCATGAAGACGATTCTCGTACTTGCGGCATACCTGCTTGCCCATGGAACGTGCGCGTGCGTTCCCGACTTTGCGGACAAGATACTGTCTGATCCGCTTATACTCCAATATCCGGCAGTGATTGCTGCATTCAAAAAAGTGCAGCAGAATCTCTCGTCGCTATATATTGACACTACTCGCGATGGACTTAGCTTCGCCGTCGTATGTACTAAGTTAGCTCTACCAAAAGATAGGTTGCTCACATACAAAAGGTTCATGCGTCAAGCCCAGAGCCAGCCTATACGTTCAACAACGGAACGCTGAAGTTCAATGAGACTGATCTCGCCCCCACTGGAGCGAATGAAGTGACCAGCGATTCTATCTTCCGCTTGATTTCCGTTTCGAAAAACGTCGCAATGGCATCCACTCTAGTTATCGAGAACCAACTGAGACGAAATTCATCTTCATCCTCATCGCTCCTTACCATTGACACGCCCGTTCGTCAATTACTTCCCTCATTTGCTCTGCCAGAGAATGACTGGAACAATGGCGGCAGTGAGATAACACTCCGCATGCTTGCAAGTCATACAGCAGGAATCCCGAGAGAAAGCTATAGTACTGGTTTCAACATGATTCTCAGTACCGGTAAAGCGGATGCGCCTACTATTGGATCGGCCTGGGCAGGCGAAAGCGCGCAGAATGTTATCGACGGAATCGCGACAAGGAATTTGATGTTCGCACCAGGACAGAGAGCTGCTTACTCCAATGCTGGACTGGGACTTCTCGGTGCCGCTGTCGCCGCTTACTACAATAATGTGACTTCTTCCTCTCTGACCTGGTCCGAGCTTGCGACTCAAGAATTGCTGTTGAGCCTGAATATGACGCATAGCTTTTTTGGAACCATTCCACAAGATCACCACCCAGATGTGGGTATCCCAGGCGGTGACAACTGGGCTGATCTGATCATAGGCGAGGGCTATGATCCAGCAGCCGGCATGTGGAGCTCCGCAAACGACCTGGCCAGTTATCTATATAACCTATGGCTTACTCCCGAACCCACGCTTATTACGCTGTTCCAGCGTCGCCAAGTCATGAAACCAAGTGTCATCCTTCCAGACGGTAAACAGCAAAGCGGCCCAGGATGGGAGATTGAGATCTTGCCGTTGCCGACGAGTGAAAATGCCAGTCTGGCGGAAGAAAGTAAAAAGACATACAGCATCTTCGGAAAGTCTGGTGACGGTGGAGGCTGGCATAGCTGGATTGACAATATACCAAACCTTGGATATGGTATCATCGTATTAGCGCAGCAATCTGGCCTGGCGGAATATACAGGAATATCGACGAGCATGATCAGAGCAGCTATGCATGACATACTTGCGCCTGCATTTGCGGAAGCGTTGAGCGAGAGAACAAAGGAACGATACGCAGGCTTCTATAATGCTGGCGAAGACACTGGACTAATCACTAATCAAGTTGGCGCTACTCTCTCAAACTCCTCCTCAACGTATGCAGATCTTGTGGTTCAAGACCAGATCCTATACCTCCGCTCCTTGATTGTGAACGGTTCATCGGCGCTTGAGGCTATAGACCGTCTGTCCTGGACTGCCGATGCACAGCCACGCTACTTCTCCACCCCACAGGGTGTTGTTTTAGAGCCGGCCGAAGGCGTAGGCGAGACAAATGAATTTGGATCTGGAGCGCAGGTTTGGAGGATGATATTTCCAGGACTAGAGACATGCGATTGGTTTGACTTCGACGGCTATCAAGACAACAATGGATGGCCTGTGAGCAAAGTCGTCCTACTTGAGACAAATGCGGGAGTTGAGTTGCATTACCCGCCATTCGACATTGTGGTGAGTCGGATGAGGATACACAAGTAGAATGCCTCGCCGACATGTCATGCGGGTACCTGGCTGCGAGTCGGTGCAAGGTTGAGGCCTTGTCATTGAGTTAGTCATCCGCTTTCGGCATAGTCTTGTCGTCACGCGAGGATCCGTCTTATCGTTTAATGTCTCCCTCGGACACCACTCAACGTCTAGATCAACAACTTCCACTGTTAGCATACAACACCAATCACTGCCTCATAAGTTTTTTTCAATGCAAGAATTCAATATCAACCCCATACAGTTGACTGCCCTCTACACACAACCCAGCTCCACAAACTGACAGGCCTATCGACATGGATACTCATACCGCCCACGCTCGTGCTATAATCGACAATTTCCACAGAAATGTAGCTGAAGCAGAAAGACAACAGCGCCAGCTCCAGACTAGAGATAGTGAGCAGGAATTCCACGACATGTACAGTCCATGTAACCCTTCGTCGACTTTTCACGATCTTCAGTGTGGCCATCGGATTCAGACTGAGTACACTGCAAGCTGTGGCGTGACCTGTGTGCATCCCATGCAAGGCCAGCCGTTCGCATGCCCGAGTTGTCTGATTGATGTAGTACGTGCGGAAGTAGCCCTAGACAGTCTTACTCTTGGATCCAGTAATGACACTGCCATGGAGGGTATCGAGTCGATTGAGGACAGAATACAGCACTTCGCCAACAACTACGTCGCGGCAATGTTGAGGAGAGATTACCGAGGATGTAAAGCAGCTTCCAAAATCGAGGAACCTCGCATGCAGTTCTTTGACCAATTCATGCGGGAAGATGGCTTTGGAGGAGTGGAAGATACGCCTTCTGATGAAAAGACAACGAAGCCTCGAAAACGTCCCGGTACGGCGGTTCATAAGAACCTAGCCAAGGTGAATAAGCCATATCGAAAGCAACACGGCAGATGGGATTATCGCGATCCGATATCAAGCGATGGAGTCTCTAAAGCCGTGTTGCGCAAGATTCCGGGTGACGATGAGGCAGAGGACACAGATATAAGCCAAGGAATAGTAGGCGACGCTATAGGAGTAGGGCGTTCTGAACAGTCCGCTGACGCTGGTGTCGATCTTGCTCCGCAGAAAGAAGCAACCGAGGCTGTACGAAAGGCTATGGAGGCATTCGCCTTACTTTCGACCTAGTGAACAACCAGCACACATATGTCGTTCATAACATAGCCACAAGAGAACCACGACCATGCTGTGAGCCATGCCGCATACCAGCGAAATATCATCTTAAGGTAGTCATTACTGTGTGATGTCGCGCGTTGTTGCCGGAAGTGCATCAGCTAGAGAATGCATCAACGCTGGGGAAAACTCAGAAGCCTCCATAGATGCTATGTCGAAAAGGGGCGCGAGCAAGATATGGCAAGCCGAAGTAAAATCTGCGTCCCTGTCTGGGCGTACAGGCCTATGCGCCGTGATGATGTCAGTTTTGGTCAATACCTACGTAGATTCAATCCATTCCCATAGTCTTCAATACATCGCTCAATCATAACCAACACGCACGTCCATCCATCTTTCCGAACCTTACAGCAGATACCGACTCTTTACTATAATCTGTCGCCGAGTTTGCGCGGGTCACTTCTCGTCACGAGCACATACCAGTCGCGTAGCTGCAGATCCCTAAAAATTGAGTTTTGACATGGTAAGTCCCACAGGAAGCGCAACCTTATAGATAGGGTGCAAAACTTCCCGGGTCAAGACGACATAGCAGCAGCCGTTCGTTGGTCTCTGTAGGGCCTTTTGTGGGGCCTAGTAGGTTTGAAGTGTTGCTATTGAGACACCAAGTAGCCTTGGCCTGGATCTGCCACGAGTAAGTGGTAGTAGCCCTCATAGGGCGACTGAGTCTTTTGGTGCCTATGCCAATTGGAAACATTGCGATCTCAGATTTTTCGTCCATTGCGAAAATCTCGCCTGATGTGGTTGTGCATCATACTGTCTATTTGATGGAGCTTCCCATGGTTGCAAATCCCCTTCATGATCGCCAGGGTCTTGCCTCAATACTGGGGCGTCAATCCGCTTCAGCCCACGTGCACTCGACACGCCAACACTGAACATGAATACGTTCAAATCCAAACGTGCAGTGTGGGTCACTGATGATTCAATGCAGCATGTGAAACACAGTCACGTTGAATGCCCTTTGCCATCAACGCGAAACCGAAGTCAGGGTCATCCACGACGAACGACTACCAGCCGTTATTCAGTGGAGTCGTTGCAGATCGGCAGACACGGGAAGTATTGAAAGCTTCTAGCTCGACTAGGTGGCATCGGCAATCCTACCCCAAGAGTCGCTTCTCAAGCCCCCCCATACGCTCGTGTGGATCATTTACCGTTATAGCGGGTCGTGTACATTCCCCAACACCTGCGACAGCGACACTAACAAGCTTTCATGTTACACATGCCACGTGTGCGATCGATGCTTTCCGCACTCATGAAGATCGATGATTAGCGCCGAGCAGTGCACGACGCTCCGTGGTCGAACGCAGGCACCAAGTACATTCCTTGATGTGCACCTTCGGGATTCTACAGCATAATTGCGCGGTCTACACACAGGAGTGTTACGACGTAGTGAGCACTTCGAAGCTGACTGTACATGGCTCAACCCTTCAGCGCACCCGATTTTCACCGCAGTTGCTGTGGAAGCCTCAACAAACGAAACCTAATTATGGCTGCAATCGGCGAAGTCGTCAATGTACGCCATACATGCTTAGGTGCAGCGGCAGCGTGGCGTGAGTTTCTCCCCTGGTGTTTGGACTAGAGGTGTGCGGGAAGACCTGGTCCCCACTTACCACTAGCACGATCAGGTCTTGGGCCTCTCTCTGACTGGCGTATACATGTGCCTCATATCCCGGTGGCTCTCTCTGTTTGCGGTGGCCGTTCCTTACCTCACTCATCCTGACAGCCGTACCTGTCACCACGGCGGTATACCCCAATATGGACGTGAACGTTTTAGGATCACATGCCAGCCGGCTTGTTGCTCGAGCTGGTGGTCTACACCCTCCACCAGAAGTTCTCCTCAGTTGGCCCAAACCAAATTATGTCGACCCAGAGGAAAGAGGTTGGGGGACACCAATCGTGCTCATGGTGTTCTTGGGTATATCTTTCCTCGTATACTGCGCGCGGATGTGGGCAAGACTGGCTATATCAAAGAACACTGGACTGGACGATATACTGGTGAGCATAGCAATCCTGCCGCTATTTGGTTTGACCATTTCCACTGTACTCGGTAAGCATTACCTCACCTCCACATTAACGTTACTGACTGGCAAAGGCATTCGCATCTATGGCTTTCAATGGCACGTCTGGGACCAGACTAGGGAGACCTTAGTCACGACACGAGAAGTAGGCTTGTATATTCTGCTGTATTTGAAGGCATGCTGACGTATCAGATCGCCATGGCAATCGAACTCAACTACATGTTATCGACAACGTTGGTCAAGGTGTCAATCCTCTGCTTTTACCGCCGTATTGGCGATCGTCTTACAAACCAGTTCATCTACTGTAAGTGAACACAAGCAACCGACATGGTATACTCAAGTACTGACATGTCATCACAGGGGTCTATGGTACCATCGTCTTCTGCATCGTCTACGGAATCGTCTTTACCTTCGCCATCGTCTTCACATGTACACCAGTAGTGGGATTCTTCCGCCTCTTCGACATCGCCTGGAGACTGCAGCATGAGTTGACATGCCGCAACGAGGGCGCCCTGATTGTCGCATGCGCAGCCATCTCGTCCGTACAAGATTTCGTCATCTGCATGCTACCAATACTCTTGATTTGGAACCTGAAGATTGGCAAGCGTCAGAAAATGGGGTTGTGCGCCATCTTTGGCTTGGGAATGATAACATGTATCTGTGGTATTCTGCGCACGTTCTACGCCACAAAGCTTTACTACTGTAAGATCATCACTCCATCCCAAGATAAAACAAGAAAAACCAACTGATTGACCAGTCACCTACGATATCACCTGGACAGCATACTCTGGTTGGGTTTGGACAACACTCGAAGCCCAACTAGCTGTCATCTGCGCCTCAGGTCCCTCACTCAAGGTCTTCTTTATCCGCTACTTTGGCACAGATACCACAAGGGTCGGATACTCTCAGACTGGCACACCAAGCAAGTCCTTTGGCCCGTCATCAAAAACGAGGTCCGTTGGATTTGACGCGAAGATATCCCAACACTCAGCGCAGCAATCGCAATGCACTGCTGGTTCGATTTGCGACGATGTCCCGCTGGAGGGCATTCATATCAATCATAAGTTGGATGTCAAGGTAGAAGAAAGGGATGATTGTAGTCAAGTCAGCTTCGCCAGTACGAAGGCTCTCACCGCTTTACCAATGCCGACACAGCCAGGGTGGCGGGGAAGGGCAGATTGGGTCGATGGCTGCAGGACGGTCTGCGCGGCGCTCCGTCCTGGTAGCAGAGGCACGTCAGGGAGTCGCAGCCGGACTCGTGAGGGTGACGTCGAGGCTGGCAGCGCATTTTGAACATGACCTGGACGCCCAGCAATCACACACCCGCTGCGACGAATAACATAGGGGCCCATTGCCGGAGGCTTGTATGTTTGTTCTGCCTCGTTCTGGATTTTTGCATTCACGCGGCTTAGATTTGCACATCTTCTCTTTTCTTTAACATGGATCGCACAGGATATATACCCATTCTTTTTTTATACGGCGCTGGCGGCATCATTAAACGACTAGAAGCACTCTGGTATATAGATATCGAATTATATTCCAGCATTTTGGTCCAAGGACACTATTTACAATCACTGCACTCTTGACTATCTTCTCATACGATCATTCCATATCAGGAATTCTGGTATTCTACTCCAACAACGCCTTCCTTACAGCCTCAACCTCGTCTTTGTTCCCACAAATCAAACCACCCCTCTCATCCGTATCGTCAATTGGCGTCTCCAACACCCTCTTCCCCGTTGCAGAATCCAAAGCCGCACCGCCCGCACACTCCATGATTAGCGCAATGGGCGCCAACTCGTAAAGTCGCCTCAGCTTAGCTTTACTCTGTGCTGTCACCGGAGATACATAAACACCATGGCCTTTAACCAACGCATGCACAACATCCGGAACAAGCCCACCACTATACCGCAAAGTGTATTTTTGGGTAATATAACGGTTGATGAGATTGAGGTATCGTTGGTCCTCGGCCGCTGCGCGCATATTTGCAGGAGCAAAGTACCGGGTTTTCACTTCAGAGGCTTGCGTTAATTTGACTTCTGGGCGAATGACTTGCATAGTTCCGTCGTCTGCGTATCCGACTTCAAAACACGATCCCTCAGTACCTGGTAGACGAATGGCGACAACAGCGGTTGTACGTGGGCCCAGCACACCCAGTATAGAAGCGATTTGTTTATCATTAGGGGATTGGTGAAGAGCTGAGGCACCTTCCCAGACTCCAACGATGGTGCCTACACTCCAGTTTGGCGCGATGATTGAGGAGCCGTCCAAGGGGTCGAAACCTAGTGTGTAGACTTCTTTTCCTTGATTTTCGCTTCTGCTAACGGACTCTGAGGATTTTTCAACGGGATCTTCCTCGCTAGATGCTGTGACTATGGAGGGACAGGAGGAGATGGTCTTGCGGATTGCTTCTTCAGCTAGGACGTCCACATTGAGTTGGTCGTCACCGAAGGCGTTTGCGGTACCGACTTGAGTTACCGAGGGGGAAGTACGAAGGTGGCCTGCTATGGTGTGGATTGAAGCGAGGAGTTGAGGTAAGATGGAGTCGCGAAGTTGGGGATAAGACGATGGGACAAGGGAGTTGAGATGCGTTCGAAGATCTGTTGATTGCGACATGTTGGATGTGTGTTCGTCTATCGTCTTTTGGGAGATATGGATTTCTCAGATGGGAAGGATTTTTATCGTCACAAGTGAAGTTCTATCAGGAGAAAAGAAATCCTCGTCTGCTAGTGCTTCTCTGACTGTGACGTCGTGGTGTGGAGTTGCGGAAGCTCCGTCCCTGCAGAGCTCCACAATCATCCACATAAACACTGATTGTCTTCTCAGCTCTACCCGCGTCTTCCTTCATTCTACGACACTGAATACACCAGCCACATTACACGTGATACCTGGTAGGAATGACTCCACAGACGTTGAAGATGCCATTTGGCTATTCAAGGTTATTCAAGTTGGGGGTCATAGCGGGGTAGCTTTGGGAGCTTAGCTCCCTGGTGCGTAGTCATCACGACAAGCTTCAGACACTCGTACATCGTATCTTTTCTTCCCTCTTTTTTTTTCTTGGAGTTTACCTGATCTTGGATCGCGCACTTATCTAGGCGTCGTTTTCATCCTCACAATGCCACAAACGCTCAAGATCGCGTCCGCGCAAGCACGCACCCTCACCACAACCGCCGAGACCCTCGCTGCCCTCGAAGCGACCACAAAGCGCGCCGCCTCTCAGGGCATCGATGTCCTCCTGTTTCCCGAAGCATACTTGGGTGGATATCCTCGTACTTGCTCTTTTGGCGCTGCGGTTGGTGCTCGCGCACCCGAAGGTCGCGAGCAGTTCCTTCACTATTTCCACGATGCTGTCGATATGGGCGACACACCGAGCGGCGCTGGGCAAGATTGGCTAGATCGGAAGCTCGAACTGCCAAAGGGGAAGGAATACAGGGGTGACGGGACAAGAGAGGAGTTGGAAAGGATAGCGAAAGAGACCGGCGTCTTTGTTGTCACTGGAATAGTGGAAAAGTCGGGTGGCACACTTTACTGTGGGGCTGTGTTTGTAGATCCGAAGATGGGGATATTGGGGAAGAGAAGGAAGGTCATGCCCACCGGTAGCGAGCGGCTGATCTGGGGCTTTGGAAGTGCGAGTACGCTGAGGGCAGTGACAACAGAGATCAAAGGTGTCAAGCTGTGTATGGGATCAGCGATATGTTGGGAGAACTACATGCCTCTGCTGAGACAAAGCTTGTATAGCCAAAACGTAAATCTGTGGTTTGCACCGACAGCAGATGCGCGCGACGCCTGGGCGTCGCTGATGCGGACCGTAGGCTGCGAAGGCCGATGCTTCGTCGTAAGCGCAAACCAATGCGTCAAGAAGAAACATCTCCCGGAGTGGATCTCAGGTCAGGTGCAGTCGCAGAGCAATGGGGACGGAACTGGAGTCGGCAGGAGGATATCACAACAGGGCAGTGGGGCCGCTGGTAGACGGCGAAGTACCATCACGAAGACACAAGAGGGCCACGAGATTTGTCTGCCAATCCCGGAAGGCCAAGCGTCGGCCACGAACGCTGACTCTTCAGCGATTGACTCTTCGTCGGTTGCAGAAGATCCACTTAGTCCCAAGCAGCAGCCCTTTGCGCAACCCCAAGCATCGTCCACAGACGGAGAAGAGTTTGTTTCTCGCGGCGGCTCTATGATTGTATCACCGCTAGGCGATGTGCTTGCTGGACCGCTGTGGGAGGAGGAAGATGAGCTGCTCGTTGCAGAAGTCGACTTCGAAGACTGTGAGCGTGGCAGACTCGACATGGACGTTGCAGGAAGCTACTCGCGCATGGACAGCTTCAAGCTTCGCGTCGAGGGTCTTGATTTGAATCCGCCTCCGATGTAGACATTGTGAAACTCGACAATGGACCTTTCGTAGGCCTGGACTATTGAGTTATGTTTGCATCGTCGCTTTGTGTGTACGCTTTGACCGCGGCTTGCGCAAGACTCACTGTGCAATTGACCAGCCAATACTTGCGAGGATTTAACCAATCCAATGCTCCCCCACGATCTGTCATCGCACATAACCTATCGCACGATAAAGCAATTAGTCCGACTACCTGCGGGCCAACGTCAACGACATAATGGCTCCTCATTTCATCACGAAACACATCATGCAATGTTCTGGGACACCAGTCCACAAACTAACCTGCACCCACACCATCCACGCTTCCTTTCTACAACCGACAACCTCCTCAAAATGTGCCCCTAACTGCACTGCTGTTAACCTTTCCACCACCGCCGAACCCTCCTTTCTTTGTCCCACATGCTACGAGTCCACCCTCCGCGACGAATATCAAGATTTTGTAAAGCGCTGCATGGAAAAGGCCAAGGAAGGTGGGTGCAACATAGAGATATTCGTGAGTGAGCTTAAGGAAGATTACGAGCATGAAAAATTGGTAGGGAAGGAGTGGATGAAGCAGGTTCATACCTGGTGTACTGTTTTCCTAGGTCACAAGAGTTTCGAGAAATTGGTGAAGGAGAATTACAGACGGAAGGTGGAGATGGAGAAAATGAGGGCTTGCAAGGCTGTAGATGGGGAGTTTGAGGAAGAAGTAGAGCTATCTGCTGCATGCTGATGAAGGGAGTGCCTAATTAAGGTTTGTTGACGTCGGCATGGGGTGCCTGGAATGATATTCAAAGTCGCACAAGTCACCGTTGCTTTCACCATATTCAGTGAGAATACGCTGCTTCAACATATCGAAATAGTGATATTATAGTGCGCCCATAGTCTGCACGCTACCATATTGCGTGAGTGCCTGATGCGCAGCCAACTGCTAGATACCTCCTCGCGCTGCAATGTCGGGAGACCCATAGCTTCGGAGACAGTTGAAGCAATATGACCACACCATGAACATTTGCATGCACCTGAAATAGACGGGAGACTTCTGTGATATGTGAGTGATAGTTGAGCTCGCATTCTAAGGTGCGGAGCGGATAAGAAGGCCGTGATCGCAACGAGTGAGTGCTACGTCATTGACCAAAAACTTGACATGGGACAAGCCCAAAAGACATCCCAACAGTAAAGATAGCTGTAGATAAGATCAGAAGCAAGAAAAAGAAGAAGAAGACTTGTCAAAGGACATAGACCGAAGCCAGCATCTCGTGATTGCTTAGCTGCCGAAATGGAGGTAAGACGACCCGAGAATGGATAGAATGAGGCTGGATGTCCACTCAATCGGAGTAGGTGCTTTAGCTTGTGCGGGGTATGCACTCCCAAAAGCATGCAACGAAGTTATGAGTATCGCCATCTACCACTCGCGTCTTATTTGATATGTGACACACATCATATATTGGATTGGTCCAAAAACTTTCATCAAATTCCTTATCGGAGTCTTGGCGCAATGGTAGCGCGTTGGTTTTCGGCTTGTGCCTGATGTCACCAAAGGTTGAGGGTTCGGTAAGCTTCATCCATACGTTCAAACTCGAAGTTCTTTCCACTAACAAAAATCTCAGAGCCCCTTGGACTTCGAGTTCTGTCCTTTGACAAGTCTTCTTTTTTTGCACTTTTGCACTTTTGCACTTTTTTGCTCCACTTGCGACAAGCTCATGGAATGTGTGCCGAGGTCGCTTAGCAATCGAAGTATGGCGCGCCAATGCCTACAGTCCTCTCCGACTTTGACCCATCAGGAGGCCCCACGCGAGACTGAAAACTTTATGCAATTGTTCCCCGAGTGCATGATGAGTGGGCTTTTCACAATTTGTTGTTAGTAATTTGTTCGCTACATGCTGCTCAACTGGGATGTTCGGCAGTGGAAGATCACATTTTGGTATCTTCATCGATGGCTTGAACAGATGGTATAAACAAGGTGATAGACATGGATATTTCTTACACAAAAGTTTTCTACAAACGCTTCCATACAAGCAAAGTTACCATACGCCAGATCCATGCAATCGCTAATAAACAAGACGTAGTGCATGCGCCCAACTAACGCTCAAGTAACAAGCACTGACAGCATTAATTCCGCGGCTTCCTCCATAGCTCCTCCGGATCCAGTTGCCGTCCTGGCGACACGCCATTACTCGGCTGCGATCTGGAGTATTCGATACCACAGGCGCCTCGGTCTAAAGCAAGCGTGTTCAGGTCCCAATGAAGTTGTTCCTCAGGGTCTGTCGCTAAGCTCGTACGCGTACGTCCTTGGGGCTGGTACGACGCTTGCTCGACGTTCGAGTTATTGGACGCCATTAGCGAAAGTGACAGAGAGTCGAGCTCAGTTGCAAATTCCATCTCTTCTTTGCTAGCTTCTAGTGCAGAGCAAATATTACTCGGCCGAGTCTTAGATTTGAGCTCCAGCTCATACACGCGCTGGTCACGCGAGAATTCTGCTTCGAGCTGTCGGTGTTCAGCGTACCACTGCTCATACTGCTCCTTACTCATCTGCTCCATCGGTGGATAAGTCGCGTTGTGTTGCGTCTGTCGCTCTTCCCAGATTTTTGCTGCTTCTGCTTGAATGCATTCGTTGCAAACGAAGGGTGCATCTACTGTATTACCATACGGTTCGATGCAGTTTGCGCCACAATCCTCGACTAGGTCTGTACGAATGCGATGTGAACAGAGAAGCTGATGGTACAGACGACCTTGGCATGGCGCGAATCGCTTGGAACGAATGTTGTTAAATGAGGAAACAGGTATTTGCTGCGATGTCGACGAAGATGCGAAATGTGAGTTGGTACTTTCGTCGGGAGTGCTAGTCCAGCCCCATCTACACGCCATAACGAGGTTTGCGTGAGACATGGTATCGTCGGAAACTGTGGACGTTGGCATATTCCGAAACGCACTGTTCGAGAAATCCATGTCGAGGTTGTGGATCAAGTTCGCAGTGGGAATTGCGGGTGATGTGCGGGTGGCGTCAGCTGACTACGCGTGGTTGCCTTGAGTGGTGGCGGCTACGAATACTGTCGATGTGTCCAAAGAATGGAATAGTCGATGGTATGGACGATGCAACGCGACAATGATCAAGGACCGAGTTGAGTAATCGGCGTTGTTCGTTCGACGGCGTGAAGGTGCATCGTATGTGCACAGGGCGCTCCAGTGGTGTGACGCTAGCTATCGCAAGGCGCTCAATCTACAGTCAGTCGACAGTGAGAGTATATTTAGTGACTTCAGTGAAGCGGGCCGATAGTAATGGGTCGCACGAGTGTGCACTTGAATCCTTGATAGATGATGTGCTGCCGGGGCCTGATGTGCAGGCGGATAAAAGTTGGTGAGTCGCGACGCGCTGGCCCAAGTTCGCGATGGGAGCTAAGCCTTGTACGGGCCGATGACGCTGTAGAACCTTGGAAGCTTCTAGTCTCGCCAAGTCAGCATCCAGCCACTCCTCGAGCTTCACAAAAGTAACACGAGTAGTTCTGATTAAGATAAATAACAACAGAAACGCGAAGAGGCAGCTTGTCGTCTCAGCATTTTGTATGTGTCGTCATACAGGGAGATGCCCAGAGAAGGGGGTGGCAAAGAAGTAAAACAGGGGGGGTCAATTGATTGTACCACTGCTCATCGCCTCTCTCAATTTGTCTACCATACGACCTACAAATTTCAAGTCTCTAGACCAGGAACCTGAAACCTCGCTCCGCACCAACTCCTGGGACAGCGTTGATCGCGCCTTCAACGTGTTCTCCCCGTGCAAGTTTCTTGTTCAGCCTTCCCAGGATGATCCGCATGATGACCGTCATGATGATGGCCAGTGCTGCAGTTGCGCAGTCCACACTGAGTGGTACCGTCAAGTCCGGCTGTCCACTCTTCGGCTGCGGGTACATATAACTTGCATAAATCGAACTAGTATTACTGATCGCGTTGATGAAAGCTAGTGCAGCCGCTCTCTTTGCTGGCGGACGGGGTAAAGAATTGGAAATCCAGGCCAAAGCGACAACGTAGCCAGTATAGACACCAGGGACCATCAGCATCATGGCGACGTAGCGGGGTGCGGTAGCTGTTGTAGCTGCAGCCAGGATAAAGGCTGCTACACCCACGCAGAGTGGGAGAACAATGTGGAAGAATCGTTCGCCAGTGCGGTCGGCATGCCAAGCGTTGAGGTAGGTCGTGATAACTGCCAGGACATAAGGTGGCGCTGTCAACAACAGCGTCTCGATGTTTGGGTATCCAAGGGTTTTGACCACTGTTGGGAAGAAGTTGGTAACACTCGCTGAAGACACAATCGCTAGAAGAAGAATGGTGAGCACCCAAGTCTTGATATCGAGCAATGCGAGCTTTAGGCCGTGGAAGAAGGTCTGTGACTCTGCGGACACCCAATCGTCTTCTCCAACATCTTCCTGAAGTCGGTACACGGCAAGTTGGCGCTCTTCTTCCGTGAGCCAGGAAGTAGTTCGAGGGAAGTTAGGCAGCATCCAAAAGGCTCCAAAAGCGATCGCAACGGTAATGACACCCTACAGAGTCAGCACTTGACATATGTACTCACATCGCTTACGACACTTACTTCAATTATAAAAACCCAGCGCCAAGCTCTTAGACCTTGCGTACCGTCCATATTACTCGTGATCCCCGCAGTGATTAGACCACCAAACGCTCCCGATATCAGACTCCCAGAGTATAGCACCGCCGTCCTCAGACCCAGTTCTTTCCTTGTATACCAGGCGCTAAGGTAAAACAAGCATCCTGGGAAATATGCGGCTTCGATGAACCCGAGGAAGAAACGGCACACCACAAGTCCAGCGAAATTCTGGCATGCGCCGGTAGCACCAGATATGATACCCCAGACGATCATGCATGTAGGCAGGTATATGGCCGGTTTGCCAGTCTTATTGAGGAACAAATTCGAGGGAATTTGCCTAGATGTAGGTGTACCCAGTCAGTATTTGTCACGCATGCAATTTACAACGGGGAGCTCCCTACATAAGGATATAGCCGACGAAGAGAATGGAAACGGTAGTCTATCGAAATCAGTGAAGTGCCATCTTTATGTGATTACATCAATACGCACTTGGTATTGCACGCTCGTGAGCTCCAGCTCATCTTGAAGACCTGCTAGGCGAACGGCAGCGATATTATTCCTGTCGAGGTAATCTAAGTTTTATTAGCACTGTCTTCACATAGTCTCAGCTGTCGAGGCATACTCATAATATACATCAGGATAATCATCGGCAACAACCTCGTATCGATCTTCCTCCTCATCTTCTTCTCTGCCTCAAATCTTTCCTCGCCGCTCATAGCGGCGACTAGCGGCGGCGCAACAAGCTTGCGATGTCCATCCACGGCCCCATTTCCAGCTTCGAGTGTCGTGGGCGCAATCTTGTCATCGGAGATTTGCTCAATCGAAGGTTTTTGGTCGTCAGTAATTCTCGCCATGATCGCTGTATCAGCGCGTGACGGGCGACTTGGTGAGCCTGTTCTTGTAATATACAATGTGCGACGGCGTTAGGCGCAACGATAAGAGACACCAAGCAACAACGCGGGGCCCCAAGCTTCCAGTTATACGAAGCTTGCCGTACTTCCAAGCATCTGCAGGGGTAGCTCGCGCCATTTACGTCGTCCAACCTCAAAAGACACATCGACGCACACCCATATCACGTAGCCAAGGGACGGTAGCCGACAACCGTACAGGAATGTCGGCCCGCCGCAGAGATCAGCATCTCACGGCAACGGAACATGACATGCGATTCGTCAATTGGGGTATCAGTTAGTCGTAGTAATAAGCTGATGCAACGGTGTGCATGCGACACGGGCTGGGTGTGGTTTAGTACCCGTTGGTGTTGGAGGATAAATGGACATGCGGGGTGAAGATCGACCGAAGCGTCATAGGCTAGCGCCACGAATCCGGGGTTGTGCACGGCTTATGGAACGGCGGTGTTGCGGTATTCGCTCATCTTGCGAAGCAGTTTCTGAACACCAAGTTTAGAAAAATGGAACGAAGGAACAACCTCAGTCTTGCGATAGACGGTGCTTGCTTGAGCTTCTTCCGTTCACGGAGGTTCTTGCCGATCTGCTCGAGGTGTCTGGTCGGCAGCGTTCTGCCTTCCATCCATGGATACCTTCACCACATACAAGGGAAAAATTAAACAGGTATAGAAATAATAAGCCCAGCTTTGCAGCTTACGTTAGCTTCTAACAAGAAAACTAATAAGAATTAACAGTGTTATAGACTTCTAGATCTTTGATCTATATCTACGTATATATCAATATAGTTTATTATAGTAGCAAAAGGTACTACCTAGGTATGCTCTGAAGAGATGTTTAGTCCCTCTCTTTGATGTAGTTCTTTGAGAATCTCTTCTAGGCTCACCAGCTTTAGCTACTTGCTTGACGTGCCCAGACACCCAGTGACGGCTCCTCTCTTCTTCGCGACCACGACACCCGCGTCGTCCGGCTCGCCAAACCCGGCCACCCCACATGCCTCAATGGCGTCCAGCAAGGGACTGACGAGTGAGACGCTAATCAGCGGCAACAAAGCCCAGCATGGTCATCAAGGAAAGATGCAGATACGAAGGGATGAGGGCCTCATCCTTAGTAATCGTCTAAGGGGAGAACGCACCCACCCCTGTGGAGTGGACAGTGCTCCGCTCTATCTTCTTCAAGCAGCACTTGTGCGCCAATCCCAGATATCGGCCATATCAGTCAGGAGCAGCCGCTTTTATTGTCGCTGTGAGGGAGTTTTCCAGGCCGGTCCTTGAAGTATGAAAGGTAACGGTCTTGATCCGGAGTTTGGATGGTCTCACCACCAATGCCTGATCCTTCCATAGTTTCGTACAGTATGTGGTGGATGACCGGGGCATAGATCTTCCGATGGTCTTCCAAATCTACAAACGCAGTCCCGCCTTGTGGCATCTATGCATGGTGCCCTATACCGGTCTAGGTGCCGTCATGGAGTTCAGCGGGTCTGAACTGAGAGCTTAAGCTAAGCGTAAGGAAGACCTGACGGGCGACGTGAAGAAGCTCCTCATGTATTTGAGACGTATGCGAAAGGTAAGAAAAGAACAGTAAGGGAACCCAGAACAGGAATACCGTGCCACAAACCACACATTCTGGCTCTATCATCGTCCACCGAGACGAAGAGATCCCCGACGACCAGGACGCAGTCGACAGTACTGAAAAACGAGAACAATGGATGAAAATGAAGTACTCAGGTGCGATATGTTCAAGATCTCAAGTCATTAGCCTAGAGAACTTAGCGATGTTCTTGGGTCCATAATGGATTTTAGTGGTTCGGAAGCGGTATATTGCTTTGTATCACCTTGAATGGCAGGAGACGCGGTTGGGCAAGGAGGTACCAGTTCAGCACCAGAGAGGTTCACTCGGCTCACCTATCTGTCGCTGGAGAGTTACATCGTCTCCGCAACCTCCGATATCGACGCGATTACACAACCGTTCGTATCATGTATCCTCTACGTCCGTTCATATAGTTCCAAATACATCCCAATACTTTATCGAGCAGCCGTGTACGCAGTAGTTCAAAACGGATAGAAGAATTTCTCGACAAGTACCTGGGGAGTAACTGTCTTTCGTATAGGCCAACACAGCCGATGACGCCTGAAGAGCTCGCATCAAAAGCCGTTATAGTTACAACATTCGACAACACTCGTCAAGAGTTTGCACGATACGAGAACGTCGTATCCGGACAAGACAAGAATGCGGTAGGTTTCAACGTTCGACTACTTGGTTGGTCTTGTGGCATGACAGACATGCAATAAAACGTATATTGGATATGAATTAGCAGAACCGAGAAGATAATGACAACGTATATAGCTTTCCCGCAGCCGGCGATAGGTAACCAGCTATCACTCCATTAACGTAAAAAGAACGTATCTCTCATCAACGCATCACGCTCGAAACGCCTTTGGTGATCACCCTCCTCGTATCGCCCTAGCTGATATCCAGCAATGTCATGATCTTCGATATTAGTTGACCTTCTGTTGGTAAGACCTCTGCTCCCCACGGGTAGAGACTGTGCGCTGTGTTGCTGCCATGGATTATGTGAAGCCAAAACTGGCATAGATGGTCTTGAAGCAAGAAACCGATCTGGGAGTGCAGCTTGGTCTTGCTGCTGCCTTTTCACCTGGGCACCTTCCTCTAGACAACGGAGCCTTAATTGTAAAGATTCCAACTTCTGTCGTGTAGCCTCTGCTTCTAGAGGTTCCGCAAACGGGAGGGTCTTGGGTAGCTTTTTGGAATCACAGCCTTTGGCCGACGTGGGAAGTGTGGTAGCTGTCAGAGTTTGGTGGCGCCACGAGTTAGGGTTTGTATTTTCCGCTGACTGTTCGCATTGAGTATGTGGTCGCGGAACCTGGCCGCTCGGCACCTGGGGTTGGACTGTACATGAGAGAGGAGCGGTGCCACAACGTCGCATCCGGTGGGCTTCTCTTGTCTCGCTGGGTCTGACCGGCATAGATCGAGGTGGAGGCAGTGTAATCCTTCGTCGCTTATCGAGGTTGATGGTGCAAGCCGATGCACCGACGGACAACTCGTCAATCTGTGGTGCCGCTGATGGGACATCATCATACGATAGTGTGGTGTTCTTTGTTCCCAGATCAGGTTTTACAATATGCTTCGCCTCAGGCTCTGGAAAGCGGTGGGTAGAGTTTGTAAGATTTTGACGCAGCCGATCTAGCGTTTGGACGAGTATTGCACAGTTCTTGCACATAGGTGTGCTTTCGAACTCCCGAGTCGGTCGCGACGAGGAAGCTAGGCTAGAGGCGTTGCCCATGTAAACATGCTGGACGTTCGAGCTTGTCTCGCCGCAAACCGGCTGCAGCTTCTTCGTGTTCGTTGAAGGGCATGGCACTGTCTCTCCTGAGTTGCGTTTGCGCTGCCATTGCTGGACTTTCTCTTCCGTACTCATCGAGTGTGAAAAATTCGCAAGGATCGAAGGGCCTGCGAAAGACTCAACGTGCATATCGTGCTGCTGCTTAAGGTCTGCAGGTAGAGTCGTGGCTCTAGCAAGCGGCTTCTGCAGGTGTTGCGATGGCGTGTTCTTCGAGATCCCGGGAGCGCGGCGCATGGGTTGCTCTACGTGGCTACTCAATCTTCGTTGCGGAGCGAGGTTTGAAGCTGGTAGATCTATAGTACCACTCTTTCCGTGTCGGATAATTTCAAGCATCGCGTCACCCTTTGGGGCCGTTGTCAGGTTTTCGTACCCACAAGAGGTAATGAGGATGTCGTCTTCGATGCGAACACCGCCGACGGGCATATACCGCTCCAGCACATCCACATTAATAAAGTTGCGGTGGATAGGTGATGGAAGGTAGAAATGTTGCAAAGCGTAGACGGAGAAATAAATGCCAGGCTCGACTGTAACAACCATGCCCTCTTCGAGGTGACTACTTTGCGGATCAGACGGCGCGCGGCAGGTCTCGGGGTCATATACTGGTATATGGAAATTTTGCGGGTAAAGAGACGGTGCCTAATATTGTGTTAGCTGTTTATCAACATGGTTATTGCTTGCGCTTACCTGCTGGTACACTGGCTTTCCTCTCCTTACACTCATCAGCTGCGCCTGACCCACGTCATGCACCTCAAGGCCAATGTGATGTCCCAGCCCGTGCGGAAAGAATGCTCTACTTGTACCAGCCTTGTAGATCTCTTCCTTCGTTCCGTTATGGAGAATGCCCAGCTGCAATAGGCCATCGATAGCGATCTGGTGTGCCATGATGTGCAAATCCAGATACCTCACACCAGGTTCTAACCGTTTGATACATGTCTCTTGCATACGTTGGACCAGCTTATAGATGTTCTCTGCCTCTTTGCTCGGCCAAGAAGCGGACAACGGGAAACTGCGTGTAATGTCACTTGCATATAGTTCGTACTCGCATCCTGCGTCTAAACACATGAGTTGTCGACCTGCGAGATCTTCATTGTTCGCGTCATAATGGAGAGTTCCAGCGTTTGGCCCAGAAGCAGCGATGGGATCATAAGCCTGTTGCTTTGCTTGATGTGATATGCACACATCCATGAACAGACCCTCAACTTGTGCTTCGTTCTTGAATCTTGCGATGTTAGCGAGCACTTCTCGGTGCGCTTGCGAGCTGATATCATTCGCCTTCCGAATGAGCTTGATCTCGTGATCATCCTTGATCATACGACATATGTTCATGGCTGGCTGAAGGGCTGTCGAATCGATGCGAGGCTTCAGGTTCTCGCAACCTGGGAATTGCGATGACTGGTGCATAGTGTAGATACTAGCCTGTCGATTACCGATCGCCCATCCTTGAACGGCGTATTCAAGCTCATCTGCGTAAAACACTTGATCAACATCGTACTTCACAAGCGCCTCGGCAAGCGTAGAGCCACGGCCATTCCAGATAACGCGCTCAGGCTTGATGCGTGGGATGAACAAAGAGAGTTCGTCGCGTCGCGTGTCGTACGTCAGATGGCAGTCAGGCTCATTACATCTTCATACCATCAGCACGATCCTCACATTACTCCCAGATCAACGCACCCGCTCAAGTAGTAAAAGTATCGGCGTTGTCGGAAGGGTGCTGGCATGTCGCTATCTTCATTATTCCTCGCTGGCTGACCTGGGAGGTATATCAAGCCTTCTTCAACACCCAGTTTCTCTTGCACTCTCCGCGCATGTTGTTTTGCTGCGCGATGTTAGCTCGATGCCTGCTCCACTTTCATCTCCCAATACTAACCGGGATATTTCTCGAACGGAGTCTCCGCCTCGAGGTGCAACCAATACTCGTTGTCCTCCCATCTCAAGCGCTCAGAGAGACCTTTCGCATCGAGAACTTCCATCTTGATACCTCGTACTACCTGGGCGAAGGACTGCGAATGCGAAAGGTTGCAGCACCGATGGAGATGCGACCGGCGTTTTAGTGTTGTCGAGGAGCTCACCGGTAAAGCCACCGCATAGCGCACGTGCCCTCGACTCCGGTCAATCAACCGGGAACGATGCGATCGTGGACAAGATTGACGCATTTGGCCCCTTCATACTCACAGATGGATTGGTACTGATCGAAAGCGTTCCCTCAAAGCGAGAGGCCAAGATAGTAGCATCGCGACTGCCAATGCGTAGGTTCGACCAAGTCGCTCAGGTTGCCTCACAACCCCGCGCCCTGCTTTTCATACCCAACTACTGTGCAACATCGTGTTCATGCGGCATTCGTGCCCATGTGCACTTCTGCATATTCTCACTGCGTCTAATAGGTTACACGAAAAGATGTACACCGATTCCGGGTCAAACCAACAAAGGAATATGAAAATTGCAAGGTGTTCGGTCTGAGGAGAGCGCTGATTGGCCGTCGATCTTGACCGGTCACCGGTCAAGATGTCGAGCTACGAGAGGCACGAACGGACTTGTCAGACTGAGTAATGTCGCACAAACAACGAGCCGATCCTGACATATTATTCGACCATTCCGTACGTGTATTGGATTTTGGCTATGAATACGAACAAGACCGACACCGGATATTCCTGAGCATCAATGCCGACGCCTATACAATCACAGTCTTAGAAGGTTTCAAGGCCGCGAAGATAAAGAACAGAATATTTATCAGCTACCTAGGAAGTCGCGAAACTTAAAACCATCCGACGTCTTATTCGTTATGATCAACCTAGGGAAAGACCAACGTCGAGACCAAGCCACAAAGCATACCCGATGACCAACGCTGAAGGTACTCAGTGTAATGAACCCAGGTTTGAGACTTCCACTCATCCGGGCTCAGCACGCCCTCTAGTAGAAATGGAAGTAGTTGTAGCTTCCAAAGTTAAGCGCAAGCTGGGTTGCTTCATGGTGACATGTGTTGCTGTATCGGGGGCCCTTGATTTCTTTCCCGGACGCGTCAGGCAAGGCCAGGCCAGGCTAGTATTGATTCTGTCCATATTGGAGGCATGTGAAGGAAGTCGAACATGGTGTTGCCGCCACGCGAAGTCACTTGACTTCGCATTCATTCTTGTAAGAAATGTTTTTCTGTGACCTGTGTTCGATATGTGCATTAGTTTTGTACATGCAGATTCTAGGCCAGAGACAGTCGTTCTGAACCAGTGCTTGTCGCTTGTAAAACGTGACGTTTGAGGGGTTGAGCATTGGGCACAAAACAATGTGCGGCTCGTTCTTCTATTCAGTCAACGCATGCTGTTTACAGGTTGTGTACACCGTGTTGATGCGTGTCCGTCACCGGTGTCTTGTCATCTTTTTCATTAGGCTTCGGACCTGGTGTCGGAACTTGGAGAAGAACAGTTGCTTAATCAGAGCAGTGAACATGCTCAGGGCGTGGGAAACTGATACACGAAGGCAGTCGAGAGGAAGCAAAAAATGCGGCCAGCAAAAAATGCGGCCAAATTCGTATGTCATAGAGGTTGCAATTGAAAGGCGGTGCATTGTCAGCATTGCTCAGGAAAGCAGCCACGGAATATCCAAGGTGGTAAACATGCACTATGCAAGAAGTCATGGTCCTACTCGTCATCCTCGTCGTCGTCATCCTCGTCAGTGAAGTCGTTGTCATCGTCATCTCCCATTTCCTCGTCTTCATCTTCGTCTGAGGCGTCAACCAGGTGTGTCTCTTCTGGCCACTTCACAGTCACTTCCTGTTCTAGCTCCTTCCAGAACTTGCCCATATCCGCCCCCGCATGTTCCTTCACCGTTTTGGTCGCTGTCGTTGACTCATCGTCAGAATCCTCTCGCTTGAATCCCACGTGCATGTGATCTTGCTGCAAGATACCGACTTTCAAATGATTGAGGGCAAGCTTCTGGTCTGTGGATAGCTTGTGAAAGAATTCTCTCCAGAAATTGGGCTTGTGCCCGAACGGTGCAGCGGCAACAGCGCGAAGGTTCATCCTCCAAAGACTTAGATTTTCTAGAGTCGCTGCGAACTTCTTGATAAGAGCGACAAGAATGTCAGCACGAGCGCTCAATTGGCCGAGTTCGAGCTTCTTCAAGAGTGGTAAAGCGATTGTGGCGGGATCAAGGAAGGTCGCGCTATTTGCACCGGCAGCAAGCTCTGGAGTACCCAACCACTGCAGAAAGTCCTCATTATTGGCTACCAGATGTTTCTCGAAGTTCAACCGGAGGTGTACGAGATTTGGAGTAAAGTGGAGAAAGCGTCGAAGTGATCGTCCCGCGTTCGGGTCGGCAGACGTTCCGTTGCTGTGGGTATGCAAGTAGCGAGGCTTAAGATCCACATTTAACAGCAACGTAGTTATGTTCTGAAGTATAGGCCCAACAGCTGGCCGAATGTAATCTGGGAGGAAAAACGCTGTGTCCGGAAGGCCACGCTGGCGGAGTAGGATCTCGAATTCAGTTGGCCTTCGGTTCGCCTTGCCCAAAGCGTACAACACACTGGAAAAGACGCGAGATGCGAAACGTGTACGTTCATGCGCGAAAGAGTCGCGATCGGAGAAGTGGAGTTCAATTCCGGTCTCGCGGTGAACGGTTGTAGCACCCCAGGAGCTCCAGCTCTTGCCATCGCGAACCCGATTACTAGCGTTGAAATCGCGGATCCCGATCGTGGAGAGATTGTCGAGACGCTCAAATGCTTCTGTGAGCATTTCGCGATCGATTCCTGTACTCAACAACGTCTTTTGATCCTCGTAGCCTTGAATATAGCGTGTAGCGGCATCTTCATCCTTGAACCGCAGTGGTATCTCATCATAAACATTGGTGGCAATGATGATATGTGATAGTTTCTTGGAGAGGCTCACGTGTTTGGATATGTCGATGAGTGCTTGCAAACTCTTGTGCGTAAGCATGAACTGTTTCTTGAAAAAGAACTCTTTCGAAAACCATTCGTAGAGCGACTTCTCGGTCTGTTTGCACGCCAGGCGGAGTGATCCTAAATCTTCGGTAGGAAGGTACTCTGAGACGGTGACCAGTAGTTCCAAGGGTATCGTGAGAAGCGATGCCATCTTGACACGTAGTGAGGTTGGCGGAATTTGAGACCTTAGGTACAATGACGGCGATGCTTGTGGTACGATGCCGTCTTATCATGTGTGAACGCGTCGATCTCGCGAAGGCAGAAACGGACGCTGTTCCGCTTTGGGGGCTGATGCCTAAGGGCGCTCCTTCCGGACCCAGGCCAGCGTCTCACCGGACGCCTGATCCCTTCTCAACCAACTGTTCAAATAGCCATCTTTCACCTCCAATAGAGTCGCATCACATCTTCTCCAACTTCAATTGAACCAATGGCTCGCAAAGCTGCGCAGAAAGCCCCTGTGGCCTCTCCCCTTGATGGATGTACCGTCGCCGCGTCTGGTCGCTTCCCCAGTGGAGTAACTCAATCGGCACTACAGGCGCGTCTAACGTCACTCGGCGCCACATTCGCGTCAAGCGTATCAGCAGACACGACCCATCTCATCGCAACTGAGAAAGATTTTGAGAGCAATTCTACCAAAGTCAAGGCTGCAGCCGCACACAACGTGCCAGTTGTCACGCTTCATTGGCTCGATGAATGCGAAACGACAGGTAAGTTCTGGATAATTTGTTTTCTTCTTCGAATCGTCATATACGCCTCGGGATGCTACAAGGATGTCCAAGTTGACATTGGGTACAGATTCCAAGTTCGATGAGTCGCCATATCTGCTGTCTTCTGCTGCTGTGGCACCAGCCCCAGTCCCTGCTCAGAACGGGTCGAAGAAGCGCGCAGCGTCATCTGCCTCACCACCTGCAACTGCGCCGGCGGAGACTAAGAAGCCCAAAATCAAGGAAGACGCGAAAGTCGGCGATGGCCAAAATGCTAAATCCAAGCAAATTGCCATTTCTGTAGACGAGTTCTGCCCTCTAGCCAACTACCAAGTCTATATCGACAACAGCGATGGCACCATCTACGACGCGTCACTCAATCAAACAAACTCAGGCGCAAACAACAGTAAGTGATACCAGTTCATCCGATCTTTCCAAATACTAACGATACCAGACAAGTTTTACAAAGCCCAGGTTCGTATGATCTTGCAAACGTCTCGGTTCTCCACTAACTTTCCAAGATTCTCACTAATGGCACCAAATATCAAACCTGGACACGATGGGGACGTGTCGGTGATCGTGGTCAAATGAAAATGCTCGGAAACGGAAGTTTTGACGACGCCATGAGGGAGTTTGAGAAAAAGTTCAAGGACAAATCTGGTCTCAGATGGGCAGACCGTGGCGACGAGCCAAGAGCTGGCAAATATGCTTATGTGGAGCGATCCTACAACCCTGACTCGGACGACGACGAAGATGATGCTGACGCTGGCACTGCTTCCGGAGACATGGACACCAATGATAGCGCTCCACCTGCTGAAAGCACCTTGTCTCGTCCCGTCCAGGATCTCATGAAGCTCATTTTCAATCAAGTAAGGCTGCAGCACCCTTCCTACTTTTGGTAACAGGCTGTTCACAAAGACGTCAAGCTAACAGTGGCGAGGACTACTTTAACGCAACCATGAGTGCGCTCAACTACGATGCCAACAAGCTCCCACTAGGCAAGCTGAGCAAAGGTACTATCGCTCGTGGTTTCCAAGCACTGAAGGACCTTTCGGTGTTGATCGACAACAACGATGCTACGTCTAGAGACGAGGTGGAACGCCTGTCAAACCAATACTTCTCCATCATTCCCCACGCGTTCGGTCGTAATCGTCCACCAGTCATTCGAGACATCAATCTGCTTAAGAAGGAGATTGAGCTACTCGAGAGTCTTTCGGACATGAAGGAGACGGCTGCTATGCTCAAGGATCAATTGAAGGACAAGAGCGACGTCAACAAGCTTGACAAGCAATTCCAGGGATTGGGCATGAACGAGATGTCGCCTCTGGATCACAAGAGCCGCGAGTTTGTCGAGATCGACGAGTATCTCAACAACTCAAAGGGCAAGACGCACAATGTCAGCTACAAGGTCCAAGAAATCTTCCGCATTGAACGTCAAGGAGAATTTGAACGCTTCGATAAGAGCAAGTACTCGAAAATTGCCAGCAATCGTCGTCTACTCTGGCACGGATCTCGTGTTACAAACTATGGTGGTATTCTGGGTCAAGGTCTCAGGATTGCCCCACCTGAAGCTCCCGCCACTGGATATATGTTTGGCAAAGGTATCTACCTTGCGGATATGTCTTCCAAGTCCGCCAACTATTGTGCTTCATACAATTCCGGAGGTACTGCTTTGCTTCTCCTCTGTGAAGCTGAACTTGGTAACCCCATGCACGAGCTTACCGATGCATCGTACACTGCTGGAGAGGATGCTATCAAGAAGGGCATGTACAGCACGTTCGGTATGGGACAGACAGGTCCGAGTAAATGGAAGGATGCAAGTTGCATGAACCCAGCCTTGAAGGGTTGCATGATGGTAAGTACACTCTTGTCCTGGAATTTGGATCCACAGCTGACCATACTAGCCTGACGTATCAACACCGCCTGGTCCTACCAACGTACCCAACGCGTACCTGCAGTATAACGAGTACATCACCTATGATGTTGCGCAGGTCAAGCTTCGCTACCTACTCCGCGTTCAGATGTAGACTCGCATTTCGTGCAAGCCTGCCGTTTTTCCAGGTTTATTGTCATGTCGCTGTTATCTTCCGTCTCGGCGTTCAGTCTTTTAGGGGGGGGGCGTTATCAGAGCATGGAGCCAGACAAAAGCGGCATCGTGTTATTACCTCTCAGTCATGCAATTCAATCTTTCTCACTTGCATGGTCTCGACTTCACGCGTTATTGTGTGATGCTAATCCCACAGCCGTCGGATGTATCGAAACATTGAAAAAAACAAGCATGGTATATTCGTCGTTAATCAAATACAAGCATTGCATAAGGCTGCTATACACATAGAGGCCGATCATCAAACACCAGGTCAAGACAAAACGACGGACTCTACTCGCGTCCACCGACCCTCCTCTCATAGTCGTCTTCGAGTCTGGAAGCATCGACAACTTCGACACCCTTGCCGAGACCGATCATATCGCTGCGAACCTGCCACCACCTGACGGTATGCTCACTTTCCTTGCCCTTGCGCATAGGGCCCTCGTCGTCTGTGTCTACAAGCCCGCCGAGACCAGTACCATCAGCGCCAACAACGACGATGGTCTGTGCAACCCACTTGCGCAGGTCTTCGATGTTCTGACCGTTCACGCCGCTCAATGCGTCGACTACGTAAACAAGTTCGGGTCCGAGGTGTCTGAGCATATGCACGAATCCTGTGGTGGTGTTGAAAGGCATGACCATGGCAGGGTCCTCGACTAGACGGAGCGCTTGCGAGTGGAGAGTGTTCCAGAGTGTATTGTCAGACCCCCGAGTGCTTGGTGCTGGCGTGTAGACAACTGGCTCAATGGAAGATAGTTCCTCGCCCGGTGTGCGTGCAGGTGTGCTGATGGCAGAGTATGAGTCGCCAAGCGAAGACGATCCAGTGCGAGAGTTGGCTCGGGATTGTGGGCGCGAGCGCAGGGATGGGGAGTAGATGAGTACGAAGAGCTTGGTCCTGGAGAAATCGGTGTCGGGGAGGTGGGAGAGGATGGTCTGCAAGCTGTCAGTTTTTGGTGTGCGACAAGGAATACGGTATGGGGAACTTACAGCGTTCTCTTCGCGGTATGAGCCCTCATCATCATCAACTCTGTCCATCAGGCTCTCTGCGCTGACGACCAGTATCACTGTCTTCCTCTTTCCGCTGTATTCGCCCCTTCCTTCAGCTTTGCGCACACTGGCCGCAAAGCTCCGTGCCTGCGCATCCACCGCAGCATTGCTATCTCGACTCTGAGCCTCGACATTCCTCCTAATCGTGGCCTCCTCGCTCCATCGCGAGTGATCGCCAAAAGCCTCGTCTTTGTCTTCTTCGCGAATCGAAGCAAGCGCGGCACCAGCAGCTGCACCCGCGGCTGCCCAGCCCGCCGCCGTCTTCTTACTCACAGTATCGAAGAGTTGCTGTGGCGATGGCGTGCGTCTGATGACGCCTTGTGCGCGACCAAGCAGTGTGCTGTCGCCACCCCCGTATCCATAGCCTTCACCGCCTCCCTCGCCTACAGGAAATCCAGATGCATCGCGTGCTGCAGGCGCCCTGCCTTGTCGCTTCTCAGTCGAGTCTTCGCCATAGGACAAGTCGTCGTCGGATGAGTAATCCCGACTATCCTCGCGCGCACTCCATACCCAGGCTGCAAGACCTGCGGTCGCGACTGTCACGGTGAGGATCAGAGGAACGTAGAAGCCGAGGGCGCTGCGGTTGCGCGAGTTGTTCTGGCGACGGTCGTAGCGGTCGTAGTTGAAGGAAGACATTGTGGCGCTTAGGTCATGATAATTCGTTGATGTTTCGTGGCGGGTCAAACGCTGTCAGGAGTATAAGATTATTGTTTTGGTCGTCAGCCGCTGCCGCTCGGCTCCAGGGCAGCTTCCCTGTTGTTGACGCCCGCCGGTGGCTGGGGGAGCTGATGCGCCTGCTTGACACGTGCGTGCCTGCCGAGGCGAGCGTGTGCGAGTCAGTCTGTGAACTTTTGGCGGCGGGGTGACTCTTACACCCCACACGCACGCCTTTGTACCTGCAGCTACGCTCGGCGGACGCCAATACCATCTCACAATGCCTCACGCGACGAGTCTTCCCGCGCCAGGCTTCCAGGCTCTCATCCTGTGCGGGCCTGGAGCCTCCTTCAGCACTTTCACATCTACGCCAAAGGAGATACCAAAGGCCTTGTTGCCCATTGCGAACAGGCCCATGGTCTGGTACCCCCTAGAATGGTGCTACCGCATGGGAGTCACAGGTAGAACAGGGCGCATATCCTCTTTGTATAATCGTTGCTCTAACAGGCGGCTGCAGACATCACGGTTGTGACACCGCCAGAGTCATTAGAAGCCATAGAGGCCGCCATGTCGCAGAACCCACACCTTACCACCCTCCCTTCACCAAAGCCAGACATCCTTGCGCCAAAAGACCTTTCACACCAGACCAGTACTGGCGACCTCTTCAGGCTACCAGAACTGCAGAGCGCGATCAAAGGCGACTTTATCGTACTGCCGTGCGATCTCGTATGTGAATTGGACGGAACAGCGCTTGCAGACGCATGGATGGTCGAGCAGGGTGGCTTTGCTGGAGCCAGTGGTGGACTAGATCACAACGGCGGCAAGATCGCATTCGGTGCTGGTGGCGAGAAGCTTGGACGAAGAGGTGGCATGGGTGTATGGTATCAGACCAAGGGAGAGGGAAGCAGGAAGAAGGAAGAAACAGACTTCATTGCGACAACACCATTACCCACACCCATCGTCCCAGTTCCAACAGACTCGCTACGCCGCAATATCTCGAAGCTCGTCTACTCAGTACCCACCGACACACTGAACGACATAACCGAAGAGAACAAAACATTTCCTCTGCGGCATTCGCTCATTCGCAAGCACGCGCGGATAAGGATGCTTACGACACACCGCGATGCACATATATACATTTTCCCATACTGGGTCATGGAGATGATCAAGAAGAACGAGAAATTCGAGAGCATCAGCGAGGAAGTATTGGGATGGTGGGCAAAAGCAGGCTGGCAAGAAGGGCTCGGAGATAAATTGGGTCTGCGGCAAATACTGCAGGGCGAGGACGAAGAGTCGGATCATGGCTCGCAAGTCGTCGAAGAAGAGATCGATGTTTCCAGGTTCAGCACCACATACTCGGACAGCAACACAGAGACAGAAACATCGGCACCCACCACGCTCGCATCACGAGTCACAAAATCCTCCAGCGTACCCAACTCGGCCAAATCACTCACCTCGAATTCTAAACTGACAGTACCACCAATCCTAGCCTATGTCCAACCTTCAGGCCCGAACGAACCGCTTATTCGCCGCGTAGACGACTCGCATCTGCTTCTAACTGTCTCCCTCCGCCTCGCTAAGCTCCCCTCAATCGAAGAAGTCTCCAAGGAACTTGCATCGCCATTCGCGCATCAGTCTAAGATTGTCCACAAAGAATCCATACCCCGGAGATGCCGCGTAGAAGCCGAGAACTCGTTACTTGCAGACAACGTTATTGTAGAAGAGAAGACCAACATCAAGGAAAGCGTCATTGGACCGAACTGCAAGATCAGTGAAGGCGCGAGACTATTACGCTGTCTGTTGATGGATGGTGTGGAGGTTGGGCCTAATGTACAGCTTACGGATTGTATCCTGGGACGGAGGTGTAGGATGGAAGGTGGAGATGCAAAAGATGGCGAC
Organism: Alternaria burnsii; assembly: GCF_013036055.1. Classification (NCBI taxonomy): domain Eukaryota; kingdom Fungi; phylum Ascomycota; class Dothideomycetes; order Pleosporales; family Pleosporaceae; genus Alternaria; species Alternaria burnsii. The sequence continues at coordinate 467,634 of NW_024066114.1, read as the reverse complement.
AAGACTGTTCTCAAGGACTGTGAAGTTCAGGATGGGCAGGTTGTGGAGTGGGGTAGTAAGTTTTACTTGACCTTTTATGTGAAGAGAGCGGTGCTAACGATTATGCAGCTGAAGCGAAGAACGAGAAGTTTATGCGCTTTGACGTGGGTGACGATGTAGGCAGTGAGGGGTTCGGCGGAGACGAAATGGATGTCATGGATGGTGAAGATGGCGAGGGTATCCCGCTGCGGTAAAATCGCTGCCGAAACAAACGGGAATAGCGTACATGACGATTACGAAAATACGATCTCAAGACGAGGTTATCTGAATAGAATAGATGTGACTTTGGCTGAACTCAGGATATGCAAACGCCATGGGGCCACTTCCGCATTCCTGACCCTTTCTCCAACATTCTTCTCGAGATCCTTCATCAGTGTTTGTCCCTTGTCGTATCGATTTCAATTTTCCGGCTGGCCAAGTATACTCTAATATCTTCTATCCGTTGTTTCGCTGTATGTTCGGCTAATATTCTAGTCTCGAGGAAGACATGCAGAGTTCACTGAACGCTCTCACACTGTTGCGAGAGCGTATCGAAGGATTGACTGCAATGGAAATCCTATTGTCGCGGTCAAGAAGTGTTTGCTATGTTGGTGACACAGCAGCTTGGCATCGCAGATGACCGCGTCTCCCAAGCTTATCATTTCGCGTCATTGTCTTGTCCTCTTCAATGTATCGCTTTCTTCAACCCCATCTTTTTCTAATACTCTTCGTCTTTCTCGGGCTCTCTCATTATATTCAATAGCCTGGCTCTCATTCATCATGCCTCAGATCAAGCGCAGACACGATAAAGCTGCTCTACTACAGCACCTATGTAGCGACTGTAAGGGCACTACCTCGTCCAAGATGGATTGCAAGAACCTTGAGAAACTCATGTGCTTCTCCTGCTCAAGGCAAGACCATTACAGCGGCGAATGCAATGATGCGATACGCAACGGCACCCCGTCACTGAGCAAGATGCCCGTAGCACGCAAGGAAGTTCAAACACAAATTGATGAGTTGAAAACTCACTGCAATTACAGTCTACGTCTGTTAAGATCCTGCGGCTTCGTGAAGCACGCCGATACCTTTGAAACACACAAGCCTGACCCACATGGACTGAGAGAACCCTGGGAAGGAAGCATGGTGGACTTGCAACCCACATATTACGATTCATCTCGTAAACTAACAAGACTGAAGCAGCAGCTCGATTCATGGAGAAGGTATTGCCTCGAAATTTTTGAAAAAGTCGAACAAGATGGTCTTGCAGAAGCAGGTATGACAGTCTATTCAAGTCCTCTCATATTTCTCACGCCGCCATATACTGACCTTTGGCCATAGCAATGAATCCTTCTGTTCGCTGGCATATCGATCCAAATTTCCGAGCTATCGAGAAATTCAGCAAGAAAGTTCTGTCCAAGATCCCTACGACCGTCCCTGCCACATCGTCATCAGTGAAGGCCTTCCTAGAGCGTATGCACCATGACATCAAAGCCATGGGTGCAATGCGAGGCGAAACGCTCCACTGGAGATACACCATAGCAATAAAGCTTATCCACACTGCCGTCCGATGGAGAGTGGCCAATTCCAATGATGAGCAAGAAATCTCACTAGTTGGATATGAAAATATAGAGAAGGTTACGCTAGACCATTTCAAGTTGCTTGACAAGCAATTTCAGAAGATACTTGAGACGGGGTTGATTAAGAAGGGGACTTTGCCGTATGCTCGGACCCTGTGTATTTTGGAGACGCATCAAGTGACGGATTTTTATCCTGTTTCTTGGAAATGGCTCAGGGGGTTATTTTACGAACAGTGTGAGGATGTTGCACTTCGAGGTGCAAATAATATAGCATTTGCACAGAAGAAGGGAGAAAAGAATGATGAAGCCGAAAGATGGACTGTGAAGAGAAGGAAACTCATTGGATAAACGATCATTAAGAGAATCAATGGAAGCGAAGCACCGGGTGAGCTACAACAAGGGGAGCTTATTACGCGGTTGGGTGAAAGAGATGACGACGGCTCAAATCCTGCGCTAGCGCCATGTTGTTTCCGTCTACCTGCACTACAGAACTTACCTAACTGCACCCTATGCGTGCTAGCTTTCTTCCGGGTCTCGGGTCGGCTTTCACTTCGAGATGGAAGTTAAGCTGTGTCTTACGAATACAAGGTCAAGTTGTCTACGCTAGGCTGCCCGGCACGACTTACCCAATGCGGACAAATATCACGGCGAGGAGAAGAAGGGGTAGACAGCAACCAGTACTCAACAGAGCCATAGTAATCGCCGGTCGGTGCTTTCCTTGTACTGTTGCACATAGTTCAATGATGTTTAAATATCCATCAGTCTGTTCCTAAGTTTTCCGATCACAACATCTAATCGAATATCTCACATCACCAACCAGTAAGTCGATGCATTGCTTCGGAATTTGGAGCTTGATTTGAGGGACACTTACTTACCCACTGCATAGTGTCTCAGAAATACGTACCTCTTACCATCATCAAAGGCGCAGGCCAGGAGTACATCCCCATCCCAGATGGCGAGAGCGCAATGGTCGCAGACTTCCACTCGTACGTCGACCGCATCATATTTACCTCTACATGTCTCCACCCTCGAATTCCTACCATGACGTTTTCTCACCTCCACTAGCATCCGAACTCAAACCACCGACTCTCCCACCTACATAACGTCTGGCTTCTACCGCGTTCAAGCGGGCCCCGTACGCGACATCCCTCAATTTGAATCTGAGGAGTCCAAATACGTTCTCAATGGTCAAATCGACGTCTTGGACGAGGCAACAGGTATCATGCATCACCTTGTTGCAGGCGACTTTGCTTTCTTCCACAAAGGGTCAAAGGCGCAGTTTTCAACAAAGTCCGGAGGAACAGCGTTTTTCGTTGTGACTAGACCGATCGTCGCTCAACACCCTGGGCTGAAGGGCAGGGAGGAGAAGGTGCAGTCGAAACTATAGACTGGTCGACGTGTTTTTTTCTTTCTGAGCGCGATAGGAGATAGGCGAGAGGCATAACTGTTCATCATGGGTAAAGGGAACCCAACGGAACACTATCGATGTATTTAATGACCCACACATGAAGTCTTGATGAAAAATGGACTAAATTCCCAGAATCATGCTGGCGCTGCTTGGTGAGATGGGTAATGCCGAGATATCTCCAGAAGACCATGGTCGCGGGGCTGGCGTGCCGCTAACGTCATGTGGATGGACCCTTCGATCTCGACATTTACATGTGGGCGCCACCATCTCAACCCATGCATCGTTTATTCTCAACACCACGAGGATGGCGCAGTCGCCTCTATCCGGCGTCATGATGCCGCCACGCTTCAATATCGAGCTGGACCGGACAGATCCGGATGTGCCCTTCCGCGCATCTCAGTCGCACATGCACCACACATGGGCGCGGACGTTCCATTCGCGGCCAGAGCTCTATGTCCGGCCGCAGAGTCTCCAGGAGGTGCAGAAGGTTGTGAATCTCGCGAGACGCATGCGAAGACGCGTCGTCACTGTGGGATGTGGCCATTCACCCTCGGACATGACATGCACGTCGGCGTGGATGATCAACCTCGACGACTACAAGCAGGTGTTGAACGTGGACAAGGAGCGCAAGACCATGACGGTGCAGGCTGGAATACGCCTTCATAATCTCAACTTGCAGGCAAAGAGCCACGGCCTGACAATGCCCAACCTCGGTTCCATCGACGACCAGTCGCTCGCCGGAGCGATTGCGACGGCGACTCACGGCAGTTCGTACAACCACGGCCTTCTCTCCGACCGCGTTCAGAGTCTCCGTATTGTGCTGGCCAACGGCCAGGCGGTACGATGCTCGCCCCAGCAATCCCCAGACCTCTTCCGAGCGGCCCTGGTATCGCTAGGCGCACTGGGCATCATTGTTGAAATCGAGTTTCAGATGATCGAAGCAAACAACGTCGAATGGGTTCAGACTATACGGCCGATTGAAGACGTTTTGGCTGAGTGGAACAACGGGCTTTGGACATCCAACGAGTTTACAAGGGTGTGGTGGCTGCCCTACATGAAGCGCGCAGTCGTATGGCGGGCAGACAAGACAGACAAGGCGCACCGCCAGCCAGAATATAACTGGTATGGCGGCAGCGTCGGATTCCACACGTATCACATTCTTCTCTGGATATCGCAGTATGTCCCGCGCTTCCTGCCTTGGGTAGAGTGGTTCGTCTTCGGCATGCAATACGGCTTCAAAGATGGTGCTGTCATCTCTGCAGTTGGCGAGCAGCGTACTGAACTCCTGATGAATTGCCTTTACTCCCAGTTTGTCAACGAATGGAGCATCCCTCTCGACAAGGGCCCCGAGGCTCTGACACGACTGACAAACTGGCTTCACGGCGACGAACAATCTTCTGGCATCCCCTTCAGCACAAAAGGCCTCTACGTCCACTCTCCCATCGAGGTCCGTATCGCAAACACCGTCAATCGTGAACCACGTCCGTTCCTCGATACCTCATATCCTGATCAGCCCGCTCTGTACCTCAACGCTACCCTGTACCGCCCCTACGGTCAAGATCCACCCTGTCGCGAACGCTACTACCAGGCCTTCGAACACCTGATGAAAGAGTACAACGGCCGACCCCACTGGGCTAAGAACTTCCAATCCGTTGACAACGCTTACCTCTCTTCCGTTTACGGTAACGACTTGGACGAATACATGCGCGTACGCAATGAAGTAGACCCCGAAGGCATGTTCCTTGGTGCCTGGCACCGCCGCACCATCCTCCCATCCAAGACCGATCTTCCCCTTTTGCCCCTCGAGGAAAAGGAAGTCATACGCCGCAACAGACGCACTGGTGGTGTAGACTGGATCGGAGAGCAAGGCCGGTTCGATGGCGGTCTCGATGTATTTGAGAAGGCGGGTAGCGAAAGTGAGTCTGGAGAGAGTTTTGATTACATGGCAGGCGCAGAGGCGGAGAGTAGTGTGCTTTTGGAGGGGTTAAGTGATGAGCTTGTTGTCACCGAGGACAGTTATGAGAGCCATACCGAGTCGAGGCGAAGAGAGGGAACTGAGGAGTACATTACGGGGACGAACGTCTTCAACAAGATGTAAATGTATATAAGAAGAAGGAATTCATGCGACATGAATGATGGGGAGAAACGCTACTCAATGAAGATATGATCGTGCTGTGTCATTGTTGCAATACTTGCAAATGTTTAATGTTCCGTGTTACATTCACTACCAATGTTGCGCAATTTCCTGTAGGGTAAACACTCTTGGGTATACGCAGGGAGGCTTTCGACCCAAATGTGGCCAATCGGGTAAAGTGTATACACACGTCAACATTCCGAATTGCGACTTCCCCTCCACCGGTTTCCACTCGTCTCCTCTCCCTCACTCCACGAGAACGGAAACCATGCCATTGTGTCTTCTGGAAGCCCAATTCGTATGGCAATGGTCTTTGGTTCACTTGCACGTCACCGCAGTGAAGGCCAACGGGGCGGATATGGGATAAATCCTCGTCGACAAACCGCGTACGCATACTAGTGAGAACGAAGAGGCGGAAGTGGCAGATGTGTGCACAGTCATCCTGATTCCATCTACTTATGATGATGGGTGTCTTTGTCCTCCAGGAACACCGGAGTCATGGATACCCGCCTATGCTATCTCATTGCGACGATCCAGACAAAAGACGCGACTGACGGAAGCCTCGATCTCTTTCACCATTACAGCAATCAATGACAGTACCACAAGCGAATGTTGAATGAGCAACAGGTTAGCTAGAGACGTCAAGGCATAAGCGGCATCGTCACTGACTGGTGGGCGTGGTCTGACTCTGCAATCCTTTGTTAGAGTTGCTGTGTTTTATGGTTACTCAACTACCAATATCCCAATGGCAAGGTCATTATCCATGGAGCATGACCGGAATTACGTCGATGAAAAGTCCCATGCCACATCTGGGCCGCATCGTACTCCCTTTCGGCTAGCCGATCATCCTTCTCTTCTCGAGATGGTGACCCGCAAGTAATATACCTCCTACCTTGGCATCCCCCGTGCTCGCCTTGGCACACAGCCACCACGCGATGAAAGCTTGGCCGCTTCTAGAAGGACGTTGATCCGATTGCCTAAAATTGATTACATGCATGTGGAAGACACAGCAAGGATAGCACCACATGGAAGATAAGCGACTTTCAAGCGAGCGATTGTATTGTCAGATTACGAGGCTAGGTCGAACGAATCGCATCGCCCCTATCTATCATGCGAAAAGCAACCAAAGCGTGGCTATTGTCTTGTAATGTGCAGCGGCTGCTGATCCAACTACCTGAAACTCTGCATACCTACGAGGTCTGCACATAGATTTCGGAGCTTCCAGAAGATTGGTATCCCTCGGTGGCGACGATCTGGTAGTAATGCTGACCCAAGTTCATGCCATAGCGGGACCAGGCGTTGAAGTGGTTCTGCATGTTCACGCTGCCACCAACGCGCTTCTGGGTGCGAACAGACCTGTGTGTTTGTTAGTACATGTTACATGTTCAGCCATATTGCATGCTTTCTTACCAGTACTGCTGAAAGGTCCTTGTTCCGTCAATGGAGGGCTGGTTGACACGGGTGGAGGTGGAAACGTCGTAAGTACCGCCGTCAGTCTGGAAGCTACCCTTGCGCTGAGATCCGCTGCTAGGGTTGTAGGTGCCGTAAGACTCGATCACGTAGTACTCCACAAGCGGGTTGCGGGTCCAACCGTAGACAGCCAAGTAACCGTTACCCTGAGGGTTGAAGGAACCGCCGTAGTTGATGGTGCTAGGATAAGGATCAGCAAACGATCAATCTCAGATCTTCCGGGTGACTTACCGGCCATTTCCAGGGTTCCATCCCTTGCCACCGACGAAGTTGCCTGTGTTCCTCCAGGTCACGGAGTACTTGCTGCCCTCACCCATGGTGTACTGAGCAGAACCTCCACCATCAGTCCACCAGGAGTAGAAGTAACCGTTGTGGTAGCCTTCGGAGCTGGGTGTCGACTGACGCTTCTCAAGGAGAGCAGTCACATTGCCATCGTCGCGCTCAGCGAGGAAGTCGAAGGGAGCGGCGAGCACGCTTGTGGAAGCCACAGCGGCGAGAAGGAGAGACTTGAAGGATACCATGATGAACTGAGTAGGCTGATCTGTGCTGGATGCAGTGACGATACTAAATGCGAGAAGCAGCGACCTTATATGTCTCCTTCAAAGTGGATATGAGCCTGAATCGCTGGAAGAAGTCGCATTTGGTGGTCATGAGATATCATCTCGCCTGTGTCTACATCCGTCTTGGTGTCCATGACAGTGGTGCGTTCCAGTCCTCTCATTTTCAAAAGCACGTCCAAGTGCACTGACTAGAACGGCCTAGAGACCGCAAACGGAACCGTTCAGTATCCGCCTCGGTAATCATGGCAAAGATACAAAAGTACAAAGATCCATGTCCCCTGCACAGATTCTGCACGACACTGAGAGACAATATCGCTGATCCGGGATTTACGCGCTGTCTCGACCCGGTTCACAGGACGTTAATATAAAAGTACGCCACTAAGAAAGGCAGGGAGGCCTTACCCCACACTCTTCGGATGCACACCAAGGCCTGAGAGAAACATCCGTCGAGCTAAAGTCATGTAGGTGTTGGTATTTTAGGGGTAGTGGCGCACGTGATGAAACATTTGGGCGCTGGAGGCGGGAGGCCTCGGCAAGTTCAAGATAACCACCGGATGAAAAGGAGATGCCAAGAATCATAGCAGCCGGCATATCTACTAATCCCGGTGATGCACGCCAAGTCCTCGGCGGAGATGAGGTGTGGAGTGCAGAAATGGCTTTCGAAGTCGGTGAGTCTGCAGGAGACGTTTTGTAGCACCACAGGATAGCATGACGATCGTGTTTCTGCTCGCAAATCTACTGAGGCAGTATGTTGAGAGTCTCGAGAAATTTCCAATGATCGGAGCACGCCTGTGTATCAATATACTGTCATGAACTTTCACGAGTGTTTAGCAGCATGTCGTATGATCGCCATGCTACTAGCTGAACTACCACAATACGCTACGAACCCGACTGTTGTAGTATGGAGCAACCTCACGAAGCTAGCAAAAAGCAGAAATGGATGCGCATATCGTGTGGTGCCAGATGCTATACTAAGGATACACTTGTGGCGACTTCTCTAGGCTTCCAGATCTGAAACCTCCAGGAACATGATATCAGCTGGCAAGCCGGTGGCATCAGAATAACCTTCAGTTTACCCAGTCCTATATAAGACGGTACATGGCTCAGGCTCAGTTCATCCGATGGTAATCACGGCATCATCACGGGGAGAAGGAAACATGGAGCCATGGTCAGAGACATGGGTACTTTGCCTGTATCATACTATGGCGAAAAATAGTGTTCACATTACGGCTTGTGAGCTCATGAACTTCAGCCGCTTCTCAATGACCGGATAGATCCGTGATCTTCCAGTGACAAGTCCGACTACTGTCGCCCATGGAACTGGACTTCCAGCACGTTGCGTTATTTCAATCAGACTCAGCGTCTGCCAAAATCTACTTCAAAGTAGCTTCCAGTGTCGTCTTATAGATCCACATATTGATGAGAATTTGACTGAGCTACAGGCTAGCAAGTCGACACCTACCCAGTGTACCTATGATGCCAATCGAGGCTATCTGTTGTTGCCGCGTTTCCTTCTCATTCAATCGATCCCACGCGGGATAAAGATCGACATGCTCATCCTCATCCTTTCTATCGAATCTCAGCTGAGCGGCAAAGGACGCAACAGTTGTACTTTCTGGTACAATCGTGTGGGGAAAGATGACAATCCTCAGTACACTGTATACCGGGCAGAGTAAGTCCTGCGTTTCATTTGCTGAAGATTGATAAGCCGTAGGAAAGTGGTGACCACCGCGTCTCGAGTGACACCGCCATTGTCCTCGACTTCTGGTAGTTTGAGATGGGGTGACAGGAATCTGTTGCCTATATGCGTGTGACACAACCGCATAAGTGGAGGTAAGAAGTTAGTGTAGTTTCCTATGTAGCAGTCCGCATCGCTGACAGCAAGGAAACCCAATTAGTGACAAAGAACGCGTTCTCAAGACATCTCTGTTCCACAAAAGGCCTTTACCAAACACTCAAGTGTCAAGCGCAAACCCTGCTCCTCCTTGCAACAAACCGAAATCCCAGCCGCCAACCGCACAGACTCAAATGGATGAAGTGGAAGGTCCATTGCCGTGAACAATATACCGTCAGGCGGAATACCGGATTATACAGACCGCTGGCCTCATGGGGTTGCAACTCAAGTAACCCTTCTGTTCACTTTCGTTGGCAAGCACTTTGTGATAAACACAACTAGGTCATAGCGTATAATCACATGGAAGAAATGGGAGGTTCATACATGGTTCAAAGTTCATTGCTCAAAGGCATATACTTCGAGCCTACGGGATGGCTTACGATCGCGGTCATCCACCTGGATTTGCACTCTACTGAGTATGGTATGCTCGAGGCTTACATCGACCTTGACACTTTGTTGGGCTCGGCTATGCTTGGTCTGGATAGCGATCGCACAGCATAGTGTCATTGGGAGACAGTCAAAGAATAGCGCGACTGAAAGATCATCCACAGCTACACTATCTGTGGCATTGGGGGGAGCAATAACGCAGTTACATGCTCATCTAGGGGTCCCCCAAATGAGTACTCAGCGGTCCTTTGGCTCTCCAGGTTACTACTTCTAAACCTCCCCTATTCCCAACATAGGCTCAGCTTCACAATCTGGTCAAAGAAGGCAATTTTCCAGGCGCATATCGCGTGCCTTTTGAGCAAATTGATGAGACAAAACTAGCTTATGTCTCGAGGGTACTTTTCAGACATCTGGAATTGCTGCATGAAAATCGAGGTTGAATAGCTAGAAGGCCTACAAGAGGACCCAGGATGACTTACTGCAGCGATGGAAACATCTTCTTACTGGTGAAGTACACTGGGCCATGTAGAATGGCAAATTCAAAGCCCGACTACCTAGAGGAAGATTAGAGAAACTACACACACCTTTGGTTTTGGGCCTTGTTTGGTCGTACGTCACAAACGACGTACAGTCCCGTCTGAATCCTTCAGGACATTCGACGTTCACGCCAATGCCCGCAACGGACCATACCTACCTTGGTAGTGTGGTCTCGCTACTGGCCCGCTAACGCTCCTACCCCGCTTTTCCGTGCGACACCAACGACTCCAAACGACATGGAAGATCTACGCATAAGTTCGAACAAGGCATCGAGTGATGTGCTTACATGTTTACCAGCCACGTAATCACTAGGTGTGGCTCTGGGGTTCCGATATGACCGGCCGATGATACTCCGGCTTCTACCACTATCGTTCGTCAAGTGAATGATCACGATGTCTGCGTCATCATTTACGCTCGACTGGTAGCTCATGTCTTGAGCTTCCGAGTATTGAGGAGATCTAAAGCTACTCCAAGCTCGGAGGAATCGCCTGGAAGGTCTTTGGGCCACATTCAACGACTTTGGCATTGATGTCCGGCTGCGCACGTACGCCGTTGGAAACAGTGCGGAGATATGATGGAGAGCCGGAAAAAGTTAACATCAAGCCATGGAAGCTCACACTCAGCTTAATTCATCGAATTCATTCCTCTTCTCGCCTTCGCTTTCGCCCCTTTCCGTATACGCTTCTGCAAACCGGTCCCGATCTACATTACTCACGTGACAGCAAACTTCACTGCGGATCCGCCTACCAAATTGGTACCCGAAACCCGACATCCTCCGCTATCCCAGACTAAGCTTATATCCACTACATTTGTACCTGCTATATTTGTTTCGCCATTCGCATCGCTATATTTCCTGTCGCATCACAACTATGCCTACTGCTACACGCTCTCTCGAAACGATGGTCCTACAGGCACACCGTGCGAAGGGTGTACGCTACCCAACAGCATCTCAGAAAGAATGTTTCAAGACTTGGTACTCGTACGCCCTTCGTCAAGGCGAGGTTACTAAGACTTCTCCGAAAGTCATCGAGGAGCACGCGAAGCACCTCAAAGAGATCAAGGAAGCCGCGCCAGGTGGGCGAACATATATTTAATGTATTATACCTCCCAACCAGTACCAGACCTTGACAGTAGCTGACTGGAACAAAAAGTTCGACTCACAGGTGTCTCACTCATGTTCGCGCAAATGCAACGAGCAGCCTTTCGTATTCTGCAGCCTCAAACTGGCAGATCAAATCGCTCGATCATTAATTCCTGATCCACAGATCTTACTTTTCCTTCTTCAAACCCTTCCTTGTTACTGGAAGACGTCTTATAATTTTCATTTCTGGTAGTAGACACATATACATTTTAATGATGCAATCGAGCTACTCCCCCAACCGCTATAGTCCTTGATATTGCCAATTGTGCGTAGCAGTGCAGATTACTTCTCATCGTATGTTGCTGACCTTTGCGACTCCAATGTATTGTTGATGGCAAATCGTTTCACAAGAGAAATGATTACCACAGCGTCATTGCAGCAAATAAAGTTTCAAGAACTCGCATCACTGAAACTTTGTAGGTTTCTAGACGTTCTCTTGATCATTGTAGACACCCGAGTTCGAAGCCCTTATCCTAACTCGATGCAGGGCAAATAATTGCGCATCAAGAAAAACCAGCTGTCAGAATTTCATGTCTCGTTTAGCTCATCATACAGAGCGTTTCGACTGCTATCTATCTACCTAGATCGTAATCAACATAGGAAGGGTAGAAAACCTTGTGCCAGCTCTTTGCTTCACAGCTTTGTCAATCAGCGCTTTCCTCTTTCTCTCCGACTAACTATCTAAAGCTATATCTAAACATACGCATTTTCAGTCACTGCAAAATCTTTTGCTGAGGATGTACGCTTTTATCGTCCTTTATAGTCCCTTGACAAGATGTTGTCTTGTGGGACTATGCTAGGTAGGTATAGACCAGAAGCATCATGTTTGGCCCTCACAGACAAACGATCAAAACAGGGAATAACTGGACTATTCATGGATTATCCACTGGAATCAGCGTCACTCGTTTCTTTCAGTCGCCAGTCCTTTTGGGTGAGTGCATATGAGTATTTTTGTAACAGTAGCAAAACTTCCTTTGCCGGCAGCGAAGTGATCGTGCGTCGTAAGCACACCCTTCAACGGCGAAGTGTTTTCCACGGACCAAGAATGCGGACAGACGGAAACTGGGGGTGGTAAGAGCGAAGCCTGAAGGCACCAATTCCTGGAGATGTGGTTCCCCACGCCACGAGCGGCTTGATACTATTGGGCCGAGGTTCTAACAGCGTCATGCAGGTACCCACTACAGGCGGGGTATAATTACACGCCTCATCCCAAAAGAGAGTCGTATCCCGAACAGCATGGAAAACGTCTAGAATCAAGTCGACATTAATCATTGCTTACCATACCTACGCTATTACCGTACAATTGATGATCTTCGCTACTGTGGTTACTTAAGCCTCCTTTCTGCTCCCATTGAATCGAGTACTACAGCATTACTGCTACAACCCACTCATACTTAACCCACGCATAACCACCATACCTCGCAATTACAATGGCGCCACCATCTTTTCGTGATCTTCTCGGCATGCCCGCTTCCACGGCCTCGACTAGCGACTCTGCTCTTCTTGTCATTGACGCTCAAAACGAATATGTAAGTTCTATCTCATAGCTTTCTAAAATTTGATCTTTCATCCCAAGTATTCTGAAATTTCGATTCCACCATTGCATAGACAGATTTGTTCGGGAAAGGATGCTATAATGCGTTGCAGGCCGTTCGATGCCTTTCTTGCTCACCCTCGCTTCTTGTCGACCTGCAGCATCGCTAATCCCACTCACTAGGCATCAGGTGCTCTTACCGTAACGAATGCTACGGCAAGCGGAAAGGTTATTGCCGACCTTCTCGACAAGTACCGCAAGGCCAACGGCAAGATCGTCCACATCCTACACCAAACACCGGAAGGTGCACCTGTTTTCACACCTGGCACCGACCTGGCAGAAGAATTCAAGGAGGTCAAGGCACAGGTAGGTGAGCCAGCAGGACATTTCTACTCATGTCTGCACAAGAAGAACTAAAAGCGTTCAAATTCTGACGTGCGTATCAGGACGGAGAAGAGAAGATACGGAAGAACTTCCCCGGATCATTCGAGCAAACTTCCCTCCACGAGACGCTTCAGAAGATGGGTGTCAAGAAGCTCGTACTGACTGGCTATATGGCACATGTCTGTGTGTCTACCACTGCCCGTGAGGCCTTCCAGAAGGGATACGAAGTCATTCTTGTCGAGGATGCTATTGGCGACCGCGATATTCCCGGCGTTAAGGGTGATGAGGTCACCAGAGTAGCGTTGGCAGAGCTGGCAGATGTATTTGGCACAGTCGTGAAGAGCTCCGACATCAAGTAATCGAATTGAAGCCAAGAAGTATAACCAATGAACCCTTTGAAACGACTGCCACAGAGCACGTGTGAATGATCAAGGCCCACCTAAAGCACCAACACCCCTCAGCACTGTCACAGTTTGCACGTACCTAACCCTTCCCTCTTCAACCCTGATCTCGTGGCTGTCTGGCCAAGACCCTAAGCTGTCAAACTGGCAACTGACCTGCACGCTTCCGATAGTCTCATCAATGACGTACCGTCTCATTCCATTCACTTTCTGACTTCCTCCGTGTGGTAGACTACCCCCGCAAGGATTCGTATACATGCTTCCTTCCACCCTTTCACACTGCGGACCCCAAGGAATAGTGTCGGCAGCAGTGGCATTTGTCCACATGTCGAGATATGCATCACCGATAGATCTGAGAAGGGCACGAGAAGGCTGCGATGATGCGGGAAGGGTGGACCAGGTTTCGGCGCGGATGTAGGATAAGGTCTTCGCAGCATCAAAAAACAGGTCGCCTGTTGTGGCGGCCACAGTGTCGATGGAGCTGATTGTTGATGTGTCGTTATCTGCATGGCGAATCTGTGTACCAACGACGTGCGGTTGGCTTCCAGATGTGCTGATCCACATTGTGTAGCTGGCGCATGCTGCAGTGTCGGCGGTGGAGCGGTTGAAATTGATGACAAAGGGCCTCGAAAGAAGACCGGTCGCAATAGCGGAAGCCCTGTTGTTTTGGAGGTATGTGAAGTCGGTGGATGTGAGGCTGAGAGTGCTAGGTTTACCCGCTACCTGAGCTGCTAAATACGAGTTTGCAGCCGAGAGTAGTCCTTCCCGCGTACATTCGGTTGATGATGTAGTCCCAGCGAAAAATATGACGACGGCTAGCAGCAGAAGGTAGGATCGATTGTGCATTTTGGCAGGTTTGCAAGCAAAACTCTCTCCAGGAGGCGCGTTCAGGAAACGCTGCGTTCCAGAGACGGAAACACATTGGCGTTAAATGGACCTTTCATGATATCAGACCTACAGTTAATGCGATTGCCGATGACCCCGAGATAATGGTAGTATTATGCCGGATATTGCTCCTTTTTCAAGGTTTCCATTTAACTGCATGCTTGTCAGTGGCACGCTCGAAGCGACCTAATATGCGAAGCTTTGAATAACAGAGTAAATTGGCCCTGGAAGCAAGGAGCGGTAGTTTCGGTAGTATCGTGGCTGGACAGAACCACCATCAAGCCTGTTATTCTTTAGGCAGACAGTGGTCATGATGTACCGCAGTAATTTGTGGGTTCCTCTGTGACGAGGTTTGCCCAATGAGGGGGAAGAGGCGGGGAATGGAGAACTGTGCTGCGTGTCGCGAAATTGACGCGTCCGCGACCCCACCGAACCCGTGTGAGCACGCTCCGTGGGGACCCTGTCGTCATCACTCAGAAGTCATGACGTGCCGGCAATTTCGACATTGAAGACGTGAGTACACTTGTACAGAGTGTGCAAGTATGTCTGAATTGGCTCAATTGACTTATCACTAACTCGTTACAGCATGTAGAGTTAAAGCCACCAAATGGCTCTGCTTGGCCCCACATCACGCGATGTCATCAACGCGGGTTACCTCGTCCGCTGCCCCAGCCAGCGAGAGCCCATATGCCCTTCACGACTGCATCCTCCCCGTCGCGACCTCGAAGGCTAATCTTGCCTTTTTCTAGTTGATACCATCGCAGTTCGCCGTATACTCCAACCAAAACATCTTTGAGCTCATCGTCCGGCCTGCCCTTCCACGCAGCTCCACCGCCGCCAATTTTTGTACAACAACGCTCAACTACTAGGTTCATGATCTCATGGTGTCTGGTTGGGTACGGCACTGGAGCCGGATAATGTGCAATACTCTGGCTAATGAGCACGGTATAGAGGTGCAGCAACGGAAAGTAAGACGACTCGGTTTGCCGAGAGGCTTCGATGATGTAGCGCCACGATATGTCTTCTTCGCCAATGGGTAAGCAGGCATTCGCGCGCCAAATCAGTCTGTTTGCACGTGGGTTTGTAGTCAGCCATTTCGGTAGTACAGTACCTGCGCTGGCTATCAAACGCGCAAGTCGAACCAGCGGAATGGCAAGACCAGTCGCTATATTGGGGCGGCCCAATGAGTCCCAGGATGCAGCGACGAGATTGTAGCAATCTAGGACAGAATCTTGTCTCCTGTCATCTGGCGCGTTGGTACCGAGTGCGGTGTTGATGAGGGCGGGGATGATGGCTTGGTCGAGGACGGAGGTTACTGTGAAGGCGCCGGTGGGTTCCCGCTGCCAGAGTACTTGCAAGCCAGACCATATCTTCAGCATGAGCGCATTCAGGCGTTCGGGCGGTTGGTCGCATAATGCTTGCCAGCTAGAGGCCACGTCGAAGGATTTGCGTCGTTTCAGCTTGGGGACCACTACATAACGGCAAGTTGGACAGGCGTTCGTGTTTCCCCTACCACGCTTGAGCCATTTCTTGATGCATTCATGGCCGAATATATGCTTGCAGGCAAGTGCCACAGGATGATGGGTCGCGCTAAAGTGGTCGGTGCAAATGCTGCAAGTGTCTGTGGGATGCAGTTGTGTATTGAGGAAATTGTCCATGCCTACTTCATGAGCTTGTGTAAGTCGGTAGAGACTGAGTCGAGCGACTCCATGCTAAGGGCTTGTAGCTGATAGAAACGTTGGCAACGACGCATCAGGTGCGTGAATCTGTTTGCAATCAGCGAGCGATTGTGAAGGAACAATGACATGTAAGTGTTGAATACGTGGTGAAACAACAGTAAGTTTGCGACTTCACTGCTCTCCGTTGAATTGACCCGGGGATCAACTGAAGACGCTAACTGATAACCAGGGAATCTGAGTAGCTTTCATTTTGCAACGAAGTTGTGCTATCAGGACGGAAGCTGTCTATCTGGACTGGTGATCGACTTGGTTGCATGAACTCTTGACTTTCTGGCTTTTCGATGATTACCTCTCACGACAGAAGGCTCAGATATCGAACGCTGAACACCTTCCACACTGTCAATGAGGCCTAGGGTGATCACGGCTTCCATCGCCAGCCTGGATGCTTCCACTCGAGATTAGTCACATCGCTTTCTGAGGGCAATGTGAGCTCCAGCTGCGCTTCTGCTTCCTTTTTGTCCCTCTTCTCATTGTCATGTGCCATCCATAATTTGGTACAGATCGCAAGAATAGTCCTAAAGTTTCGTGTACGGTGTAAGTATATGTCTCGTATGCAATTTGCAGAAGAATGTTGCTTACCAAGTCACTGCACAACCTAAGTTAATGCCGTTGCCGATTGCATAACGGGGAGAATCGCCAGGCAGATACGTCCAAGTCGCGATCAGAGCACCAACGTATCCGAAAAAGACGTTTGTACCAATTGCAATGCTTCGTGCGGAGTCGGATAGCACGTTTGCGCTCACTTGAGCGTTCGTCATTGCGCCTAACGAGAAACAAGTTGATGCGCAAAGGAAAACAGCCGCGTAACGCACACTCGCATTCATAGTCGCAAGGAAGATTGCGTATCCAACAGCCACGAATAATCCCGCAAGCGCAATCAAAGTCTGACGAGAGTTCATCCGCCAGCTCACGGCTGTGATCAGGATAGTGCAAATCACCCCGACAATGTATGGTGGCACTGTCAAGAGCTGTTGCTGGATAACAGACCGGCCTGGGTAGATGGTCCGAATGATGGTCGGCAAGAAAAATGAAATAGCTAAGACAGTGATACTGTCGAGCAGAAAGATGAACGATACCGCAAGTGTGACAGGATTGGAGAAGCCGCGTTTGAGCTTTGAGGCGTCGATTTTGTCAAGCAGCTCATCCTGATCGAGACGCTCAGACTTGATCCTGTCAATCACCATCCGCACTTCTTCCTCCGTCATCCAGCGTGCAGTCTGTGGACCGTCAGTCAGTGTGACGAAAGCCACCAAAGCAACAACCATGGTGACGATGCCTTCAATTGCAAATATCCTGTTGCTTGTTACCCGGCTGTCTGCAGCATTGAAGCGGCTTGCTTACATCTGCCAACCATGAAGCGAACCGACAGAGTCCAATTTTAGGATCGCCGAAGCGATCAAGCCACCGAAGGCTCCAGAGAGAGGTGCCATGGTTATCCATAACCCAAGACGAAACGTCAGCTCTGATCTTTTGTACCATCGTGAGAGGTAATAAGCACATCCAGGCATTACGCCAGTTTCGAATATACCCAATAAGAATCGAACAGCACATGCTTGGGCGCGGGTCTGTACAAAGGCTGTCGCTAAGGACATGGCACCAAAACCGAGCGAAGTGAGTGGCAAGAACCAACCAGGACCTGTTTTCGAATTAAACGCGAGCTAAGGAGTGTTGACGTAAAGCATACCGATCAGTTTGCAGCAAAGTGCCGCTGGTATCTCAAAGACAACATAAGACACATAAAACACCGACAACAGTATGTTGTAATCATAGCCTTCAAGCCCAAGATCCTTTTCTAGCCCAGCGAGACGGGCGTTACCTGTTTCCATTAGTCGATTGGTAGACTCGATATACGCAAGAGGAAGTTACCAATATTCGTGCGGTCGATGAAACACATGAGGTACAGCAAGATAACAGTAGGCAGAACAAAGAGATCGATTCTTACAAGCAGCCTTCTCTCACGGCGGCGCGTCGGCTCATTCGGATTCGTGTCATCGTGTCCCACGTCAACTCTCCTGGTTACTTCTCCGGCATTCTTCCCGTTCATATCCGCGAAATCTAGAACAATTTCCAAGGGAGAAAGAGATTTGGAAGCGATAGGGAAGCTCTCGCTATCAAGGCGGGGTATCTGCTTTGAAGAAACCAATACCGGCTTGCATGTCATCTGCGGCGGCGACTGCAGATCATGGTGCTACAGACCAGGGCTAGCTGCTAGCTGCAACGGGACTAGTGACGAATGAGGCATCTAGAAGAACCGTCCAGCAAACCTCGCGACATCCTCATCACTGCTATGCACCTAAGCTAAAACAACTCGGCACAATCACAAGATGTTCATTCCGCACTGCGTTCCTGCTAAAATCATAAAAGGGAGATCGTCACAAGCTCCGGCTCAGGGCGCACACCTTTCATTCAGCCTGGTCGACGGGACGCTCACTAAGCAGCATTTTGCGTCCTAGAACATAGTTCGTTATGCTAGCAATCCTCTTCAGAATTCACAAAAAGGCGTCGATGCTGAGACTTCAAGCTTGCAAGCTTTGTTTTCACCACGAAGCGAGTCTGCACAGCATGCACAACGCTCACGGTCATATAAGTCACATGCTCGCTACCAGCAGATAATTCTGGATCTTATCTTCTTCTGCGAAAGCCGATGCTATCGGTTAGGAAAACCCTTGCA
Source organism: Alternaria burnsii (assembly GCF_013036055.1). NCBI lineage: Eukaryota > Fungi > Ascomycota > Dothideomycetes > Pleosporales > Pleosporaceae > Alternaria > Alternaria burnsii. The sequence goes on along the minus strand of NW_024066114.1, from coordinate 448,894 downwards.
GAATTAGCTCGAGTTTATTCGTGGACCATTATCTAGCTGCAACATGAAGGGCGGACAGAGATTCATGTGGTGGGCGTTGCTTGAGCGAAGAACCTTGTAGATGTTTCTTCTACATCTAAGCTTGGTAGTCTATAATATTGCGACTACAAGGTTCATTCAAGCTAATTTTCGGGAACCTAGAATGATCGACCAGAGTTTACTTGCACGAGTGTAAACGGCGGTATAGCATGTTAAGTTGGTCAGAACGCAGTCATCAAGCTTGTAAAACTCATTTCAGTCATATTTCCACAAATAGGCTGTTACTGTGGTACAAGTGAGTCACATTACTTATATTGAAATCCGCTGTAGATGGAACGGGCGAGCGAGACTATTCCATTAGTATGAGCGAGCACCTTGGTAACGTACTGACAGTACACTATGATTTGCCCAGACGGCGTATACTTATTGCGGTACATGCGATAAGAGGACTCTCTGATAGGCCTGAATTCTTGTTAGGAGGGTGTACCATCGCAGTCGTGATTTTTTTGACTGGCAAATATCTTTTTGTTAAACCAAATTGGCATTAGACAAAATGTAAGTGGCTCACCACCATGGGAAAGACTGGAACCATGGTTTTCGATATCAGGGAGATAATATATGGGTTTCATTTCTAAAAAGAGACGCAGCATTAGCACTTCTCATTCATCACATCCCAAGAGTATTGTTCAAGAATTTCTCACCAAAAAAAGAATGTGTCTACTCTACAACTACATTTAAGTTACATCCAAGCCCTGTCCAAGCCTCATCCGTAAGAAACACGAAATAGACCATGTCAAGCATTTTCAGCAAGATATTCGCCTTCTTCTCTTGGCAAAAGCCACCACCACCCACCTTCCGCATTACCGCACTCGTTGCACCCGCAACATCAGAACAGTACCGCTCCAACTCCAGCTTCTCACACGCTGATCTACTCGGTATCGAAGAAACAATCACATTCGATGTTGACTGCGACGTAATTCCGGAGCAGATCCGCTGTAGCTGCCTCACGTCCGGAAACGAATGCACCGCAAAATACCTAGAGGAACATTATGTGATGGAATGGGCTGCTGGTAGTATCATGGAGTATGAGGAGGTGGAAATTAGAGGCGAATTAGTGAGGAGGGAGAAAAGAGGACGACCTAGAATTTGGGAAGGATGGTGCAAAGATGGTGGGATGGTTTATTTGGGGCCAACGGAGAGAATGAGGTGTATTGAGGGTTACGACGAGCATCTCAGAGAGCAGGCGAAGATAGACGGAGCCAGGAGGACGAATAGTTGCGAATGATTCTGCAACTTGGTATCATTGTGCTGTGCATAGGCAAGCCGGGATGTTCGCGGTACCTATGTACCTAGTGTCAGTGTATCGTCATTATCACCGACCAAACATTGACGATCGTCTTACACAACGGTTTCGTTTGTCTCCAATAACCCTTTTCACACCGCGCGTCACGCGCGAACTCTGACTTCACAAAGTCTTTGTTCATCAAACACACACTCGATCTAAGCCACTTCTTCTTTATCACTTCTCGTACTGACGCCCCCAGGACTGCGCCACTTCATTTCGCGCAAAGCCTCAGGCGTTAATCGGTTGCTTGCATATATTGAAATCGGCTGAGTCAAGGCCACGGTGCGAAATTGAATATGTCGGTACCTTACTTTGATCCTTTAGGCGAGACAGGTAAGAGCTCAGGGTCGGTGAGAGGCTCGCATGTTGACTCCAGTTCAGAACCAAACAACACACGCTATACCCTGACAGTCGTGGTACCACCCAGACCACCGTCACGCTGGCTGCCCAGCATATTCAAGAATAAGCCATCTACCCACTCAAGCAATGCTGGCGCACACAAGCTGCCCGTATCGGATAACAACCCCCACCTCGACCTTTTTGAATTCAAAGACATCGGTGCTCTGGCCACCAAGACCATCACCATCATGAGTGCATGGTTTCCAGCTGAAATGAGGTGTGCGCATGTTCAAAAGGGACTGCTGTGTGGAGAACGCTGCTACTTTCTTGAGAAAGGCGGAGATGTGACAAGGTGGTGGTGTAAAAGGGAAGATTGTGAAGGACATGTGTACTGCGGACGAGTCATGACAGATGACAGAGGAAGATGTTGTTTTGGTAAGAAGGGAGGAAGAATGGTATGCTTGGAAAGGTGATCAAAGGTTATGCCCTTGACGAATATCTTCGAACACGAATTCAATGAGCAATAATGTAATAAGATGGTATTATAGTAGTGCGTACTAGGCGACGATGCGCAAGTATGTATAGGGTATTCGCTGAATCAAAACTTGTTCGAGATGCACGGAAAGCACTAAAGAATTCGCTCCGAAATCTTTACAGGAAGAAAGCAGCAACAGCGGCACCAAGACCGGCCAATGCCGGGACTTGGATCATCTGAGCAGCACCGGTGGCTTGCTCGGCAGAGCTGGAAGTTGGAGAAGCTCCGGAGCTGGCAGCAGACTCTGAGTCGGAAGTGGTGGCAGTGGCGGATTTAGAAGCTACAGAGGTCATGGCAGAGCGAGATGCTGTTGCAGAAGCGCTATCAGCGGACACTGACGCTGCTGCAGTCGCACTCGGAAGCGAATCGTCGCCTTCTGTGATAGTGAGGGGGATCATGGCGAAGTATCCATCGGGCAATACCATAGAGGTTTGAAGGGCAGCGTCCGCACCATCGGGGCAGAGGTCGGAGTAATCGGCGTCGGCGCACACAGAGCTCATCGCCTCATCGAGGCCCTTGGTAGTCATGGTGCAAGATGCTGATGCCTCATCGGTGTTCTTGCGTGAGCATTCGCCGGAGATTGTCACAGTTACGCCGTAGGTTGAAGCCGCTGCCTCGAAACCGTAGTAGGTATTGCCTCCAACAGTGATTGTCGCTGGAACATCGGCCTAATTGCAACGAATCAGTGAATGTCGTCGATAGCTTCAAGTCGTTACTAATTACCATTACATCCTCCATAGTGGCACCTGGGACATCCAAAGACAAGGTAGTGCGGTCATCGTTGACATTGATAACGGCACCTTCGTATGAGACATCGCCATCCGACAGACCCGGCAACCACATGGAAGTGGTTGTTGTAGCCGCAGCAGACGAAGCAAAAAGCGCCAGAGACAAAAGCTTAGACATTGCGATGTAGAAGGATGAGTATCAAGTCCAAGTGTTGGAACTGTTGTAAAGAACGAAAGACAGTAACGAGTGATGCTTGACAATGCAATGAAGACTCTTTGGCTGTGGGATATCCAGTCTACTTATTGGGGAGATTTGATGGCTGATCGCCTAACTGACAGCGCATGATGCGGGAGGCCTAACCCGTGCTGGCCCCCTGAAAACTATACGAGCCGCCTTTCCAGGCACACCGGTATCTGATGTGGTCTAGTTGCAGTCTATTTACGCGACTGTTGCCTGAAAGAAATTGCTTGTAAATTCTCCGCATCTGCTTGGGTGGAGCGAGGCATACTGTGGAGTGACGTTGATACCTAGGGAAGCCAAAAGCACGTACAGAGCCACGGTATGATGGTTTCAAGTTCCCATAATCATTCTGCAACACAGACTTATGGAGTAAGGCTTGGTTTGCCCATTTCTTATTTCTTATGTCTGCTGTCTTGATGTATCGGTGGTAAATGGCCTGTCAAAACTCCGCGCGCAAAAATTGACAAGCAACAAAGTTTGTGGCTTGGATCTTGTGGTCCATGCGTGTTTCGGAAGGCGCTCTCTGCGCCATTGGTAGCCATGTTAGCGAGACGGTAAGCAGGATCCTAACTGCCAGTCCTATGGACTTGGGGCGTTTGAGTAGGTCGCAACTTCCGAGGGCGTGCTGAGAGAAGCGTCTTGCAGATGTGGGTGAGCATTGAAGACTGGAAGAAAGCGCATGCACCAAGCGCCGCTGACATAATGAGAATTTCCACCTTCGTGAGCATACAAGTTTTCGGCACGACAAGCACAGAGACCACGTTCGACAAAGCAACGTTCAAATTACAACACAATAAGGGGTATCGCGCTCGAACAAACAATATAACGCAACACAAACGCCATCCCTGTGCCTCCCTGCCATGCCATCCAGGTAGAACAAGCCTGTCAGCCTAATACACCAACACCTCTATCCGCCGTCGTTCTCACGCCGTTCGCCGTTGTTTCCAAAGCTAAAGTTGCCGTAACTACTCGGTGTATGCGCATGGATATCGGGTCCAAAATCGTCAGGAAGACTTTCGTAGGAGTATCAGTCTTTTCTCCATCAGGCGCGAACCGTTTCATAAACAACCATCTTAGGAGTGTTCCTGATGGTACTGGGCGCCACGGCGCATACCACTCGAGAAGTTGTAGTCATCATCGTCGTCGTCTCTTGCGCGAAGGAGCTCCTTTGACCAACCCTGGAAGGGCTTTTTGAGCGCCGCTCGCAAGGACGAGGGAGTCGCAATCGCATGGTGTTGGCTCAACGACGAACTCTCGACTGGCGCTGTCACAGAAGAGCTGCGACTCGATGGCTTAGAGGTTTGTGCGACCATGTTGAAAGTTTAGGTGAGGCTAAGATTCGACGATTCGATGTATTGGAAGAATGTAAGTATGATAGGAATATTGATAGTTGCTAATGTTTGCTTGATCGATGAGCGACTTGCTTCAGGCTGCTGGTAACGGCCTACTATATACTCCTGTTGTCGCAAAGTCGAAACCCATCGGTCCCAACAATTGTACCGCCGAGCCATCGCCGAAGAGCCTCACTCGAAAAGACAACAATTCTTGATAAAGATGACCCACTGAATTCATACATATTCCAGACTCTGGTCATGGTGATTGGTCGAAAATTTGACTTTCTCGATTTAGTCGGAACGAATTACTGAGTCTGTGGCAATTCGGTCACAACTCGGATTTTCGGAGATGATCGGGGAAGCTGGAATCGGGGTACTTCGGAATGCACCAGTCTTAGAAGTATTGCCAAGGACACCAGACAATCGCAAGCTCGTCAAGACATGGCCAATTGGGGATCAAGCATTCGTCTTCTCTACTCTACACAGGTTTGAGTTTTTTTTTTAAGAAAAAAAAGTCGATAGATAGATCCGCCTTAACGACCTTTACCCACAGGCACACCTGCCGCAATGATCATTCGCGACCGCTTAAACAGATTCAGTCATCTGACGATAAACTCATAATACAACTGTGGGAGACTATCTTTCTGGACCGCTCTTAGCCTCGTCGTTAGGCATGAGTACCAGATGTGCATACCCTAATCGCTCATTGCGATGATTGCCGCTATCCGTCTCATAGCACCTGAAAATTGTGCTAGGTCTTGCTGTGCCAGATCGTTGGTAGTTGTAGCTGTACGCTGCGCGGTGGTAAGGGCCCTTCGTATATTCGACAGTTCGAGTTTCCTTATGTCGTCAGTCGAGTCGTCTTCTTCCTGCTTTGCTTGCTTGATCTTATCCGCGATTCGATCCATTTGGAGTAACGACTCCTCGATCACGGTGTTATATCTTTCAACGAGAGATTGTAATAACTCTAGGTATGTATACAACTCTTTGGATTGTGCACTCAAGATAAACTTAGTACGACACATGGGGCAGGTTGCGTCTTCATCTTTGTGAAGCTTTGTGTGCAGCCAAACATATAGGCAGAGTTTGTGGAAGACATGAGGCGATAGACATGTCTTGGTCTGGACTATGGCCCTAGAAGAAATAGAGGACGATTGGTTGACAATATTCGACGGATCGGCCTCCTCGTCGCAACCGCAAATGTCGCATTCTTTACCGTGCACGACGTAATAATCTTCCTGGAGGTCATCTACACTTTCATAAAAAAACATGCTCAGACTCAGGCCGGTTGCAGTATCGTCGGGCATGTCGAGTATGATCGAAGATTGGTCGAGCTGTAGGGTCGCAGGCTACAGGTGTACGTTGAGAAGAAAGGGTTGGCAATGTTAATAAACGAACTTCGTAACGTGTGTGAAAAATGTAAGTCACGGCTGTGGACATTCTCTAGGCTGCCATTTCACCTCTGCCAGACCTTCCAAGATACAGTGTTCATACAAATAAGCCCCTAGCCTTTGACACATATCTACCGGAGCTCGGGACATCCAATAAGACTCGAGTAATTCACAAGTAGTCTTCGATATCACTTTCCATATTCGGTGCCTCCTGTAGTCTCAGCGCAGGATCGACCTCTGAGAAAAGCCATAGAGCTTTACTAGAACGACGACCTACAGACGACAGCTGGATTTTGGATTTCAACTCACCGGCATATCTACTGCTTATAGAAGTCTTTCTTCTAGACCAACCAAACCATAACTTGTAGGCGCAACGAAATAATAGGTTTGCACCAACACCTCTACAAAGGAACGTGGCGAGAAGTTAACACGCTCGATCGACAAGAAAAATGCAAAGGACTCTGGTTCGCGATATTGAAGTGGATTGAATGTGATGCGCATCTTTCTGCACTGAGCAAAGTTTGAATGAACAAATGCCATAACAACGGAAAATTGTCCTTGTGAAAGAGTAACTAGCGAGAGGTAAGATTGCACGACATAATGCTTGCGCTGCGTAGTTCCACCGCTCATACGTCACCTCTGTACATCCTATCCGACTCCTTGAACGTCCCATGAAATCCGAAGCTCATCGGACCCGCCATCTCTGCTCTTCCCATCTCCGTCAAATCCTTCGCCCTCAGTACGAGTAAGTAGCTTTTTTCCGCATACCCATCCAAAACCACACTCAGCAACACGCCGTCATCTTCCTCCATGCCTTCCGGGTCGGCAATGAAGATGGCTTCACCAGGCGTGTGACCCTCTTCTTCCCAATATTTGACTTCTTGAGTCTTGTTGTCGAACTTGACGAGGCCGTCGAAAAAGGAAGATTTGAGACGGTCAGCGCAACCGTATGTGTAGCGGTGGCGTCGTGTTAGATATGCAGGGTTCAACGTGGGCAACTCCATCGACTTGAACTTCTCAGCCTGGAACAAGAGCTCAGCGGGCATGGGAGTAGGGACACCAGCGTCAATGCTGGGAAGACGAAATTGTGCCTGCATCGGTAAAGCTGTCATACGCTTCTCACCTTCGTACTCGCCCGTGTCGATGGAAGAGATGAGATTATCGTAGTAGAAGCGCTTGACAACATCAAGGTTCTCGAACATGCTGAGCTCGGTGATGATGTCTGTTTTGGTGGGATCAGAAGCTGACGGTTCTTCCCAAGCGTTGATACTGTGGAAGCAGAAGAATGCTTTGCTTTCGTACGTTGCTATGAGTCCTTTGCCCTGTCGCCGATCGACGACGTACCACGTAGCTTTGGTATTTGGGTCGAAGGGTGCCATGGCATCAATGACGTTTTTGTGGTACATGAGCGAAATGCCACCCCATGTGATATGGCTGTTCCAGACACAGAGAACGACGTAATTCTCTGTTAGAAACAATGAGTGGATGTATGCAGGCGTTCCATGGAAGGTGGCGAGGATGTCTGTCTCGCCAGACGATGCTGAAACACGAAAGATGCGGTAGGTGCTCTTATAACCAAATTCCAGGTTGAAGTTGAACATGTCACCAGTCTTGGGGTCAGACTTGGCATGAGCAGCGGAGAAGGGCCCTTTCAGTTCTGGATGGAGAGATTTCTGGCGAGCGTAGCCCCGTGGTTCCAAAGTTTCAGGGTCGATCTGCTTGACCTCGTGAGAATCCGTTTTAACATGTAAAGTGTCGATGCCGTTGGTGTGATTGTTTGTTGTAGGTCTCGTAGCTCCAGGCAGTTTGTCACCTCCTGGCATATTGATTGACAAGGTAACACCGACGTTATGTTCGCTTGGTATTGATACGAACATGCTCATAACTTTGCTAAAGAAGCTTTCGCATAGATCTGAATGCTTTGGGCCGAACGTGGTACTGTCGAGTCTGCCGTTCTTACGGACCATCTCAAGGTATTCATCTACTGTGCGTCGAGAGCGGTATGTAACCTTCGGTGGACTGTCCGCAAGGGGAGTGGCGTCTATTTGGAAGCGATGAACACACGAGAACCCATCGAACCAATGCTTTGCCGCCCAGACCTTTCCGTCGTCTGTCTTTGCCTTGTAGCCGAGCGGCCCTGTTCGGTAAAGTACACCCGCAGCATATTTGGGGATGGTGCCCTTGACAATGAGTGAAACGGGTTCGTTCTCTTCGTAGTTCGTGTCGAAGCCTGCCGTGTTAGGCCAGACATCTGTTGTGGCGACGACCATGCTGATGTTCAATTTCCCTACCGTACTGCGCGTGCGTGCGTGGTAACACAGAAGATTAGGTGTCTTACGGTGCCTTGAGGGAGGTTGGGGAGGGTCGTAGAGAGTACTGAAGCTTAGCTCGATCGTAGGGTCAGAGAGGTGGCAACGAGGCAAATAAAGCAAGTGCAAAGAGAGAGCAATAAATAGGCAGGTGCAGCTTGAAACTTTTCCAGACTGGGAGACCTAGCTACAAAGAGTTGATTAACCTTATTGAGTAGCTTGGCTAGAGATATAGAGGAGATTATACGTTTTAGCTTCCTCGAACGCAGCTGACAGTGCGGATAGCCTTATATGCGGGGCGGCCCCGGCTCAACCTTTCCGTACGTATCATGAACGCGGTGAAATCACAGTCGCAATACATTCCTCAAGACAACGTTGCTGGTGGCTTGAAAGGCTAAGGGAACTCGATACTTGGTCAGGAAATAACGATCGCTCACACTTCTTCGCTACTGCATAGAACAGGACAAATAGACACCCCATTTTCTTCGCGACTGGGAGCAAATCTCTAAGAAGATTGGATTTAGCCGGACCCCATGTCCTTCTTTCACGTGCAAATCTATACAATGTGGTTGTTACACTATTTGAACTCCTATCTTTCACACCCATGCGGGGTTTCACGGATCCAGGCCCCAGGTCTGGTCGGTGATGAGATCAGATCGACCATATAGAAACCGTGAGGAGACGACAGGCGTAGAGAATCAGGTTTTCATTGCGCGGACTTCTCCAGGCGTCGTTTCATGCTGACCTAGAAGCCCCGTATGGGTTGATAGTTGACCCACACCTTACGTGCGTAGGTTAAATAATGCGCATTTCGCAAGATACTCCCTATGGAGATGCCGACGCTTAGCAGCTATGCTTGGTCATTGCTTTGTTGACATTCTCTGCTGCAAGATCAGAAAGGTTGTATGAAAATTATGGAAGAGAGAATAAGCAGGATATGCGAAATAGTCATGAAGACATTCCAAGCGACACTTCAGGCGGAGAGATGCCTGATCGCCGAAGATGTAAGCTAGCACCAACGCAGCACTAGCTCTCAGCCCTATGGCGGGCTTTGGCAGTTGCATCATCAATTTGGACTCAACATGGTCTTTCGCACGAATCACATCTTCGACGCCACAACCACCATTATCATTGCACAACCCGCGGCCAGTCCAAAGATTTCAGAAGTCACTCCGCCTTTACATGGACCGTTAGCGGCTGTCAACTACTGCCGAACGGCCACCGCGCGCGAAAAACCCCACTCCAATCTCTTGACCAAACACTTGCTCGACTCACAAACCTCGTCTAAACAAGCACAAACGTCCGCCAACATGGGAGCCATAATATCTCTTCCTTTCACAGTTCTCAACCTCCTCCTACCATTCACGCGATCTGGCACACCTCTGTCGCAAGATCTCTTACATACAGCAGTCCTATGCGGCACATTATATTTTGCCCCACAAATAGGCGAATGGTACAATGCGCAACGGCAAGCAGCAGGGGCAGGGTCAGGTCAAAGGGAAGACAATGAAGATGCGAATCGCGCAGTTGAGCCAGCGGGTAGAAATCAAGAAGATGCACAAGAACAAGAACAGGGCGAACAACTCCCCCTAGACGAGCGTCTGGTCCTGCAAGACGACGGCACAGAAGCCGCGCGACCACCTCGAGCACCCACACCACCGCCTCACCAGGCCCACGTTGAAGACCTTCCTGAACTTCACCATGCCCAACGACACAATCACGAAGAACGAGAAGTCCAACTACCCGACGATGCCTTCGCTCCCGGCCCCGCAAACCCCCCACCACAACAGAACGCGAACCGCCCACCCCCAACCCAACGAGTAGTTGGCACCAAGAAAGCCAAATCGCTTGCTCGAAAAGACCAACAGCGCGCCTACAATGAGTGGCTCCGCTCCGAAGCTGAAATGCGGCGCCTCCAAGAAGCCGAAGGCCGCGAGGAACGCGAGGCAGCTTCTGCAGCAGAAAAGGCTCGCCGAGCAGCCGTAGAAGAAGAAATTCGGGAAAGAGCGAGACAAGAACGGGAGGAACGAAAAGCAGAGGAGAAGAGGGAGGCCGAGCTGGAGGCTGCGAGAAGGGAACGGGTAATTGCATTTGTGAGGGACAAGATGAGGCAGAAGGGCGCCGTTGATCTCGTGGATGCGGCGTGGAATGAGGGCAAGGACAGGCTCTGGGTTGAAAGATTGGTCAAAGCAAGCGGGCTTATGCAGCAACTGCAGAAGGAAGGGGGGCATGTTATGATTACGGGGCAAGATTGGCTTGTCAGGATCGATGGCGATGTCATGGAGAGAGCTTATGCGGAGGCTGAGCAACTTGGAGAGAGAAGTGGCGGTAAAGTCAGCTTCGAAGAGTTTGGAGGGATAGTAGAGAGGACGGTCTTGGGCAGGGCGGCCGCTTAGACATGTACCCAACGTTGAGCACGATATACAGGTAGTAAGTGTAGACATAAGATACCCATAGATGATTCTGAATAATACACTCGAGTCTATCAACATGGCATGCACGGCGAGCGCCATGGCGGTGCCAATGGAGTGAATCTTCACTGCTGTCGAGATGCCTTCAAACAGCGAATCTGGTCTCTTCCAGCCAGTCTGTGACCATCAACATCACCTCGCACGCAACAACGGCTCATCTGAACGTGGTATCGTATTGTCCATTTTTGTCATGCAACCATGAAAGAGGTCTTATTCGCCTAGGAAAGCCATGCCATGCATAAGATCCCTCATCCCGTCCGATCAAAATACGACCAGAACAGCCATTCGAAAGAACTCCTCCCAGAGACACCATGCACACCCATACAAAGAACGCACGCCTTTATCGGTTGGACTTGGCGACACGCTCGAGCTCATCCTTCTTCTTGATGGCGTACGAGTTGCTGCTTCCCTTGGCAGCGTTGATCAGCTCCTCAGCAAGGCACTCGGCAATGCTCTTGACGTTGCGGAAAGAGGCCTCACGGGCACCGATGGTGAGGAGGGAGATACCCTGGTTGACACGGCGGAGGGGAGAAACATCGACGGCCTGGCGACGGACGGTACCGGCGGAACCGATACGGGTGGAGTCTTCACGGGGACCGCAGTTGACGATGGCATCGACGGCGACCTGGATGGGGTTCTGGTCGGTCATGATGTGGATCTACGATTGTCAGCCATCTCCTTGGGGGCATTGCATGCCACTTTCGCGATTCGAAAATCTGGCAGGTCATAGACGTACGATCTCGAAAGCGTGAGCAACGATACGGACAGCCATGAGCTTCTTTCCGTTGTTGCGGCCGTTCATCATGAGCGAGTTGGTGAGACGCTCAATGATGGGGCACTGGGCCTTCCTGAACCGCTTGACGGCATATCGGCCGGCGGAGTGTGAGATGTAGACAGGCGAGCGGATCTGGATGTAGTCGCTGCGGCTTCAGTTAGCCGAAGGTCTCGCAGCGCAATACAAAGTATCCAATGCCACCATTGTCCCTTTATGTAGGTATGCGGCGCGATATCGTGGGGGAAACGTACGTCAATGAGATGTCGCGGACCTCAACCTCCTCGTAGGACCACTGCGAGCTGTTAGTTTTGTGCGTGTGAGCGGAAATCGCAATGCGCCTGCCTTGTTGAACAGCTTAACGCTGCCCTGCTCGTCGGTGACATCCTTGGGAAGGATGTTGATACCGGTGGGGTTCTCGACCTCGATTTCTCCGTTGTCAGACATGATTGCGGTTGTCGGTGTGGGAGGGAGAGAGAGGGATGGGCGTCAAAGTTCGTAGTCGCTGTCGATGAATACTGAAGTCAGTCCTTGGACTGGTGGGCATCGAATTTCGAGCTCGCTTGGTCCGCCAATGGTGCGCTAGTGGGGCTTGGCGGCGTTGCACGCGTGCCGACCATCTCCTCCTCCACGGCTTCTTGTGCAAGGAACATCACTCTTTTGATTTATTGTCACATGCAGGCCATGCAGGCACATGCCCACAACTAAGTCAATAGTTCTTGCCGCCACAGCATTTGCATACATTCCACAACCAATACATTATAAAAGCTTGAATGCTAAGAGCGGAAGATGACCATACTGAATTACAATATCATAAGAACTAGCAAAAAGCACAACTGTGGTATATAACGCAGTCACTGCCCGTCCAAAGCCAACCATGCATGCATGTAAACCAGACGCCAGGTAAAATTCAAAATGCAGCAAGAGCCTCCAACGCCATGCAATGCCGCTAAGCGCAAGGTAAAGTCGCAACAGGGAAAATCAATAGTATCACGACTCTCGCGGCGCTCTCGTCAGCAAAGCAGCCACCAATCACTCTCTGAAACTTCCTCTCTGGAATGCTCATCTCAGCTTTCGCGATACACTGCGGACGCGGGTCACGGGTGCACTGATGTCTCTACGATCCTTCGCGCCCTCGACCATCTGCTTCATTGGCGTTCCGTGACCAGCGGCCATGCTTCTAGCACGTCCCCTACGTTCACGAATGGCTGCGAGGGCGGCTTCGCGGTCGATGCCTAGCTTGTTGAGTGACAGTTCACCTAAGACAGGTGTCTGTGTATTAGCCGCAGCATGTGCGACGGTCGAAGGAGTCATAGGCCCCCGACCTGGCTTGAATGCTGGAGTGGCAGGAGAGAAGTGAAGAGGGATGGTAGTGGTGGTGGTGATTGTGCGAGTGAGGTATGGTGTTGCTGGACCGGTAGGCTCCCGGTCTGGCGTCGGTGGTGACATGTCCTCATCTTCACTGTCATCCACGGCATCTTCATGGATACTGATGTCTACAGCCTTGCTCTCCCTGCGAGCAGGAAGGACAAAGTCTACCCTAGACGCTGGACGAGACTGTGGTAGCGACACTTCAGTAGGAATGACTGAGTTGCGCATGTGTGCCACCTCCATCGGTGCATCAATCATCTCCACCGCAGGCGTTGGTTCTGCAGGTGTTGCCAAGTCTGCTGATGGGCGCGACTTCATCGGGGAGGGGACAGAGCGGAAGGTTCCTGTGTCAGGAGAGAAGGCGACAACGGTCTCTGGTTCCTCAGCCTCTGTCTTGACTGCGACGTCCTCTGGCGGTGTGATGGGTCGCTCGTTTTCAACAGACTCTTGCTTGATCGCTACGTCTTCCATAACTTCGTCTCCGTGGTTGCTAGGCGGAGGTGTGGAGATGGGTAGCGAGACCTTGATGCGCTGCATCTCATCTTCCAGAGAATTGTCGTGGATGTATTGCTTTCCACTGTTCTCAGCAATGCGGCAAGAACAGCATTGGAACTGGCATTCCATCTTCATGAAGTCGATCTGTTCCTCAGCGCGCTCTCGGGCACGCCTCTCTGCTGCCAGCTCCTGCTGAACAAAGCGCAGATCAATTGCGTTCTTTTTTGGAGACACGTTTTCCTTGTCGTCATCTTCACGCGAGAGGTTACGTGGCTTGCGTGGTGATCGAACGGGTGACGCGAATTCATCGGTCTCTTCTGCATCGGCGGATGGGAGTGGAATTTGGCCTTCGGCAGCGATACGCAAGACTTCCTCCTCTTTTAAGCTTGTCTTAAGAGCATCGCGTTCTCCTTCTACCAAGCCTAGCTTTTCTTTGAGTGCCTGCACTTCTTCGTTCAGTCGGTTGGAGACAGTCTCGATCTCAAGTTGCAGATTGTACACGTCGTTCTTGTACTTGGCAGCTTCGTCGGTCTTGAACTTAACATCCGACTCGGCCCGCTGCAAGCTACGCTGAAGCCCCTGCATCTTAGACTGGAGCTGTGGTATCATGGCAGAAGTCCGTAGCTTCTCGTTGTTGGCTTCCATGAAGTCCTTCTTGGCGTGACGATATTTGCCCTCATAAACTTGGCTACGGCGCTCTGCTTCCACCTGAAACCCATTAGTAGCTGACATGGAGATGCAAAGGTATGATAGACTTACCGCTCTGGCTCGATCACCCCTCCACTTCTCTTCATTTTCCTTAAAAATCTTCTCCCATTTCTTGATGGCAGCCTTGCTCGCCTCGCGCTCCTTCTCGTATCGTTCCTTGGTGATAGCCTCTCCGAGAGAACCACTCGCGTGTTCGAGTTCGTTCTTCAGCTCGTCGATGCGGATGTCGCGTCGGCTCAGAGCCATTTCCTGTTCTCGTTCCTTCTTGGCATGTTCTTTTTCAATTTTGTTCAACTTCTCGGCATGTCGTATTCTCTCCTTGTCGAGCAGGTCTTTGAACCGCTTGCATGCTTCTCTTGGGTCCTTAACCTCGAGGTTCTCGAACATGCCGGTAAGTGCTGTAACGGAGACATCAGAGTCGGTCCGGCGGTGTGTGTGTCGTAGCGGCGAGTGAGGACGGAGGTTTGGCGTAGATGGTGACAGGACCGGAGACGATCCTCTGGAGTCGCCAAAGGGAGATCTTGAGCCTGCACCGCGGTCGGGGCTGGCGGGAAAGATGGGCATCCCAGGCGAGAAGGGAGCCTTGTTGGGCGAGAGAGGAGGAGGGGGATCCATTGGGACCGGGGATTCTTTGAGGCGCGCCAACTTGACGGTTGGGGAGGGTTATGTATGTTGTTGAGGGGTAGCACCTGCTATGAGTCTGGTTTGGACTTTGGTAGTCTAAGGAAGTTGTGCAGCACGTCTATGTAATGTGCGATGGTGCGAGCTCAGACGATAAATGTAAATAGCGCTAGCCAGCAACGCGACGCCACTTCCCTGCACCATGGCAACCCGCACGGACCAGTCTGATCCGCGAACCCCACGTCATATTGTTTGACCGTTTCGACAAGCTGGGGGTGGCCCCTGTGGTGTAACAACGGTCAAATGCTACATGTGAGGAGGCGCCTTCTACTGGCAACGCAAGACGTCATGTTGGAGGCAGTCACTTTGCTGTAATTCACAACACGTACATCTCACCTACGACGTAGATAAACAGACCGTCTTCGTGGAACATAATCGGGAAAGCGAATGTGAGTGTATTGAGTAGGCTTCCTTAAGACCATGACAAACCCCATCAACCATAACATTACCTCGATAGCAATATGGGAAATAAATGAAACACCGCGAGCGCTCCTCTCTCACGCCTATTGCAGCTCCTGCCGTCGCTCCCCGTCTTCATGTCAGACGCTCATGTAAGCGACTCCGTTTGGCGCTATGCCATATTCTCCAGTCGATTGAGCAGGCGTAGCAACCACATCCGGGGTTGTGGGTAATGACACGGCGCTAGTGATCATAGTACCAGGCGTAGCTGAAGAACCTGAAGTGAAGTTAGCATACAAGCTATTCTGGACAAAAGCAACCAGATCACACACCGGATAGTACAGCGCTAATTGGACATGGTGTCTGTGTAGCGTTGGATGAAGTGTACTGAATATTCATGGTTCCTAGTACCGACGGAAGAGGCGAGCTGGGAGCATAGACTTCTACTGTAGAGCTCCCCGCCAGAGTAGAAGTTGCAGGGTAAACGGCAGAGTCTGTGCGATGTCAGATGTGTTGGGTCATATCTATCCCTGGCGGGCGGATTGACGAACCCAATGTATTGGAGATGTAGATACTGTTTTCCATTGCATAAGTCGTGGCGTTGCTATGCGGCATGTACTCTGTTCCATGAGCTGGTGATCTAGTATACCCTGTCGAGATTGGTATGTAGGCTGTTGGTACCGTGCCTGTCGCATACGTATTGTGCGATACTTGTGTTCCTTGGAGAGTGAGCGAAGCAGTGGGATAGGGCGCTACGGATACAGTCGCGTAGTTGGAAGGATATGGTATAGGGGTGTCTGCAAAGACGTCAGTCATCCATATACAAAGGAAGCTTGTCACGAAGATCGAGAAGAGCAATGAACGAGACGACAGTCATACTGAAAGTGCTTGAAACCACAGGGCCATGTCCCCCAACATGGCATACACTGATGCTTGTAATAGGTGTTATAGAAGAATACCCTGATATAGCCGGGATCTCTGGAGGTGCTACAGTCGGTTCAGTGGGGCGAATCATGGTACTGCTCAACACGATCGGGCTCGGCGAAGGGTTTGTAGGATAGCCTGTCATCATGTTAGCTATTGGAAGTTGACGTTATCATGGTTCTCGTGACCATATATCGTGCTACCATCGCTTATAGGACAATGACCAGTTTGCAAGGCGAGTGACGCGATGCCCGAGCCAGCGACTGTCACTGTCGCAGTCGAAGAAGTGGCACAAGGCGTACTCGAAGTCTCAAGACCTATATCAGATGACCTAGCCATGGTTGTCGGATAAGAATATCCAGTACCATGGCTCTCTGAAGGGCAGTGGTTTTGGTCACCGCCTTTGTAGACATCTAACGCAGGGACTGAATCATGATGGCTTCTGGGAATGACGAGAGCGGATGCGAAAGCGCTGGTGAGCACGACTCCAAGGAGTGACGTCTTGAAGAACCAAAGTCCCATGGCGTAGATCGTGCTGCGGTGATTATTGGATCTGGGCTGAGTGATAGAAATGTGTTTTGATCAGAGAATGAAGGACATGCAGGAGTTACTCGAGGTTAGACTCGAACATTGAGTGCCATACATATACCTCTATAGACCGGAGGGCTTCAAGACGCCTCATTGTACAGTCGCGCCGGAATCTGCAAACTTGTAACATTAGACCCATTCGTCCCTACACTATCCCCTTGTGTGATTGGCTAGCGGAAGGATCGTTCTGTGACAATGTGCACTCCCAAAGAATCGTGAGGGAGGCGTACTTATAATCGCCCCAAATTGTAGAACAAGAAGAGAGTATGGAGTTGATTGTTCTATGTACGAAGGAGAAGTCCCTTGTTTATATAGGGACGAGAGAGTACGCTAGTGAGTGAATGTAAGTGGATCACGTGAGAGGATGCAAACCAACACAAATCGGGTCCGGTTGGTCACACGGGACTGAGGCACAGGTTTGAAATTGTACTGGTGGCCCCAAACAAAGACCATGAATGCGACCGTGATGGCGGCGTGTAGGAACATACTCGTTTTCGATGTAAGGGGTGATTCTTAAGTACCTTAGGTATCTGATTGGGGTTTTGGATTGAGTCAAAAGTTGTTAGGCACCACGATTGTGCATGTAACAACTAATCTGGTCTGATGGAGCAAGATGGATTGATGCACATGAGCCTACTCGATTGCACTTGGTTATTGCCCTTTCTGGGGTTTGAGGGGCTTTCTTATGTCAAGCCAGGCCCTTCCGGTATCTCAGCTTCCTTTGGAGCCAAGAGCATGTTTCGAATGTGTCTTGGGTCCCTCTGGGGGCAGAACCTGCCATAACCAGAGGAGTCTCGCTGGTGCCAGATCTACTTACTACATGCAAGCCTCTTCTAGACGTTAGCGACATTCAATAAAACAAGGGGAAATGTGATCCTGCTTCGATGTCAAGTCTCTTTCAAATTGCTCTTCTTTCAGCGAAGTGGTATATGTGTAGATTGGCGTCCCTGTGCACCTTGCTACTCATGAACCCATGCCTGGCACTCACCGCAGCACGTCATGAGGCAAGGCAACTTGACCCATCTAGAGCAAATGATTACGCGTACTTTCTGAAGCCTGCGAACAGCCATGACAGCGTCGATGTGATTGCTGACAGTGGTAGGAGAACGTCGGATGATCTGGAAGGCGGTCGGTCACCGAAAGCTGTAGAAGTACGGGGCCGCAAAGCCCCACACTGGCGCAAAGATGGATGGATGTATTCTGAGCGGCTCTGCCTCGCGAAGATGCAATATTCAACTTCACACCTAATTCCTCATATTCTGAGCATCATACTTGATTTGACAATTATTTCCTCAATTTGAACTAGATACAGTCTTGTGATAGAAATGACCACGGAAAACAGAAATATCTCGCAACTTCTACAGATTGCAATCTAGTCTGCATGGTTTCGCAGTCCGTCGCTGAACAAACAACAAGATACATGATCATCCGAAAACTCCATGCGCACGACGCTCGCTCGAGGGTGACTATTAGTGATAATGACAATCTGCTGATGATGGGTTGGGACACGCTGTGACAACTTGGAAATAGCCGCTTGCAAGACATTGGTAACTTTTGAAAATAGCGTGAATGAGAAAAGACGGAAGCGTCATCCGATGATGGCCGTGCCTGGATCGTACTCGTAATAAGGGTATCGAAGTAATCTAATCGTTTTCGACCAAGGAAACTGGAGAAAATAAGGGGGCTGTGTCGCATCATGGTTGTCAGACCTCCCATGGCTGTCGCTGACGGTTGACTGTGCCGTAGGACCTTGGCTCGTCCTCCTCAAGAAGACTCTCCATGATGGATCCGACATCAGTGTTGGTGACTGTGATTGCATCTTCCTCGTCCAGCCTCTTCCGCATACGGTAAACCTGTACCGTAACATAAGTGACAAGTGACGTGCCGACGACAAACGCTGCACCAGCCAGAAATATGTTTACTGGAATGGGATTGCCATGGAAAGTGCCTTTCGTCAAGGCGTCGATTGCAGTCTGCGACAGATTGACCAACCCAGACGTGCAGATGATAGTTCCGTATACACGACCAAAAGTAGCGAAACCAAAGACCTTGGTCGCGTAGTCCGACATGGCTGAGTAGTAGAGCGGACGCAGGAAGACGAACAGGATAACGTTGACATATCCAGCCCAAAGTGCACAAATGGAACCGATGATTCCGATAGCGGAAGTCATGAAAACAATGATAAGGAGGACGCCGGGCGTGCTGACGTTGTCGAGCAGAGCACCAAGGAATGGGGTGGCGATAACTCCAGCAAGGGGCAAAGCAACGTCGAAGAAATCGTTGACCTTTTCGGCTAACTTTACGGACCCGAGCATGTAGGTGTACTGTTCACGGATAGCTTTTCATGGTGTCAGAATCTGTTCTCCATCGTAGTCCAGGGAGTCTGCTTACTTGCGATTTGATAATTCATGCGCACCATCTGAATGACAGTCAACAGGGTGAGCAGTATGAACCAGGGCGTCAGCATCTGATCTTTGGCAGACTTGTTGTGCAAGGCACCCCAGACACCGGAGTTTTCAAGCCTTTGCTCCGCCTTCTCCTCGCGAATCTTACGTGCTGCTTCGTTGCCGACCAGCTCGTCGAGTTTGCTCAATCGCTCCTTACGACGCGTACTACGGGCTTTTCTTCGCTTCCACATCTCGTTGTCAGGAAGCTCGTCGTCGGAAGAATGGACATCTCGCATGGCATCTTCAGCCCTCTGGATCTTCATTTCAAGCTGCGCCTCAGTTTTGTAGTTCTCGGTCGGTAAGAAGGTCAGTTGCGCGATGACGATTGCTGCCGGGACGACGAGATAGACTAGAAAGAAGGTCTGAGGCTTGAAGTTCCTGTCGCTAGCATCGTAGATAAGCCTGTAGAAGAGGAAAACTGCTGCTGATGCATCGAATGCGCCGGTGACAAGCGCGACGATGCTACCCGCATACTTGGGGAAGGCGTTAGCAATCTGGAAAGAAGGCAGGAAGACAAATGTGCCTCCGAGGGCGAGGAAGAAGTTTCCAATTGTATATCCGTCAAAATGCTCGATCTGGAAAGCGAGACTCATTAGGATACTTCCAACCGCCAGACAGAAAGAACCGAGAAGGAAGCAAAGCTTGGGCCCATAGCGATCAAGCAAGGTGCCGACTGGTAAAGCAGAAACATTTGCCGTCGTTGAAGCGAGCGAAAAGAAGAAGTTCAATCGGAGATCTTGCTCGAAGCAAACTTCAACATTGGCATCCACCTCTTCGGGTGTGCACAAATTTCTGAAAACGCCTTCCTTGATAAGAATCGGCTTCAAAGCTGCAAATCCGAAGACGATACCGCTAGCAAACCAACACGCGAGAACCGTTGCGATGACCTGTGCTGCAACCGAGCGTTAGTGATTGGGAACCGATTGTCGTAGAATGCTGCCAGACTTACCAATACGTTTGCCTGTCGGCACCTTGTACGGCGTCAAGCCTCCAGGTTCCTCACCCGCCACGGGCTCATCAGGGTGCGGTATTACATCGTAACTAATAACCCTCCTCACACTCTTTCCTGGGGCGCTCAAAAAACCAGCTCCCGATATCGCGCTCTCAAGAGAAAGCCGACGTTCCGCAGCATCCTGTCGGCTAAGCTGGCGGTCGACAGGCGGTAAGAACAAATCTACCAACGCCTCCTCGCGATCAGTGCCCTCTTGCTGTGTAACATGCTGAATCAGCGACATGAGAAGTCTGCAATTGGGCGCTCGTTGTTCAAACGCAGAGCAGAATAGGTGTCTTAGAGAAAGAATCAAAGGGGTCGTGAAGGGTTCGGCTCGTCGAGGGCGACAGAAGCTAGAAAAGCGGGAGGGCGGAGTTAAATTGATGCGCGCCCTGACACGAGACCCACGATCTAGACATAGCGATCGCGGGGGTCACATGGTCACATGCGACACGCTCCCGGCTTCATGGAGCCGTTGAACATGTTGTGTAAACGTCAGTAAACGTCAGTAAACGCTCTGCAGCCACGACAGTCGAGTACACTGCAGAGCGGGTACGCTGCATGTTCGCTTACTAGAGAAACGCCGCGAAACGTCTAAAATGGTCGGTGTTGTTGCGATTGATTGGTCGTGCCGCGGTACTAAGTCGGCAACGAAATCGCCGATCTCCCCATCCACTTTCCTGCAGGTTCCATGAGTTGCAACCTTGGAACCCGGCGCACAGAGTCTCGATAAGAAAAAAGCAAGTAATTCGACTTCTAAGATGTTTCACCGCAACTTCGACAGATAACTCTTTCATCACTGGCATGTCAACTCCCTAGGTTTTGCCTAACAATTGAGGCTTGCCCTGAGAGCACCTAGGTATACAACACAATTCGTCTCATTGCCAACCGAAGGAAAAAGACAATGTAAATTATCCGGTCGCATTATTGCAAGCCTTGATCTGTCGTCTATATCTATTCTTTGTGGTATACATTCGCATCGAAGTTTGTGGGAAACCGGTCCCGTCCTTCAGCATCGCTCCGTACCCAAACCGCAACGCTGGTGCCGGGACACTTGAACAGCCCGTACCCCTCGCTGTCGATCTCGATCTCGCCTTCCTCCCAGCCAAGAATGTCAGTCCACTTCTCACCAGCATGCATCTCGCCAACAGCCATCTTGATCTCCCCAGGACCTGCGTTACTCATCACACACGCTAGACCCGCTTTCTTGTCCCATGTTCCACGACGCACAAACCCGATGCAGTTGGCTTCGTTGAAGTAATCTTCTTGACTTCCATACGCGAAGAGCTTTCGTGCGAGGATAAGATCGGCGAGCTTTCCGCCGCATGAAGCGGGGGTCTCGTGTGGTTCAGAGAGTCCGTAGAGGTCGCCATAGAAAGGGCACGGGTAACCCTCCTGCCTCAGCAGAATGAGAGCATAGGCGAGAGGCTTGAAGAAACCCTCGATCTTGGTTTCCATGACTTGGCCTGGCTGTGTATCGTGGTTTGTTACGACTGTAACAGCATCTATGGGTCGCATTTGAACGAGTGTGTTATCATAGACCTTTCTAAGGTCTCCCGACTCGGTGGTGGAGATTGACCCAAAGTTGTTCAAGAGAGGCGAGTCGTAAAGAGCGAACTCGTGGTTCATGCCTTCAAGCCAGTCGCTCATCTCTTTGACATCGCCTGACCAGAATTCACCGACCACAAAGATATCGTCTCCGCACTGTTCACGCAAGTTCTCGATCCACTCGTTGGTAAATCTCGAGCTGAAATGCTGGACAGCGTCCAACCGGAAGCCCTTCAAACCGAGTTCTTTTGTGATCCACACACCCCAGTTCTTTACATCTTCTTGAACCTCGGGGTGTGAGTAATCGACGTCGGCGAACATCATATAATCAGCATTGCCTTGCTCGTCGTCGACAGATTGAGACCAGCCTTTGTTATCGCCAAGGATTTTGTAGATGGCTTTCTTCTCGTTGGCTTGATCCCAGTCTGTGCCTGAGAAATGCTCCCAGTGGTATTTCATCTTGGAATACTGTTCACCGCGGCCTGGAAAGTCGAAGCCTAGCCAGCCCTCAATCTCGTAGGCGTCAGAGGTCTCCTTGGTCCTGTCGTTTTGGTCAACTTCAACAACGCGACACTTCTCCGTCCTATCGGCACCAGCTTTATGGTTCAGCACAGCATCCCAGTACAAGCCTACGCCATGCTCTTTAGCAACCTTGGTGAGTTCGAGCAACTCGTCCTTGGTACCCCATTTAGTGCCTTTGGCGCCTTTCTGATCAAACTCGCCGAGGTCGTATAGATCGTAGATGTCATAGCCAACGCCCTTGGGATTGGCGGCTTTGCAGCCAGGGGGTAGCCAGATGTTGTCGATACCGATGGCTTTCAGCTTGGGAAGCTGCTCGGCCAGCCGTTTCCAGTGTTTGTGGTCGTCTGGGACATTCCATTCGAATCCTTGGAAAAGAGTACCATTCTCTGGTGTCGGCTTTTGTTCTGCAAAGCTGTTAGACTCGGGCGGGTAAGAACAAAGAAGAAGTGGGCAAGACTAACCTTCGGAGCCCATGATGGATTGCCAAGAAATATGTTCCAGATCCTTGAATTTTCCCCTCTAAAGACTGCGGAGGATATGGGAGGCAAGTTTATTCTTCACGAGTGGTTGAGCGAGCAAAGTCTTCACTGGTACCATGGCCAAATATGAAGATAGCATTACTGCTGATAGCGCGTAACGAATCCTGCGTTGGTCGGAACTTAACAGGTTTTGTCTATCATGTTCCCTGCGTTTGCGTTGGCAAGCGAGCTACGAAGTGAGGGTGCACGGGTGTTGAAAGGGTCTGGAAGCGGGTGGGGGCGACGCGGGGCGGCGCTGTTCCAGTTCAACAAAGTGCGCCGGTGACGTCAGCTGGGGCTCAGCAATCACTCCGCGGCCTTGATACTGCGAAGATCCGTCGTTGGGATAGTAAACAGGAGAAGACAGACAATCGAATCATGTCACGTGCACTTGAGAGAATCCCGAAGTCTACAATTGACGGCGTTAGTGGGATGCGAGATTCTGCAGTAGGATCGTCGCTGTTATGACAGCCGGGCGAGTGGCGCTAAGCTCATCAAGGTCAGGCGCTCTTCAAATAGCGTATCCCAACTGCGTGATGCATCTTGATGATTGGTACACTACACACAATTCTACATTGTGAAAGCAGGTCTCATACTGAGGCACGGCAAGTTCACAAGTGTGTTCTCACCATTCTTTCCATGCCAAGCCGAAACGCTGTGTTGCTGCCTAATCGCGTACTTGTTACGACCTTCTCAGTAATTAACTCACGCTATACTGCCTCGCTGACTTCTCCCATGGACAGAGCGCTTGGCAGTCAAGAAAGAGGGAAAGCGCGCACCGCACGCGCTGACTTTCACAATACCCTCAAGCGCAAGATTTCGACTTCACCACCCGCATCAGCATCAACAGACTCAACCTCCTCACTTCCAAAGACGGAGCCGCGAGGAACACGGCGAAACTACGAGCAATACAACACTCGCCCTATCCCTGATTCAGTAAAGAAACGTTTGCAAATGGATTTTAGCAGAGCTCCAAAGGGCGAACAGGCGTCCGCTCAAGACAAGAGCCAGCTGATCATTCGCTTCTACGATCCTGATATATACGCCAAGGATGCACTTGGCCGCCAGCTCCGCCAGATACTAGCGTGGCCAGACCAACGGCTAGAGTCTTCTCATAACTACATCCAGATGCTCTTTCCGCTGCCAGAAGGCTCTCCATTCAATATGGAAGTAAGTTGCCCTCCGTGCAGGAAAAGACATTCTGCAAACATACACTTGTTATATCTTGCAATTATCGTAAGAGAAAGTATCGTGAATCGGTTCTGGGGTACACTTTCCAGTCTGAGAGTACACGGCGAAGAAAGAGCCCCTTTCGTGTGTTCATTTGACTTCGGCAGCATGCTGACCTTGATACAGGCCCCAATCATCAATCTTGAAGTAATGCAGGCGTTTCGTTCCCGGAGTGAGCTACGGCAGGAACTAAGACGAAGCTTTGAGCGTATGCTTAGCTTCTATGGTTTCAAGGAGTCTAGCAAGTCAGAAGAAGAGCTGCAGAAAGAGAAAGATTCAGCCCCTGAGGCAGATAAATCGGTCGCCTCCACGTCTTCGTTCCCACAAGGCGCCCATACCAATATCTCCGTGTCCAAGTTGCTCCCATATCACATCGTTCGCACACCTAATTTCCGGAAGAAGTTTACCAATTGGGCCGTTCAATTCGATCATAACCATCTTCGTATCACGCGTATCCTCCGCTCGCTACGTGTCTTGGGTCTACAGAAAGAGTACAAGGCCTTTTTTGCTGCACTCGAACGCGCATACAATGACCCTATGATCAGCATTAGTGCCAAGAGCATGAGCTTCTGGAGGCTAGCTGTTGAAAGTCCCTTGCACTTGGCGCCTGACGGCCAAAAGTGCAAGTGGCTGACTGACTGGGAGAAACAGCAAGAGAGGTAAGTCACGGATGCACAAAATGCATATGAGACATATACTGACTTAACATCTTCACTCTCATAGCATGAAACTGGTGGATGAAAAGAGACAGAGAGATGAGCAGCACGGTGCGCAGGACACAGATTCGACCAAGATCGACAATGACCTGAAAAAGTCTGATGATGACGTATAAGGCGCGGATATAGTTTGAACGCTACTTTGGCTGAGATGATTATAGACTGTTTGGATGTATCACTCTGTACATCTCTAGCAGATATTAGGCATCCTCGCGCTGCCTACTATGATAGACTTCGTAGTAGTTTTACTATAGACTAAGCACGTTAGGTTCACTTTTTTGTAGAAGTCGCAGCCAATATGTGCAATAGACACATGTTTGAGTTAGGTGTTTTTTTTAGAGTCCTTTCTTGTTCTAAATTACCTGAACAAGGACGCCGAAGTTGAGACGACAGTTGAGCAGCAATATTGTGCTCCGTTTGAGGAAGCGGATCTTGTTGAGTACGCGGTTGATGAAACTGTTCCGTAGGAAAAGGCGAACAAGCACTTTGTGGAGTAGGCGGGAAGGGCTACTGCGTCGGATTTGAAGAGTGAAGACAAGACCGAGGACGAATCGACGGATGAAAAGAATATTGATCGGAAACGGGAGTACTTGTCTTGGGTATACATGTCTCCAGGCTAATTGCTCATCTACAACTTTGCGTCACTGAATGGAACGAACTTCTCTCCACTAGCCTCTTCGACCCTCTTCGCAGCACTCTTGTATGCATCCCTCTTCTGTAGCCTCCTCATGTACTCGTACAACTTGGGGTAACTCGTCTCACTCAACGGCAATCTCTGCGTCGCACCCTCAAGTCCGAAATGGATCATGATATCCGCAGCGGTGAGCTTATCGCTGCAAAAGAACTCGCCCTTGCTAGGTGACTTGATGAGGTAGTCCTCAAGGAAGTCAAAATGCGTCTTCAGCTCCGGGTCGACGAAGCCAGAGTCGACCTTGGAGGCGACACCGTTGGTAATGGGCTTTAAGAAGAAGGGCACGGGGGCATTTTTGATGCCTGGGATTGTTGATTAGTGAAATGGCGTTGAGATCAGAGCAGGAGTGGCTTACTTCCGGTGACTAGTGCCAATATCAGGATGGTAAAGAGACTACCCTCAGTGTAGTCCATCAGGAACTGTATTAGCGTCAGTTTCTTAGTCTCTCTACGGTTGGTTTCGATCAGAAGAAGGCCGCGCCACACAAGCTGATTGGCTAGCTTTCGCGCTTATTTCCTTGAACATGCCTATCTTCCTTCTTACGCCAAAAGTGACAAGAGCATGTCTTACCTTGTATCTCATCCACTCTTCGGTCTCGGCACCTATTACACCCTCCTGTCCCTCAGGGTAACGCGCTGGCATCAACTGCTTCCCAAAGTGGTCACAGATGTACTCCATGATCGTCGCGCTTTCAACAATGACGATGTCCTTGTCGGAGTTTGCTGGCCTGATGGTAATGGCGGGCGATTTGCCCAGAGGGTGGACGGCCTTCAGGTCGGGGCCCGCGCGCTTGTTCTCATCGCGCTTGTAGACGGCGATGTCGTACTCCAGACCAAGCTCTTCGAGCAGCCATACAACGCGTTGGCCACGGGATTTGTTCAGCCTATGCGGTGAATGATTAGTCGTGATTACTGGGATGACGATGGCGCAATGCGGTGGAGTCAAGCGGCTGTCACACGGCCACTTACCAATGAACGGTGATCTTTGCTCCCTGCTGGTTCGACATGCTTACAACGGTTTTGGACAACGTTATAGATGATTTATACAGTAAAGAAGAACGTTTTTGTCAACTGTAAATGAAGGGTCAAATACGACCGAGGCTCTTTGACGAATTTATCGAAGGCCGTCACAAGCTTCGGCGTTCAGCCAGTCGGTGGTTGGCTGGTTGCGCTGCCCGCTCCGGCGTATCGTGGCTTAGTGTCGGCTGGCCGACGCTCCGAAGTATCGATGAGAAGCAGGAATTTGACCTCCTGTCTAGCATATGCAGTGCCTATACGGTTCTTGATGGTGTGTAAGACGCGAGGAACCGGGTAGTAATGTGGGTAGATATCTGGCGCATGATGAGAGCGTTGGCCGTCTCAGTAGCTTGGGCGTCAGGCACGACCTCCTCGGAGGGCGAACAAGACATTTATTATCATAGGGACTCAGGATTTCAGTAGCAATCTCAAGAATATCTGCTCATATATCCTATGGTAC
The DNA here is from genome assembly GCF_013036055.1 of Alternaria burnsii. Lineage (NCBI taxonomy): Eukaryota > Fungi > Ascomycota > Dothideomycetes > Pleosporales > Pleosporaceae > Alternaria > Alternaria burnsii. Next base: position 422,106 of record NW_024066114.1, on the reverse strand, counting down.
CTATGATCGTTGTACGTGATGCTATGGTGAAGCGCCAAGACCTGGCGGCACTTGCCGCAGCTCCGACGACCTCATTGCGCGCACCTCGTCAACCTCACGATCACCAACTGCGCAACCCTACCACACGCGCAAAAGTCCGCAAACATGCAGCCAACTTTCCGCAGAATGGCGGGTCACAACCACGGCAGTACGTATCGCCACTCCACAGAGCATTGGGGCGCAATGGCTAACAGCACGCAGTGATCCATGCGGATCCCGCCATTATCAAATGGGCCAGTACGTTCACCACCGACCCCGCCGCACACAGCCCTCCATGATACCGCAGGCATTATTGCAATCGTCGGAACATGACATCGCACAGCGCAAGAAACGCAATGCAGCAGGCAGAGGAGAGGAAAGGCAATATGGGGTACTGACGAGGAATAGACATGACCACCAACCGCCACAAGTACTTCCGCTGGACGAAGCGAACAGCTTGGCTCTCATTCGCCTACGTTGTCCTGGTGCCGGCTATGCTGGGTACGGCTGGATACATGACCGAGGTGAGTTTGGATGAACATGGACGAGAGGGAAGTGACGTACAACAGGCGTGGTACATGGAGAGCAGATAAGAACATCGCTGACAAGTTCATTCAGGGCAAGTGGGAAATGCGCGGCAAGCGGAGGGGCGACCTCATCTCCGAGTTCTAGATATGGAAAGCGGAGGACCAAGGAGCGGAGCGAATGAGGCCGTGTACATATGGAAACACCATTGCATCACCAACGTCACTTAGCATCTCCCTACTGCTCTAGCGCGAGTGAACTAAGACGCAGTTCCCCTGCGCTCTTGTTTACATATGTCTGGTTATCACCGCCTTCTGCAACCTTGGTGTGCCACCATGGGACTATCAACCCTCAGGTCTTTCGAGTCCAAACTAGCTAAGTGTTATGCATAAATGCGATGCAGTGACGGAGATGAAAATTCGAAGACGCAAGCTCCCTAAATATTATAACCTGCACGCGAACCCACCGTGAAGGTATGTCACCATTTATCCTTTTTGAGCAGAATAATTGAGAGTACAACTGGTAATTCTGCGTTACACCGTTGTTGCAGGCACTACTCTGAGGAAGTTCTTGTGTTCTGAATTGTTGCAGGTACCACTGTCCCTGATTTGAATACCATATTAAAGTTCATCTAACGAGTGTCTATATACAAAGGAAAGCGCAGTCTAAATTCCGAACTCCACCGCCCACTCCGAAACGAATGGCCTCGTCATCCTAACCATCTACAGCATCTGGTGCACATCCAATCCCGCACCTGACACTAGGTGCACCAAGTTCTTCAACCTTAATACCCACTCGTGGAGGACGGGTAAGCAATTGCAGATGCCGACGGAGACACCCCACCAGCCTCATAAGGTATCCCACACTTCTTCGCACAGCTCTCCACAATTGCCGTAAAGTCACTGGTAAGCTCAGACCTCAAACCAGCAACCTGCTCCGGCGTCAAAAACTCACTATAGCCCGCACTCGCCTCAAGAACCTCGTCTGGGGTACCCGAAAAGAAACCTCGAGCTGCTTCAACGCGTCCAGGGTCATTGATATCAAAGCCAGCAACGAATATAGCTGGCTCGCACTCTGGATTGAACTGCCAATGAATCAGGCCCTTAGGGAAAAGCATGCCAGTGTAGTTGGACAACGTGGTTTCAATCTGTTGGTATGGACCACGCACCGGTGGTGCGCCACCCACTACGTTGCCGAACCCGCTGGCGTTTTCAAGAAGGAGGGCACCGACGAGTGTACCTTGGACTACTGTCAAGAACTCATTGGCGCGCGGGTGCCAGTGTGGCGTGTTTAGACCACATGCGTTAACGAAACCCACGGCTGCTGCGAGGCCTGTGGAACCAAGCGTGGGGAAATTGTTGATAGTGGACAGGTAGATTGAACCGGCTGTTGGCGGAAGGACGGTGTTGTTGAGAAACTGAAAGGTGTCGTTACTGGCGTTGGGAGGGTTGGGGAAGAGAATTGCTTCGCGAGCGGATTCGGACTGGGCAAGAAGGAGCTCGTTGCGTTGGGTCGTTAGTTGGGCAGCGGTGAGGATGTTGACTGTGTTTGGGTTGACCTCGCGTTTGGCAATGGAGACGGGGTTGGCTGTCGCGAAGGTTACCAGCAGGGTCTTGAGGAGGAGAAGGGAGTGCATATTTTCTGGTAGGTGGCTGGGCAAATGAATCGATCTATTGCTAAAGAAGATGAGGACCGTGGTGAGAAGTTCATAGCAGGGTGTTCATGTGCCTTATATGTTTCTACATGAGTTGACGGCAACAAAACTGAGTATCCCGCTTACGCCCATTCTTTCTCTAGTGGTTGTGTTCGCCCACTCCACTCAAGCCACATCTGATCACAAGATTCATCAATATGGTGAGTTTTTATTCATGTGGCGTTGAAAAGGATGCTTGACACGGCAACTTTCCAGACTCTTTAGAGGTGCTCGTGCTCACGACCATGGCAGAGACATCATCAGGACAACTATATATGCCTCGTTCTGTGCAAAATAGACGAAAGGTGTTGGTAATGGAGATGGTGGTGTGGGGAGTATGGACGCCTACATGACAGAGAGAATCAATAAGCGCTGAATGCCTTGATGAGCTTAAGGGCAGCTGTTGGGGTATTACGTTGATGAAATTTTGACTCGTGAACGTGATGAAGCGATTGGATGGACTCACTAGTGTGAATACAGGTTCAACCACAAATTACCAGCACGTTGTTCAAGATCTCCAACAGCAACGCTGCCAGCAGTAAGACTTTGGGTTTCATTACCTGAAGTCATAAGGTCTTCGCAAGGGAACCTGTCCTTCCCTAATCTCGTGAAGATCACTCCCTCTAGTTTCATATAGCGAGTGCACGTTAAATCAAGCCTAAAAGATGGCGTTATACATGACGTTTCTCCAGCGGTGAGCTCAGTCCCACCTGCTCTCATGGCAAGAACTTCGGTTTGGAATACCAATGCTCTAAAAGCTACAATCCATATCAATATGTGGAAACCCAAAGCTCTAGTCGTAAGTCGATTTTCATACTCCATGTGACACACAATCCAGAAGGGTGTCGTTGAGTAACCAAAAGCCATCAACATCCTCGGCGCCTTCCGATCAAGTAACTCTACCTGAGCTCATCTTTCGTATGTAACATGTCCACGTACACGAATTAGGTCCTATGCTCATGATCGAGCCTGACTTCTCTATGCGCAAATCACGCAAATCATTGTAAGCAAGCCGTATGTCTTGGCCATGTCCTCAGGCTTACGCGCCACACCGCCCTAGCCAGTGTATTAGCGTATCAAAGCCACTGTTACGGGCCTCCCTTATGGGTTGTATGCCATTCATGTATGTTGTTTCTTGTGGCGGTGTTGGTTTCATGGTTTATGACGACTGTGCGCAATCACGATCTGAATCACGCGAACTATGCTCGATTATTAACCTAGTAATAGACTGCAATACGCAGGCTTCTCGGCCTAAGTTCTTGTTCACGTGTGTCACTGAGCATCTCGCACGGACTTGTAGTGGTGTCGTATGTGAGCTGTCCTCGGGCCCATAGGTAATGACCGAGATGCTGATTAGCCATACAATATTTCGCAAGCGAAAGCATTAGTCCTGGTAACATTAGCAAAAACGCCAATCAATCCATATTAGGTAGGAACAAAAATTAAAAACATACAACAGCGGGGATTCGCCAGTGGTCACCCACCTGACTACTAATCCGCCGGTATCTTGCTTAACTAGGGCTGAGCGAACGGGAAGCCGTGATCTCAAGATCCTGTGGTCGTATGTGAAAGAACTGGAGACATGATACAATCATATTCGTCAGTCAAGTGTTGGTGCGCAAGCTTTTCGCCTGTCATGCTATACGATCCTGTATCTAGCCACTGCCCAGAAAGCCTCTCGACGAATTTCGTATCCGTTGGGATGTGAACACCTCGATTTTTGCTGCGCATAGCACGACTTGCATCCTCTTCCCTTCGGCATCGCTCTCAATGGGTTCGACGCGAATGCGCCAGTGCGCGCGTTTAATCGTCCACTCTTCCTCATCACCCTCATTAGCGCTGTTAGAATGACCACCCCATATCCAGTCGTCTCTTTTGCCCGTGTGGCGGATGCCAATATGGTCAGTATCACCAAAAGAAAGCTCCGCTGGTGATCCATCGACTTCTAGAGCACAATTTTCATCGAGTCGTACGCGGACACGCCGTTCACTGACGCCCGAATTGGCGGGACTAACGGGTTGCGCTGCCACTCCACCACCAGATTGTACATACATTAGGCCAAGGGGCTGTGTAGCCGGCAAGCCCATCTTGGAAGCTATGACAGAGAAAAGTGAGGTCACTCGTGCTAGGGTTGAGTTATGGAAAGTTGCTCGGAGTTCGGCTTTGAGCGGAGGCCATGTTGGTGGCGCCTTTGGAAGGTAGAGTTTTGTTGACTCAGATGATGCGATCTCCACCACGAGGATGTTGCTATTCGCATGGTCATCTGTATATGGTCGTGCATAAGATACATATCCTGGCCTGGAAATTGCACTGCTGCTTGCTGTTGAGGGGGCGGGACTCGTGACTTTGCTTATGGATGGAGGATCCGGTGAGACGCCTGCTGATTGTGCTTCCAATATCGACCCCGAGTCTGAGTCGCTGACTTCTCTATCGGGACTGAACGAGATACCAGACTGTCGAATATCTTCAAGACGAATTAGAATCTCCGACTCTTGCCGTTTAAGGTTGTACGAGATCTCGCAAGGTATGAGCTTCTGCTCCAAACCTTTGAGATGAAAGTATCGCGCATCCCGCAGAAGACAAGAGCGATGCGCCTCACTTCGTATCTCGACGTTGTAGCCTTGCAGTAGTTGTATCAACTCGCCAAACACCTCTCCGTTTCTACTCGGCACGGATGGAGGCTTGATAGACGGTGGTCGAAGCAGCGCATCGCGGTCCAGTCCCGGGAATGCCTCAGACGGCGTTGAGAAGAAATGTGCAAAGCCAAGCGAAAAGTAGTTGGGGCTATCTCCAGGAGCAGAGAAAAGATCGCGTTGTATCTGAAAAGGCTTTCCTCCGATGTTCACGAAGATGTCGGTGCTGAACAGCTGTTTGGTGAGACGCGGCACTGCTATCATCAGCATTGAATTATGTGATACGTATGGCTGAGCTTACGAGAATAAAACTGCGCATCCGCATATAGCTTTACAAAGTGCTCGCCATCTCGAGGGGTAACATGATAGCCCTGAAGGTGCAGCGCAATGTCGCGAAAAGTATCAGGGTCGCGATCGATGTACAGCGTCCTCACGTCGCCAGCTCGACCGCCATTGTCATGCAGCTGCTGACTGAAGAAATGCGAAAAGTGCGAGGGTGCTCTAGTAGTCTCAGTTGCTAGCCCCTCTTCATGCATTCACCGCATGCTTACCATCTGACGCTATAGAGGCTCCTGATAGCCTGAATAGCTCTGATCCTATTTGTATGGGAAACACCTTGCCGGCAGGAAGTATGTCCAGCCCTCCCGGCGACTCAGGCACTCTGCGCGGTGTAGAGACATCGATGACCCTTCCCTGTGGTCCCGTCCCCTTGCTCTGCTCCTTCCGCCTCTCTGGTGCTGTATTCTCTCGCGACGCTGATTGGGGTAGAGCTTCAGTTGTGGGCGCATGGGTTGCAGTTCGCGTGGTGGATGGTGTACGAGCATCAGCCGGAGCTGGTAGGACTGGCGAGGTCGCTGAGGCGTCGGACGAATGCCGCGACACGTTCTGGCGCTTCGGTGGATTCTCCGTTGTAACACCACCACTTTGCGGTACAGTCGTACTGAGCTCGGAATTGACCTTCCTTTTCATGCCTGCTTGAATGGATGGTCTCTGCGGCTGCTGTGGTTGGGCCGGCGGAGGCGGATGAGACAATCGGTTCTGGCCTTGCGCAGCGTTCGGCGTCGTAGTAGCGCTCTGGCTTTGGGGGAACGCTTGATACTTCGGTTCTCCCGCAGCGACAGGATGTGGAATACTAAAGTCGTTGATAGGGTTTACTTGGCTTTGGTATTCTTGAACAAGTTCACCCTGGGGCTCGTACTGATTCGTGAAGTCTGAGAAGTCAATCGCATCCCAGCCTGCAGGCGCAGATGAATTAAAGCCAAAGCCGTTGAAGTGCCCTGGCATCACTTGGTGCTGTTGCGAGTCACCAGCATAGTCACGAAACTCCGTGGGAAAGTCATGACTATGTGTCTGGCTCCTGGCCTCGGCCGTGTTCGCGTTCGCGTTGTGCTCGGCATGGTAGCCGCCGTAGAACTGCTGTGGGTGCTGTTGCGACGCTCCACTTGCTTGGTCAGATGTTTGAAATGCAAAATCGCGAGATGTTGCGCCCGAACGGTCGGACATTGGCTAGCTACAATGAGGATCGCTTCGCATTGAGCGATAGGACGCCTCGATGGAAGCAGGTTTTGATCCGCTCAGAGGAAGGAATTCGTGGGTTGCTGATGAGAAGCTGAGTAAGGGCTCTGGCATGGGTAGCTTTCGGAATCGATACTCGATGCGGTTTGGCACCAACGACGACTGAGCTGGGACGGCGTGGAAGAGAGTGAGGGGCAGCTAAGCTTCAACTTCAAGCAACGTCGCTGTTTTATAAAGACGTTGTACCGCCAGTCCACGTGTTTGGGAAATTATACGGGCTGTGAGGCTGAGACTAAGGCTGACATAGCTGGCAGTTGGTAATCGGCGAGCCGACGCGGGATGACCGATGGAAAACTGAAGCTGACGTGAGGTGCTCTGGTTCCAGCAATCAGATCATCGCGCGGCGCGCTCTGATTGAGCGGCATGCCGCCTTCAACTTCACTATATCGAAGTAACATTCTGGATGAAGCTGTTGGTTGTTAGAACGTGAGAGGATCGATGCGATAGCGATTGTTTGTTATTGCGTGCAGTTGACAATTCTGACGTTGCAGCTACGTCCTAGCTGCTACTCCATGGATAGCTCCGGATCCCTAGATCACAAACACTACTTTGAGATCTGAATCATGTAAAAGACCTCGATCCTTATCAATTCATTACTGTTCCCTTAAGTGGATTGGATTTCACAGGTAAAGTGCGGTTCTTGGACATTATGAGTTGGGTCTATTGCAGCATATTTCCTACTCGATCGTACTGTTACATAAAATCGCCGTCTAAGCGAAGCAAGATCTAACTCGAATGACTGCAGATAAACGCAAAACACACAGAAGAAGAAATGTGATATCGTACCAAACCCATACCAGCCATTATGCAAGAAAAGACAGACTTTTATGTGACAAGTCCACCTCGAGAGACCTGCTATCCTGGCTGTCTTGGTATCATCTCCTCCGTCACTCTCTCCCCATCGCACGAGACCAGCGCTTAGTTGGTCTTGGCGATCTCGACACCACCGGTAGCACCAAGAGCCTTCTTGATGTCACCGTAGATGGCGAACTGACCAGCAGTCAGGGTACCAACCATGAAAAGACGAGCACCGATACCACCGAATGAACCACGGAGACCAAGCTCCTTGGCGATCTTGATCAAACGGGAGGTGGTTCCCTCTCCGGGAAGACCCTTGGTCTTGTTGATCCTGGAAAGCATGGTGTCGGCAGGCTGGGAGATGATGGCGGCGGCGAAACCGGCAATGATACCAGAGCCCAAGTTGTAGACAGTCTGCATTCCGTTGGAGGTCTTGCTCTTGTCGACGACGGAGTAGACGGCCTCGTTGACCTTCTCGAAGACGGCGAACTTGGCCATGGTGTAGGGAACCCTATGTGTTGTTAGTCTATGTTGTGTTTTCACCCAGATAAAATTGCGACGTACTGCTTGAACAGGATAGGTCCGAAACCAGAGTAGAAGGCACCGACACCCTCGTTCTTTAGGATCTTGGAGAATCCACCAACGAGACCGTTGGCGAAGGTTGGGTCACCGACAAGACGGATACGGGTAGCCTCAAGAGGGCAGAGGGCGACATCGGCGAAGAACTCGGCGACGGCAGCAGAGGCGAGGTAGACGGCAGTACGGTTGTTGGCAGCGGTCTCGTAACCGACGAGGTTGATGGACTGCTGCTTGAAGAACTCGTAACCTCCGAACTTGAAGGCACCCTGGAGGAAGTAACCGGCAGCGGTGGGACCGAAACCGGTCCAGACGGCGCCCATACCCTCATTGGCAATGGTCTTCCTGAAGCCACCGATCAGACCAGTGTTGTAGGTGACGGGGTCAAGCTGAATCCTGGTCTTGACGCTGTTGCATGTGTTAGCTTGGCATTCTGTCGTCATTTTTGACATCTGTCAACTGTCGCAAGACTTGTGCGATGCAGCCATTGAGGCCTCTCAGGGCCATCGCAGAACGGGACAACGTACACATCGACGGGTGTGAGGGCTCCGTGGGTGACGGAGCAGCAGACGGCACCGGCGAAAGCGAATCGCGAGTACAGGTCAAGGCCAGTGCGAGCGGTAGGGTCAGCGGCCGCGAGCTTAGCCTTCGCGGCATCGACCTTGCTGGAGCCGGTGGCGGTGGGAGGGGGGTTGGTGGCCATTTCGCTGGTATGGATGAGAAGCGAAGGAAGTGGAGTGGAGAGGTTTGGTGGTTGAAGCTGGACAGACGGAGATTACGAGCCCGCGATAGTTGATGAGAAGTTTTGTGCTTGGCGCTGGACCCGTTCTTTCCCGACTCCAATCCGGATACCCGCCCTGTCGCAAATCCTCCATTCACGTCACCGCGATTTGTGCGTGCCCATCGGCTTTCGTAAATCCCGCACCCGAATTCCTTTATCCATATTCTTTTTGAGAGCCCACGAAATGGCACGTTATTCAAACATGACCCGGGCGAGGCAGCTGACGCTCAGGGGCTCATAGAAAGATACGACTTCGCATTTTCGAATCCATCGGGATCACATGTCGCTAATCCTCAACAACCGGATTTAACATCCCTATCTCCGGCAGACCATCAATCTTCTTTGTCTTCACTTCTCTCTGCAGAAACACCTTCAACCTCAGTCTCGCTGCTAGCACTCAACTCATGATCGCGATTGATCAAGCACGCTAGTTTCGTCAAGTCGTCGTGTTTCATTGTCGCAGCTGCCAACAATTCACTCATCGGTTCCTCCATCCGCTCCAAGTTCACGAGCGTTTGCGTCGCGACCAGATGCGTGTTCAACATACCTTCCAACGTCTCCTCCATTATCCTCGCGGTAATCGGATCGTTCAGCCGCGCCGTTATTATGCGTTTTCTCTCAGCCTCATCGCGACCTTGGAGGTCAGCGCCAGCGAACTTTACCGTTCGAGATAGAACCAGGTTGTGAGTCGTCTTCATATCTTGAGCTTTATCTGCAGTTGCTTCCAGAGTATCCTCCATATCCGGGAAGTGCTTTTCAAGTTTGTCTCTCAGGGTATCATAGTCGTCTGCCTGAGTACATTTGCCCAAGATGTCCTTCCAGGGCGGAGTATCTGGATCGTTCTCCCTCTCAGCGCGTGGCTGCGCTGATCGGAGCACAGCTAACTTCAACAACTCGTCAAGTCCGACCTTTCTTAATTCATTCCGTGCGCGTTGGATCCTAGTCATCAATTTCTGCTTTGTTCTTTCTGCCAATCTCTTGTTGGACACTCTCCATTTAGTCGTGCATCGTCTTACTTCATCCTGATTGTTATCTTGCTCTGCGTCCTCTCTCTGGGTTTGATACAAACGTCTCTGCTTCTCGCGATTGAAGCGATTCTTCAGTTGCTCCTGTCCATTCAATGCCTTGAAGATAAGGTACATGCAATCGTCTTTGTTCGCAACCTCAAACTCCTGTTGTTCAACGTGGGCCAATATGATGACGAGCATGTCAAATGGGTTCTGGTTCCTGAAGTTTCTGGTCTCCGGTCGGTATTCATGGATGGCTTTCAGTAAACGCCGTCGAGAAGGTTCCAGAATTCCATTCTGGCTAGTCTTGTCGTCGTGGTTGCTATCCTTATCGTCGCTCACGATCGCCAGGACCCTGTCAACAGCTTTAATCCTCTGCACTAAAGCAGCGGTGAACGCCTGGCGTGTCGTGACATCGGCATTATGGCTGTCAGCAATGCGCTTGTTCCAGGCGAGCAGTACTTTCAACATGTCGGCTTCTGACTCTTCAGCTTCTGGTGCTAGTGGTTCAGAACGTAATGGGGCAAGCAGATCTTCGAAGATTTTGTCACGTGGGCCGTTCCCAGTCTTGATCCGCTCGAGGATTGTGGTATCCATGCGTAGCTCATCAGCATGAAGTTCCGCTATTATTTCTCGGTACCGGTCCCAATTCGATTCTTCGTTAGCATCCAAAAACGGCCTACGTTCTTCCAGACATAGCTCGTCAAGTCTAGCTAGGACATCTTGGAGCTCGATTTCTTGCACCAGGCGCTCCTCATCAAATGCATCTGGCAAGAGTTCTGTTCCGTCCCTTTCCCAAGTAAAGTCCTCATCCAAGTGTCCATCTTCGGAGTCATCATTGTTTGGATTAGCCTGATGCGACCGTTCACGCAAGCGCAACCGCGCTAAAGCTTTTGACCCACGCAAAGTTCTTGCACTTATGGTTGGTGTTTTGGTACCACTGATGAGTTCATCATACGCTTCCTGGCGGTTTAACATTTCGATGAAGATAATACTGTTGGAGTTTTCGCTTGCCCAATACCGTGGTCATGGACTAGATACTGAGGCTTTGAACATCACATCTGCCACATTCAATGCAATAGGTATGTGGAATGCCAGAGTCGTGAAAGATTGTGCTTTCATGTCAATAGCACAGCAGTCAATGGTTAGATCGTGACTGCCTATCAAGATACTGCATCACCGAGAAACGTCGGACTGGCGAACTCCAGTAATTTTTGGTTTTCTACACCGACCATAGAGCGCAGGTCTACCAAGGCATGACTTAGTCGCATCCACGGTTCAGCATAGAGGTAACGTATATTAGCGAGCGTCACCATGTTCATTTCTTCATCCTATACAAAGCTCTTCACGCTTCAATTCAGACAGCATCTTCGCGGCACTGTACTTGTCACAAAGCCTTTCACGCTACCTTTCACATACCTGTTCACAGCACCTTTTACAAACTACCGCCCAAAAACACTGCAGCTGATACTACAATGGCACTCTCCCTAGTAGTCCACGCACCCTTCGATGGCATACGGCCAAGACAGCCAAGACAGCTACCCAACGAGTTTGAGCTCTCTACCCTGCCATCGGAAATGCATGTAGTCCCCATGCCGTTCCCAGCTGCTCACCCTTCAAGAGCAACCTCACCAATGTCATCCTCAGCCGCCTCGATTGCCTCCACAAACACTACCCCAGTACACTCGGTATTATCTACCCGTATGTCAGATGCTTCCACCTCGACAAGCTCCAGACCCACGTCATCGGGTTCAACGGACTCCATCTCGTCCCTTTCGACTACACCTGCGCAAAGTGTAGTCTTCAAACCAACTCCAAAGGTCAAAAGTGTTGACGCAGGACGGAAAACCACCAGTCTCAAAGTCCACAACGTTTTCTTACCACGTGCACCCGTTTTGCGACCGTGGAGCGATGAGGATGGGTTGAAGGCGATTCCGAAATTGAACTTGGATGTTTAAGAACCTCTTCTTCGAGCAGTCGGTTTGGATGGATTGGAGTTGGGTTGGAATTTTTGTCACACGCTACGTGTTGGCACACCAACGCGTATTTTCCATAGAATAAAGTAGAACGAACATGAAAACATTGTTATCAGGTCTTCCCATCGCGTGCGTTTCTACTACGGTAAATCACATATCGTGCACCGGCTCGTATCGAACCATCCGTTGAATCCTCAGAGTCTTATCGTCAAACTTCCCTAGCCCACCGTTCCATCAGTTTCGCTGAATTCCCGTTCCTGTCGTTCACATCCTGATTCCCATCACTTTTCACCGTCCTTCCAGAAGAACTCTTTCTGCGCCTTACTCGTCTCTCCAAACCCCTCACTCGACCTTATCTATCGATGCCTGTGTCAAGCATCTGCATGAGTGCAGCTTCCAGTTTGTGGGTGAATCTGAACTCTTTGTAGTATTTCAGGTATGTGTTTGATGCTTGTGTAGAAGATGTGATAGTAGCCTTGCAGATGCCTGACATCTTCAAGACTGTCAATATTGAGCGGCTTTCAATCACTAAGAAGTATGGCCAATCACTTGAGTCGCAACCTAATAAGTAATGCCTGTTATAGGTGATATAGTCGGTCAGCGTTTGGCTCTATAGCCCAAGAATATGATATTTTTGATACAAGTTCCATTCGAAGACGACCCATTGTTCGTCCTCGGCCAATGGATAGTTTTACCCCAGCCCTTGGGGATATGATGCAAGTAAGGTATCGCACAAATTCTGATCCTCATCAGCCCCACAGGCCTCCCGTTAAACGCCAACGCTGATAATGCAAATAATACAAAGCCTAAGCTCTTACTCCAGAGGGAGGTAAAGATTTGTTGACCTCGGGCTTTGTGTCTTTTTCCGTGTTTTTGAGACGCGCCAAGATGACCGTGAGCGTCTTCTTCTCTTTTCCATCATTATCTAGCACGTGGATCAAATCACGGAGCTGGATCCCGGCCCCCGTCTCGTTTTGCTCGATTGCGTCGCCGAACTTGCGCTTCCTGCCTAGGAGAGCCTTTTCAGGCGCTTGGACTGCAGGTGTAGTGGTGCCGCTACCACCTGTCGTAGCTGCCGGTCGTGGTGTCGAAGCACCTGACGCTGGACCACCGCCTCCACCAGTCATCCAGGAGTACTTCTTCTTCTTGCCGCCGAGCGCCATACTGGCAGTTTCATTGGCTTTGCCGAACACAACAACATCCGACTGGCTTTGCTTCTTGGCGAATGCTAGGGCCTTCTTTGTGACAGGTTCTGGCAAGGGTATGGGAGCAGCTGGTGTATCTGCGGAGGAAGCTGAGGCACCTGCTTGACGCTTTGCACGCTTACGAAGCCGCTCCTGCTCCCACTTGTAATCATCCTGAACGCGCTTTGTGAGCGCCTGAGCAACATGGTTGACGTTTTGGTACGTTCGCTGAGGAGTTGGCGGTGCTTCGCTGGGAGGGGTTGGCAGGCGTCCTGCATTGGGGACACCTAAACTAGTTAGCAATTACATGGGAAAAGACCACTTAAGACATACCCTTGCTTGCTGTCGCTGTAGGGCTGACAGCGCTATCCGGTGCCTCCCACGGCGTCTTCAGGACGTTAACTGGCGGGACCATCTTCTCCTGTGCATTCTCCCCTACAATGGCAAGGTCAAGCATCTGAGGTGGAATAATGCCATGAGAAGTGTTCTGACGGCCTTGACACAAAGCGAAAGAGTCTTCGACCACGGTACGTATGCGCTCCTCGGCAGCCAGGGAAATTAATGTTAGAATCTCAACAAGCGGAGCGTTCTGGTTTAGTAGACTGGCAGCCTCCAGGCCTACGATTTGCTCGCCATTAGCACCAGCTTGCGTAGTACGTGTGATCTCTTGCTGGCCTTTGTCTGGAATCTTATCAAACAGACCATCTACATTTATCTGAATACCGTGCTCATAGCCACGCTTTGCGATGCGATGTCTAAGAACGCTCGCTTGTAGAAACGGGTCGTTGAGTGGCTGTTGGGCAGACTCGTTCAGAATTCTAGCGGCTTGTTCGTGTTTCCTGATGAATTCGGCTTGGTGCTGCTCCTTGGTCATTTCCTGACTGAGCGCACCAGTCCCCTGGAACGCGCCATGGCTTGACTGCTGGCTCCAGTTGTTGAAGCTGGTGTGTGGTGATGCTGTCGAGCCTGATGCCTGCGAATTGAAGCTCCTGTAATTGTGCAACAAGTTGTCCTCTTCGGCGCGCAAGTCGATACCAGATCCGGTAAGAACATCGCTGATGTTGTTGACATCGAGATCGCGCGCGTTTGCCTTCTCCAACTCTGAATTATCTGCAGTCTTGCTATAGGGAACCTTGGGTGGCGGCATAGAGCCCTGGAGCGCTGGCTGTTGTCCATTTGGATGCTGGTACGGCTGGGGCTGGTGGAATGGCGGAGGCTGCATGGCGGCAGGCGATGTGGGCAGTGAATGGTAGCCGGGCGTCTGCGGGGATGCGGTATACGGCGAGGGCGGAAACGAGGGAGCGCCAGGCATACCAAAAGGTGACTGGTATGGTGCGGGTGATGGCGGATTCGGGGACAGGCGCTGACGCTTATTGGGAGGGATGCCGCTTCCCATGGTCGGGGACAAGGCGGTCGGGGACTGCTGGTAGTGCTGCGGTGAAAAGGCGCGCTGCTGTTGGTGGTGATTCAGGTTCTGCGTTTGTACGGGCGGCGGAGGCTGCTGGCCCGGCGGAGGGTACTGGTTGTAGTTGGGGTAGGCCATGACGGGCAGCTCGTCCCCTGCGGGGAGTTGCGCAGGTGAAGGTGATTTATCGGCGCGTCATCCGGCGGCGGTGAGTTTCGGGTCGATAGCGCTTGCTTCCGCACGTGTTTTTCGGCAGTCGCGATGGGTCGAGTCGGTGGGCGCGTGGGTAACGTTCTTGTCGCGGTCGACGAAGCCGAAGTTGAATCTGGAATGACGAGCACGGACGGGGTCTTGGCAGTCGCGCGCCAGACAAAGAGAGCCGCAATGGTCGTCCAATGTGCACTCCACTCTCACTCGGCGCTGCTGCACTTTGTCTTGCACCCTCGCATGGTCCAATCGAGGCGTCAAATATTCTTGCGACACTAATCCACGACTAACGAGATAGGTCCGGTCGCTGCTCGTGGCTACTTTACGCGTTCTTCGCCGGCTGCAATTCACGCACCCGATAGCTTCACCTCTGTCACCCGTATAACGCGTATCGGTCCGTCCTACCTCAACTTGCACAACCATGGCATCCAAGAGAAAGGCAACTGCCATGGCGCCCGAAGATGAAGACCCAATAGACCCGTCCGACGAGCTCATGTTCCTCTGCTTAGGAGGCGGTAATGAGGTCGGTCGGTCGTGTCATATCATTCAGTACAAGGGCAAGACGGTCATGGTGCGCACACTGGACTCGAATCTTCTTCGGCGACCATGCTAATGCCCAACAGCTTGACGCCGGTATGCATCCCGCACACGAAGGCTTGTCGGCAATGCCATTCTACGATGACTTCGATCTTAGCACTGTAGATGTGCTACTAATTTCACAGTATGTATACGCACGTCTTGCTTGCCATGGTAGTTGGGGTTCGGCGCATCACTGGAGTCGGACCATGAGCGCGCAAAGGGCACTCGCAGTTCAGCGACTTGTATATCACTATGAATGGAATAATATTTGCTTCCTCTCCGCTCGACTTCGATGATGTGCCCCTCCCTGGTTCCCACCAATCTATCTACCATCTTGGGCGACTCTTCCTGACTCCTTCCTGGGTCTCCTGACCGTCCAATATGCTGACATCCGGCTAGTTTTCACGTCGACCATGCTGCTTCCTTGCCCTACGTGCTTGCGAAGACCAATTTCAAGGGCCGTGTATTCATGACACATCCGACCAAAGCCATCTACAAATGGCTTATCCAAGACTCCGTTCGCGTCGGAAACATGTCGAGCAATTCTGAGACTAAGATCCAAATGTACACTGAGGCGGACCATCTCAATACCTATCCCATGATCGAATCCATCGACTTCTACACTACACATACCGTCTCCGGTGTACGAATCACACCATATCCTGCCGGCCACGTACTCGGAGCAGCCATGTTTCTTATGGAGATTGCAGGCTTGAAGATATTGTTCACTGGCGACTACTCGCGAGAGGATGACCGGCATTTAGTATCAGCGTCGGTACCACCGGGCGTAAAGATTGATGTCCTCATCACCGAGTCGACGTTTGGTATCTCGATGCACACGCCACGTGTCGAGCGAGAAGCACAACTCATGAAAGCTATCACCGATGTCCTCAACCGCGGCGGCCGAGCTCTTCTTCCAGTCTTCGCTCTTGGGCGAGCCCAGGAACTTCTTCTCATTCTGGACGAATACTGGAGTAAGCATCCAGAGGTCCAGAAAATACCCATCTACTACAACTCCAGCTTAGCACGGAAGTGTATGCAGGTCTACCAAACCTACGTGTCGGCCATGAACGACAACATCAAACGCCTCTTCGCAGAGCGCATGGCCGAGGCGGAAGCTGCTGGAGATACTGGACGACGTGGAGCCTGGGACTTCAAGTTTGTCCGCTCACTCAAGAGTCTCGAACGTTTCGATGACCTGGGTGGATGTGTCATGCTTGCTTCGCCAGGTATGATGCAGTCCGGAACATCGCGTGAGCTGCTTGAGCGATGGGCACCTGATCCAAGGAACGGTGTCATCATCACCGGTTACTCTGTGGAGGGCACAATGGCGAAGCAGATTGTCCACGAGCCAGATCAAATTCCTGCCATCATGACCCGGGCGAGTAACTCAGCACGACGACCAGGTCAAAGAGAGAATGAGCAGACCATGATTCCCCGGCGATGCACAGTCCAGGAGTACAGTTTCGCGGCGCATGTTGATGGAAAAGAGAACATGGAGTTTGTGCAGGAAGTTGCTGCTCCTGTTGTTGTAAGTTCAGCTCACCTTGCATATTCATGGTGAAGAAACTTGTACTCACCAAAGCCTAGATTCTTGTTCACGGCGAGAAGGGTAACATGACTCGTCTAAAGTCTAAACTCCTTTCCTTCAACGCTCAGAAAGCCGTTCCCACGAAAATCTACTCTCCAGCCAACTGTGAGGAACTCCGCATTCCTTTTAAAACCGATAAGATCGCCAAGGTAGTGGGAAAGTTGGCCTCTATCGCTCCACCTCTGCCTCGCTCCCTGACTCCGAACGGCGACGAAAGCACAAGTGTTGCAGAAGACCAAGAAGGCGAGAAGGTGGATATGATTAGTGGAGTTCTCGTCCAAAATGACTTCAAGATTTCGCTCATGGCACCAGAAGATCTGAAGGAATATGCAGGTTTAACCACAACGACCATTCTATGTCGTCAGCATCTCACTCTGTCGGCCGCTGGAGTCGACCTGATAAGATGGGCGCTCGAAGGAACCTTTGGTGCTATCAAAGAGAGTAGTCTCACCGACGCTGCCGTTGACGGTAAGATGAACGGCAACGGCACGACTCACGATGAGGAAGCAGATGAAGAAGTCAGCCGAACAGAAACAAAGTTCACAGTAATGGACTGCGTGAATGTCCTCATCAAGAACGGCGGAAGAGTAGAAGTAGAATGGGAAGGCAACGTAATCAACGACGGTATCGCCGACGCCGTTCTTGCAGTTCTCTTCACCGTCGAGTCCTCTCCAGCAGCTGTTCGACGTAAGTCACAACCCCTAATCCAGCCTAGCACTCCGACCAGTCTTCATACTAACACGCATCATCTAGAATCCTCAAAACAACACTCTCATACCCATGCATCCCCACCCAAAGAAGAAGAGGAAGACGAAATACTCACCACGAAACTAACCCATCGTTTCAAAAAACCTCATCCTCACCGCACAACAGACCCTTCCACCCGTCTGGCCCGCCTCTTCCTCTTCCTAGAAGCTCAGTTCGGCGAAGAAGCAGTCCGGCCCATTACTCTCCCTCGCAACAGCACTACAACCGCTACTGCGAACGGCACTCCGGCAGCCAACCCTGATTCGATGGATACCTCAACTCCAGATGATGCCAAGTCACAAGAGCCCGTTAGTGTTGCTGCTCTCCCGCCTCCCATTGCACCAGACGACCAGTTGTCCACAGAAGACAAAGCAGAGCTCAAACGCCTACACAACCTAGGTATACCTGTTCCTGGTGTGGAGATTAAGTTTGACAAGTGGGTGGCGAAGGTTTGGTTGGAGGATTTGGATGTGGAGTGCGGGAATAATGCGCTTAGG
Source organism: Alternaria burnsii (assembly GCF_013036055.1). Lineage (NCBI taxonomy): Eukaryota > Fungi > Ascomycota > Dothideomycetes > Pleosporales > Pleosporaceae > Alternaria > Alternaria burnsii. The sequence goes on along the minus strand of NW_024066114.1, from coordinate 404,314 downwards.
GCGAGGGTCAAGGCTGTGGTTGAGAGGGGGGTTGAGACGGTTAGTGGATTGTGGCGGTAGACGGAGTCGGACGAGGAAAAAGAAGCAGGCTCAGAAAGTGTACAGGGGGAGGGGATGATAACTGAGTGAACTTTGCTTCGAGATCTAAGTTAGGGCGACGGTCTTCTTCTATTTTTTGCATCGAGTTGAAGAAGTTATGTGGTGTTTCTACCTGCAATGAACGAGTTCAATGATAATATGAGAATCTTTACATTCAAGGCTCGTGTTCCTATATCTACATTGTGGCGATTGAGATGCAAGCCTAGCACTGTGAGTAACAATATACCTGTGTATCCTATCTCTCTTACATGTGTGTGATACCATTGACTCTTCATCTACGTCTAAACGATTCCCTGGCACTCCAGCGTACGCCCCGTCCCTGTAGTCGTTCTAAACTACCTTTCGCGACTAACACGCTAAAGTGTCCGGGTGAGTTCCTGCCTGTAGAGAGAAGAGCGCGACTTCACCGAGAGAAGGGCTGGATACACTGTTCAAGGGAATGTGGAGACCCGAAAGTGCTTAAAGTGCCCAAGCTCGACATCAGAACACGGCATCGAAAAGCATTCATCGTTTTCTTGCTGAGTCACGAACTACGTTGCATGGATGCCGTGTACGGTTCGCTCCCTGTGATGGTTGCCTCGAAGACTCAACGAAAGCGGACTGATGCCTATCCCTGTAGGACAATTACCGCTGCCGACACTACCGGTAGATGTGGGCAAAGAATTCTTTCGTTAGGTCGAGTGAACCCCTTCGGTACTTGGTACACAGAGCGCTTGCAAGTCCATCCGCTATTTTAGGCCTGAAACGCGTTCCTGAATTTCCAGGCATTGTCGCGTCGCGGGTCCAAGTTTCGGAATTGTGGCGGTGCGATGGCCCTTCCTCCCTAGAAGCACTGATCTTGCTGGCGAACCTTGTTGCGTTGAAGGAAAGCTCAGGCAAGTCCGCTATCCAGAAAGCTTTTTGGATGTGTAAGATTGCTGCCGACAGGTATTTTGCGATAATTGACCAAGGTGAGTCGCATGCCGCGATGTCTGCCTTGCCGGCTCGGCGGCTTTCTTGAGGGTCAAGCCTCAGCGCTAAACCCACATGCCCCCCTCGCTCCAGCCACAATCGTCACGACGCATTGGTCTCTCAACTACGCGGATCCATGCCATGGCAGATAGCTACCCCCCAGCCATCTGATGGGGGGCCGCGATAGACTACTGCGCACTTGCTGCGGAAGGCCTTGGGCGCCTGTTGCAGTTGCCTTGTACACTTTCTCCGTCCTGTTCTGTGACTGTGACTGCTCCGACTGCTAATCTTCTTTGTACTGTGCTGTGTGATACGTGTCGCAGCCAGCCTCTTACTGATAAGGGCAAACAGGTTCTTGATGATATAGGTTACGGTAGCTTCTTAGGTTGTGCTTTGAGGAAAACGGACGCTCTTTTGGCAGCACTGAAGGGATATTTGAGAAAAAGACGGTATCGTGACTTTGGAAGTTCGTCATGGAGGTATGCAGGCAGCTTAACCTTCCCACTTGATGTCGAATCCACTAACCTTCCTGCAGGACACTATTAGATTACATGGCGACTCTCCAGCACTCACGCGAAGTACGTCGCCCACACAACATGCATCACCAAGCTCCTCAGACTCGTCAGCGACGATAAAACCACTACCCACGATACCACACATGCCCCCTCCCTACGCAGACCAAGAGCCGTACCGTGATGATCCCCCAACACCCACAGAAGGCATATCCTCGACGCGTCATCAACTCAATTCACCCACATATGACCCGCACTCTCAGCACAGTCTGGTGTACCAACCATACACAGACACCTCACCACCTCACACACCAATCGCCGACGACGTACCTCTTGCACATCTCCTCTCCACGCACACGTACACTCAATCAACTGAGTTCTCGATCCAATCTGACGATGCTTTCTACTCAGCTGATGCACCACCGTCATACGCAGTCGCAGTCCGACAATCATATCGCGACACACTCATCCAATACATACCTAGCAGCCAGCACGACTCCCGAGTTGCAGAGGACGACGAAAGCCAAATGGGTATAGACACGATAAGACCAGATGATGTGCGGTATTCGGTCGAGAGAATCGTCGCCATGTTTGTTGTTGCGCTGCTCTTGTTGGTAGTGTCAGGGGTGCTTGCATGGCTTGCGCTAGGGAACATGGGATGGCAGTAGAAGTGAGGGACGTTATCTGCGATTGAGGAAACGGAAAGAGTTGGACATGAATATGATACACACGCGAACTGTTTTCGCGACTACTTTGGATATGATGGTAGTACAAATTCGGACATGGGAGTTTTGCATTGGAAACAAGGATTCTGGATAATTCAAAGCAATGTTTGGCATAGCATCTAAGATGACATTATGTAAAGACCCTTTGGCTTCACTCTTGTGAAGACGTGCAGTGAAGTATGAAGAAATGGCTGGTAATACATGCCTCACAACCAATTGCACGCTAGGGTGGCAGTTGCAGAAAGCGAAAGCGAGGTCTTCGGAACACAGACTTGCATCAGATCGTCATACAGAGTTCCCTGGCAGCGTTATGCTGCCCTGCCTTAATATTAAGACTCAGTCCACCGTAATGAACGCTAATAAACCACAGCCAAACAAATCGTGTTCCAATATTAGACACCAGCCTTATGGACCCTGGAGTGGAGCTCCCCAGTTTGGTGGGTCCGTATGGGCATCGGGACAAAGACACGCGAAGATGGGAAAGCGAAGATACAAACCGCTTGGAGAGATGAAGCTCTGTGTTCTTGTACAAGTTGCAGCCCATTGCTCGCATAGGAAAACGTAGGCGAAGGTGCAACCTGAGGCATCGAGAGTGCTGATGTGAGCAGTATGCAGCAGAGACCCACCCAGGCTCGGGCTCGTAAGACGGTAGGATTGTTGACGGGACAGTCAGGCCGCCAGAGGGAAATGGCATCCTTGGTAATGGAAAACTCGCCTTGTCGTCTTGTCCAGCACGTGGTGACTGGCATAAAGCATGCTCCCGGGATACAGTACGGCAGGAACCGGGGTGCCGCTGAGGACGCTGAACAGGCGGGATGTTGTGTTTGACAGCTCGACGTGGCTGGTTCTGAGCGATTCAATTAGTGTGTGGCGTCGCCATAGCGGTCCAGGATGTTGACCGGCGGAGGATGACCCGCTATTGTGTACAATTCACCCCGCCGCGTCAATTTCGCCAGCAAGCGCCGTGGCCAGGAACGAGCAACTCAGTGATCGCGCGCTTTGTATCTGCCGTGTCAAGCTTCGAGGATACAAAGCCCGTCGCTAAGCACTCTCAGCCAATTCCTCGGGGACTGCGCCGCACCCCCAGCCGGCGGGCTTTCCCTCACACAGCCTTGCAGCTTGCTCCGTTTGGACAGTGCCCAGCTTGCTGTCAGCCGCAGCAGCACCTCTCCCAAATATCCTTGATCGCACCCCACCCGCTGATTCTCAGCCCTCTCCCTCGCTCAGTCTCATGAATTCCATGAACACCCGTTTCAAGAACCTAGTGGGTTCGAAACGAAAGAGTTCCTCACACAACCCCTCGCCCACTCCCCAGAGCAATCCCGCCCCCACAGGCACCCAACGACCAACCTCGCTGTCCCCCCAGGCCTCGTCAAGCAGCTCCTCGCTCCCCATGAATCCCCAAAACCCGCTGGGCCGCCCGCCCTCGTACACATACGCCCCTCCGGGCGGACTCGGTGCGCCGCAACAACAGCACGGCCGACCCGCGAGCCCTCTACCGCCCATCAACACGGGCGCGCCTGGCTACCCTCCCCAGCAGACGCCCATGGGCTATCCGCCGCAGGGTGGCCCGCCTGGCTACCCTCCCCAAGGCCCGCCTGGACAATACGGCCAGGGCTACGGTGCACCTCCGCCTGGAGCTCCTGCCCCTCATGGTGCGCCCACATCATACAACAGGCCCTCGGGCATGGCAGAAGTAGCCGGCGAAGGTCGTTCCAAGGCCCAGCTCATTGTTGGCATCGACTTTGTGAGTAGCCTCAGGCATCACGAGGCGCAGCAGCTAACCACCCCAAACAGGGCACTACCTTCTCAGGCGTCGCATTTGCCTTTGCTACCAACACTGAGGCCAAGGAAGACATCATCACCGAATGGCCTGGCGCCGGTAACCAGACAAAGCAGAAGATTCCCACCGTCCTCTACTACGACCAGTACCAGAAAGTAGTAGGATGGGGCCCTGACATCGCCGATGCTTTGGCCCCCACAGGCTACCCCAAGCCTGGTGTGCAAAAGGTCGAGTGGTTCAAGCTGCAGCTTATGCTGTCCGGAAACACATACATTGATCCCATCAACCTCCCACCGCTACCTCCGGGCAAGTCTGAGATCGATGTCGCCGCCGACTACCTCTTCCACCTGCGCCAGGCAATGCGCAACCAGCTGCAAAAGACGCTTGGTGAGGTTTTCAACCGAGAGGAGCGCAACATCAGATACTACCTCACGGTGCCTGCCATCTGGAACGATGCTGGAAAGGCTGCCACGCGCGCGGCTGCCATTCAGGCTGGTTTCTTGCGGGACGAAAACGACAACAGATTGACACTCATCACCGAACCCGAAGCCGCCGCTATGTTCTGTTCAAAGACTGGTCTGCTCAACCTCAAGATACACGATGCCGTTCTCATCGTCGATTGCGGTGGTGGAACCGTCGATTTGATCGCCTACGAAGTCGAAGAAGAGCAGCCCTTCTCCGTCGCCGAATGCACAGCTGGATCCGGAGACTCGTGCGGTTCCACTGCGCTCAATCGCAACTTCAGCAACATTCTCCGAGCCAAGATCAGGAAGATGAAACTCCCAGATGGTTCCAAAACCGCCGGCAAGGTGTATGCCAAATGTATCATGGATTTTGAGAATAGGATAAAAGCCGATTTCCGAAACAATGGTCAGAAATGGGCCGTCGACGTTGGTATCGAGGCAGAGTTCCCCGAGGCTGGCATCGAAGAAGGGTACATGACTTTCACGAACGAGGAGATTCTGCAGTGCTTTGAGCCGGTCGTGAACCGTATCCTTGAGCTTGTCAGGAATCAGATCATCGCCATCCAGGCACAGAACCGGTCATTGCAGGTAAGCAACACGACATTGAAGCTTTTTACACCCAGTACTAACCCGCACAGAATGTCTTGGTTGTCGGTGGTTTTGGAGCCTCTGAATACCTCTTCCAACAAATCAAACTCCACGTTCCACCTCAGTTTCAATCAAAGGTCGTCCGCCCCATGGACTCCGTCGCCGCCATCGTCAAGGGAGCCGTCACAGCAGGTATCACCGAGCGTATCGTCACACACCGTGTTGCACGTAGGCATTACCTCATGGCAACTCTCCAGCCCTTCAAAGAGGGCCACCACCCCGAACAATACCGAGTCCCATCTCTTGACGGCAAGGATCGCTGCAAGTATACACGCCAAATCTTTGTGCAAAAGGGACAAAGAGTCAAGATCGGCGAGCCGGTTAAAGTCTCGTTCTTCAGACAAGTTGCACCCGGCGCTACACTTATGTACGAGGATATACTCTATGCGTGTGATGACGATGTTTGCCCAGAATACACCAAAGACCCTCGTAAGTTGAGAGAGATTATCCAAACGTAGAAAATATCTTGCTAATGGCTAAATAGGTATCAAGGAAGTTGTCACACTCACTTCTGATCTCTCACGAAAGAATCTCGAAAAAGATTTTGAACGCATGGACACGCCCCAAGGTACCTTTTACCGTGTCTACTTTGACATTTACCTTACTCTCGATGGCTCGGAGTTCAATGCCGAGCTGGTTTGCCAGGGTGAGGTTATGGGCAGGTGTACTGCGCGATTCAGGTAGAGTGTGGGTTGGTAATGCGCGGAACGCCCATAAAAGTTTACCCGATTGTTTTGCTAATCTGATGGAGAGACCATATTTTTGGACATCTTATCTAAATATCGGCAGGATATATGGGCTAGATGGGGACACGATTGCGACTGTTTGTTCTGCGCGGATCCTCATTTTCTTGTTGACTTTCTTTTACGATCTGGTTGAGAGCGTCGACGATGTTATCTATACAAGCATACCCCTCAAACGTCTCAATGGCAAAATTCTTTTAATTGTTACACACTAATCTATCCAATATAAGTTCGAGCGCACTATATCAAAGGTCCTCGCCCGCTTGGACTGCGAAGCCTTTCCTAAACTCTGCCGAAATGAGTGTCGCGCACCCTCTAGAGAGCTTTGGCGGTAGCCATTGTCCGACCCAGTTGTATAAGAATTTGACGGTAGGGTCTCGGTGTCGTTGGTCAGCGAGGGAGTGCTGGTGCCAAAGTGATCCCCATCAAAGTCTGCAAAGAGGGATTGGTCAATGGAAGAGTCGGAGTCACTTTCTGAATAAGTACCAACCAGAGACATGACATCGGGTACTGACGGTACCGCGTACTCGTAGTATCCAAGGCTTGGACGGTTTTCTTCTGAGAAAGAACATACAGGTGAACTACAGACCGACGCTCCACGGGTTACCCGTGGTCCCGGATCTAAAGTATCCGAATATGTATAATGCTCGTCTCCATCGGTTCTTCCTCCAGCGTTGGTGTGGTTTTCGTAGGTATAGTCACCTTCATGCGTAGATGAACCTACCGAGAACCTTGAATCGATTGACAATCGACGCTCAACTTCAACAGTCTCGGAACCACTATCTGATATGGGAAAGCGGTAGCTTGCTGGAACTACCTCTGCGATGATGTAGTCATCCAACGAGAATCGTCGAGATGCTGGAATGGCCTCTGGGATGCCATCGGAAACGTCATCTGGTACGCTGGCTTCCGTTGCTGGATAGCCTGAAGATTGCGAAACCGAAGTAACACTTTCCAGAGAGAATCTTCGAGGTGCAGGAACAGCTTCTGCGATGTCCTTTGAAACGTGCTCTGACATACCAAAATCAGTTGCTGCGTAGTTTCGGCGACTTATCGATAGCGGAGTCAAAGCTGGACCTGAAGTGGTCTTCAAAACACCGAGATCTTGCCACAGAAGGCACCCATCACGATGAACGGAGGGCGGCAAACTTGGCTTACCAGGCATGGAAGGCATATCCTTCGTACCACGCAGAGGCGGAGGACGAGGTTCGTTTGCGGCCCCGTTAGTGTGCGTATGCCTTTGAGGACAATTCACCGGAGCAGCATCGCGACGCTGATACTTACAGACATTCTTTATTGATGTCACCGGTAGCTTTGTTCGTTGCTGTGGTCCGGGAAAGGGAGAGTCTGGACGCTTTGGATGGTACGGGGATTGTTTGGGAGGGGCTTCGAAGATAGTAGCACCTTTAGTACTCTGCTTCCGCGATTGCTTGGTCAGTGATCGTTTCTTTGTGATTGGAGCATGATCAGTCTGTTGCACTGCAACTGGTGGTGACATATCGTACTCATCAGCTTCGCTACCAGGGTTATATCCAAGATTTCTATACTTCTGAGCGCGTGACTTTAGTCTTGGTCGACGATTGGTTTGGTATCGTACAGCGTTACAATGCTGAAGTTTTACTGTAACCTGAGGAGAAAGCGGCGATTCAGAAACATCCCCTAGCGTTTTATCACCACATGGCTTAGGCAACCGGTCCTTTGCAGCCTGTAAGTCATCGATAGGTGTCGGCAGCAGCGCTGGTCTGAATCGTACTGCTCTACGAGCTTGGGCAAAGAAGGTAGAGACAGCGTTGGCCACTTTTGGTATGCAAAACTGCTCGTTCTGTTTCTTGTCAGGCTCTACACCACGGTTCCCAGTGTACACTTCAGCTGTCATGGGAGCCATAATCATACTATCGAGCGAAGGCCGGCGTTGCTGAGAAGAGTCCTGACGAGGCACTGTCATCTTCATGTCCAGTTCCTCACGAAACATGGAGACGCCGGTAGGGTACTGAGCATACCTTAGCTGAGGGCGAGGATACACACGCACAAACTGGTTCTGTTGATTTTCGGAGACTAGAGCAAGGATAGTCTCGATGTCGTGACAAGCGCAACGGGGGTTCTCTGTATGCTTGTGCGCGCGCATTTCCGCATATGTCAACATACCCATGCCCGTGACACTGTGTTTCGGCTCATCCGTCGCGCTATCGACATTACCCTGAGGCTTCGATTTGTGTGTCTTCGCGAAATCGAGATGTTCCATCACCATGTTTAGTGTTTTGAACTTGTACAAGCTGGGTGTTGAAGGTTTGATGGAACCGTGAGTCGCTAGCTGATAGCTCAGTATCTTTCTATTATGTCTTGACCAAAGATCGTACTGATCTGTAGGACTACACGGTTGTCTCTGCTTTGGCGGATATGGATGTGTTCCCTAGGAATATATGGGTGATCTTCCTCTTATCATCCAGGATGATTCCAGCAATGTCTGCGAACATACCCAGTATGTTCATGTGAATAGATGTGCCGGGAAAATTGACTTACAATGTCTGACATAGTGAACTGACTGATAAATATCTAGAAACAGTCAGACGAATCTAGTCAAGTTGCATTAGTATATGTGGCAGCTGGTATTACACGTAAGCTGTATATATAGTGATAGCATGCAGATATCCCGACTAACTACAGCGTCACACCACGAAAGTAAAAGACTATACAAGTCTGTTAGTGGTTGACAGCTCGATATGCAGAAACTGAGAGAAGTGCCCGAGATTTTAATAAGAGCAGTTTATATCATATTTGTTGTGGGAGTCTAACAATCAGAGATTGAACATTCTCATGTGGACTCTAGTAATGGTAGGTGACGATATATACGTAAAACTTTGTATTGTGTCGACACTCTGTGCTGGGAGTGAAACTCATCGTTCATCAATTTGCTGTCTCTTGGTCGTCTTGTAGTGGTGAGACAAAAGAAAAACCCAGCTCACACATATCGCGATATGTCTTGGACTTGAACAGAGTAGCGAACTCATGAAGAGTGTTACAGGACGAGTGGTATATGGCGAAGAAGGAGACATCTGCATTGCTTCCGAAAGTATCATACAAAAAGCAGGGGTATCATGAACTCTTTCACCGGAACTTAGGCCGGTAGGTTGTCAGCCTTACTGAGCCGTCTGACGCCCTCCGCCTTCCTGTCTTCCGCAAGGATAGAGGCGAATTTACTAGCCTTCCTGATCTGCGGGCCCTTCCAATAGAAGACGTAGATCGGCACCACGACCAAACACGACAAGCATGCCAAAAGAGTGGTGGCATACTCAGACTTCTGGGGACTCGTGGATGCGAGATTGTTGTATAGAGGTGTGGCGTACATGGCTGAAATACCGGCGAGGAAATCACGAGCGAACGCATTTCCGCCAGTGGCTGAAGCCGAGTATGGACCGTACGCAGCGATCATGTAATCAACGGAGGAGTAGTAGATTGCGAAGTTTGCAAGACCGACAAGGAACGAAAAGATCATTGGTGCTATCCAATGTGTTTGAGGTGGTCCCATACCTATACAGTATTAGTCGAAGTTCAGGTGAATACATCGGATGCCAACTTACAGGTCCAAGCGAAGCCAAACAGCCCAATGGGCTCAAACAAAGCAAGCAACAGAAGCGGTTTCAAACGTCGCTCTGGTGACATCCAGTCAGGGCCATTCTTCTTGCGTAAGTGATCATCGCGCCAGAACCAGGGCCAGTACAAGAAGTATGTGAAGAAGTAGGAGGCGTTAATTGGAATGAACGCCCAAGCTACCTGCAGCGTGCCGAAACCAAAGTTGTTCGGGAAGGTGACGTTGAAAGCCTCCAGGAACGTGAAGATCAGAGCGTCAGAGAAACCGGAGAGGAGCGATAGGAGCAACACGATAGGCTCACGAACGAACATCTCGAATGGTCGGAGCCAGATCTTTCCAGCTTCCTTGAGCGAGATTCGCGGCTTCTTGAGCTCGTTCGGTCCGTAAACGTTGGGATCTTCGCCCGTCTCACGACGTCTCTTCGCTTCGCGGTCGATAAGAATGGTAGCTCGGCTCTCAGGCATGAAGAAATGCACTGCTTGGACAGCAACACCAAAGATCAATTGGATCCAGAAATTCCACTGCCATGTAAGGTATTTTTCGATGGGTCCGCCGATTACACCGCCGATTGACGTTCCGATCGTAGAAGACAATACGATAAAGCATAGAGGCCAGTGCTGAGTCTCTGGTTCGTACATGTCGGCGATAAGACCAAGAGTAACACTACCTCCAGCTGTAGAGAGACCACCCTAGAAAATATGAGCGCTGGATGCAATCGAAAGTGGGAAACTTACAAGAGCTCTGCAGACTACGATGGTGCCGAAGTTTGGGGCAACAGAACAGGGAATTTCCCAGATGTTGATGAGCAGCATACTGAGCTGTAGAATGGGCCATCGACCAAATTCCTCGCTCCATGGCGCCCACAGTTCGCACCCAAAGGAATAGAAGACCAGATAGATCATCTGTCCAACGCGCGCTGCCTGTGCGCTGATTCCGAAATGTTCGGAGATGGGGTTGACAGCGCTAGGATATACCGACGTGTTGAAGTTCATGGAGATTTGAATTCCAGCAATGGAAGCCAAATACATGGCCTTCTTCCACTTTGGCCAGGAGTATGCGAGCTTATCCCAACACTCCCATTCCCTCAACTCGCGCTTTCCGTCTGGACCGGGTACCATGGATGGGTGGTGGACTCCTTGAGGGTCGACAGGGACGTTCACATCCCATTTCTCCTCGTCGCTGGCCTCAGCTGGTACGCTGGGTCGGCGCTCAGAATCGTCTTTCTCGGAACCTGGCCGTGTGCCAGCTCGGGCGGGCGAAGGTTGCCTGGACTCGCGTTCCGTCATCGTAAGGTGGAATGAGGAGAGAAAGCTGGAGATGAGACTCGGGGTGCGGGATAGGGTATTAAGGCCCTCTTGAACCCGATAAAAGTCCACATTTGGCATCCACCTCCAGAATGACGTCTGAGTAGAAAGCTCGCAATGAAGAACGACTCTCCACTCAGAGAGGGTCCTGTCAGGGTGGGATCCATTGTTGTCAGCCCTTGGCATAAAATGTCGGCCTAAAATTTATCGTTGGGATCGGGGTGATAGATGCCATCGACGATAGGAATGATACAGTGTGTCTGAGGGTGGGCCTAGCTTGTCAACGTCGCGGTGCTCTTTGGCGGTTGTATCTTGTGGACCCAACTATGTGACGACAAGCTTCGTCCATGCAGCGAAAAACTGTTAGTTGCTTTCTTAATCCACTTCTTGCCGACGTGCGCGCACCTCCCGACAGGCGAAACGTCCGTAGATCTGCATGCGGCTGAAGACAAGAATGGGTCAAGTGGGCCTGAAAGTCTGAAACCCGCAAGTTCTCAGGCAGCTAGTGAGGCCGTCCGGTATTGCTTGAATAGTTTGGCGTTCTTGTGTTTTTATGAAATTAAGCATACTTGCTAAAAAGCTGCTCCACTTTGCCTGTAAAGAGACACATGGAAACGTCTTCCAGAAGACGGCATACGAGTGCCTAACGGAGTCCCAGTGAGGTAACGCGAAAAGCTCTTTGTCGCCTCCAGGTATGACATGTCAGGATGCGGTCTGTCAATTGATCAACATGCCGTAGTCGTCCGATTGGGGTAAAGACGGAAGAGGCTCTGCGGGCAAGCGGGTGAAAACTTTTAGCTCAACTGCATGACATCACAACGCATGAACGCGAGATCCGCCGCGGTTCGCAACACCAACAGCATTCCTCACGATGCGATCGAGGTCTCGACCTATGCTACACACACTATTCGGCGTAAGTTACCCAAAATTTTCAAACTCACAACGTTACCTCGAGTATTCTCCAATTTTTCATGCCAACGTGCTGTAGGGTTCACTCCCTGAAATTTGAGACGTATTTTACGCACACAGCTCCCACGTGCACGCCGATTGACATGACATCGCGCGTTAGCCCCCCCCTCCCGAGTATCCCTTACTCGTATCCCCACCAAGCTCGACAGACCGTCCAGACTGTGGAGACAACAGGCAGGACGTCATTGAGCACGAGAATGCTGCCACAACACTACGCCCTCTTGATTGACACAACTACTCAGAAATAACAATTCTTGGATGAAACTGGTCAACAGAGCAACTCAAATTCAGAATTAGAGTCGAAATCACTGAAAGAGTGTCGTTCCAAGATCAACGACACAACTGTGACTTATTCACAGCATATATATGGCTTGAACTAACGTAAGCAGCGGTGCGATAAGTTTGTGGTTACTCTCGAGAAGTTCAATAACCTGCGGTTGCTGATAAGAAAAGTATCCTTCCTAGGTACTAGAGTTCTATTGGAAATGGCCTTGCGAAGTAGAGCATGAGAACTAGAAGATGAAGTGAAGAGAATCACCAACCACATGTGAGTTCAAAGCGGTCCCTTTCGTCTAAATATCGTTATTTCCAATTGGAATCAGGGAACATCAAAATTGAACTACAAGTGAGGTCAATAGCTATCTCATTAATTTCCGTGAACTATAAAACAACACGCCCAAATCTGAGTGCAGAACCAGCTCAGTATCATCATCCTAGAATTGGTATCACAGCAAAAAAGCATACATTTCTTTCCTCCATAAATTTACCAACGGCTCCCTTACAAAACACCAACGACAGCAGCAACAACCGCAGCAGCAGCTCCAACGTAGCTCTGCGGGCTGAAACCACCAGCAGCAACGTTAGCAGTGGCCTGAGCAGGAGCACCACTGGCAGAACTACTGGCACCACCTGCAGCACCACCAGAGGTACTATCGGTACCAGAGTTCGCGCCACCACCAGCTGAAGGCGAGGTGGGTGTGTTGCCTGTGGCGCCGCCTGAGCCGGCTGCTTGGCCGGGGGAGAGGTTCTCCGTAGCTTGAGCGGCGAGAGCGACAAAGGCAGACATTGTTTTGTTACCAGATGTAGGACTGTACGTATAAAATTAGTGGATGTGTTTGGGAATGCAAGAACGAAGACTTACGCGTTGATAGCACCGACCATACCAGCTTGGCAATGCTTGCCCTGAGAGCAGTAGAACCAGACTGGCTTCGCATCTGCGACACGGATGGTGTATGTGAGGACTTGACTTGTAGCAGTAACGGAAGCGTTTGTAGGCATGAAGCCGGAGAAGAAGGCATCGGTTTTGTTGGACATGATGTTTTGGATGGGTGTGCATGGGTTGTCGAAGGTGGATTGAACGACTGAGTGGTTCTGTTTAGGAAATGTTAATTAGGTTCCACTCGAAAATGGGGAAGTGATGGATCAAAATAGGACGTACCTTGGGATGGAATTGGAACTGGACAAGATCTCCTGGCTGTGCGACAACGTTGGAGGGAGAGAAGGTCAGGCTTCCATTTGGACCTCCGACTTGGACGACGTGTGTCATGACCATGCCTGCCATTGCAGATGGCTGAGATGTCGATACGCTGCCCAACACAGCTGAGGAGAGTGTCGGTTGAGTGGCGGAGGCCATGGATACTGAAGCGGTCATGGAAGACTCTTGGGCGCACGCGAGGCCGAAGACGGCAGAGAGGATGGTTGCCCTTGGGAAATACATGTTGACTATTGTATGTGATATTCGTTCGTACGGAATGTAATTTCGATATTAGGTATGCGATTCGTGTTATGATGCTCAATGTCTCGTCAAGAGAGTGGATGTGCGACTAGCGCTCGGTTTGAATAGGTGAAAATATATCAAGCTGGACTAGCCAGTCGTTTATTAAAGATTGTGAAGAGGTAAGTAAAGAAAGATAGATGCAAGGAAAATGCAACACAAAGTGATGAGAAACGTGAGATGCGGAGGATGAGAAAAAGAGAAGCCTGAGGTGACGGCTATAGGGCCATCTTAAGGCATGACAGATGTGCATGCGTGGCCAGGGCGGTTAGTAGTATTCCGATACATGGGGTTGGTGTTGCGACACGTTGGAGGCGTGGGGTGCTTCAGCCTCCCGGTTCGGCTGTGAACCCTGTACGTGAGGCTTAAAACGGGTATATTTGAGCGCAGCTTGAAGTTTAGACGTCGGTGCTGAACAGTTTTACTATTGTGAACAAATTGCTTAGAGGACAATTGAATGTAGTATGTTGTGACACCAAGTACACAGATAGAATTGATGTATAAAGTAACATTGATCATGTCACGATGTTGGTGTTCGTCGTGATGTAGCTGGGTGTTCATGATGCGACGCGCTTCACGTTACGGCTGTGTTTGAGCCCAACCCCATCGTGCTTCAAGCCGTACGTGGCAACGGCAACCACAAAACCGAATGAGCCAGGCAACCGGAACCTTCGTTTGCGAGATTGTGCATTACATGGCTATCAGGCTGCGCGCGTAAACCTCTTCGACAAGATCTTGGATGCCAGGCAACATTGCGAGATGTTTCAAACGTGTCAGGCAGTTGAGTCCTTCATTTGTCCATGGATCTTTCTGTCCTGATTCTGTATGGTAGTTCGTCCTGTAAACGATTGATGTACATGTCCATGTTTCGGTCTCTTGCCTTCTCTGCCTCTTGACTGCTGTTAGTCGCAGATTGCGCCGAATATCCGCCTTCGCTATGTTTGGCTTACGATGTTCCGAAAATAGCCTGACAACACTGGCGTCCGAAGACAGGCTGTACAAGGTGCATGTATGGTGCGGCGCAAATGTCGAACCACCGCCGTAGTCGGTGTAAAGAGCTGCTCGTTGGAGTACAGCCGAATTGTAATCCCAACAGTATATGCAAGCAGGCTTGCATACATCCACATGGCGACTGGTATCTCTTCTCGTTTCATTGCTGAGCCGCGCTGAATTGTCACGTCTTCGTGTACATCCCCCCGCCTTCAAAAGTCCAACACAAGTTGGGGCGCCAGCTTCTCAAGATCCTCTACTTGAAGAAAACCATCAATGGCACCCCCGTCTTTTGCAGACGCTTTCATCTCATCTTGGCTTCTAAGAAAAGCTTCCGTGACGAAGATGTCAATGTACTTTCCGACCAGCTTCATCGCACCGGTTTGTATTTGTATGTTTGGATCCTCAAAGTTCTCGAGAAGCAGACGTGCGAGGAGAGGTCGTGGTACGACGGGTTCGGAAAGGGCAGGGTTGGTTGGTGGTGGTGGTTTGGGAGCAGCGGGTGCGTCCTCCATTATGTCGTCAAAGTCTGAGAGGTTTAGATCTTCGGCAAGCTCTTCGTCTTGATCATCGTCAGATAGGTCGATTATCTCGGCCGCTGGCTGGAAGCCGTTCTTTGAGCCTGCCGCATTGCTCTTCTTGGCTGGGCCCGTCGCGCGGGAAGCTGCTGCTGGGGCGCGTTTCGTGGTTGTGGATGCCTGGGAAGCCGCGTTGACAGGCCGCGGTGGGTTGAATGACGGGCCTTTTCTGCGCGAAGCATTCGCTGTCGCGTTTTTTGGTGGCATCTGAGACGTAATCGGGCCTGCGCTGCGTTTCGAGCGGTTATCTGGTGTGCGAAATGAGGCGACTGCGGTTGGTGATGATGTCCGCGCCGATCCACACCTGGTCAACACGCCGCGCGCTCTCACGTGGATATTACCTTCACCAGCGCAATGCCATTGCTCTGATACGGTAGCACTTTAAACCACACGCTTGCGATGCTCATGGCATTCAGATCGACAACGCATTCATGGAGCGCGAACAGCAGGCTTGTATTTTCAGGGACAAGCACACTATGTGCATTAATGCTACATAGCCAGCATGATGCACGCCATATTGTGCCAGTTGTATCTCGCTGCACTGTACTGTCGTGGATTTGCACGCTTTGTCAACCAAGGCGATAACAGGAAATCGCTTCTGATTGCCAAGCCAACCTCATCCAACCGACCGTTGAACAGTCATAAGAAAACACCGTTATACGGCCAAGGAGAAACACAGACCACGCTTCCTTCGTGTGCCGCCACAAACCCACCTTGAAAGCTTGACAACTTGATCGCGAGCCCAAAAGGCGGGCCGCACGGTTGCGCCATTCACTTCGTATTGACAATCACGGTTACTTGCGTAGTCTCCGCATTTGATCGAGCCTTCACGATGGGGGCTGCAAACTAAAGATACCCGCGAACTTGTGTAATCAAGACGCCATAGTGGCGCCAGAGGGCGGTTTCAGCCAGACAAAGAAACGGACCAGCCGTTGAACTATTCTGCTGGTTGAGACATGAGCCATATGTAGCGAAATGAGATAGAGGTAGTACTATGCGACGGGTAGGGTGCCTCGTTACACGGCGTTGGCAGCAGACATTTCGAAAGGGTCTTGACATGCAGAACGCCTGACACATAGTACATATAGGGGACTGTGCCACGAACAAAGAGGATCTCTTTGGACTGAGGGGAACCTCAGTACTTTTCATTCCGATTGGGTAATGATCGAGTGAGGATTGGAACAGTCATTTCGGAAGAAGTCGAGGCGCAGCGAACATGACAGGCGCAAACTTGGGCGGTTGGCTATCTGCTAGGTGCAACTCCTTACACGGATAGGGAGCCATGCTGCTTGCAACTGTTATCGATGTTCGATCCATTGAATATAAGTGGAGATTGTTAGATCCCGTCGCATTGGGGTCGAGACTCTGAAATGGAAAGGAACTAGTACCTGTTTATCTCCCGTCCTTTTGCACGGGGAATCATTTGAACGTTCACGTCACGACTGAAGGATGCACGCCGATGGCTGTTGCAGTGACGGGCTGGTGACTCGTGCGATATTGTACCCGCCTCGATCTGACTGGCACAGGCACTTCTGGGTAACGTGTGGGCGACGGAGTGTGTTGTGCCTTCGCTCGGCTTCGCTCCGGACCGCGGAGGTAGTGCCTAGGTATCTAGACACAACATGTGCCAGTCACCACCCTCATGCTGTGCAAGCAGGGCGGCTCCAGGTAGAGTAGGGCGGGTGCTGCTTCTTCCCGCTCGCGTAACTCAGAAGAAAAGTCGGCCAAAAGAGCAGAGACACGGTATGGCACAAGAGGCCCGCCCAGCCAAACAGAGGTCGAGACTCCGGAGTGTCCTCCCAAGAGCAGCGGGTCCAGGCTAGGCTGAGTTTGGCGGGGTAAGAGAATGGCCGGTGATGGGGTTAGTGGCAGGCTAGGAGGACAGCGTCAAACCTCGATTGAGTGGTGTTGCGTTGTCGCTGAGATTGATACCAACGTCTTAGACTAGGGTTGCGTAATAGCGGACTACGGGGTCGCCCTTTCCCCTGTGGGAGGTGCTATTTTGAACTGGCAGTCGCGCGTTGGGTTAGGGAAGCGCAGTGGTTGCAGCTGGCAGGTGCGAGTGGTGGCGCATATGAGTGAGCAAACACGGCTTGCTGATAGCTGAAGCTGTGCTGGAGCCATGATGGAGTGGCCGACGCTTGACACGCATAGCCAGATAAGGATGCAGCGCACAGCCGTCTTCAGCATGGCCAAATGTCAGATACCCAGTCCGATCGTGTGCATGCGCCCAAAACTGCATGGTGGGCGGCTGGCCCGCGCGCAGGTGACGCTGGATCTGAAGCCCTGACCCCTGTCGCTCTACCCGAGATGCTTAGTGCCTGGTGCTGGAGGTGCACTGTGGCATGCGGCGAGCCTCTGGGACCAGACGCCTGGCTATGGAACTGGAAATTATATCATATAGTGGTTCGCTGTCGTCTGCCCAGGGCCCAGCTCCTGCATCTTCATCGGCCAACGACCTCCTTTTGCCATTGCGGGGTGTTTGCTTCAGTCGTCATCCATTCTTAACCCCAGGACTGCCACCGCCCATCACTTTACTATCTTGCCGCACCATTGTCCACTCAACACTGTCAATCAATACACGGACTTCCCCCTCAAGTTCCGTGTCCTGATAACCAAACGCCACCGCGTCTCAATTCGGATCTCGTCTCACATTGCAAGATAGAGAAGCGCGCCAGGATCTGCGCTCTTGCATGTTGCACCAACGTCTTTATCCATATCTAGGCGAATAGTTCGTTCGCGGCTCCCCAAACAGATAGCCCTGGTCGTCGCTCTTATATCCTCAAGTCCTCTATCTTTTGTTCTTGTCCGTCATGCCCCATTCGGTCAACAACTCTACATCGACCCAAACCAAGATGTCCCGCCCATCGTCCACGTCGACGTACTCTGGCACCAATGCATTTCCCAAGCAGGCAGGCACCGCCCTCCTATCACCGGAAAATGCCGGAGAGCAGCTCTCGCCCTCGCCCTCTCAGTTCTCTTTTGCGTCGTCGCCACAGTCAGTCCAGAACATCGAGCTTGACACCCGCGACCGCGCTCGTACTCCTGCCGCCGACGGTGTCGGTCCCCTGCGACCCGTGACCTCCCGCTCCCGTGCTGCCTTCTATGAAGATCAATTTTCATACAAGGACGGTATCGCGTCGTCGGCTCGCGAGCGTGTGACCAAGGATGCGCCTATTGTAGCCGAGCTGCGGACAAATGTTATCGTAAGTTGTTAATTTCCGCCGAGCTCCACTCTTTGGGCAAATCACTAACCCAGCGTAGATCAAAGACGAATACACCCTAGTCACCGACCTCTCGCACCACCTCTCGACGCGCTACCAAAGGCCAGAAGCCTCCATCATGATAACAGTTAACCACTCGGCGTGTATGCTCTTGGGTGGATCCTTTGAGCCCACGTACATGCTCACTATCAACGCTCTGCCAGTGCAATTGCAGCCAACGACCAACAAGCGCAATGCCGCCCTGATCCAAACATTCATGGCAGAGTCCATCGGCGTGTCGTCAGACCGTGGCGTGGTCAAGTTCGTGCCTATTCCCGAAGAGAGCCTCGCCATGAATGGTATGACCGTTTTGGGCGATATTGAGCGCCTCGAACGACAGCAAGCCGAGGAGACTGGCAGCAACATCAAACGTGCCATGACCAAGAGCTCGCGCAGATCCGCCCACAAGGCAAAGAGTAGCAATATGCTCTCTCGTGGTCTGTCCAAGGCTGACCATAGTGCAAGACCCGTCACCTCTGAGGTTTCTCACGATGCGTCCCGCGACTCCGGAATAGCTGTCAACGAGAAGATTGACGACAGCGGAATTGCTAGCAAGAAGTCTGAGCCATTACTATCCAAATTTAGCCGGAAGCCCTCTACTTCGCATCCGGCGCCACCACCTATTCCTGCCGACAGGCCTGTCACTCCAGCTGTTAACAAGCGCAAGAGCTTCATGAACGTCTTCCGCAGATAATCGTCTAGTATCGTTTCATACATTGCTAGCACAATCGTTTCTTGTTCGGCACACCAAAACCTTCATCCAGCATTTCTCATTTCGGCGGCGTTTTAAAAGGGACACATTTCGCTCTAGACCGAGAGTCGGCAACACAGACTCATCTGCTGTACACCCTTATCACGGCATCTGTCAAATTCTGCATATGGCGCAACACACAAGCATACTCCAAGTCGCATAGTGCGACAAAACAGCATTGCCAGGCGTTTGGTGTGCAACACATCTCATTCCTGTTCATACGAATATACCCTTTTGCATTTCCTTTATCGCAAAGCTGTATTGGGTAGAAAGATTACATAGAATCATTAATGACACAGCAACCATCATTACCACTTCATCGCCTTGCAATTGTGTTCGTGAATCTCTACAGTTGCCGCTGATCAGCATCTCGCCGAGCTGCGCTTCACTCACCGCAAACATGTCCTCCACCGTGCCGTGTCTGGATGCATGTTTGACTAAAACATTGAGATCTTCAAACGATCCAGATCTTTGCCCAAACTGGTTTTACTTCTCGGGTACGCGTCCCCCAGCCCGATGGAGCTACATCTATATTCCGTCGGGTCGACAGTCGCTAACAAGAAGGGTCGTCGCCGTCTACTTGCCGCGTGGCTAGGCGGAAAACTACCAGACCGCCTGTCAATGCTTGACAGCAAGGTACGGCCGGTGAGTTCGCTTATACAATATCCTTCCAAGCCGCTCTGCGAAGTAGAGGTGTGAACACTTGAGACTGATAGGCTGTTATTCCAGTAGTTCCACATTGGCATGTTATCTGTTGACCACTATGCAGTAGGGCTGAGACAGCTATGCGTTGATGTCCGTAACCGGACCATCGGGGTGCGCGGTGAGGCTGAATCGAGTGGTGAGAGTGTCACCGGGATGGGATTTGCTTGACCCAGACGCATTGGCAGATAGCCACACCGGCGCGGCCAACGTGAGCAGCGAGTAGAGCATTTTGTTTTTCAGCTCTCCACGTTTTTCTAGATAGTGGATCTAGATGCGCCACAAAAGCTGATCGGAGACATGTAGCGTGCACGCTAAGTGAGCGGGAGAGCTACCATTAGCGTTAACAAATGTCACCACTTTCTTTCAGCTCTGGCTCGTCGAACGGGGTTTTTGCATGCAGACATGGTATGTGGCTTGGTCCAGCCCTACGGTGTCGGCAAAGGTTTTTTCTTTGTGCCAACGGCGGCAGCCGAGATTTGCGATGCTGTTACAGACCACAGTGGTGGCGTTGTGCCACGTGGTTGCGGCTACTTTGCCTCTGGTGGAGATGCACGTGTAGAGAGAAAGGCCTGGCGGATCACTGTAACATAAATTTTGCATAGTAAGAACAGGTATCAAAAAGCGACGGCGTTGCGTAAGGACATTAAGCTTGCCATCAGTTCGAACCGGGGTGATCGGAACAAGGTTCACGGCGATCAACGCTACCTAGGCAGAATGATCAGCGTCGTGGTAGTTTGTGGCTCGCCATATGCGACATTCCGCACTGCTCGCCCAACATCAGGGTGATCACACTAGATGTAAATGGCTTGTCGCTTTACGGCTCTGTTTGCAACACTCACTATGTCAATAAAACATGGGGCTGATTTACCCGCAATCTTTCCACCCAAGAGGTGCTGGTCGCACAGCCAATCAGATCCTAGCGAACACATTCCTTGCACTTTGGAAGTTTGCGCTTTCTGGGCTTGGCACATATATGCATGTTGCAAATCATCCAAGCGAGGCTGCAGGTTGGTGAAAAGTGAATTTGGGTGATGCGCGGTACGATGAAGTAGACGAGATAAGGCAGAATTGGAGAGGGATCGCCATAAGTTGCGTAGGCCAAGAATATCTGATAGTTTGGGACTGTTGGAGGTTTGGAATGCTGGTAGAGTTTATCGGGAGTTATTGAATCGCGGGAGCTACGGGTCAAGAGGAGGGCGATTTTAAGTTTGCGATGAATGACGTCATGGGCTACAACGAATCTTGGGTCGGTCGGAAGTCTCCATGAGCTTATTCAGTAGCCCTGATTTCACATCGAATTGGAGACCACGAGATGCTCACACATTGGGTGTTTCGAGTCGACGAATCATGATTGTCGTAACATGTTTGAATTAGCTCTGGCTTGGAGGTTTGTCTAGTGTGGAACTTCTATAGATAATGGGTCTTGGTTGATTTGTGCCGAAGGCCTAAACTGTCGCGTGATAATCAGTCTGTTCATTCATATGCTGGCATATTTATCTGAACCCACACTGCGTATTCCTGTTCTAGTCTACTCACAAACACCTTCCCGAGAAGCTGCCCACTATGTAGTAAGTGTACTTAGGTATCGTCTCGAGCAACAGACTGCGTAGGGTAATTGCTTACCTTTGTACCTTGTGGTCGTGTCAACTTCTTCATCTCTGTCATAATAACACCTTCGCCCACCTGGAGATCCTCGAGAAAGGCAGCCGATTTGAACCTCGAAGTGAGGCCCTCGGATGAGTGATGAGGTCGAATAGGAGTGAAGTCTCAAATGTTCCAAAAGCAGGTGAATACACGTATTCTTCTGGACGTCGCGGCTGCTACTTAATCTTCTTCCGTATTTCAAGCCCCAAATGTAGCTGAATTGAAGGTCGGATTACAGCGCCCCATGTACTCGGGTGTTTGACGAAGAAAAGCCTGTCAGCCGCAACATTGTATAGAGGAAAAGTTGACTTCCCCGTCATACACCTATCGCGTTTGGTAGACTGACGCGATAGGTGAAGAGTAGAGATGATCGCTTACGCGTACTGTACATGCGGCCTATGGTGAGCTGGAGGTGACAGGCCACCATCCCCACATCCCCGCTTCCACCTCGCTGCTTCCTCCCACGCCCAACCCTCCACGTGCAAAACCCCAACGAACCATGACTATGTGCAACACACCGTTCAAGCTCTAGCCGAGTTAAAGCGGCTTATGGCAGAACGTGACATATGATGCGGGACGGGATGGTGGGCACCGCCTTAAGCCTGCACGATGGCTTGAGCCCTTGGGCTCGTGTTATTACCACGATCAGGATACATGATTGATGACTTCCCAACGCTTTTGGAACAGGTTCGGATTACCGCAGAAAGATAGAGAGATATGCGTAAGAGCCGTGCAGAATTACTATGGGGGATGTGAAGTGGAAGAGTTTGAGGAGCAGGGCTACTGCAGTTGTACGATTCTTGTCCCGCCATCGAGAAGCGTGTCTACAATCAACGACACTCTTCCTGTGGTTCTTGAAGACACGCGCGGCGAGGAACGACCTGCTTTCATCGTCCAGCTTCGACCGGCACTGCACGCCCTTGACCTCAGCATCGTACATGCTGCTAGCATGACTTATCCAACGCTAGTTCCAACTATCGAACTTCTCGAATTAGCATTACCTGGAGGCATATGTGCCTATGAGATGGAAAAAATTGAAGGCGCACAGTTGCGTCGTTTGCAGGGGCGTGAACGTTCACTCGATGCTGGCTCAAGGGAACGACTACAACGTCTCGTCGCGAGTTTTGCGGACTTTATCGCGCAAAGTTGGCACTCACCACATATAACCCCATTCATGTCGAGAGCGATACGATTAGACTCACCTATGGATGAGAGTTCATCGGTACTCTTGCAGTGCCGCGGCAAGGTCGGCTCAACCATTATTTCTAGGCTTGAGAGATTAGCTGCTGAGCTGCCGGACATTCATCTCCGCCAAAGAGCAAGCGAAGTATTGCGCGCAGTGCAGGGGATAAACGATTATCCAGTGACAATCAATCACGGAGATCTCATCCCATCTAATATCTTGGTTGACAAGAATACCTGGAAGATCACAGGCCTAGTGGATTGGGCGGAGGCAGAGTACTTACCTTTCGGAACCTGTCTGTACGGACTCGAACATCTCCTTGGATATATCACTACACCTGCCTCCGGTATCGCACCCATATGGACATGCTTTGACGGTGCATCACAGCTTCGTGAGTTGTTTTGGACGCGGTTGATCGACGCCGTACCGGAACTGAAGGCCCGATTAGAAGATGTAAGGGTGATGAGAGATTTGGGCGTGCTGCTCTGGTATGGTATCGCCTGGGATGGTGGTGCTATCGATCGCATCGTTAATGAGGTGGATGATGTGGAGGAGGTAACCGAACTTCGTGCTTTTCTGACTGCATGTTGAGACGAAATCGTGCGAGGCATATACGAAGAGCGCATCGATTGTATCTCCACCTTTTTTGTCTGAGTTCTTTCGATTCGTCTTCCTACTGTTCTGCTCTGACTCTATCAAGCAACACGCTCGTCGGTATTATTGATCGCGCGCGCGTGTCGCACTTTCTCCTCCGACAGTGGGCGCCCCTTCCTATACACGGCGCACCTTCTGTATACACGTAGGCAACATTTCAAACCTTCTTACGATTCATGTCCACTCTCTTCTGATCTATACTCCACCACTCTCGTCGCTCTGCTTCACCTCATCACACAGATCAAAGCAAAAGTGTAGCCAAAAGTTTCGGCATCATCTTCATCGCACCATATAGGCGCAGTAGGCACAAAAGTGGAGCGACTAGGGGAGCAGGAAGTGGAGGGCAGAATCCTCATTTCTTCCTGTGGTGAAGAACTGGCAAGACAGCACATAGAGAAGGCAATATGGTCCTCATTCCGCGAGGCGCTACAAACGCAGAGCCGGCAATGACTGACATGGAACAGCCCAAAACTATTCGAAAGGCGGGCGGTACTACTCATGTCCTCATTTTCAGTACTGAGAAAGTAGAGAAAGCTTCACTGCAGCGAGAGCTGCCTAGCACTTATCCCGTCATGGCGACCTCCAGCACTAGCAGTGAGTACGATCTCAGTCTCACATCTCCAAGCGCTAGCGAAATTTCAAAGCGACTCGCAACAAGTACTCCCAGGAAGAAACAAGGCTCGGCCGATCCTGGTGAACGCACCGTCTCCTCTACTCTCCGAACGCTTGCGCCGAAGCCTTTTGCAAACGTGAGCGGTAGCTGTCAAAACCCAATCATCGTTGAGGAGATTGCATCACCGCCACGGCAAGCAGTACGAGCTCAGAAGCGCAAACCCAGACACAAGAAGCTGACAAAATCCCACCAATCAATCGGCAATGGGTATAGAGACCCATATAGCTATCACCCTTCTAGAACAGCATTGACAGCCATACCTCCGAACGGCAGCACATTCACTGGACATCAGAGCCATGACATATACCGCATGATGAATGCAAAAATAACCGCAGCCCCAAATGCCAGCCCAAACGCCGCGTGGGGCCGCCATACCCTGAACGTACCTTTTGAAGTGCAATATCCGCTCTCCTCGCAGGTTTTTATGCAGCAGCAGAACACGTCAGAATATCAGTCCCCATATTCCCAGAACCATCAGGCTCAAATTCCTCCTAATACTTATGGGTATCCAACGGTTCCATCTCAGAGCGAAGACCTGCTCCGCAGGAGAGCTATTCATTATATCCAAGAGTTCTCGCGACATACACCGCTGAAGAGATGGCTGTCTGATGCCGGCCCTGAGAAGACTAGCGGCGATGAAGCCGAAGGACACGAGGAGCATGTTAGACCGCAACCAAATTCTTCAACTGCTCAGTCGCATTCCATGCCACCATCGACGATACGTAATATTCGCTGTTATATCAATCACAAGCCGACGACCCATCAAGACCCAGATCCCGACCTCTTGGTCAGACATCTCATCGAGCATACCTCACTCATCACGTCGTTGCTACAGCTCTGTCCTCACTCCACCGATCCTAAGGGCTTAAAGAATGACATATCGATGATGGTTCAAATACAAAATCAGTATGTGACTGAATGGATGAAGGCTGAATCACTCGACTCGCACAAGCGACGCAAGATTGACGGTGACAACACCGTCAGCCTGGATGATCGCCTACGGCCGGTCATGACTTCTGCGACCAGATCCCAGAACGAGAAAGACGACATGTTACGCCAGGTTCTTTCTGCTGATGCTGATATGTGGCAAGATGGTACAGGGCATGGCGTTGCGGACGTGTTTGCGGTTGTACCTGCGTCGCCGCCACTTGTGAACAGTCTCAATGGACGAATAGTCAGCTCTACGCTTGTACCTTCGATTCGGACAGCACATGATCTCCCTGTTCAGGAACAAAGCAGAACTACTGGCAACTCCACCACGACGCCAATAAAGCAGACCTCGAATTCCACCGCAGGAGCAGCACACTGGAAAGGGTTGTCTGTCACCTCTACCATGGAGGAGATACACATAAGATCCGGAAGCCCATCAACTAGCCCAAAGAATTACTCCAAGAGTTCGATCGACTTGAGTCACCCCTCAAGCCCTTCCAAAGACCTGGAAGTTCTCACTAGAGTAACATCTCATCCAGCCGATAGTCTCATCAATCCCCCTCCCAAACGTATGAATAGCCGTTCACCTCCCCACAGCAAACACGCAACCATACAGCATACGGCTCCAAATTCCGATGACGAAGTCCACATTGCCAATAACAGCTATGCCTCAGGCAGCTCCCACAGTGAGAACTCAAACGATTTGCGACTCCAGAAACCTAGTCTTTCGATTTGAACCACGTGTGGGTACTGCCAGTGGCCGAGCAAGAGCGGCCTCGTTGTCAAAGGAGTAAGAGAGAGAGATAGTACGACTGCGAGTGCCGTGCGAGGAGTGGAAGAGGATTGATGAGTTAAGAGTACTTTGAAGAGATGTGTGTCAGCCGTTACATGTTATGAGTAGGCTGAAGCCAAAAGTGTTGTAGGTGTTGCAATGCGATCATGTAAAGCACCCTGTCATATGGTAGAACCATGTAGAAAAGCGAATTCTCTCATGTATCATGATTTCAGATTCTATTTGGGTATCAAGCGACTATTCCCTTTTCATCTCGAGTAAACTAAATCAGCGCCATCCCTGGCACCAAGACCATATCTACTAACTCACTAGTTGCCCTTATTTCCCCTCTTGCCCCCTCTCTTCTTCCTCTCCACATGACCCATCAACGACTTTTTAACATCTCCCAAACTCCTCTTGTTTTTAATCTTGGCTTTGCCCAGCGTCATCAAGAAGTTCTTCTTCCTTGCCTTCTCCTGATTCGTCGTACTCTTGCCCTCAGCTGCCTTTTGCTCCTTCTTCTTCTTAGCATGCGAACTGTGGTTCGTTTCGCGGTCTGCGCGTGCAAGAGCGATCTTCTCCTCTTTGGTGTTCTTTTTGCCAATCTTAGCGGCAAGCTCGATGGTATCGGCCGTGATGGCTTCGTCGGCGTGGCGGGCGGCGAGGAGTTGGGCGCGTTTGGAGGAGGCGAGGGAGGAGGTTATTGTTGACGAGGCACGGAGGGCTTGGAGTTGTTTAAGGTCGGCTGGGGTAAGAATGGTAGTGGTGAGGAGTTTAGAGATGGATTTGCTCTCTGGTTCGGCGCTCTTGGAGGGTTCTTTGCTGTCTGGTCCTGGCGTTGATGTCGTGGTATCGAGCTTAGCCTTCTTTGCTGGCCTGTCTTTCTTTTCCTTTTCGTCTTCAGAGTCGCTAATTTGGATGTCCTCGCCATCGCTCTCTACATTGATCCAGCCACCTGAATCGTCGCTGTCACCGTCACTCTCCACATCCCACTTCTTCCAGTCATCTTCGTCATCAAGCTCAACGTCGCCGTTGTCCGCGTCAGGGTCCAGGCCAGCAGCTTCCAGCTTTTTCCTGCGTTCCTCTTCTTTCCACTTCTCGAGTAGCTCAATGCCTTCGATCTCTCCAATAGCTTCTTCACCGTATCGGCGTTCTTTGATAGTGCCAGCGCGGATACCCATTGTCGCGTCCTTGCCACGATCACGTTTCTTGAGGAGGTCTGCACCGACTTCACGGTAAAGTGAAAGAAGTCCTTTGGCGGCCATCATCGTGCCCTTGTCCTTGGATTTGCGGTACTACCTTGTGTCAGTATACATCGTGATATCAGGGCGAGGTGTCTGAGAGCGTGTAGCAGAAACAAGGGGATCAGAGTTGCGACAAGCGCTTTGGGTTTGTATTCAGATAGCGGGGTCTTAAGCCGCCTCATTAACACGGACCAAATGTTCTCATCATGAAAAACACAGAGTGCGACGCGATGCGGTGGGACGATAGAAAATGTGAGTTGACTTACCATAACCAAGTCCTGGAGCAAGGTGTCCGTCATAGCTAATGGTTGACGTGCGCAAACCTCGCGAATGGCATTCAGACCTGCTGCCGCGACCTCAGAGGCTGATGCTTCTGACACGAACTCGTTCGCAATCTTCTGCACCAGCGGTTCGAGCACATCCGGCGGCACATACGAGTGTGTTGCTTGCGCTAAGCATGCCAAGTAACTTGTGACAGACGCTTGCCGAGGAGTGAGATGCTTCAAGAAGTATGAGTATAGCGGGAGGACCGTCAGCTGATGTAATCCAACAAGACGAGTAACAAGCTGCAACACCAGCAGTTTCGTTTCGAGGGCGAGTTTGTTCTTGGAGTTCTGGACGTGCTTCGAGAAGAGCGTTTCGGCGAAGCCTTGAGGATCGTGGAGGAGGTGGAGCGCACTGAAGTTGAGAGGATGCGGTGCATTCTTCTTCTTCTGCTTCTTCTTTATAGTTGCAGCTGCAGTCTTCAGTTCGCGGGCCTTCTTCTTGCTCTTCTTGTTGATGCCAGCTGAATGCTTCAATTTGGCCATGTCGACATCATTGTCGTCATCGCTGCTCTCCTCTGCAGCGGCCTCTCGTTCCTCGTCACCACCAAGGAAGAACTTGGTGCCACCGAAAACGGTCTTTTCGTTGTCGCTTAGAGCGGCCAAGCGCATGACCTCGACTGCGCGCGCGTCAGTCCATATTTGGCGCTTCCAGAGCTCTCTTGTGATCTTGACGGCCCATATGCCCTTGGGCGAGGAGGAGTCTGATTCTAGGAGGCTTTGACTAGTTAGTCAATGGTCTTGGTACACTCGCAGGATATTGCATACTTGTAAAGCGCTGTCTGCATAGACTTGTTGAGCTTGTGGTTGACAGTCTTTGCGTTGGACGAGCGAAGGTCTGAGATGATCTTGGTGTAGAGTAGTTGTCGCAGACTCTTGCTGTTGGTCGTCACAAGAATGGGAAACAAGGTGTTGAGAAGTGTGATGGAATCGATGACTTCTTTCCGCTTGAGCAGGCAGTATGCTCCGACGACCTTGTCTCTCAAGTCATACTCGAGCACCTCGTGGTGGGTGAGCAGCAGCTCTAGATCGCGGGGAAACTCTGATGCGATGTCGGGGTAGAGGTCTGAGGTGTGCGACACGAATTCGATGAGGTCCTTGAGTGCAACCAGGCCGCTATCCGAGGTGCTTGGGTCGGCCAGGAAGAGGTCGAGGAGGGTCCGGTACTGCTGCCATTGCTGCTCAAAGTCGTCTCTGTACGATTGAGGGTCTCGTTTCAGCTTGAAGCGGAGTGCTGCGTGGTCAGACTCGAGCTTCTCGAGGGCACCAACTTTGCGCTTCATGGTGTCGACTTGGGATCTGGGGGATGAGGAAGTTGTCGTGGCTGTCGTCGAGTACGCGCCTGCGTAGACTTTGCGACATGAAATTTTAGTGGGGCCTATCCCACCAATTGGTCAGGGCGGACCGACACTAGGCCGAGAAGCTCTGGCCTCTTTGCGCGTAAATCTTTCATCCTCGACAACTTGCGCCAGCCACTTTTCAGACGCGCTGCCCTACAACGGCGCGCATCACGTTCAACAAGCTCATACACCGCTCTTGATTGATCGTCGTCTGTTTCTCAACCCTACCCGCCTGTCTTCAGATATCGACCCGACAGTGATACCTGGGCCAGCGCCCGCCCATTGCCCACCATGACGAGCTTCTCTTCCATGTCTCTGTACGCCTTGACGGTGAAGCAGCCGACAGCGACACAGGACGCCATTTCCGGTGACTTTCTCGGAAACGGCAAGCAGCAGATTCTCACAGCGAGCGGCTCACGACTGGCTATCCTCGAGGTCTCGCGGCGACAGAAGGGCTTCCAAGAGCTGTACTCGCAGGATGTGTTTGGCATCATTCGTCGTATAGCCAAGTTCAGGATCGCAGGCGGCACCAAAGGTATGTTCGTCCATCTTCCCCGCTACAAGCAGTATAGTGATTTTCAAAGCACACGACACCCTCGAGCTCCCAGCTCCCTGAGCCCACGGTGGACTGGACTGCAAACACTAAGAACCTCTACTGACTCCGTCAGACCATATTGTCATAACCACCGACTCTGGACGGTTAGTCACATATGAGTACATGCCAGATGAGCACACCTTCAAGACCGTTCACTTCGAGACGTTTGGCAAGTCTGGAATACGACGCGTAGTGCCGGGCGAGTATCTAGCAGCCGACCCGAAAGGGCGCGCTATCATGATCGCCTCGACGGAGAAGAACAAGCTTGTCTACATTCTTACCCGAAGTGGCCAGACGGATATCGCCATCTCCTCACCGCTAGAGGCACACAAGCCGCAGACGTTAGTGTACTGTCTTATTGGACTTGATGTTGGATATGACAATCCCATGTTCGCTACGTTGGAGGTAGATTACTCCAACTCGGAGACTGACCCTACTGGTGAAGCCTACGAAGAGATCAAGAAGGAGTTGGTATACTACGAGCTGGACCTTGGTCTCAACCATATCGTGCGGAAGTGGTCGGAGCCAGTTGACCGTACCGCTAATACCCTCTTCCGGGTACCTGGAGGACCAAACGCTCCGAGCGGTGTTCTATGCTGTGGAGAGGATTGCATCACATACCGCCGCATCTTCAACAACAAGTCAAGTGTGCACCGACTGGCCATTCCACGCCGTGAGGGAGCCACCGAAGACCCAAATCGCAAGCGCATGATCGTTGCTGGTACTCTATACTCTCTCAAAGGCGGTGATTTCTTCTACCTCCTACAAACAGAGGACGGTGATGTCTTCAAGCTTACTGTAGAAGCCACCAGCGGTACTGTCGACAAGATCAAGATCAAATACTTTGATACCATCCCCGTCGCGACGAGCATTTGCATTCTGAGGGCAGGCTTCGTGTACGCTGCCTGCGAATCTGGAGACCGCATCTTGTATGAACTGGAGTCTTTGGGAGACGAGACGGAAGATCCCGTTTTCGAGAGCGATCAATTCCCTGTCGACCCTGAGACTTCTTTCGCACCTCCCTTCTTCAAGCCTCGGGCGCTTGTCAACCTCACTGCAGTTGAGACGATGCCCAGTCTCAACCCGATTATGGGCATGGAAGTTGCCAACCCTGCGCTGGAGGACGCGCCCCAAGTTTACACGATCAACGGTGCCGGTGGCCGGAGTTCATTCCGCACCACCAGGAACGCGCTGGAGGTTCTGGATCTTATTGAGTCGCCTTTGCCGCAGAACGCTTCCGACGTCTGGACTACGAAGCTGACCAGCGAAGACGAAACTGATACACTTATCGTCATGTGTCTTCACAGCAGAACGCTCGTTCTCAAAATTGGCGACGACGTCGAGGAGGCTGCGAATACCGGCTTTCTTCCAGACACCAACACGCTTGGTGTACAACAGTTCGGTGAAGACTGTATCATCCAGATCCATCCTAAGGGTATCCGTCACATCCAGGGCATCCAGTTCCCTAACGACGATGCAAGTGCGACGCACGCTAGTTTGACTGACTGGCAACCCCCTGCGCATCGCACTATCGTAGCTTGTGCCACGAACAACCGACAAGTTGCTATAGCGCTAAGTTCCGGCCAAATCCTGTACTTTGAATGCGATGCAGATGGATCGCTTGCCATGGCTGAGGAGGAGATTGCTTTAGACAGCACTATCAACTGTCTTGCAATGCCCGATGTACCCGAGGGTAGTGTGCGAGCTTTCTTCTTGGCTGTCGGGTGCAGTGACCAGACTGTCAGGATCTTCAACTTGAGTCCTGACATGGAAGGAAACATCCTGCGAAGTATCTCTGTTCAGGCCCTCACCTCACCGCCTAGTGACTTGACCATCAACCTCATGACGGACAAGTCTCCTCGTGGATACAGTCAGTTCTTGCACATCGGTCTACGAAGTGGTGTATACATCAGATCGGTACTAGATGAGATGACTGGCGACATTGGCGACACTCGAAGACGCTTCCTTGGGCCAGAGCCTATCAAGTTCGCGAAGGTGACTGTTGCCGGCGAACCTGCTATTATTGCAATGACCTCAAGGCCATGGCTAGGTTACACCCATCCTCGTACCGGAGTGTTGCAACTGACACCGCTGAACTACATTCCATTCAAGTCCGCGTGGAACTTTGATGGTTCCCAATTCAAGGGAATCATCTGCGTCAGCGGCAACGAGCTACGGTAAGCACCTTCCATCTCTTTCCCCCAACTGCAATGATGAAACTCTGTACTCCCTAAACACGATGAGGGCAATAACAAATTTCCAATTGTTCCTACTGAAAGCAGTTATCAATTCGTTCTTGTTACATACACAACATGCGCGATTAGTTGCTGACCACAACAGAATCTTCACCTTCAATGACCTAACGGACAATACGACTTACGAGAACATACCACTCAAGTACACCCCAAGGAAGATGGTCGGATGGCACGACCAGGGTGTGTTCTACGTAATCGAGAGCGACAACAACACTATAAGTGCCGACAGACGCCAACAGCTTATCGCACACGCCGGTGTCAAGAAGGAGGATGACGGCACCAACGGCTCGATGGAAGTCGAGAACGCCAACGGTGGTGCAACGAATGGCACCGACGATAGCGACGAGCTTCCAGCAGTCGACTTTGGTTACCCAAGAGCTCAGGGCAGCTGGGCTTCTTGTATCCAAGTTGTCGATCCTGTGAGCGAAAAGACTGTCACCCACACTGTAGAGCTCAATGGCAACCAGTCACTTGTCAGCGCCGCCTTGGTATTCTTCGAGAGCCGTGGTGAGGAAGCATTCTTGGTTGTTGGCACTGCCAAAGACTTGAGCTTCACCCCTTTCAAATACACATCTGCTTCTATCCAGGTGTACAAGATCAACCCCACTGGTCGTGAGCTGGAGTTCTTCCATGAGACTGAGGTCAGCGACCCGCCTTTAGCGCTACTTGCATTCAAAGGAAAGCTCATTGCTGGTGTCGGTCGCCATCTGTGTCTCTACGACTGCGGTATGAAGTCTGTCCTACGCAAAGCACAGGCGCCGAACTGTGTACCGACGCGCATCACCGATCTCAAGACGCAAGGCAGCCGACTGGTTGTTTCCGATCAGGCGCAGTCAGTAACGTATGTCGTACACAAAGACCAGGTCCACCCCAATCGCCTGATTCCCTTTGTGGATGACACCATTGCCCGCCACACCTCCGCATCAGAGATGCTGGACTACGACACCACAGTTGGTGGTGATAAGTTCGGCAATATCTGGCTTGTGCGCTGCCCACAGAAGGTCTCCGAGTCTTCTGACGAGTCGCCTGATGGTTCCGATCTCCTAGTAGATAAGGGCTACTTGGGTGGTACACCGAACCGCCTCGACCTCATCGCACACTACTTTACGAACGACATTCCTGTCTCTATCCAGAAGACTGTCCTACTATCAGGCGGTGAACGCATCATCTTCTGGGCTGGTCTCCAGGGTACTCTTGGTGCACTTATCCCCTTCAATTCCCGCCGACAGCACAAGATGTTCCAACAACTGGAGCTACAACTTCGGTCAGACGACAAGCCACTGTCGGGTCGCGATCATCTCGCCTTCCGCAGCTACTTCGCGCCGGTCAAGAGCGTGATCGATGGTGATCTCATTGAGCGCTTCTTGGTACTATCGCGCGACAAACGAGAGAGCATCGCTGGCCAGATGACAGGTGCAGAATGGACACCCAGTATGATTGATGAGGCGATTTGGAACATGAGAGGTCTTTATGCTTTTTAGATGAAGCGTATCCTCTACACACTACGGCGTTTGGATAGTTCGGGCCTTGAAGAGCAGTCGGCGCTTTTGTCCTGCGCTTGTAGCGTCTTTGATGAATAAGTAGCAGTAACTTGTATTTGTAAACAGGAATGTGGGTCATAATAGACTCAAATGATACCCAAGAATCGTCTTCAGCTATCTTCGAACATGGTTGTCTGCACGTGGTTAGCCTTGCTATCAAGACCTGGTTTGCGGTGTTCTATACCTTGCTTCTGTCACTAATAACACCCGCACTTATATGAACAGCAATAACAACCGCGGCACCGGCTGAACTCTACGTCATCACGTCGACATACGAAAGTTAAACCTCGCCAACACAAGACGGAGAAATTATCTCCACGCAGATCTACAAGTTTGCGGGGAAGAAGTGGGGCAAGTCATATCGATCCTGGCTCGGAGAGCCGCCGTCGGGTAGATTTGCGAGTGCGAATACGAATTGACTTGCTCTTCTCAGAAATACCCCGAAGAGAACAGCTAGGGAACAGCTGGTAATACGCACGACCCATGTTACAACGAGAAGCTCGGAGACAGGGACAGTAGCATTCGGTTGAGGTCCGGGAAGCTAACGGAGCTAGGGTAGGAGACTATGTAAAAGGACGACACCGCACATGTTCAGGTACTACTAGGTTTGGAAATAGCTGCTACTGGCTATTTTGCACGACATGAAGCTGTATAGCTCGCTCGCTCTTGTTCCTTTGATTTATCAAGGCTATGCGCTCGACGTCGAAGCTATAGTGAACAAATACTACGGCAATGATGCAGCATGGTACCGCGACCGGATCCCTCTCTTCGACTCTAGCGATCCAGATATCACCGACGTCTACTACTACCGGTGGTCCATTTTCCGCGCACACCAACGCGACCTAGGCTCCAATGGGTACATTTCCACCGAGTTTCTTGACGATGTTGGGTGGCAGACTATGCCTTGGGCAAGTCTGAACGATGCAACCGGCTTCCATCTCTTAGAGGGGCGGTGGTGTCGCGACCGACGGTTCAAAGAAGATTACGCGACATTCATGTATAGCAGCAACAGTAACAGTCGGCAATTTTCTGAAAGCATGGCTGCAGCTGTTTGGCAAGGGTATCTTGTTGATGGTGTGGTAGAGGACGTGGTTAAGCGGCTTGACGACATGACGAGAGTGTATGATGCGTGGGGTGATTCCTACGATGAGGATAAAGGGCTGTATTACGTTGAGCCCATCCGGGATGCTACGGAGTATACGATCTCCAGTATAGATTCCTCAGGTGGCTATGATGGCTTCTTCGGCGGCGACTCATTCCGCCCTAGCATAAACAGCTACCAGTACGCTAACGCCCTCGCAATCGCCAACATGGCGTCCTTGAAAGGTGGTTTGGAAAGCACCGTCGACACCTACAATTCTCGCGCCACTGCCATCAAAACGCGCGTACAGGACGCCCTCTGGAACTCAACCTTTGACCATTTCATCGATCGCTATCAAGTTA
Source organism: Alternaria burnsii (assembly GCF_013036055.1). Lineage (NCBI taxonomy): Eukaryota > Fungi > Ascomycota > Dothideomycetes > Pleosporales > Pleosporaceae > Alternaria > Alternaria burnsii. The sequence continues at coordinate 369,869 of NW_024066114.1, read as the reverse complement.
ACAACACAAACGTCACATACTGGGATCCCATTCGCGGCCGCGAACTGGTCGGTATGGTCCCTTGGACCCACGATCTCCCCGACGATACCACAACCTACGCACAAGCTTGGTCGCACATTCTTAACAGTAGTGAGCTGGCCGGAGAACACGGTCTGCGTACCGTAGAGCCTTCTTACGAGTACTATATGCGACAGTACCGCTACGAAGGCCCGAACCCGGAGTGTCAGTGGAATGGCCCTGTTTGGCCTTTCCAGATGACTCAAGTTCTATCCGGACTCGCCAATTTCCTGGATCATTATGCTGAGGGAAGAAACACGGATGTTATTAACACTGATGACTATACAAACTTGCTAAGGCAATATGCTCAGTTGCATCGGAACCCCGATACTGGCATTCTGGATCTGGAAGAAGACTACTACCCTGACACGGGATTACCGATCGTAGGACTCAAGCGGAGTCATCATTACTTCCACTCTGGCTTCAACGACCTCGTCCTATCGGGTCTTGTTGGAATCCGTCCCTCAGCCAACGACACGCTGGAAGTTTCTCCCCTGGCCTCTTCAGCGCAGATGAAATATTTCCGCGCAGAACGTATCATATACCACGGTCATGAAATCGCCGTTCAATGGGATGCCGACGGTTCGCACTACGACGCCACAGGCCTGCAAGTTGAGGTCGATGGCGAGGTAGTTGCTTCATCTCCCACGCTCTCTCGTCTCTCAGTCGACCTGGAACGAAAAGCACCACCAGCTATTACCCGCCGAATCGCACAGTCAATCCAACTCAACGCTACAACGGCGTTTCCACGCGGTACAACATCCGTCGGTAACACTACTCAAGCATCTGCATATCCTGCTATCGACGGTCGGATATGGTTTTACCCCGAGCAAGATGCTAAGAATGGGTGGGATACACCAGTCGGCAATGGAAGTACAGTCTGGTTCCAAATTGATTTTGGCAAAACGGTCAGCATAAGTGCGGCTGAACTTGCATTCTTCGCGAACGAAGAGCAGGGTTTTGCGGAGCCAACGGATTATAAGATCCAGGTGCCTAGTAGCGGGGACAGGGGTGAATGGAGTGATGTCGAAGGCGCGACCTATGGCGATGTTGTCGCGAATGGTATTACGAGTATAGAGTGGAAGGAAGTTGAGGGAGAGCAAGTGAGAGTTATCTTTACGCCGAAGGTGGGCAGTAAGGTTAGAATTGCGGAATTCAAGGTGTATTGACTAAGGCCATCTTGATGGAGGCAACTGCTAGGTTTGTATGGCGGCTGAATGGCTTTGTTTGATTCTAGCTGGTTATACCGAGCAACATGGGATACATTAGAAATGCGTGTATGTGGATTCAGAGATCCGTAATGATAAGTTTGTTTTAAGGAACATGGGGTATGTACTATTAACGCCAATGAGGAGACCACGCATCAACGTGTCTATATATTCAACTCCTCCCCGGGCCCACTCCACCAGCCCACCAACCAGAGTCAACCCAATATCTATTCTCTGCATTCGCCGTCTCCACCGACCTTACAAGCTTCCTCCGATCAAGGTGCAAGTCTGCATGCCCATTCGTCAACTCGCCCGGCGTACGCCTTCCGCCCTTCTCTTTCCGCGGACTAGCCTGCATATCTTCAGCAGCAATTTCAGTATCAGACGTAGATACTGGTGATGCAGATCGGGGAGTGGAAGAGGTAGGCGAGGGAGTACTGTCAGGAGAGTAAATAGTCGGTATGGCACCCAGAATTCGACCAGCGGCGAAGACGCAACCACCGATTGCGTGTCTGATGAGAGAATCACCAGTAAGACTACCAATTATGAAGACGTCTCTAGCTACCTCGAGGGACGTAGCTTCGGCTTTGGCACGGAATGTTCGGCCTGAGATCAGATGCGCGGAAGATGGGCCGGAACTCATTTGGTCGGGCGAAGTTAGAACCTCAGCGCATAGTTCTTGGGACAGAAAATCCAACGTTCCGCGTCGGCCAACAACATAAGCTAGACCGCCTACTTCGTGGGTGACGGTTTCTCCTGACGGCAGTTGTAGTACTATGGTTGCTACATTTCCGGACACAGATGCGCTGACAACCTCGGCATTGGGCAGGCCTTCGTAGAGCGTCCAGTCGCGTTGGTGAAATGGATTCGACTTGCGCCGTGCAGAAGGAGACTTTGCATTCTTCTTCTTGGATGTAATCGCTGCAAGCTTCATTTGGCGGTAAACGGTTGCATACTCCGGGTACGCGGTGTGGTGACAGCCTCGTAATGGGGACGGCCTCTTTTCGGGAGCCCATTGAAAGACGTGTAGGATCCTACGAGTAGGCGGCGCAGATATGATAACATCGGCCGCAGAGAATCCGGACCCAATAACAAGTAGTGGCGCTTGTTGCGAATCCATCTGTGCGATGGGCGCAAAGTGAAGTGGAGGCGGGATGCTGACTGTAAAGATGCCGGACGCAAGCACGAGATGCTTACACCGAATACCGAGACTCCGGATGGAAAAGCCGCGCACCGTCCGATGCACATTCTCGACCTTCAGCCCCGTGTATATGCTATCGGCTATGCCCACCGCCTCCGGGTATGTCCTTAGGTAGTCGGCAACCTCGACCCTCGAAGGCCGCACGAACTCGGCTTCGTCTCCTCTTCCGCTCTTAGCCAAGTGGTCTGCGTACGAATAGCCAGGGAGGCTCAACTGTTCGGCGTAGCTCAACGTGCCAATGTCTGCGCTTGCAGAGACGGGATGCTCTGCCCATTGCCCGCCTGCATGGGCTGTTTCCCCAATCGCAACATGTGGAATAGCCTTCTCAGGCTCGTACCGCCACTCGATGCAGGACTTGGGGTTCAACTCGGTATCAGCATTGGGTCGAACGAGGGTGTCGAGCAGCGTGTTGACCGGCAGCGCTTGGGTCGAGTAGCGTAGAGAAGACAGGAAATGCGCGTAGAGATCCGGTGTTAGGTGGAGCAGATTGGGTGACTTCTGCAATTTCGCGTCGAGAATCGCGTCATGATGGCCACCGACGTAGTATGGAATATGGCCGTGTAGAATGTAGGAGAGGACGAGCGCTGATGGCCCGTTGCCTGGAATTTGTAATCAGCATCTTGCTTGCGCGCGCATGTTATTCCTGTCACGCACCAATGATCAACGTGTCGACGCATTTTGGAAGCGAGCGAGCCATGGACTTTTGCAGCAGAATGCCATGAGGAAGTCAAAGTCAGCATGGACGGGAGGAAGGGCGGAACGGGGCTGGTCAATAGTGTATGTCTTCAACATGACGGCCTCTTTTAATTCTTCGGCGCTAGAAGCGGTCCCTGTTCCGCCGCGGTGGGGGTCGGGTCTCGCCTTCCACATTCGAGGGGTTGATTGCGAAGATGGTCGGCTCGTCGCTGACCAAGCTAATCGACGTGCCGTGGAATGTTGACGATTCAGGCACTGTGTAGATTGCGTGATCGCTGCAGGTGAGAGACGCGTGAGATGCACGAGGTCATGACATGTCCGCGGGGGCTGCATGAGGTCACAGCCTTGCGCTCAGATGCGGGGCATGGCAAGGTAGAAGAACATTAAACTATAAATCCAAATCATAGTCAACCATGGTATCTCTTCCTAAATATCGCGCTCCAAGCCGCCCTGTAAATTTCGAGTTCCCCGACTCTGCGCAACAAGAAAGTGCATGTACACTTTGTGATTTCAAAGCATCAGCGTCACCCGTTGGGTCCAAATGGAGAAATCGGGCCTGTCAAACGTTACCCCACATCATCCTGTCCGGGTCTGGTCCGCCGCGCGATCCTCCATGGCAAGATTCCTAGTATCTATACGTGACGGTATTACGCTCAGCAACGGGCGAAACGTCGTGAGCCTGTTGCTGAGGCACGTTGAGATCAGGCGTCCGTGGACGTTCAATGCGCGGTCGCATGTGTTCGTCTTCTTCCTGAATCGGTGGTTGCGCGCCATGCATGGTCAAGTTGTTTGCAGAGCTCTCTTGCCGACCCAGATACGACGGAGTTGATTGAAAGCCTGGATGGTAAGGATCTGGTGGGCCACCATAGTCGTTGGCCGGTGACGAGTTCTGGTGCGCTGGAGGTGTGTATGTAGTCGTATAGTGATCAGCGAACGGGTTCTCTTCTTGTGCGCTCGGTTGAGTACGATTTGGTGCGGCCTGCAGTGACGGAGGAAGATTGTTTTCGTCGCCTCCATAGTTGGTAGATGTTGTGCCAGCCGGTTGGCTGGGCTGCATCGTTCCAAAGTTCATGGAGGGTATCGAAGGCGCATCGCTGTGTGTAGGCACACCAGCTGGACTAGTGTTACCATTTGGCGGCGGCGGCGGTGACATGGCGTTTCCATTCTGCACTGGTGGAGATGGCGAGGCACCCATGAATCGACGGGCCTGGAGGATGGCGCGCTGATGCTTGGAAGCAGCGAGGGAGAGCTGCTCGTTGGTTTCGATCAACGTGAGCATAGTATCATCGTCGGGTGCCGGATTGTCGCATGCGATGTAGCCGTGTATGCTACGCTGGGCGGTCGTGCAGCGCTCAGCGAACTCCTTGACCAGTTCGTTACCAAGTAGTTCATTTGCTGGTGTGGACTGAACAAGCTGTAAGAGAAGCTTGGCCGATGTGCGCGCTTCCTCAATGCGACCTGCAAGCTCTGCTGGTGGCGGCAATGTCTTGGACGACGACCTGTGCCCTGAACTGAAGCCGCCCTGTACGTTCTGTGACGCTGACCAAGCTGGCGCATTGAGCTTCCGGGGGCCGAACTGCTTTGCGGCAACAGCCATAAGGCCCTTCTCCTTCTTGTACATGGTGAACAGCGTGTTCAGGTTGGTGTCATATGCCTTTTCTCGCTCCATGGAGTCCAGCGTCTCCTTGACAATCTGCGCTACGCTTGGGTCTTGACCGTTGCGGAGTAGGTACTTGACTGTATCGGCGAACTGCTTGTCGAGGTTCTTGGTGAAAGAAGGGCCCGGATTGTCGGCCAAGATTCTGATGAGCATAACGGCATTATACTGGACATGAGGGCGGGCGTAGTTTTCTTTGGAGAGGAAGATGCGGATCTGTCTGGCGGCGGCTGATGCAGCGCTCGGGCTGGCGACGGCGGACTCGACGATGGTAGGCAGGTGGAGGACTTCTTCGCCCTGGAAAGGTCAGTAGGGCGGCATGATTCTGTGGGCAGATAGCGTACCGAGTTGGCGGCACCAGACTCGCAGAAGAGCATCTGCTCGCTATTAGCTGCTGCGAAGATGCGACGAGGCGGTATAACCTACCACTCCCCTGGTGGCATTGGCCTCAGGCGTGTCAGCATTTGGATCGATATTGACATCCTGGGCTGGATGCGCTGGATGCGTTAGAGTGTACCATATCAAAGTGCATGGGGGGACTCACAAGACCGTTTGCGCATCAAGCTGCCAAAGTTGAGGCGCTTCTTGAGCTCCATGTCTGCTGCTATGGGCGGAGCGGTTCCGCAATGTTAAACGGTCGCAGGAGCGTTTGAAGTGACTGCGCAAAAACAAAGCGCAGAACCGCACGAAACACAAGATGGCTCCGAGTCTGTGAGTCTTGGTGGAAAGGAGAGAGATGGTGGGATCGCGGTATAGATCGAGGCCTCCAGCGCTCCTTCCTCACGCCGACGGTTACCTAGGTAGGGCTGCGCCTCTTGCTGCCAAGCCATGACAACTTCGCGAACACACGTACAGCCAACGTAAACAACCGCGTACAACGTGTGGCGACGCTGCATCCATCGCTGTACTGCACCACCATATCCTTCCCCCACACGGCACCATCTACGCGTCCTGCATGGCGGAGGGTGTGCCAAGATAGCCCATGCCCGGTAGTCTGCTTTTTAATCGGACCCTTTCCGTGCATCCACACTGATTCCACAGCTGCTCAAGACAGTCGTAGCACATGACCGGGTACCTGCTTATGGTGCGCCCGCGTGATACCACGGTTCGTCTTCTCGACCGGTGGCGGCAAGATGCACATGGCGGTTGACTATACACAACCATCAAAGTGTCGTCGTCGTCGTCTTCTTTGTCGCCGAGAGGTGTGACGATGACATAGCCTGAGCACAGTACCGATCTATCCGTGCTAACACTACGCTGCGAGACACGTCAAACGTCACGACCCAGCCTAATTCTTGAGTAATACCCCATCTTCCATCTCACCATGTCCAAAGTCTGGCACAGCCAAGTAAAGGCTTCCGTCAACAGACGGGGTCAGCGACATGTTATTCAGGTTCAAGAATACCATCAACCTGTCACGGGCACCTACAAATATCAGAGACTCACACTGCAGTCGCTTGGCTGTGGTTGCGTGCGTCACTCTGCTCTCATCGGCGCTAGGCAAGCTGCCATTCGCTGACACCACCTGTGACTTTGCCCCCAACCTGTTGGTGTTAGAGACTGCGAGTATCGTCTCTGAGTTGTCCCTACCTATTCGAGGCGATGCGATGCGGCAACAAGGTTCAAGGATCGACGCTTCCTCGGCAAGCGATCATTCCTACAGGATGCCGCAGCTACGGCTTGGCTAGACGTCATTCTTCATGCGCACTTGGTCCATTCGTGACACACCTCGACAGCCACTCACCTTGCCTTGGTCAAGTGCCAGGCACAAAGTATATGACCTCAAACCATGGTCCTCGCCTCCCACCGTCCCGTGCAATACACCCACCTCCTGACCTCACCACTTTCATAGGCACCAGCGTCTTTGTTCAACATCACCTACAAAATGGCGCCCGAACCCGCTTCCGCCATGGCTGGCCAGGCTCGTATGCGTGTCGAAGAAACTGAACAAGAGCACATTACCAGAGAGAACTCGGGTTTTGCCGCATTTGAAGCAGATATGCCTAAACTCGCCAATCGATTCAGCTTTTCCCTCAAGGACAACCTTTCCTCCTACCTTGGTCGCAAGAATCCTTTCTTCACCAACGTAAACCCGGATACCGACTATGTATGGATTCTGGATACGACTGCCTACCAGAATCGCTTAGGAAGGTGGAAGGCGGAACTTGTTGCTGCCTACTTTGTCAAGAATAGCGGCAAGGACATCTCCCAGCTCGTTGCATGGGTCAGCGAGAAAATCGGCCTCGCAGACGACGAACAGGCTAGAGCAACAGTCGCCCAGAGGCTCCAGCCCTTTGCGGACGCAATTCTTCCAGCGCACGCTGTTGAAATTGACCTCAATGGTCTCAAAACCAGATTAGGACCCAGCGGCCGCGACGGCATCAGCTCAGACGAGTTGGCCATTCCCGGAACCGATTACAAGGACGGCCAGGTCAACAAGTTCCAGGCCGTCAATGCTGAGGCGACGTCATTCAATATTACCTTCGCAAAACCCAAGGGATGGGCCGTCCTTTCCGATATCGACGATACAATCAAGAAGACCCTGACATCGTCACCTGTCGGTATCTTGACCACCACCTTCGCAGAGCAGCCAGAGCCGATCAAGGGCATGCCGGAGTTGTATAGGCATATGGCGCAAAAGCTCGACAATCCGCCCTTCTGGTATCTGTCCGCATCCCCATACAACCTCTACCCGTTCTTGCGCAACTTCCGCGAGCAATACTACCCCAACGGTACCATGATCTTACGCGACGCTAGCTGGATGAACTTGGCTGGCTTCCTCGCAAACTTGACGCAAGGTACCCAAGCTTACAAGGTTGACCGCATTGAAAAGGTCCATGGCTGGTTTCCCAAGCGGAAGTTCATCCTTATCGGTGACTCGACCCAAACAGACCCTGAATCGTATGGCGAAGCGTACCGCAAGTTTGGCAAGAGCTGGATCGGTGCTATCTACATTCGTAAGGTAACGGGCGTTGCGGAAATGGACGAAGGCAAAAAGAATTGCCCAGAAAGATTCGAGAAGGCCTTCAAGGGTGTTCCTAAGCAGGTCTGGTACGTCTTTGAGGAAGCACAGGAACTGTACGCCAAGATTGATGCTTTGCCCAAGATCGAGTAAGACGCGAATGCTTCAGTGTATGACGAGCAAGTTTCAGTTTGAAGGATAATCGAGGAGCTTTTGGCGCATCTCGTTTTGCATGGTACCTGGCCAGCTGGCTATTTTGATACATGCAGGGACATACCACGGAGTACGGAGTACAATTTCATTCTTCCCTTTTTCCATAGTCAAACAACGCGATACCCAATATTTTCCCAATCTCGTTTCTCTTGCCTCTTTATCCTGCTAGCCATTGTCTATAACATGTGCTATCATGAACATGTGCATGGCCGGTGATTTCACTGTTTTCTCCACTGCCCTCTTTCGTTTTGCATTGAAGTGCGGCATGTTTGGCAACATTCACATCTTCACAGCACTATCAAACATGAGCAACATATCACAATACCGACACCGTACGTCACAGAGATACTCGGTCACACATGATCCCGATGTCAGAAATTGGAAGCGTACCTATACTGCAGTTCCTACCCTCCGCAATAGTCATACTCCCGCCTGCCTGGTCGCCAAACATGGTAGCCGGTCAACTCCAAGAACCCGAACCAATGCCTCTATACGTTCTTCTCGCTCTCGTTATTGGCATATGTTTCTACTTCTTCTTCATAGGTACCGCTGCAGTCAGGCTTTGGTTCTATAAGGGCGCTCTCGGTCCTGCGCCAGAGAAGTTCCTCGTTGTCAAGATCGAGCATGAGGATGCACAGCAACATGCTCCGATGGTCGACAACCACAGCGGAGCCGGCACACACAACAATGCCATGAAGCACCGACGCATGACTGTCTTCACACATGCCTCATTATCAGCCCTATCGGACGACACCGCTCATACTACCGCGCTCGAACCATATGGTTTCTCACAAGCAACGACGATGGTGAATCTCCAAGATATCGATGAGGAAGAGCTATCCTCATTCACGAATCCTGGGACCCGCGCCTATATAGCAGAAGAATGCCGCTTGTCCCGCATGCCTGCCTTTGACGCAGATGACTGCGGAAACGGCGACTACTTCCCCGACCTCCCTTACACAAACAACCCTATCGAATCTACTTCTGCTTGCTCCGACTATCTCCAACCCTCACAACTACGGCTTAACTCAATGGACCGGCGCGACTGGCTAGCCATTGATGAACACTACATTGAGTACCACGCCGCGCGCACTCACCTCCTGTCGCGCAACCGATCATCTTGTATACACGTCACTCCCGACGGCGAATCCGCGTGTCGCGAGCTGCTGCAAGAAGTTGCCTCCTACCTCGTCGAACAGCACCCTAACAAATTCAGCTTCAAGACTAAACATCGTAGGAAGCATATTCTGAATGAACTGATAAGAGAAGATTTCGATTTAGAAGGTGGATTGGAGGCACATCCATTGGAGGTTGTAGCGAGACTGTGCGGAGAAGATTTTATGATCTGGGAGAGAAGTGAGAGTACTAGGATGTGGTACTTACAAGCCAGTACAGCGCTCTTCCCTTCCGGGTATATCATAACATCCTACATGGGAAGACCAGTCAATGTCATGGTTCGTGGTGATGCAAACGGGAGACCGCCAATGTTGTCTTGGTCCAGTAAGTTTCACATCTTTCCATCGCCCATGTTGGACTGACATTCTCAGCTTTGCCATCCATACTGACCCTCGACCTTCCTACATTATCCCGATATTCCCACACCGGTCCTCTATCCCTCCAACAAATTTTCATTCAAACTCGTCCTCCTCGATGCTCTCTAGCCTCCACACTCCACATTCTCCGGCCCATGGATTTCTTTGCCGGAAACATAGCAAATCTTCACCCTTCTGAGCTACTCGTTCGTACCGAGACGCAAATGTTTGCGCGTCTACCTAAATCGAGTGCTGTGGTTGTAACAACACGGACGAGTACTGAGACGATGAGCGACATGGTTGAAAGAATGAATGTGTGGGAGAAAGAAGCCTTTCTGAAGACAGTGAATGGGTGGGGGCCTGAGGAAGCGAGGTTCAAGGGGAGAGAGTTGTGGATTGGGGTTGTGGAACGGTGTTTGAAAGGTTAGTGTCTAGGCTCTTGTTTTTAATACTAGAGCTTCGATTTTCACGGCTTGCTGACAGGTTTTAACAGGTCAGAGTGCGTTCAGGGATGATATGACGGTTTATAGTAGTAGGCTGTCGGCTATGTGAACAATCAGGTAAGCGATTCAAGAATAATGCAATATGTTAGAAGATTCTGGAGTACAAGCACGAACATTTTGCAATCACACTTAATTGCGCCCAGACGGTGATTATAGCTTTTTAAATACTATGGTGTAGGTGGTGGTGTAAAATACACAGCCACCCGTTCGCTACCGTACAACGACGACAAGGGAGCACGAAAATAGTTTTCCCACATCAATCTACTTCATTATTCTCTAACTCAATTACATTAAGATGGTAAATACTACCTCACTCAGTGTAGTAGCAGCCACGCTCAACGTTGCCAACATACCTACCTTCACACGTATCGTGACTACCACCATGGTTACTCCCACACTCGCTACAGTGATACACAACACTTCGTCGACAAACACCACCCTATTTCCCACCAGCACCACCCCCACAACCCTCGGTAGTCAACAAACTTTCCCATCCGAACACGTTCAAAATACCCAAGGCGACTGTCGCCCTCAAGTCCCAGGCTACGGCCCTGTACCAGAAGAAGACAACGTGTCGTCCTTTTACACGTCTCCATTAATTCGTACTCCCGCTCTAGAGGCTACCACACCCCATGGCTATGCCCTCACCTTTTGTGGGGCGAATGCATCATATGTCGGCACGAACTACCTTGGATATCACGAACTTGAAGCATACAGTCCAATTGAGTGTGCGAGTAGATGTCTCATGTGGGGGAGATCTAGCCTAGACGGCGAGCCAGAGGTTTCATCGACCATTCTGTTCCCAAACGGATTCGACTACTCCGCTACACCTACCAGCACATCCACGTTACGTGCGCAGATGTGCAACAGCTTCAATATCTATTTTGAGCGCTCTCCATCTATCAATCTGGGAGAGGAGTGCCAGGACGCGAATAGTCGCACTATCGTTAAATGTGCACTTTGGGGCGAGGGCAATATGCGCGAAGAGGGTGCGACAAATACAGGCTACAAGAACTGGGAATTCGAAATTGCTGTCGCAGGAAGTAATGGGTATGTTTTGGGTATGGAGAAGGAAAAGAGCAATGAGGTGAATTCAAAGACTTCTGAGGGGGAGAAGAGTGTCAAGATGGATATGGTTGCAGCGTTCATGAAGAGGTTTGTGGTGGGTGCTGCGCTGGCGTTCTTGATAATGGTGCATACGGAATTTTGAGCTTGAACCATACCTAGTTGCTCCTACGTGACTTCTCTATAGTATCCAGAACAGGGAGTGTAGCAAGACTTAACTCATGTCGCCTTGGTTTCCTTGTACATCGTTTGTGTCGCGGAAGTTGCGAACGGTTGAGGTTATGTCCACTCCCTGCCTAGGTTGATATGCTCGGTGGAATACCACAAGGGTATATTGGATCGGTGATGGGTTATCGCAAGTAAATTCATCATTCGCAGAACTGTTTCGAGTTGTCGCTGTTGTAGTCTTGAACTCGCGTCATCTGCATGATTACCAGCCACTACTATAAATATCTTCAATCTCGTCCAAACTTATCCATCATGCTGCGTTAGTCGATAGAAGGGTTAGGACTGTGAAACTTCTACAGCGGCGCTGTTTTAATGCTGACGGGTCAAAAAGAAGCGCGCCAGCGCTTCTTGACTTAGCCATGCTTGCAACGACTACATTGACTAAGAATGCAGAGATAATCTTATCGGAGGTTTCGCTGGAGCTTTGTCAAGGCATTGTAAAAGCAAAAAAAAGGAGGAGACTAAGTCTTTTGTGTGTGCCCACTACCCGAATCGCTTGATTTGAGTCAGTGTCTGGCTCGTACGCAATTCGAACACAGACAAACTTACAACGAGTGATCTTCGCATTACAAGTGCGACGCCTTACCGCTTGGCCAAGCGGGCTTTTTATACGCTAACTGTATGTGTAATTTGATCCAATATGATATATATTGTGCAAACGTTGTGGTAGAGATCGAAAATGCCGAGTTTTGGTCACCTTAGGGGCAAAATCGGCGAATCCAGCCAGGTCCGCAGCGATTGCGGGGCAAGAACAACACCAGTACTTCAACACACTAGTAACGATGCTTATCAGATCCTTACTATGTACTAATTCCAGCTGGGTCGATTAAACATTGTCACTGAGGGTATCAGTGAAATCTTGCTCCTGAGACACTTAATGAAAGTGAAACTTTCAATACACAAATGTCGTGCACAGAACATGCCCTAGAAATGTTCCGGATCAGCGTTGTGTAGCTGTGGATGCTAAATGGTTGTTATCAAAGTTGTTGGTGGTTTCACCGGTTACGAATATGGCTTATGTTGGATCTCGGACCACAAAATTCTGGACAGATACATGATGCTAACTAGCAGAGCAACGACGTCTGTTGTTCAGATGTCTACATCTTCGTCGTTGTATCCCAGAATACCGCATCCTGCTCCACGCGAATTCGCCTAGCCATGGATAAAACACTTCGTAAGAACGACGCCAAGCCCTGCGTATGACTATCATTGAGTTTTTAGCTCTGTTCTTGGTTCTAAGATCGTTGATGATGCGCAATCTATCGTGTCAGATACATGAGTAGCATTGCGAAAGTCGTAAGGCTGTTGGGCGGACTTAGCCAGCACAAGTCTTCGAACATCACCGGACGGTGAACCTCGCCGCTAATAATATTGCTATCGGAAGGGAAGGGAAATGAAACTGTGCCAATGCGCCAACTACCCCACGGTTTGGTAGTGCTGTGTGGCAACGGCTGGGGATACCAAGGTCAGCCTCACCCTTGTCCCGCGGTTCGTTGGAGGGAAAGCTCCGACCACCGCTACATCATCGTAGTAGAGGCCAAGCAACACGTACACCAATACTTTCACCCTACATCCCACTGTCATCTCACAGTCCTTTCCGATGATATATATCACTCGTCCACGTTGACACCTAATCTTCCACAACCGAACCCCTCGACTGAAAATAAAGTTGGTGGCGGAGCCAACATGGCGGATACGGACATCGCATCTCTCACAGCCGACCAGCAAGCCGCGCTTCAACAATACACCGCCGTTACCGACCAAGCAACATCTGATGCGATACCAATACTCCAACGCGCGCAATGGAACGTCAACATAGCGGTGACGCGCTTCTTCGACGGTGAACCGACCGAAGACCCAGTGGCTGCTGCTGCCGCCCAACTACCACCGCCCCAAGACGTCCGCCGACAAGAGACACTACTAAATGGTTTTGCCTCACCGCGATCATCAACAAGCAGTGGGAGGAGAGTGAGGATAGAACCTGCTCCGAGGGTGGTCCCACAGCCAGAAAGCCAAGTCAGTACACAAGTTCCACTAGTATTGGCTATATTCTTTGCGCCATTCTCGCTCGTGTACTCCCTATTTGCAAAATCCTTCCGGTTGTTAGGATGGATCTTTCCCTTCCTCCCGCGCGCATGGGGGAGGGTTACAGCTAGCAACATCAACACACCTGCCTCTCAGCGCAGCGCGAGCGGGCGCCGACCTTTGAACCCACGAGATACAGCGGCGCGTTTCATCCGCGAGTTCGAGGAGGAATATGGAAGTCACAACCTGCCGTTCTTCGAGAGCGGATACGCCCAAGCTTTTGATCTAGCGAAGAAGAACCTACAGTTCTTAATGGTTGTGCTGGTCAGCCCAGAGCATGATGAAACATCATCCTTTGTACGGGATACACTTCTCTCGCCAGAGGTTGTAGAGTTCGTACGAAACCCCGAGAACAACATCATACTTTGGGCTGGCAACGTGCAAGATTCCGAGGCATATCAAGTTTCCGCCGCCCTATCGTGCACCAAATTCCCGTTTACGGGTCTCATCGTACATACACCCCAAGTTTCGTCAACAGCTATGGGGATTGCCGCGCGTGTAGCCGGTCCTACGCCCCCACAACAATACATTGCCAAGCTACGACAGGCAATGCAGCAACACATAGAGCCGCTCAATCGCGTGCGTAGTCAGCGCGCGGAACAACAAGCGACACGAAACATTCGGGAACAACAAAATAGCGCATATGAACGCTCACTCGCAGCTGACCGAGAGAAAGCTCGCAAGAAGAAGGAGGAAGCAGAGCGCAAAGCTCGAGAAGAAAAGGAAGCACTCGAACGCGAACAAGCCATCAAACGATACGCACAAAATCTCGCGCAATGGAGGCAATGGCGCGCTGCATCTATACGCTCTGAGCCCGAGCCCGAGGAAAAGGATATCGTGCGCATCAGTCTTCGTATGCCGAATGCAGAACGCGTGGTTCGCAAGTTCGCCGCAGATGCACAGATCGAGGAACTCTATGCATTCGTCGAATGCTACGATATCCTGCAATCTGAGGAAGGTGTACAGGAGAACATAGAGAAACCAACAGATTTCGAGCATGAGTACAAGTTCCAACTCGTTAGCCCTATGCCGCGCGAGGTATATGAGCTCAAGACTGGTGGTACGATTAAAGAGCGTATCGGACGGAGCGGTAATCTGATTGTTGAGCGGACCGATCTAGAAGATGAAGAGGAAGATGACGAGCAGTAATCGCATGAAGATGAGCATTGGATTGGCGTTACAATATCTACTCGACTTAGCGTGGGACGTGGATATCCACTTAGGTTCTCGATACGACGTTTACGTTGACCATGAATGTAAGAATGTATGTATAACGTTATACATGACTTTCTCTATTTTCAGTGCTTCGATCGTTGCTTGATCCATGTAACCTAGTATATGCTTGCCAAGATCATCGATACCACAGCCACAATTCCGTGTTCCGGATGTTTGAGTCGCACAGCCTACGGCAGCTTCGGGAGCACAGACCATGTTTTAGCGTGGAGGCAGACAGCCCAATTTCGTCACGCATCCTAAGCTTTTGATCGTCCACTGTCATCACGTTCCCCAAACAAACCACCGATATGATCCTCGCAGCGGCAAGATAACATGGAAAGAGCTAAGACTCGCAAGCCTCATAAAAAGTCGCGAAACGGCTGCTTACCATGCAAAGGCCGCCATGTCAAAGTGTGCCTTCCCATTCGGATCTTGAAATCTACATACGACTGACCATCTTCAAGTGCGACGAGCAAAAGCCAAATTGCGCAAACTGCGTAAAGCAAGGCACCGTATGTGAATATCGACCATCCACGGGCCAAGAGAGTCGTGAGGCTTCGAACGTGTCGCCTCTACCAATTGGAACGCCAGCCTTTACGCCATCATCCACAGATGGCACTTCCGGTTTTCTTGACCAACAACCACTACCAGATTTTGGATCCATCACTATCAGTGGCGCTTCCAGTCAACCAGATTTGGCATTGAACATACCCCAATTACGATTGCTCCAGTACGTACTCTCATGTGTGGATGAGTCTCTCAGTACATGACTGTGGTTCCATGGTCTGGTATGATCTCAACAAGCAACAGAACTTGTTTATCGATGTACAAGAAAGAAACCTAGAAACGTAAGCTGATTGCGTGCGTAGTCACTACACAACCGTCACAGCCAAAAGTCTCGCAGCGCATACTGACGCCGAGGACGTATTTACAACTACTTTGATACAGATTGCATTCGATCATCCATATCTTCTCCAAGCGGCTCTTGCACTCAGTGCGTTACACTTGAGCCGAACTGCAGGACCAGAAGAGGCCCAACAATACTCGTACCAAGCTGAGAAATACCATGAAGCGTCTCTGCTCAACTTCCAGACAATGGTTCGCGATATCGATCCTTCGAACTTCAAAGCGGTCCTGTTGTTCGCCGGCACGCTGTTCCCGCATGCGTGTGTCGCTTCACTTGCAATCCACAATGATTTGGATCATGTGTTCGATAGCGTTCTTTCCAATCTCGTCCTGACTCGGAGAATTAGACCCATGGTAACTGGAGTCTATGAACAGATGAAGGAGAGTGAATTAGGTCGTGTGATTCCAGACGACGTCAAGAATATCAATTGGCAGACCGAAGAGCAACCACCCAATACTGAGCTCGTACAGCTCCGCAAGTTTTCCGAGGTCGTCCATCACGTTTACCCTCCCGACATCGTCGATGCATATGGATATGCCTGTCATATCCTCGAGCTTGTATTCCAGGTTGCAGAGAAATCTACGAAGCCGCCTTCCGACGCTTTGTTGAAGATATGGATACATCTTGTCTCGGACCGCTATATCGAGCTCTTATCGGAGAGGCAACCAGGATCTTTGATCATCTTTGCACACTTTGCTGTCATCATGCATAGAGCAGCAGAGAACTACTGGTATCTGGAAGGAGTTGCGGAGCAGATACTTCTCATTGCAGATCACATGGTTCCTAGTGAATGGAAGTCGTGGTTGCAGTGGCCGAAGGAGCAGATTCGTGGTGCCTCCGTACCGCCGACACCATATTCAGGGCATACGACATGAAGCCTGGGATTGATACGGGCTTCTACCGCCCCTCAACGTCATGCCCTCGAACTGCAGATACCTCCAGCCTGCTTTGAAGTGAGCCCTTGGTTCACGAAACAAGCCGTTTGATGCGGCAATGCTGCCCATTGCGGAGACACTGGACCGTAACTTTGCTTGACCATTACCAACAGACGTGCAGCTATTGCATCAAAACAATATCTTAACACGAAATCGGCATTGTTTGTTCCTCTTGTCAAACTGCTTTGGGAAATGCTTGCGAGGAGTGCTTGATAGGCTTGATAGAGTCTTAAGTCGTAAGTGAAAGCGGCCTAGCTCAAGTATCCACCCACTTACTTAATATGCAGACCACCATTATCGACAATAATTGATAGACTTGAAAGAATCATACCCTGATCCAGGTACATTGAGGAGGAGGCTGTGCGAAACGAGCGAGGCAGACAGCTTTTCTATCTACACCGACTACGAGAAGCGTAACGACGTATTCTGGACGCGACACTGAAGACTTTTGTCCTGCTACTCCGTGTTTGATGCTACTATACGCGGACAGCTAATGTATGAGTTCGAGCCATCACCCAAAGAATGATAGAAAAGAGTGGAGCCGAGTATTCAAAGAACAATGCGATTGGCGCGTCGTATCTGAGGACGCTAGTCGTATGCACAGACCGCACACCTCCTTCCCTGAGGCATCTACATATCCCAACGGGCGGCGGGAAGGGGTTGCTTGGGTAATATATGTACGGGTCTAGAGGATCTATGTACGAGATACGGCTAGGTGGGCTGTGCCCCACAACTATCCGTTGCGACTTCTATACATAAAGACCATGCCATTTGTTTCTCCATCAGCCAACCCCAGTTAAAACACCACTACTTCAACGGTGTACTACCTCCAAAAAATACTCATACCATCTAGTTCAGTACTTGTCTCTCCGTTCTGATTCTGTTATATCAGACGGGCTCTTCCCGCTGACCCCTACCGCTTACATCTGATCCCCACCACAAGATGTCGACACCAGCAGATGACTCCTCAGCGGTGCCAGAGTATGTGCTCTGGCCGTATACCCCCACCATCGCAGCCGGTGCCATCGCCGCTGTCGTTATGTTCATACTGTTCTTCATTCACACATTCCGCCTCGTCAAGAATAAGACATGGTTTTGTATACCGTTCGTCATTGGAGCTCTGGTACGTACTTTGCTACCCAAAATTTCCCAGCTTCTACACATGAACACACTTGAATAGATAATAAGGTGCTAACATCTGCCCTAGTGCGAAGCTATAGGTTACTCTGCTCGTGCCGCAGCCCACAACGATACCGAAGGCAAAACACCGTACATCATCCAGTCTACACTCATTCTCTTGGCGCCCATCCTCTTCGCCGCTTCCATCTACATGATTCTCGGTCGTCTCATCCGACGCACAGACTCTGCCGAATACTCTCTGATACGCGTCAACTGGTTGACCAAGATCTTCGTTGGCGGCGACATTCTGTGCTTGTACGTCCCTACATGTCGTTCACAATTTGTATGAACAACCATAGTAACCTGGATTCTAGCTTAATTCAAGCCGGCGGTGCTGGTATGCTCGTGTCAGCCAGTGACAAAGACGGTTTCAAGCGCGGCGAGAACATCATCCTCGGTGGACTGATCCTTCAAATCCTTATCTTCGGCTTCTTCGTCGTCGTAGCGAGTATCTGGCACGTACGACTCCAAAAGAGACCTACAGCTTCGTCCGCAGATATCCCGTGGACGAAGCTGATCTGGTTCTTGTATGCGGCTAGTGTCTGTATCACTATCCGTAACCTTTGCAGGGTTATTGAATACGCTATGGGAAAGGTACGCTCCACTCCCGCTTCTTGTGCATTTGGACAGATTGCTAACAGAGCATAGGATGGTTACCTACTTTCGCACGAATGGCCCATCTACGTCTATGACTTCCTGCCTATGATGATCACGCTTGTCGTATGCATCTGGTGGTACGACCCAAACATCAAGCCGCGTCCCAAGACCGACATCGAGTTCGCCCGCCGATAGGTTGGTCGACGTTATATGAGAGCAGGAGGCCGGCCTAAAGGAAGCCTGATAATAAAAATGGGAATGTACCTACTGGTACAGCAGTTTGTTTTCTTTGTGTAGCGTTCAGGTTTATGCGTTTTGGATATGGGAAGAGTGCTTCGAAAGCAGTACCCCATGGAGATACCATGAAAAGGATCGTCGTAGATACCTTATATAGCTTATGCGGATCTTTTTGGATCTGACGCTTTGCCCGTTGCCATCTCCTTCGTGCTTTTATGTTGTTATTGCTTTACTAATGAACTGATTTTGGACATCTGGCTTTGCTCGTATTGGAGGCACTCAGGAAACATCAACCACTAGTCTCAAAGTTGGGTTTAACCATGTATCTTCTTGGTGACGCTATCCACATCCTGACTACTCGCGGAATCAAGTCATGGGTACTTCACACCTGTGTCTTCTACCGGCCTTTCTCTCAACATTATTTAAACCTCATGAACTCCAACTCCTCTACTCTTGCCTTTCTCGCGCATCATCAACCGCCTTGTTCCAATTATAGAACTTCATGTAAATACCCTCCGTTATCGTAATGCAGCTCGAGCCCACCGCACACCCAGTCCAAAGTCCCACTAACTTCATATCCTGTTTGAAGCAAAGGAAAAGTGCCAACGGCACAGCAATAACGTAATACACAAAAAGGTTACACCACCCTCCAATATTTTGCTTGCCCAGACCGCGGAGCAGTGCATTCACTAGTGCGGTGGTAGAGTCGGCGAATTGGAAAGCGGCAAGCAGGGGTAGTACGGTGGCTACTATGCTGACTACTTCCGGATCGCTTGTAAATGCTTTGGGAAGGATATTTCGGCAAGCAGTCAAGAATGCGAAGTCAATGAGGCCGATGGCGAGGAAGGTCAATACGTAGGTTTTTGTGGCGGTGCGGGCTGCGGAGAGGGAACCCGCGCCGATTAGGTTGCCCAAGCGTGTTGAGACAGCCACGCCGACAGAGAAAGGTACGTGGTAAATAGCTACTGCCAATGTCATGACGCTTCCGATGTCAGTATTTGCTGAATGCGTCAAAGAGGAGTAGTTCTTACATCGACTGCGCCGCCAAGTGGGCTGTGGAAAGATAGCTTGTCGAGAAAGTAAGAATGTCCTGTAGCAAGATTAGCATGCAGTCGATAGTCGCAGATGCACAATGCAGAACGTACAAAAGCAAGCCACTCCGTCTCCACCATGACGATGCCCGGTACGGCCAACTTTGCCATGGGTCCCCAATTCGTAAAAGCAGCTTTGGTGAAACCACCCCAACATTCCAGCGAAGATGGATTGACAAAGTACACGTAGATCCAGAGCAACAACGGTAAAAGGTTATTGGAAATAACAGTCGCAAGTGCAGCACCTGTAAGGTCCCAATCCAGAACAAAGACGAAAACATAGTTCAAAGCTATGTTAATGGGCGTTGCAATAAGCAAGACGAAAAGCGAAGCATTGAAAAGGCCTTGAGCTTGCGTAAACCGCTTGCCGGCCTCAAAGATGGCGTAGCCCGGTGCTCCGGCAAGAAGTAAAGAGAGGTAGTATCCAGCAAGATGTGCGATTGCTTTTTCTGGAACAAGGGCTGCGAGGATCCAGCCAGAACACAGCCAGATCGCTCCGATGGGAATGGTAACAGCCAGCATGAAGAGTATCATGCGCTGAAGATGGAGACCCACCATGGTCTTCCTTCCGGAACCATAGGCCTGCGCGCAGAGTGTATCTAGCGATGTGGCCAGCCCTTCGTAGATTGCAAGTCCGGTGATGTTGGCGGTCATCGTAGCTAGAGATACTGCACCAAGCTCATCCGTCCCGACTATAGGGGGTGTCAATCAGCTTGCGTCCGAAAGTCTCTCTGTTCTGAGTACTTACTATGTCCCACGACAAATATGGTGACAAGACTGAAAGAGTATTGCAGCAAGTACGTCCCCATAAGCGGAACGCTGTACTTCAGTAGCAACTTGGCTTCCTGTCCCGCCGTTGTTCCCAGCTCTTCTGTCGTCCCCTCTCCTCCCAGTAAACTCTCAATCTCTGAAGGATCAGGGATTGCGCCATATTGACGCTGCTTCGCCGCGTTGTCGTGCGACTTGAGTAAGCCGACGCGTTCAGCCGTACTGGTGGAAAACCTGCGCGCTTCTGGAGCGTCCATTGTGTTGTATGTGATACCACCACCAGAGGTAAAGGGGAATGGAACAAACCCTAGCGCTAAAGACGAAATGTCATTATCGTATTCCAGGTGTTTGATTTCGTTGTACTTGTCGACTTTGTCTCGCTGCGGCTGCGATGTTAGAGTCGTCGGCTCGGGCTGCCAGAGTGGGGCGAGCAGCTGGGCCTCTGCCGTCAATGGCGCATCTCGGCGCATGGCGATATCGGGCAGCTTGCAGCGAAGCAGTAAAGCGTCGGAGGACTAACGAGGGGTGGGCATAGTCTTCCTGTGCCGTGTGGAGTTTCTGTGCGACAGATTGCCCTGATGCGGGAATGTTTGTCCAGAGTCTGCAGCTTTTCACGAGATTTTGTGGTGCAAGAGGGCACTGTCATGGCTCATTTCCCGCGCCAGCATGTTGTCAGGGTCTCCGCTGCTCTTGTTGCCATGTTTACTGCGAACTTTGCCTGCACCTACCATTCGCAACGGCGGGCCGTGAAGATAGTCTGGTAAGAGCGAGGCGGTCGGGCAGCTTGGGGTGCGTGGCGATGATCGTACCATCGTAACGCGCATCGGAAGTAATCCCATTGGCAAGGAATGGTTCGTGATTCAATCATCTCCGAGACACCCGGAATCGCGACGTTGCGCTACTGTCGAGTATGCATGGGAATTACCTCACTGAGCATACCCAGACATGCGCGAACTACCCGGCTGGAGACAGAGAACACAGTTCGTCTGAATCTTATCGTTCGAGGCGCTCGCGTGTGCGATTGTCCTTGGAGCCTGGCTGATCTGTGTGTAGCTTTTCGTCAACAAACCACCTAGCACTCGTCGTCACTGCATCCTCCATCGTCCTTACATCGATAGTGATATCTATCTTTATCAGTTTGAGCGTCGTATACAGCAGACAGTAATCTGTTGTCATTGTCCAGATCGGTGGTGGAGCACACCAAGGTAATGTAGAGCAGCAATGTCTCAAACGCGACCGGAACAGTAGTTCTGAATCGTTTGTGTCATTGACAAGAACTAGATGTCAGCACAACGTTGATATAGTAGGATACAAGCTGCAGCAAGCCACAAGATTTGTGGCCCATCAGCACAAGTGGTACGCCGTGCCCAGGAAAGCCATCCTGCACCCGGCTGTCCAAAGTCATCAACACATCTCATATGAGTTCCGATCTTGGCTTGCGTCTCGGCATATTCTAGAATTTCCGTCACATCTTCAAGCACCCTCCCCGCAATTGTATCTCTACTATGCGCCCTTCGACTTCCAAATTGTAGCTCACACAATCCGTCGCTCAGCATTTTGGTCCAGCCTGTGTACCAGCACAAAGATAGCCTTATTCCTCATCTCCGGTGTCAAGTTCATAAAACACCGCTCCGTATGTGTTTCGAATGATAGAATGCTTAGTGTTTCGGTGTACTACCTCTATTGCGCCTTAAGGGACCCATCTCGTATGTTCTAGATCCACAGCCCGCAATCTCTATCCCGCAGCTCCGTTTCTTAGTCTCCACCGCCTAACGTGCCGGGACGCGATTTCCAGACCTGGAATAGCTAGATGCTTGTAGTCTTCGCATATGGGTGTCAAACGGTGAACAGAAAACACGGATGTAATCGAATACAGACAAAGAAGGGCGAAACGAGTACAGTGCTGTTTAGTGACAGCAGAAGACTCTCTTACCCTGTTTGCGCACCTGAACAGGAATGGCTACTATATGCCACTGAAACTCTCAGAACTTCACACTTCGTCGGTCTTAATTCTTGTTGATGATAGTGGTAGGAGAACCAGAAAGTCTCCGTTTGTTTTCGGGTCCTCTTATTACATTGATATCTGATGCAGCGTTTCTTACCGATTTTGAGGTAATCAACAAGCTACCAAGATAAGTGCATAGGGTCAAGGACTCTTTGGATATAACCTCGCATAGCTAAAAAAATATCTTTTATCTCTGTCTCGCACCTATATTGATAACAAGAATCTTTGTACAACAATAGGTAACATCACTTCGAGCCTAGCGCTGTATGTCTCAACCACGCCTATGCTGTGAGCCATGTATCAATGCATCCATACTACCGAGGAAACATTCACTCATTTCCACATGATACTCCAGCTCTTTTCGACCGCGAAGATGCCCCGTATGCATTGCAAAGCAGCAAGGCGTACAAATCGATCTTCATGTCGTATCGTGGCTTCCTCTCCAGGTATCTTGCAGACCAAAGAAGGTAACCCAAGCCTTCGTTCAATCATACGCTACATAATGACATTCTCCCGGTGGCACAATCCAACCCAACTACACACATGTCTTACATCTTACATCACCTCATCATCCTTATGTCCTCCCTCGATCCTTATTCCCACACCCGCTCATCCTACCCGCTCTATCCGAATTGGGGTCCCAACAAAAAGAATCACTAATCACCAACTCGCACGTACAACCCGCATAACTCATGCTACGTGCAATATGCCTTAGACATGAATCGTGAGTTCGCCTCAAGCATACAATGCACAACTCGCAAGAAGTAAGTAAACCGGCTGGCGTAGCGGACACAAGAGCCAAGTCCATCTACGTAATGACGTCCGTGTTCCGCGATGCCGCCGAGCATATCATTACATGAAGCTATGATCTGCCCAGTCCGCTGAGTCGTGCGCAAGCGCGGGGTGGGGGCAGAACCGACCGCACCAACAAAGAGAGGCAAAATTGAGACTAAAGCCTATACGTAAATGGTATCCCGCCCTACCTATGCGTGCGGAGTGCTCTGTGCTGCCCCTCCATTCTCCCATCCGCCCGCTATTTGTTCCGCACCATAGACGGGATGATGGAATGGGAAGAAAAGCCCCAACCAATGCCCCGCGAATAGAGATTGCGTCAAGGGGTATCCTGTCCCGTGTGTCTCAATGAGCGGAAAGTATCGGCAACTGTTCATTCCGACCGCACAACAGCATTCATGGCGTGACATTCTCAGGA
The DNA here is from genome assembly GCF_013036055.1 of Alternaria burnsii. Classification (NCBI taxonomy): domain Eukaryota; kingdom Fungi; phylum Ascomycota; class Dothideomycetes; order Pleosporales; family Pleosporaceae; genus Alternaria; species Alternaria burnsii. The sequence goes on along the minus strand of NW_024066114.1, from coordinate 346,318 downwards.
AAAGCCGGATCGTAGGTTTCTTCAACGGGCGGTTTTCTACTGGTGGTACAGATCTTCCACAAACCAAAAACCTATATTGGGATTTGGTGCATGTCTAGGATTATACTTTACTGTACTATACGATACTATACTATACGTATCAAGCATAGTCTTTAGCATAACGTGTGCAAGCTTTGAACATCCGAACCGACTTGCCAACCCCACGAAAACGACGCATGGAAAAGGGCCGAGTGCGTGTCGATGCGAAAAGCAAGCGGCAGACACGGCGGAAAAAAACTCACGTGTTGAACAACAATGCATATGGTGGAGTACACGCCTACCGCCGCGCTGGGACACAGCCAAAGGGAAAAGGAACAACGTGCTGATCAATCGCGCACACGCGCACGCGCGCGCGCCATTTGTCGGTAAAGGAGAAGACGCGACAACGCAATGCGACGCGTGTTCTGCAAGGAGAATCTGTTGTGTCTGATGGCCATTGGGGAGTTGTCCTTTTTTCTCTCGCATGATGAAACTGGGATTGTTAGAGTGAGGCTCAGCGAGTGACGATGCATTGCATATGAATTGTAGTTGGTTGGCGATGATCGCTGGGATGGGATGTGCGCGTGGGTGGGCGGCTCCGAAGACCGCAGGTGCACTAAACGTTGAACACGTACTGCCGCCACAGCAATCATGGTTTGAAGGTTTGTTGCATGCGCAGCCATGTAGTGAACTCGTGAATTATCAATTATTCGAGTATTATGAGTGCGTTTGTAATCGCACATATACACGAGGCGGAGCTCAAGAGTAGTAAGAAAAATATGATGAGACAGAGACCGTAGAAGATTTCGTTATGTGATATGAAGAACGAAAAACCATTGACAATGTAGTCTATGAAGTAATCCCCGCCCGTGAAGGAAAAGGCCAAATCCTGGCTTGCAGACATGGAACCAATCAGAGGGTTCTTACATGGAGATAACGCCAGAGAAATGCAATGGACAATATGTACAAACCGAATGAATCGAATATCGACAGTGAAATGAACGCTAATGCAGAGAGGAAAATCAATCGGGCCTTGCGAGGATTGCGGCAATGGCATCACATGGAGCACAAGGCTGGGGTTTGCGTTTCGGTGCTTCGGCAGCTGGTGGAGGACATACACACCCGTCGTCAGCGGGTACGAAGACGGAAGTTCGACGTGCTTGTGTTAGGCCTGGAGCATCCATTGGCACGAAGAACGATCCACGGCGGTCGTACTGCGGTGTGCAACATCCATCCTCAGAAGCAAGGAAAACAGATGGCCGTCTCGAGAAATGGCCAGCGGAGGGCGCGTCGTCACATGAGGGGTACGCAGTGCCCCAGAAAGGCAGCTTTGGAGGTGTGCCCTGACCATTGTATGGTACATAAATGGATCCACCACGCGGTCTGAGAAAGGGGCTTGGGTCGTCAAAGTCCTCAAAAGGACTCTCGTTGGCACTCTTATCCGACTCCTCTTTTGTGGCCTCGAGGTGTGATTTTTGTAGCGCGATCTCGAGTTCTTCAGCTGAAAAGGGTTGTGAGGGATTACGAGTGCGGTCGGAGCCAGTGGCGGGTCTCGATGTCAGCTGAACGGAGCTGGAGCGGCGAGCGGCTTGTCGGCGAGCGTCACGAGGGTCTTCGGTTGGATTGCGAGAGAGGCCGACTAGGCACGTCAGTAGAAGATCGGTCATGTATACGTAAGATAAAACACACCATTGAGCACGTCGCCTTCGTCGTCGGAGGCCTCCTTGATATTTGCGGGCCTGTCGTCACCAGCGATGCTCGCTCCGATGCCGCTGTCTACCCACTCTTCAGCATCGTAGTCTGAAGAGCAGCTCCCTCTCCGACTTCGGTGCATACTGCGACTGCGGCTGCGTCTCCTGAAACTACTCCTACGGCTCGGTAGCCTGCTACCCATGGGTGAATACAGCGAGGCATTGCTGTGCCGGCGCCATGCTGTCGAAAAGCTGAATTCCTCGAGTTTCTTCTTGTGTTCGGGATCGACGGCGCGACGGTATTTCAGCGGAGGCATCTTCTCGCCAGGTTTGTAGAAATCAGATTCTGGTTCCTCTGGCTTTGCATTCTTGTGTGAGCCAGCAGTAAGAACGCGCTTTAAGCGAGTGCGAAGGTGGCCAGGCATTGTGGGCGAATAGTATAGTTGAACGGGAACGTGTAAGCCAGCACAGGAGTAGCGAGGAAGATTAAAGTAGGCGTGTGTGAGTGATGGTGTGAATGTTGACGGAGTGTGAAAGCGTTGTTGGAGAAGAAGGAAGAGGGCACTCGGAAGGATGGTCCGGTATGATGTCGGCAGCAGGGTGAGGCTGATTAGGGAGTGGGTCGGGGCACAGACGCTGCAGTTGAGCTAGCCCTGGTCGAGTGCTGGGCGAAAGATGGAGTATCCGAAACTGCGGTGGGATGCTCCAGTGGTCAGGCACTGTGCACTGGGGAAGATGGTGGGTTGTATATGGGCAGCGATGCGGCGGATGAAACGCGCAGCCAGGCTAGAAGAAAACGCGGAGAAGTGCAAAGCTTGGTCGCGGCCTGCACTGTAATAACGCGATGTTGGGCTTGGGAGTGACGGAGGCTCGCTACGACGCTGAACCGACGAGCGAAGGGGGGTCAGCTATTGAGAAACTAGGTTGCTGCATGCATGCCTGGCGGTAGAAGTTTTCTAGAATGGAAGCAGGCGCGAAAAGCGCAACAGACGGCGTGAAGCAACTGGGTTCAGTCGGCCGAGGGTTTCCTAGCGAAAGGTGCAAAGGTGGGCCAGACTGCTGGTGGGTGAGCGCTAAGCTGTTGGAGGGTGAACTGCCGTTGGGAGTGGCATCCATGGCTTGCCACCGTCGTAATTCGCGCAATCTCAGGCCTCATTCGCTGACTGTCGGATAGTGGCAGCGCAGGTTGCGGAAGGTGGTTGGGATGGTGCGTTGAGGTACTGCATGCCGAGCTTCCAGATGGCATCGGCAGCGTATTCGAGCAATACGCGGCGCAACTTGGGGTCTGTCTAGACGACCCTATCCTAGACGCTCTACTGGAACCCTTTGCCGCCAAAACTTCTGTCAAGATCTGACGTCCCACCCACGTCCGTCCACTCGCCGCGTGCCTGCATCCGGCCTACCTCAATGGGTCATGGTCAGGTGGTCGGAAATTGCGCAACACAGTGTGGGGTAACTTTTGTGTGGGACGCGATCGGTGAAGTCATCCCTATATTTGTACACACCGCCAACGCAAATTGACTGTCTTGATATCAAATACATCCAGTGGTCAATCAATGATGCCGGATGGAGCAGCATTGCCAACCCATGGAGGGGGTTGCCTTAGTCATCCTCGCACGTGTGTGTCTGCCGGGGATCCTCCGAAGCCTCAATCGGAGGCTCATGGCTCGAATCGAAGTGATCGCTTACCAGGATGACGCTGCCCCGCATGTCGAACAACTTGCTTTGGCTACATCAACACCTTCATACTGCACCGTAGACAGGTCGAACCGCTGCAATGGGCATAAAGCGTGGCTGTTCGTGGCTGGAACGCGGCAGCTGGCCGTTCTATTGGAAGGCGGCCGTCTAGCTCCTGCAGCTACCCCATCCGTATGACCTCATCGGCGTCAAGCTACCTAGCTACAACAAACGCCATCATGTTGTGTAGTTCACGAGCTGTGCCCTGCTTTCTCATACTCTAGCACCGCGCTTGAGCTGATCCTTGAATACAACTAGAGCCTTCCAAGCTCATCCTCCCGCTGCAGTGTGCATCATCGCAGTTAATCAGCAACAACATGGAGAAGATCAAGAGCGTCCTTCACGGACACAAGAAGGATGACACTGTCGCCCAAGATGCGCAGACATCGTCGTCCACTGCTGACGGGTTTGAGCTTCCCTCTTCCAACTGCGACTCGTGCTAATATCAATCCCAGTCAGCAACACCCAATCTACGACCAGATGAGCGCCGGAAACGAGGGTCGGAATACAACTGCGGGACATACAGGACAGCCAATATACGAGATCAAGACCACCAGTGGGGCCCCATACACAGAGCTAGCCCAACCAAGCGGTTCAGCCGGCCTCCACGCACATGATGCTCACGGAAGACCTGCGCAGGTCGGTACAGATGCACCCATTGGAACTACTAGTACAGCTGCAACTGGCGCTCAATACGACTCCAGCAGGACCCGAGACCACGCCACGACTTTGCAGCCACTTGGGAATGCAGGCACAGCTGCGCAAGATGCACATCGCCCTGATGCCTATCCTCATGGTCATGCCCAAGAACCGAGCGTTGCGAGCATCAAGAGCGGCGTAATCGGATTTGGCGCGGGAGCGAATCAGGGACATGCTGCCATGCCGACGCACAAGCCTACTCAGGAGCTGAGTCAAGACCAAGTAGTTGGAGGTGGAGATCCTGGAACTGCTGGCTTGACTGAAGGAAGGGGCGTAAACCCAGGCCAGACACATTCTCGTACGTAGATTGAATCTACTATTTGACGCGTATATATTGACTGTGTGCAGAATCCGGCATAACTGGTAGTGGGCCACTAGGCTCTAACCCTGCTTATACCACAGAGCACCAACCTTATGAGAACACTCTGCGACAGGAGAGCTACACTGCGGATACTGATCGATCTTTCCCTCTCGCTGGAGGTGTTGTTACAAAACCTCATGACGATCCCGCTTCCACTCTTCATCAGACTGAACACACTTCGCCCGTTCATAGCAAGGGAATCAGCGAGCGTGAGCCAGGCACAAAAGAGAAACAGGTTGGTATACATAATAGCGAGAGCCCTGTTCATGACAACTATGGACGCGAAGGCCTGGCTGGAGCAGCAGCGGCTGTCACTGCCATTGGCGCCTCCAAGACACTGTCACGGTCAGAAGAGAGAGATGTTCAGGATCGAGGTCTCGAGACTCGCCAGGCTACATATGGAGATGTTCCGCCAGCTGCTGCTACGACGAATACCCAGACAGGCAATGTCCCAAGCCAGTCGACATCTGATTACCATCCCGAGGCTCTGGCTGCCGCGACTGTTGCTGCTTCGAGATCTTCTGACCTTGCACCGTCTACCCAGAGACACGGGTATGGAGCTCAGGACATCAACCCATCTGGAACTACAGATTCTTCGACCGCTACTACTCCCACGCCTGGGATGTCAGGCACCAGTGAGCGACCTCTGAATCCTCGACTTGAGTCGCATAGACACGTTCCTGGCGAATATATTGCAACACCGAGTGACGAGAAAACGTTCCTCAATTACGCTCCTGTCATTCAACCCATTTCCACCGAACCAAGTGGAAACCTGTCGAATGTAGAGCCTACGTCTACATTGGATCCATCTCACGTTCAGTCTTCTGTGGACACTACGTCTACAAGCGAGCCTCACGAACTTAGACATACGGGAACACTCGAAGAGCCTCGGCCAAAATCAGCTGATGACCACAACTATGGCCGCGACGCTGCAATTGCCGGAGGCCTTGGTGCTGGCGCCGTGGGTTTGGGCGCTCATGCAGCTTCAAAGAAGCACGATGCCCAGGATGTTGGTAGTAGTCAGCCTCTTTACGAGGAGTCCAGCCCATACAGTAGTAAAGTACTCGACCCTCGCGTTTTGGGTGATAAGTCCAGGCTAGAGGAGCAAAAGTTCGACGAGCAGAGGTTCGATCCACAGGCCAAGACTGAGGCAGCCCCTAGCGCCGGCTCAACTATCTCTGGACCTCCAGTCTCCCATGATCCGTCTCAGACAGCTGGCTCACAGCATCACTATGGTCGTGATGCTGCAGTACTTGGCACAGGTGCCGCAGCAGCCGGCGGGATGCACCACGCCCTCAACCGGAATGATACTCCTAGCGCTGGCACTGCCGTGCCTCCTGGAGGCCCCTCTTATACTTCTAGTACTGGATCTGGTGTCGTTGCCGCTCAACCAATCTCAAACTTCTCAAAGCCTCTTCCTACCGCAGGCACCTCAGCTGCTCAACCTGTAGGACATGATAACTTTTATGGCGCGACAGGAGCTCCTGCACCAATTTCAGACACAACTGCTCAGCAGCCATCAAGTAATCTTGGTCAGGCACCTGCCGCCACCGTAATTCCAGAGAGGCACCCTGAGCACCATTATGGTCGTGATGCGGGTCTAGCTGGAGCCGGAGCTGCTGCTGCTGGCGGCCTCTACGCTGCTAATCGTGGCAATACCGACAGTGGACCAGCTTCAAACACTATCGGACCTCACTCCAGCAATGCTGCAAATATCATGGACCCTAGGGTTCAACCAGATCCTACTAAACAGATACACCACAACGTTGGACCCACGGCTGAGGACCCTGCTTCGCGAACGATTGGGCCGCACGACAGCAACATTGCTAATATCATGGATCCAAGAGTCAAACCTGACCCATCAAAGCAAAAGGGACACACCACAGTCGGACCGCACCAGTCAGACACACTGAACCGCCTGGATCCCAAGGTTGACGAAAAGGCTGGTCAGCAAAGTGGACATCACTATGGCCGTGATGCTGCTGTTGTCGGAGGTGCAGGCGCCGCCGGTTACGGAGCATACGAAGCCACAAATGCGTATCGGGATCACAATATCACTCAGCCAGGAGCAAACGAAGCTACAAATATTCATGGCAACCAGAGCATGACACAGCGAGCATATGAAGCTATCAATGCATATGGCGATCACAGGATGACACAACCTGAAGCTTCTATGCCAGACCAGAGATACGACCCTACCGCTACCAGCGCACGTGCTCCCAACCCCATCTCATCAAGGACTCAATACGACTACAACGACCCTACTACTCAAAGCAATGTGAATCGCACTGACCCCAACGACCACATCAATAGGAACGCTGCTCTGGGTGGAGCAGGCCTTGCAGCCGCTGGATTAGGAGCCGGAGCTTATGCAGGATCCAAGCATAACGATAACACAACTCAACTTCCTCTTCGTCAGAAACAAGATTTTGCGTCTTCCGATCAGCCTGCATACCCAGTTCAAGGCGCAACGCAGTCTTCTTATCCCATGCATGAGACAGCCACGGATGCATCATACCCTACCTCAGGTACCATCGCACCACACAACACGCATGCTCAAGACCCTACGATTCAACCGTGGGGGGCTAATACCACAAATGAGAATCACGACAAGCGCAACGCTGCTGTTCTAGGTGGCGCCGTGGGTGCAGCAGGGTTGGGCGGCGCAGCCTACGTCAACTCTCAGAACCAAGACGAGCGCGAAGCCGAAGAGCGCCTCAAGAAGATTGCTCACGAAAAAGAGAAGGAACAACACAGGCTTGACAAGGAACAGCACAAGCATGACAAAGAAGTACACAAGCACGACAAGGCTGTTGCAGCTCACGAGAAGGACGAACATCGTCTGGCTAAAGAACATGAGAAGGAGCAGGCACGCCTGATCAAGGGGCAACATCAGCGCGAGAAGGAGCTTGAAAAGGAGAACGAAGGCGAGGAGAAGAAGAAGGGTGGTCTTCTTGGATTTCTGCACCGTGACAAGTCCAAGAAAGAGAAGTCTTCTGCTAGCCCTGAGTCTTCACCACGCCAGTCTCGAGACTACAGCCCCAGGCACTCCAGGGACTACAGCGATGATAACCCAGACTCGCCACGTTGGAAGGGCAAGCACCTCTTGCACAAGGACCCACCCAAAGGCCATCCCGCGCGTGAAGCTATGGAGCATCAGCAGCACCAGACTGATCCGTATGGCTCCATAGGAAAGAAGGAACACATTGGTGTGGATGGTCCGATCGGTGACCCAAGTATGATCTCTGGCGACCGGTAAGGTTTTATTTACCATCCTCGTCAATCAAACATTTCTAACATACCTTCAAGCGAAACTCGAAAGGGTGTGTACGGCGCGCATCCCGTCTCCGACCTGGACCATAACAACACGGTCACCGAGCCACACACCGGTTTGCCTATGAACACCGAGCGCTACGGCACTGGCATTGGCGGAACGGATGGTAACCCTGCTATTCATGGCCATCATCAACACGACGTTCCTGGTGCAACATCAGGCCAAACTGCGACGAATTGGGAGGCGATCAGAAAGGCTGACACGACATACTAGGTTGCTGATGATGGAGGCATGGAGGGTGATTAATGATTATGAACAAAGCATACGAAGCGATGATCTTACATAATACACATATAATTGACATTCTTAGCTGAACTACAAGTCTTTGATTGCGCAGATAACTTCTCGCTGCTTATACTCAACTCGCGCTTCAGTCCCATCATGTGCCACACGCTCCGCATTAATTTCAGCAATAATGTGAGTACGAAACTTATACTCTAGTTGAGGGGATGTCGTATTGAAAGTGCTTGTAGTAGACTCAGATAGTACCACGGTAACCTCTTACTCAGCCCGGTTCAGGGACGAAACGATGACGGAAAGGTCCGCTGGTCAGCGAACAGCAAATCAGATGCAGATGCAGTCCTCGAAAGAGGTGTAATGCGGTCACTAGCTTTTCCGAGTGATTACTCCGCATCATCATCTGAACTTTGGCGGGTTTGCAACATTTTCGCATTCGTGTACTTCTTAATTTACACACCACGTCAATATGCCCTCCTTCTTACGCCACACGACTGCACGTCGAGGGTCTGCAATGCCGCAACCCAACACAAACGTAGAGACTGGGAGAGTGTCATCCTGGAGGCATCATTTGCTGTATTACTGGATTGCTACTGGCATCGTGGTAGGCTATGCATTCAGTGCAGTTATGACTATCGGAGGACTCAATATACATGAGCTTAACATCATTTATATCACTACGGTATTCATTCCTGTGAGTCACTGACTATCTCTCTTACGGGTGCGAGCTACCTACTTAGGTAGCTAACCGCAACAGGCAAACATTCTCCTTCATGCCCTCACCCACTTCCTGTGGCACCGTCCACGAGCGCGTAACCGCTTCTTACCTCTGACGAGAGGAATTATGAGCTGTGTGACTATTGAAATTTGGGCTGCAGGATGTGTGGGAGTGTTTTATACTATGGATAATGCGATGTGGATTGCAGGATGGTGGTTTATTGGTATACCGGTACGTCCATGAGACCGTAATAGAGACATTCAAGTCATTCGAGGATCAGGCTGACTCTAATGCGCCAGGGTGGGCTCTTGATCATCAATCGAGTTGTTGAGTATGGTATAGAATGGAGGTTAGGATGGCAGGGGAATTGAGTGTTCACGAAGAATGGAAAAGATGTCTTGTCATATGACATCTTAAAGTACCTCAGGGAGGTGAGTGCCTACGAGGGCGCTCATCTTCTATAGGCTATGTGATATAACTTGCCTCGAAGTATACACAGCCTTTCACTTTCTTATCCTATAAACTTATGACACGACGAGCACCTTTTGGACGAGTTTTGCTCTGAGTTCAATACAACACAATCTCCGATCATTCTTAATCCTTGTGTAGAGCAGAAGAGGGAAGAGCATGCGACAGGTCAGTCTAGCGTTGGTTAAACACAATTTCATATCATAATTCTCTATTCCTTACTTTCTTCCTAGAGAAGATATCCTAGAGGTATATACTTGCATTCTTCCAGGAGTGTTCTGTTATGAGGTACAGCAAATACCTATGAGGTAGCTGTTGCCGCACGAGTATACAATCTAAATGGAACAAGCTCCTTCGTAATATTCAGCCACCTGGAAGCCCAACTCACTTGAACCCATATACTCAGAATGCCACCCTAACCGTACCTATCGTACCCCATTATTCATTTTAAAATCCAGAAGAAAGCCAAGGCCTGTACCTAAGAAGCCAAACCAGTTTGCTTCAACTCCACCATCGAACCCTTACGTTTGCAAAATCAGCACTCTCTAGAACCAATAACTCTCACCCGCAGCACTGACCTCAAATTGGCACCCCAAACCCTTTCCAGCCTCTTGCAAAACCTCTTCCCCCTCTCTCAACTCTCTCAGTATCTGTTCCCCAACCAACGGCCCATCCATGAAAGAATCCTTGACATGGATAATGACAATTTTGACACCTTTGAGTGGAGCGTCAAAAGCAGCAGATAGTATGGCGCGGTTATGATCCGCTGAGACTGATGAGAGACCGAGTGCCGCTGGGGCTGAAGGGTGAGAGTGCTGTGGTTCGGCCGTGCCATTTTGATGTTCCTGTCCCTGTTCCTGTATGTGGTTGCAATGTAAAGACTGATGATGCTGAAGTGGAGGAGGGAAGGGAATTGGAGTATTCGTCCCTGTATCTCCTCTCGAAGGCGGAAGATCACTCATAACCTCGTCATCAGTCTGCGAATGGTAGTTAGTCGCCGAGATTGGGGAATCAATTCCTTTGCCCACTCCGCCCAGATAACCACCCATTTTTGCTTTCCGACCGTTCTCGCCTGAGGTGAGGCTGTCGAGTTGGAGTGTATTGTTTGCACCACCACTGGTTCGCTTTCGCTTTTTCCTCTTCTGTAGACGCATCTCTTCTTTTTCGCGCTCGTATTTTTTCTTACTGTCTTTTACCATCTCGGCGAAGCTACTAAGTTCCTCGAGGAGGTGGCGTGGGGCTAGGTGCCCGAACAAGACAGCGTCAGCTTGAGCATTCGTATAAGAAACCTCTATAAATATGCCTTTCAGTATACCGGCGGCGATCTTGGGAGCTGCTTCGCTCCAGATCTGATGAGTGCGAGGCGAAAGAGAAAGAGAATCTGGTTCAACATCTCCGAAAATAAGGATTTCGCGTTTCGGGGTCGTGAGAGTGGACTCTGCGCGGATAAAGTAGGCGGTTGAATCAATTACACAGTGATCTTGGGATATCATTTGCTGGGGCTGGGAGACCGTAACCCCACTGGCTCGTCGACCGGCCTCTGTGCTGCTGTTAAAACCGGGAGTGCCGGGTGCGCTTTGCGTTGCTACAGAGAAGCTCATCGAGCGACCTTCTTGGCCGTCTGATTGTCCGTACGGCTGAGAAGTATTTGAGTGCTGTAAACTTGATGTCTCCAGTAGATTGGCGTTTGATCCGCGGTGTACATGGCCCGGGCCTTGCATGCAGTGACCATGACTTACTTTGAAGCCTTTGACCCCAAGACCATCACACACCTCGATGTACCCTCTTGAACTTCCTTCACCCAGGGCAATGTTACCGCCTTCTGCAAGCCGCTGGAATGTCACAAGACCCACCCCTCCATCTTCGTCGGTAAGGTTAGGCCAAATGATGTTATTAAAGATGTGGTTCTTGATGGCGTTGACAGTGAACGGTAGCGCTGCTAGTCGCTTGGGTCGTGATGTATTATGAAAAGCTGCTGTATTGATGACGAAGCCTGACACATGGTCCAGATGTGGATGGGTGATGAGGTATGTCGAAATATGCTCCCTGACAACGTGAAGCGCATTTGCTCTAGCGCTCTGATGAGGAAAAGGCAAACCCGCGAATGCACCGTTTTGCAATGTGGTGATCGTAACTGGTAATTCGTGCTCAGAATCCGGTGTCTCAGCCCCAGAGTCATCATCGGAGAGTGAGACATGCGCGGTGCCTGGTGACGGCGACTCAGTGTGGAGGTCAATTACATTTCCATTGCCATTGTTAGCCCGCGAGGTCGGTAATGATGGATCTGGGTCAGAGACGAGTGGAAAATCCCTCCCAAGTATTCGGGTTATTGATGCAAGATGGGAGCCTGCATCTACGGCTATGACGGAATTTTTCGCCCAGTTCGTTGCGGTCGATCGGACGAGGAAGCCTGTGACATTGTCTTCGCTTGGTCCACCTCCAGAGCCCTGTTAGTATTAGCTTTGATGGCTAGATAGATAAGTGGCCGTCAGGCTGTATAAATTAGGACATCCCATGTAAAGTACATGACTATGCACCTAGACACATCAATAACCACAAACACAAGCACCACTTACCAAACAAATCACTTGAATCGCGGGTTCTCCTGCATTTCCAGAAGACCTCCTCACCACTCTCCCACTATCCTCTTTCATCCCCTTAGCGTTCCTGCTCTTCTTTTCTTCCAGCTCTCTTGTCAGATGTTTCCAGTCTCGTCTTTTCGCAACCTCGTCCGTAGACCTGCAAGCCCCAAAGCAACGATCGCAGGAAACTTATCTCAGTTACGAGACGTCTAATATCCTCACTCTTTAACAAGGCCACTTCCGCAGTCCAATCTCACGTGTTCTTCTCACGATTTGCTGTTGGCGCCTAGAGGAAGCAACAATATCTATTTCTCTTCGGCGCAGCAGCAACAATTCTTTAAAAGGCGAACAACTCTCTCCTCTCGTCGCTAGAGCTCCCAGGTCCCCGTAGCGGAAATCGTTACGTTACACGGCGTGAACGACAGATGATGTGGCTGTCCGTTCCTTCGTTCGTCCGGATTCCGATCCACCAACAGTCGACGCAGGAGGCCGGACTTCCCTGAGCAACGATTGCGTCGCCTTAGTCTTCGGGTCCCGTCTCCAGATCTTTCTCTCCTTGCGCGACAAAAAAAGAAAATGTGTGCACGCGATCTCGGTTTGTTGTTGCAGGTATGACGACAGAACGAACGCGCTGCTTGTTCCTTCCAAGGTAGGAGATTTGCCCCGATCGGATGTAGCAGCTGCAGCGCGGCTGTGCGCTGCGATGCGAAATGTCACCGTATTAGTACCGCTGCAGCACCGTAACTTTCGGCGCCTGTGGTCGCAAAGATCAAGAAGATGGAAATCGAGGACTCGAGGAACAAAGGCCATGCATGTCACCTTATGCGCGCCGCCTGCGCCGTCTGTCTTGTCCAGCCTTTGCTCTCGACCGCTTCGGCGGTTGGCTAGAGCTACTTCCCTTGTCCCCCTCTCAACCAATGATAGGCTCGGTTCGATAAGCTACGACTGTTGTTGGCCCCGCCCAGGCCGAGCCCAGATCTGGGGTTTGGCGAACACCTGACAGCTTCTAGGCAACGCAGTGTCATGGTAGACCAATTTCCCAGCTTTTGTTGAGTGCGCAATCAACAAGGCACCTGTGTGGAAGAAGACGTCACATGCATGTTGGTCTAGCATACGAGACAGCAAAGTAGACGCACAAAGGGCATCACAGCATGAAGGCAAAAATATGTGTTGGGTATCATGAACTTCTTGTGCAGCATTTTGAGCCTCTAACGGGCCATGGCAGTATCGCTGATCCACCAAGGGCTGCCCAGCGTGATCTCATGAATCCTCATCCGTCATCCTATCCCTACCCATGCCAGTTCGTAAATCATCCGCATCATAAATCAAAGCAACCACTTCAGAAAGAAAGCGAAGCGTTTACTTGAACACCTTGCCGTCGGCCCACTCGTAGGTCTTACCGTTGACCTCGATGGGCTTGTCCCACGACCACTGGTCGTTGACGAACTCCTTGTCCTCGGGCTTGGTGGGGTCGAGCTTGGTGAACTCGTAGCTCTCGACATCGGGAGCGACGTCGAAGGCGGGGAGAGCCTCCTGGCCACGGACGACGAACGCACCGGTGACAACGGAGTCGTTGGTTACTCCGTATACGGAGCAGCAGCCGAAGAGGTACTTGCGGCTGGCCTCGAGACGAGTGAAGAAACCACCTGAATCAATTAGCAAGTAGATCATTTACAACCAGGACAAGTCAACTTACCAATCAAGTTGGCGGTCATGAAGGTCATGGTCAACTCATCGTTGTACTTGTAGTCAACCTTGTAGATGGAGTACTCCTCGAAGTTGGCGTTCTCCCAGAACCAGGGGAGGGCAACCTCACGAGTCTCCTCGTTGGAGTACTTGCGCTTCCAGTCGTCAAGGACGAATGTAGCCCTGGGAAGGGCCTCGAGAGGGTGCTTGGGCTTGGGGGCAGGTGGGGCCTCCTCCTCTTCAGCCTCCTCTTGCTTGGGCTTGGGGGCGGCCTTGGGCTGCTCCTTCTTCTTCTCACCACCCTCCTTCTTTGGTGCAACGTTCTTCAATGCCTCGGAGATGAACTCAAGCTTGGGGGCGACAGCAGAGTAGCTGGACTGGTTGTAGACGGTCTCGTACCAACGGGTAGTGTTGGGGTTGGAGTCGCGCCACTGCTTGTCGAAGAAGTACTGGAAGCCGCGGGCAAGGATGCTGGCAGCGAAGATGTCGGCAAGAGTCAGACGCTCACCAACAAGGTAGGTGTGTGTAAGAAGGTGCTCCTCAATGACGTGAACAGCCTTGAGAGCGGCCTTCTGTGACTCGTCGACGTTCTTCTTGTTGTAAGGGTCGCGGCCGAGAATAGGGCGGAACCAGCCACCGAGGGGAGAGAGAACCTCAGTGTTGGCGAAGGACATCCATCGCAGGATGGTGGCGTAGTCCTGCTTGGTCTTGCCGAGAAGGCTGGTCTTCTCGTTCTGGGAGGCAACTGCAATCGGTCAGCTCTGAGTCACCAGCAAAGTCTGGACGAACGGTAGGATGATTGTGGACGCAAATCAGAATAGTAAGTTTTCAACAATAGTTTTCAGACAGGGATAACTGAATGATAACATTCGACATCATATTACGCAGGAAGGAGCAAACAGGCGGGGTAGCACTTACGGTAGACAGCGATGGCGATGCACTCAGAGAGGACAAAGCCGTCAGCGCCCTCGAATGTAGGGACCTTGCCGAGCTTGTTGAGCTTCAGGTAGTCCTCAGAGACACCCTTGGCAGGCTCGGTGTCGACAAACTCGATGTCGAGACCATTCTCCTTCGCGACGGCCAGGAGAGAGGTGGTACGCGGGTTACCCTGTTGGCTCGCTGTTAGGACTCATTGCAGTGCAGTTTCGCGTTTGTGGGTGCGGTAACGTACCGAGTAACTGTAGAGCTTTCCGAAAGACATGATTGTAGAGTTAACCGTGGTTGAGCAGAACAATCAGTGTGTGGAAGCAGGTGTTGATGAAGAAAAAAGGCTGGTTGGGCTGCGGGGCAGTAGGAAATCTGCTGTGCACAGTCCACCATAATTTCAGCCTAGGCGCTAAGCATTTGCATGTGGCTCGTGCAGCGCTCGTCGTCAGTTTACGGCAGGTGGCAGTCCTTTGAGAGCGCTACCACGGCGCATTCCCCATCCATCAGAGGAGCAATGGCAAGCAGGGAGATCTCACGGAGTCTATGGAGGGCGGTCGATGCCCTGGGAAGCCGACCACGACCTCAATGCGAACGGACGATTCGATATGCTCAGCGGAGCTTTCAGCCCACAACGCGGCGATGCATCTCGACAACGACCGCACGGCGTGCAGAGGTCTCAGAAGAAGAGCTACGTGAGCCATTCACAGCGGCACCCGAGATCGACTTTGAGAGCACCGCCAGTAGCGCAGGAAAAAGCGACAAAAAGATTAACCTCGGGGCACTACGTGTTGTCCCAGCATCGCCCTCCTACTTCAGCGCAAAGCCTACGTTCACCGACGACTTCCTCTCCCTCTCTGCTCTCCTTCGAAAGGTCGCTACACTACCCGTCATACCGCCCGCCGAAGCACCCAAAGTGGCGTGGAAGACAATCGAGCAGTACCGCATCATGACCAACGAACCAGTAAAGACGGCGCGTTATCACAGGATGTTGCAGATATTGCGGAGACTGAACTGCATTCACCCCTCCCTCATGCCCGATGAGGTTGTGCAGGCAATGCTACGGTACAAGAAGCCTAACCAGCCTGGTGACATTGTCCCGAAGCCTGGCGTGATTGATGAGCTTGGACGTGCCAAGGGTGTCGGGCGGAGAAAGACATCTTCTGCTGTGGCATGGCTGGTAGAAGGTGAAGGTGAGGTACTGGTCAACGGCAAGTCCCTCTCGGAGTTCTTTGGAAGGCTACACCACCGCGAGAGCGCTGTGTGGGCACTCAAAGCTACCCAGCGTCTTGACAAGTACAACGTCTTTGCTTTGGTGCAGGGTGGTGGCCTGACTGGTCAGGCGGAAGCAATGACCCTGGCCGTAGCGAAATCATTGCTGGTCCATGAGCCGGCGCTGAAGCCTGCGCTACGACGAGGTAAGTCGATATTTCTTTGTCTGTGGGTTTGTTAAACCCAGCTCTGCTTTTTCTGTCGTTCCGTAAGCATTGTCAATGCAGCCCTTGTGTCTGACACATGCCCTTGTCTACCCACGCCTCAAAACGCTGCCAAATAACCCTGGATGATCCCAAACATGTCTCGCCTGCGCATGCCGGACCCAATTGCTGACTGCTTCTTAGCTGGAACCATAACACGCGATCCAAGGAAGGTGGAGAGGAAGAAGCCAGGCCACGTCAAGGCACGTAAGATGCCCACCTGGGTCAAGCGATAAGAGGCTACTTCTGTATGTTTTGTGCTTGTATCGCTGGTCATATGCAGATTTAGCATAGGTGAATGTACGATGAGACATTTCAAGAAGCGACCTTTAGGATTTTCTTCGATCTCGTCGTCCATGTCTGCGCAGGTGGTGTCGGCCTTACACTGTCCGCATTAAAAGCGCTTTTAATGCTCCGTACCGGTGTGCATGGAACAGGGTGCTACAGGCACAACACGTGGAAAGATGCCCAGATCTTGCCCTGAATGTCAACGTCGCAAACCTAGACAGCCATGTGCGTATACGATCCTCATCTCTGGCGGCGTTACCCGTACAGGGCAATGCCTCTCAATCAATTGTGTCCTTGACTCCAGGACGCGTGAGGCCTTGAACCTTGTGCTGGTCTGCCCTGTTCACCGTGCTTCTGTCCCGGTTCAGTATCATCTCAAGCAAGCATCCTGGCACAACCTTGCCCGCGCTGCTGGTTGTTATTGCTTTCTCGGTCCGTTCCTGGCAGCTTCTGACAGCTGTCTAACTAAGATGAAGAGAATATTCATTGCATGAATGGCTGCGCCACCACCAGCACTTAGTATTGATGCGATCTTTGAGGTATTGTTGATTTGCTTGTGTTTGCGCTCGGACTCGGACTCGCGTTTATGACTGCTTTTCGACAAGTGCCTCGAGACGGTCAAGATTTGCATTGCAAGTCCTGTAACAGCGACAGAAAGTCACTCCAGTGATTATTGCCGGTGGCACATGGAACCAAAGTGATGGAATGGCCGGAAGATAGCGAGCGAAGAGGTGTGAAGATCCTCCCTGACTCGTTTCAAGATGTTCTATTTTAGACGTGGTCATAGGGCGGCCAATGATCTTTTAACCTGAACGTCTGTGCTATATCCGCTCGCATTTGCGTCTCGGTCGCTCCGGATCATGTCGCAGAAAAACGTTACGTAGCTGAAGGCATATATGAGGAGATTTACGCTAGAAAGAAGGCTGCCGTTTGGATCTCCGTTGAGGATGGGAGCTCCTTGTTTGACCTCCTTGTCGCGTGTCCCGCGTGACGCGCAAACGGTGCACCACGGCACTTGCCCGAGACTTTCCCTGGTGGTTGCAGCTGCGAACGAGTCAAGTGTTTGTCGAACAAAGTGAAACCTTCTCGAAGCATGTTCGCCATGGTCCTTGATCATTTCACGAAGCGCGGTGGTGGAGGTTGATGCGGCAGCCAGGGCCACTTGATGATCGCCATCCGTGCCGAATGACGCACTCGTCTGGGCTGTGATCGCACGAAAGTGGGCAAGTTGAACGACAATGGTTTCGTGACGCGATGGCTGTGTCCTGCAAAGCCATGCTGTGCACCTTCGCTGAGCTTCCAGAAGGCTACAATCTTCCGAGTGCACGTGGACGGACATTCATGATGAGACGGTCCGGGCACAGGAGCGCGCGAGGCGTGTGGCGCGCCAGAGCGTGCAATGCAAGTGTCAGTGACAGTGTAAGGCGCCCTCTTAGCCTGGAATAAACGGGCGGTGGTCAGTGTTTTGCAGTGTGCCGTGTTGAGGAGATGACGGAAGGTTCACGGCAAGAACCAGTGAGGTTTGCCGGCAGGAGCGACCGAGATGGCGCTAGCCCCACTGCACCGCAGACGTAAGATTCGAGGAGTCGCAGCGTGGAGAGATATCGCGAGGTCGCAGCTTGAGTATGGATGGGTTGCGCCAGTCAATGATTCTGAAAGGGAAGGTCCCTATTCGCAGGATCAGGATCGACGAGTGAGGCTGATGGGTGAAGTGGCCTAAGGCAAGATCGACCACAGGCGAGAGACCCCTGCCCGTGGACGGGAACTTGCATCGTTGCAGAGATGAAAGGACAGATCGAGTTTGGAGCCCGAGATAGCCCCTAAACTTTCTCTCACACCTGTCAGCACCTACCTACACGAGACACTGCCGACCATGAGGCTATCCAGGTTCGACATCGGTTTGGTGATTTGGCAGCAGGAGACGACGCAGGCGCGCTTCATGAACCGAACAACGCCCTGCTGCGTGAAACAGGTCGGAAACGCACTCGTCGAGGTTAGTCTTCCCACGGTGCGCCGGGCCCTTTTGTCATCAAGCTCTTCACGCGTACTGGCGGACAAATGCCATGCGTCGCGTGGTCACTGTCCTGCTGCCAAGACCAGCTGGGTGAGAGGAGGAGTTCCTGGGCCAGCGACCTGCGACATTTGGCCGCTGTGGAGCCGCGAGGCGGGAAACGCCATCTGGTTGCGCCGAGGAGAGACGGAAGAGAGGCCACGATGAAGTTGCTGGCTTTTGTCATCGTGCCGCTGACAGTGTCGTCGTCCCGGCTGCATCCAGTGGTGGTCACGCAGAGCAAACGCGATGATGCCCTGCAGTGTGGCTGCCCAGACGCCTGCAGATCCACCATGGGCGATCCGTTACCATGGCGGACAGGGTATCGCTAGCCCCGCCCTGGCCATATCGGAAATCGGAGACTTCGCATGGTCGCTGTCATTCAGAGCTCATGGAGTCGTCTTACTCGTCAGCCCTCGCTCGCCCGACCTGCAGCCACACCCACTTCTCAGGTACCCACCATTGTTTTCTCCTCTAGCTTCAACACCCCGGTCCAAGCATTTACAGTCTGTTCGCCGGCGTGGCTTGTGAACTACTTCCTTTTTGCTTCCCACACTGCCCGATGCTCTCCCAATGTAGCGTTTCTGCATCACTTCCCGCCCACCTCTCCTCCTGCCCTCATTCAGCCTGGCTGCCATCGCATCGCCGACCACACCACCCCCACATGCACCCTGGTGAGCATCTTCGGCAGAAGTGAACTGACGTCGAGCTCACACGGGCGCCATTGCTCCTCTCCTCTCGACTCTTATAATAGAGCCTTTCTGTCTTCTCTACCCGTGGGCAAGTGCATGCGATTACAAATTTACCATCCGTCGCACTTTCTGTCTGGTCTCGGACCGAACGCTTCATTCGTCTCTGCATGTACTCCTGCTCGCCCAGTGCGCTCCAAGACACTGTATCGTGAAGAACGCCAGCGTACGTTTAGGCCGTTGAGCTACCGCAACGCAGACGTTAGATTGTTTGAGACCATCTCCTAGCCCGGCCTCTACTCCGTCCGACTCGTTGGAACACTGATCTGTTTGCAAGGACTACCCTTCAAACATCTCACGCATAAGCGTCGCCTCACCACCAGCCCGTCGCTCACAGGGTTCTCCACGCCTGCAGTTACCGGACAATTTCGCTGTCATCTAGTGGCTACGTGTTTAGCTGATCCACACTACGCACACATTTTCTCCAACATTACCGCATCGGGAGGACCAATCCCGGACCTCAGAGCATTGCATTGCAGTCATCTTCCTGCAGCTAAAGCGAGGATATCCTGGTGGCCGGCCGAGGCTCTTGCGCGAGCTTCTTTTCCTGCATCATTGGGCTCCATTGGCCGCTCGCCGACGCGTCAGGGCTGTGTTTATATCCAAACCATCTGGACCTTGGAGCATCTCTTCTTCCAATTTCGGACGTCATACATCTACCACCATTGGCCCACATCAACCATCAACTCTTTCTGGTCCTTCCACGCATCCCGCCAAAAGACGCATCTCTTACGCACCTCTCCATCAGTCCGCGCATACCTCGACGACACTTGCGCCCTCGCTTCTCCACCTCTTGCGCCGGCCCTCCATCACCTACATCCCGCAAGCCTGCAAGCTGGCCAATTACGCGACGCCGCCAGTCTCGCCCTTGGGGTACCGGGCTCTCGAACCGCCCTTCAGTCTGCAGTACAAAGGCGGGCTGGTTGGGATGGACAATGACCGCCGGCCACGGCATACTCCCTCAGGTTACGCGAGCCAGCAAGGCACGCTCCTTCCACCACAGGCGTCGTATCCAGTGGTAAGCGCACCCGATCGCTTCAGGCAGCCGCCCTTGACAGCTCCTGCCCCACCTACCTCCGTCCCCTCTTCCGGAAGTCGCGCCAGCTCTCAGAGTTACGGTTACGCTTACGGTGAAGGTGCACAGTTTGGCTCATCGATTCAAGCATCCCCCGTAGCCTATGCCACCCAGGACTATGCTGCCGAACAGCAACAACAGGCTCAGCGTGCACCCCAGCAGTACTCGCCCTACGGCCAGAACATAATGTACAGCGTGCCCGGCGCCCAGGCTTCGGCGCAAGCCTCGTCGCAGTATGAGCCTGTGGAACAGTACCAGCAGAATAGGGACTCGGCTATACAGGTCCTGAGCACCGGCTTTGGCGTGGCACAACCGCAGTACTATGAGAGTGGGCCCACGAGCGCACCTGCCTCTGCCATCGCGGCGCAAAACGTTCCTTCTCAGTATCCTTCGTTAGGTTATTCAGCACCGCAAGCCCAGGTCGGCCGAGAAGCACTTGCGCCTGCCTACTCTGCCGCTGGCATGACGGACCCCCATCAGGCGCCCTCTCAAGGGGCCTACTCCCAGGGCAACTACAGCGAGCCCCAGCCAAACAGTGGCAATGAGTACGACGACTTTTACAGAAACTACCAGAACGAGCTCAAGAAGACATTTGAGCATGTACGTGACGGTCGCCTCAGCGAAGCCGGAACACTGCTCTTTAGAATGTCCGACTGGCTACTGCATTGGGCTGAGACGCTGGGTAAGTTCTCCAGTGCCCACAGTATCGAGCGAGCAGCTGAGTTGACCGCAGCAGGCCTAGTACGCGACGACGAAACCTACTACCAGCAGCGTTTGCAGTTGTGGGAAGAATTCAACACCTGCTGGCTCACTACACTGCAAAAGCAGAAGACCATGACGCAGGAAATGACCACGACGGGCCAGCGACCACAACCGCCAAAATCGCTGATCGACTATGAGTTTCTTGAGAAGATGGGCACCCAACTCGTCAAGAATTGCGACGCCATGGAGAAGCACGGTCTTGTTGACTACCAAATGGGTGTATGGGAAGAGGAAATCGTAGCGAGTCAGTACCACATCGCGTCTGCTCCCCAAGCACCTTGCTAACGTTGCGCAGTGTTGACTTCCTGCATGGACCTCCTCGAAGAAGTCGGCGCTGGTCCCTCAGTACAACGACCTACGTCTACCGCGCGCCGGCGGTGATCTTAGCAATCTCAAGTTACGGTGATCTGCTTGATGGCGTATCGCAGTGCCGCTCCCGAGCGCCATCGAGGCGGCGCATTGACACTCATCTCGAGAGGCTTGCTACACGTCGTCCCCGCACACGCTTGCGTCCGCACCGTGCGCTCACTGGAGCGCAGTCATCACGACAAGAATTGCTTCTTTTTGTACATATATCGTTCATGGGGCGTATTCTTACATTGGTTTCTTTTGGCAGTCATGGAGAGGGTCAAGGTATCAGCCGCTTGCTGTGGAAGTCAATCTGCATCGGTTTTCCTTATGTCAAACACTTGCATCCACGGTTCTCTCCTAGCTGTTCAGCATTTCTGCTTCCTTTCACGTCATTACGTTTCTTTTGTAGCCTTTTGGCTTTGCTCGGTTTTTCTCTCATATCCGCATTTGGAAAAAAGTGGGGAGATCTTATGGAATGAACGCAATGGCATGCATGGTTCATGTTCACGACATGGATATATGCATCTACGAGCATTTGGACATGCTTGCTTTCGCTGTTGGGTTTTGGTGCAGGAAAAGATGATCCGGCGCGGGCGCTTGGGGTATTTCATGGGGTATATGATGATGCACGGGTTAATGAGGTGGAACACAATCGATAGAGCCGAGACGAATGCATGTGGATACACCGGATCACCCTTGCGCCCTCGCAGCTTCCGGTGAAAACGTAACGCAGGAACTAGAAACCTCGATCAAACCAAGTATCTCTTCTCGGTATTGGGCGGCAACGATATAGTTCTGTGAGCCTGAGAAGGTAGGGCGCGAACGCCAGCTGTCATGCGTGGTCGGGTTCCTGGGTCTGCTGCATCGACGTGGTTGGGCAGCAACTGTAGTATAGGATTGAATTTGTACTAGAATTACATGCTTCGTTGCAAACATCCTTGTACCCCGAGGTAAACTGAAGTGATGTTCTGAAGGATTAGGCGTTGTTGAGTCACTCTTCCAAGGTTCAGTGGTGCCTCCCTTGTCATGCTTGTCAACAGGGATATTCGTTCCTTCTCGCCTCACGATACCGATCTCGACTCCACCCGCAGACGCCATCGCAGCCTCGTACATTGACAGATGCGAGAATCCGCCGCGGCTGATTACCATTCGACGCCTTGGACCGAGAGAGTGATGGCGATCATGTGCGGCGACTTGGCGACGCTATGTTCGTGTCTCATGCATGGCTCCAGGCTTTCGCGGCTGTCAAAAGCAAGATCTGACCTGGAGCTACGGGAACAGAAAACCGGATCGACAGGCGCCACAATCATCGCTAACAAGCGAGTCTAGCTGATCATATCTTATCACAAGGACCTTAAGACCTTGCTGCGCATCATGGCGCCCGGCTATCGAACATTGACGACGATCATACAATATCAGAATATAGTTGCCATATCTCCAATACTTGCCGCTAGGCCCTACTTGGGCAATGGCGCTTACAGTTTTATAAATCATCTTCAAACAGGTCCGTTCGCATTGAAATCAAGCAATGTAGAGCACGCAGTGGCTACCATCGTGTGTAGCGCTGCCTCAGCACTGCTCCGCCTACTTTGATACTCTGTCCCAACGATGTCGATATACCCTAGCATCATGCATGCGCTGTTTCCGAGGTACGCACCTGTTTTCGCGATAAGCTGAAGTCATCACTCTCGCATTCTTTAGCCACCGGAACGCCTCGATCCAGCAACCAGATCACCACCAATGATTGCGCAGCCGAGGACCCTAAAGGCGGGAGACGACCGGCTCGTCTCCCTGGTTCTGGGAGCACATCAGCTCCTCCATCGTACATGAACGCCGAAGTAGCAGCGAGGGTGGCTACATTGGACGCCTTCGATTCTGCAGCCATCTCTGACATATCGCGACACGGCTTTTTGCACAAGCCTGCACAACTGCCCGTAACAATGAAACGGCACTTTTTCCACATGCGCGACAAGGACGGAACGCGTCCTGCCGAGCGTATGAGGCTGCATACCACACGTAATGCAAGGGCACAATTATTCAGGCTGCACATCCTTTTTTGTCGAATCAAACTTGTACCAGACCGACTCGTAATCTCAACGTGACAGCACTACGAAACTTGAGAAATGCAAGCCTTCACGGCTTCTCGAACATCTGGCTACACAAGGGATTGTGGGACCTTGCACTATTGTGGCGTGTCAACACAACCCACCCATTCAGAAAATGCCACCTCACATTTACCCAGCACACTGGTAGCCATTCAGCATTCTTGTTCTGCTGCGCATGATTACTACGAAACGACCATTGCTTCGATTCAACGATACTGTTCTGCTTTGGCTTGCCCGTCCGACCTTCCCAACATCTGGCAAGCGACTACGACGTGCTCATAGTGGATTGTTGAGGAACAACAATGCCATGCTTATGCTCCCTACATGTTGCACAGAAAATAGTGCGAATATGACATCCACGGCCAGCTACAAAGTAGCATACATCTCTGGCGATCCATGTTCGTAAGCTATCAGCTATAACATGTGGGCGTAGCAGCCACCAGGCACATAGCCTAGCTGTTGTAGTCCCCAGTGCTGCAGGGCAAAGTAGGCGTGCGTCGGGAAATTACTTGTTGTACCCGCGTCGCCGCATTGCGACATTTGTAAAGAGGGCTTTTTTTGTTGGCAACGAGATGCTTCCGGCAGTTACATGCTTCGTGTTCGCACAGCGCGTCAACCGCAGAGCTCAAAGGCGTTGAGAAGGATGTAATCCACATTTTGTATGGCAACAAACAGCGTAGTGCTTTGTCAGGAGTGTAAGTTACTTCTAGTACTGGTTTCTATGTGGCTTGAGCAACTCTTCGGAATGCTCTAGCAATCGATGGATGTGCTCCCGGAAACTTGGACCCCTCACATCGTACGCTTGTCCAGTGTGTAAACTTTGCATCTCAAATTCTCGGATGCACATATTCACCAGCATCCTCCTACTTTGCTTTTATCAACACAATTACAACTGTTCATCTCTCTGAATTATGCATAGGGTCGTTCAATAGGTTTCTGTTATCTCTTCCGGAACATAATAATAATACAATTAGATCATTTGTTGTTTTTCAAAGCCTGCTTTAACAACCAGGGACATGTAGTGTCGTAGTATAGTCGTAGGAAACCCAGCCCGGCTTCTCTTCAGGATCACGCCTATAACTACTTCTGAATCCTATCATCCTCAATATACCAACAAAGTAAATCATGCTTGCTGTGGTAGCCAAGTAGATAGGAACAAGAATATAAACAGGAACGTACTGTAGCTAGTGTTTTCGCTATATTGTTCATTATGCGTCATTAACATTGAGATGCTATCAGCGCGAAGTCGTACATGAACACCTCAACAGGAGTAAAAGACAACACTTTTCCACTCGAATACTCATCAGAAGAAATCCTTATCTTACCATGTGTATTCACTCTCTACTTTCAACTCAAGGAAGAAGTACCATACGCTTCAACAACATCGCGTCTTCGTCTCGTCTAAAACCAAATATACCATTTACCATATGTAACTTCCCATTGTGCTGTTTATCTAAGATCAGCGTTGCTAGATCAACATCAATGTGACATCAACTATAAGCTTATCAAGTGCGAAATTGACAGAAGACATTCTTATTCTGCTTTCTCGTCTCGAAAGCTTCTAATATCGGCTATGTGACTTCGTCCTTCTTTAGACCAAGACATACCACCGTTAACAACATTTTGGTCTTCTCTTCTTGTCCTAAATGATGCCATTTTGATAATTTGTGGGTAGGTT
This sequence comes from Alternaria burnsii, assembly GCF_013036055.1. Classification (NCBI taxonomy): domain Eukaryota; kingdom Fungi; phylum Ascomycota; class Dothideomycetes; order Pleosporales; family Pleosporaceae; genus Alternaria; species Alternaria burnsii. Next base: position 321,330 of record NW_024066114.1, on the reverse strand, counting down.
GTAGTATACGATCATATGAAGACACCTTTTTTACTTTATTTTCCTAGAAGATATCAACAAGAGTGAACGCCTCTGCCTGGTTTTGAAAGAAAAGCAGCACGCAGTTATGTTTCCTAGTACTTTTTCCCTTCGTCTAAGGAAAAGGTAAATGAGCTCTGTATGCGCTGTCGCTCTCTATGTCTAGAAGATAAGTGGAAGCTGAGCATGCATATGAACCCTTCTTCCGACGAAATCTACCCTTCATCGATTCTACGGAGTTTATGCCTTTCTTTCCATGTATTTTCTACTCGATTTGAGGTGTCGAACAATCAATTGATAGCTGTTCTTCATCAACTCCATGCTCCTCACACTTTTACAATCACCGCCACACCCGCCTTGTGCGACGAAAAGGTGGAGAAGGATGCTGTATGTGCTGTGTACACGAAGAATGAAAACAAGGTGGAGTAGGTCGTGTGCCGACATAAAGTCGAAGTTGTTGGCTTCTATTTGTGGTCGAGGTCTCGCTGCTTCTTTCTAGTGATGGTGTAGAGTATCGAAATAGAGTATGCTAACCTATGTGTCAGAAGCCGAAGAACAGGAAGATCAAGCCAAGAAGGACAGCATAATGCAGATTCATATAGAGAACATGCGGGCGAAGACGAAAGAAGTCGTCGATATGATTATATCCTAAAAATCTTCGATTTTCTTTAATTGTTTCGAGAACGTAGTTGTGGCAAGACAGTACTTCTGAATACATGAAAAGCAGCTTCCCTCTACTTATCAGTCGAAAAGGTCGGCAAAAAAGATGTAGTATACAAAACAAAAAGCATACTCCTCCGGGAAGGCTCGAACTTCCAACCTCCTGATAGCCACTGGTGTAACAGTCAGACGCGCTATCCAATTGCGCCACAGAGGATTTGTTCTGAGAACATGTAAAACATGATCTCATGTCATGGGGGTGGTTTCAAAGCATAGAGTCGGCCCCACACTCCCATTAAGACAGCTAGTAATTGCTACATGCTTGCTGAGTTTTGGTATCAAACACAATGACCCTGCTTCTCATAAATTGTATTTTGCAGATCTCTTTGTTCAGTGTTCCCACAACGATGTGCCTATCCACGCACAATAATGATTGAGGACGTACTCAGAACATGCGTTGTTTTATTCGAGTGGTACTTATGTCCCCTGGATTCCAAGGGAACCCGTCTTCTTCAGTATTCTTGGCTTCGGGTATGCGATGTTTGGCATGTGGCTGTCGCATACTTCCATCCATACTGGTGATTTGGAAGTTTCACGTCCGATCTTCGACGAACGATTTCAATACACTTGTTCGCCAGTGACGAAAAGTTAGATGATCGTGGCGGATGTTGCTCGTCCGAGTAGTGCTTTGTCTTCCATTACACGCCTCAACTCCCATCAACCTCAAAAGCCCTCACGAACCACGCATGCCGTCCACTCCCTACAAGTCTTGCCGAGACTCGCGGCATGTCATTCTCTTCAACACTCCTCTCTTCCTCAGTCAACGGATCCGACCACTCAAGCCACGCTTTGTCCTTAAGACAAGCACCCCACGCCAAAGTCTTACTGGGGAATATGCCAATGCAAAAAGCGCTTTGCGGGCCCTCATGAAGCGCCAGAAAAACCACCTCCTTGCTGACCTCGTTGCTAAGATCCTGCTGACTATCAAAGCGGACCGTAGACTGACTATTAGGATGCGGGATATCTAGCCTCATAACCCCGTTGTCAAACTTGTGGCTCTTATCCTCCGGTACAACGGCCGTGACACCTGTGCGCTGCATGGTGTGCGAAACAATCTTAATGCGGCCCGTTGGACTCAGGTACTCGCTTCCATCCAGCAGCCCTTCTCTTGAGAATGAATATGCGCCATGTCGGAACGCAGCGGCAGTCACAGTATCGATACTGGAATACACCCCAAGGAACTGGCTTGGTTGTGTGTTATACGGATAAGGGACGTATTCCAATGCGAAGAAATTAAGCGGTGGCGTAATTGCACCCACAACGCTTGCCGGTCTGCGTTTCTGCAATCTGTTGCGAGGCCGTTCTTGTCGTTCATGTCGTTCATGTAGGGATTCTATTTTCGGTGGTTTGTGTAATTTGCCGTAGGTCTGGGGTTTGCGTTTAAGAGTACTAGTGTAGCTTATCATTGTGGGGTCGCTGTTTGAGCGTCTATGGTTGCTGCGGCGCCTCTTCGTCTCGACTCTTTCTTCGTATTTAACTTTGGCATAATTACATATTGTGCCCAACTCTCCGAGTTGGAAAGGGGCCATTGCGATGATTATTGTTGTTGAAGCCGTGCTAGCCGGTCTCCGGCAAAGCGAGTGACGCGAGGAGATCCGGCAGAGTAAAAGAAAGAATGTGAGAAAGGACGTTTGACGGGCAGCGATGGGCAGTGGTAAAAGTACAGGTGTTGCGAGTTATTACCGTAGCATACTGGCCTTGCTCCGCAATGGCACGTTTCACCTTACGACGACGGGGTTAGACGTGCATCATTGTTGCAGGTAGGGATGTGTTATTGGTACAAGATGCGTCATACGGAGTGACGCAGCCAGACACAGCCACGTACGCTAACCCTATGCGGCTGTATCGATAAATCCTTCATCGGTCCCAAACTTGCCTGCCTGATCAACATCATGGTCAAAGTCTGGACTCCTGACGGACGAAATGTGAACGTAAAGGCTAACAACTAGGTGCGACTTCTACTGCGTCGGAAACTTAGTCGAGCTTCTATAACGGCGACCATAACTGAGCAACACAATCGACAACAAGTATAGGCTTATCGTCCATTCACTCACTTCTTGACATGATTTTCGGGCTGAAGATGTTGAACTATATGCATATCATCATTCTAACGTTCCGATAAAAACTGTTGACCTCACCGCCTTAGCCACTTCATCTCCAAGCAGCCTTGACCCACTCCTCGACATCCGCCCAAAGCGTCTCAGGCCTCTCCAACGCCGCGAAGTGCCCACCACTCTCGTGCGCCCTGAAAAAGGCAATCTTAGCCGTCTTCTCTGCCCAAGCTTTGGGGATAGGCGCCAGTTCAAAAGGGAACCAGCTGTACCCCGTCGGCTTGTCCACATATTTTGTTTCCTTAGCCTCTCTGTATGTGTATATTGACGTAGGGTAGCAACCAGTAAGCCAGTAGAGGGTGATATCAGACAAAATGGTGTTGAGTGAAGGTGTAGTGGAAGGATCAGACCACGCAAGGAACTTCTCGCCAATCCAGGCTAATTGTGCAATGGGCGAACTGGAAAGTACAAGACCGATGGTGGAGGGTTTGGTGCCATGTTCGATTGCATAGGCCCGGCCGACTTCCATAAACTCGGTCATCCTCTGGATACCTTTCTTCTCCGCTTCACTAATATTGTCTTCCGGCGAAGAATAAGATTGAATATTCCTGCTGTGCATGAAGTTGAGATGCATGCCTTTGCATTCGATGTACGTGGCTGCTATCTCTCGCGAAATGAGACTGCCAATATCACCGCCCTGGACGAGGTATCCTGATGGCCCAAATCCAAGGGAAATAAGAAGCTTGTGCATGATGCGGGAAGTGTCCGCAACTTTCCAATCTTTTTGTAAAGGAGGGTCGGATGACAAGCCAAAGCCAGGAAGAGACGGCGCAATGATATGGTAAGGGAGAGTATCTGGCGTGTACTTCTTGCGCAAGAGATCCATAAGAGGCAGAAACTCCAGAAATGAACCTGGCCAGCCATGAAAGAACGCTATAGGGATAGCATCTGATTTGTTCGAGAACAATGCCACAAAATGGACGTGGTAGCTGCCGCTGTCATCGTCCTTGATCGTAGTCTTGAAGTTGGGGAATGAGTTGATCCGGTCCTCTTCCTTGCGCCTATATCATCCCATTAAAACAAAATCTTTCAGATTGTTGCGAGAGTATACATACCAATCGAACTTCTCAGCCCATTCCTTCTTTGTATCAACGATCCACTGCCGGCTGACTCCAAACTTGCCATGGCTTCCCTCATCTTGCTTGTTCTCGTACGTGTCTTTTGCGACTGGACTCAGTTTGAGCAGAGTCTTGAATTCCTGCAGCTTCTGTTCTTCGACGTGCAAGTCGAAGGGTGTGGGTTGCTGTTGCGCACCTGCTGGCGTGGAGCTGAAGGATTTGGTTGACGTCATTTCTGTTATCTCTTCGGCGATGGCAAGAATCGGGATTGTAGGCTTCAGGGAGGTATCCGATGATTTTCTGTAGGCGACAGCTATAACAGTAGACTTATATCTTGTCGTGAAGTTGAAGCTGCAATCGGTGAGCTTACAAATGCCTGTTGGGTTACGTACAGTACACTGCGCTAAGTCTAGGATAGGCAATCACCATTTGACCTCTTGTGGGGTATGATCTGCACACTTATGTCATGGCACGCCCTCTCATAGGCCGCAGCGTATACAGATGTCAATAGGAGCATTACAAATGCATGCATATCAGAACCTACACGCGTGTAGTGCTGCGAATCAGAGGGATTGCAACGCACTTTCGCGTTGCAACACTAGTTGGAGATACCTGCCTTGAATGCGTGAGCCTCGTATTGGTAACGTACATCGTATAATGTACAGCTGTACTGCTATAACTCGATGATAGAATTCTCCGTATGATTCTTGCATCTGTCTCGCAAATTCAGGCAATAAGATGAACTAAAAACTTGTTTTGGATTGGAAACGAACCTACTCGCTCATGATAAGCCAACCACCTCCACCCAAAAACACAGCAAATACTACTATAGTAAGAATTGCCGCGCCAGCTTTATCCCCCGTCGTGATGGCGTCATGCTCAATCTGCACATTTCCCCCGTCACTTCCCGCGGTAGGGTCATTCTCACTGATTCCACCAGTATCCAGTCCTACGGGCCCAGAGACTTGATCAACAAGTAAGTTCTGCATGACTTCCAATGCAGACATTTGCTCTCCAACGCCCACTTCTCCATCATTCACACCGCCTCGCCACCACCTGAGGCCGCATCCACCTTTTCCGGCACTGCATTGTTGAGCGGCGGCTGCGGCGGAGGTGCGGAGTTTTGGCATGATCCTGTCGCGGGTCCAGGGAGCGCTCAGCATCGTGTAGCCCATCCATCGGCTGAGGTAGGCCTTGAATGAGCGTTGGTCGTGGTCGCATAGTCCGTTGCGCTCGCAAGCCATTTCGATCATGACACCTGGGGCGCCTTCGGCGTTGAAGAAGATGTCTGTTCCATTAATGATGCCACCCAGGCGCTCTCGCCACCTGCCCGCTGCTTCCTATGTCACGTTAGATATGCTTATTTACTTGCAGATGTCGAATGGGCCTTACCGCATCACCGTTCGTTTCTGACATGTTCCACAACGCTGCAACACCAGACATGTGGATTCCAGCGTTGTATGTCCATTGGATATGGTTCTTCTCTGTGCAGTTCTGCCTCTCGCTGGTTCCGTCTGCAACAAGGAGATGTCAAGTCAGTATATGCACCACCTGAGGTTCTTAGGCTGGCGTTCTTACCGAAGAAGTGGTAATCCGGGCTAATGAGACCGACAGAATATTGCCAGTCCCATGCTCGCTCCGCCCACTCGACATATGTCGCGTTGCCTGTGTACTTTGCTAATCTTGCTGCAATGTTGAAAAACGCTCCATTTGAGATAGTGTTTTTGTAGTCGAATCCATTGTTGAATCGGAAAATTTGCCAATTGAGTCCACCACCACAGGTCTGGGTATTCCAACGTGGTGCCTGCGTGTTGAATACTGCGATGGCGAGTGACAACCACGACATCTCTCCCTCGACGTCGGGAAGTTTAGTCTCCGCTGCGGACATGGCAGTCATCCCCCAGAAAGCTTGATCGTCATTTCCCAGTGTACTGGTTTGGTTGTCCGGCATGAAGGCTTTAGGGTTTCCAATCTGATGCACCATTGCTTGCCGTGTAATAGCATTATATGTGTCATCGCCGGTATAGTACCAGTAGTCGATGAAGGAATTAAACATGGCTCCGCATAGCCACCAGTAGTAGGGATCTGGCAAGTTTCCGGGTACATCGCCCGGCCGGTCACCAGTGTACCATTCTCTTAGACCAGCCGCCACAACTTTGGTAGCTTCTCTAATAGAGGCTGGATACGTTAGTGGAGTTTGAAAACAGTCGCAGTGTGCCCACCTGGATCGTCAACATTGAGCTCCAGCGCGGATGTGGCAATCGGCGACAGCAGGCCAACCGCCGCAAAAACAAGGTTCGAAGGTCTCATTGCGGGATCTCCGGGGTATCACTAGAAAGTAAGGTGATCGGAACTCGGCATGCGTATGAAAACGAAGGTGCCTGAGGCACTACACAGCGAGCGATGTAGTGGAGCCTGAGGTTGGTAGGATGATAGTGAAGGAGAGTGAGAAGTCCAGGACAACAGCATTCTGGGGCTGCGAGTCGTGATGTTATGAAACCCCTTCCGCCTTCAGCCAAGTAACGGCGCTGAGCCGCAGCAGTAGCTGGGCGACAGTGCAATGCTTGGAAGTCATCCTTCCGCGTTGGTACGAGGCTAGGGTTGGATCGTTTAAATGACTACGAAACCAAGACAGGCTTGGCGATCTATTCGGGCCCTGGATACCATCTCCTATCATAATTGCGTGCGGTTTCCGTTTGACATTGTACAAAGGGGGTGGTGTGCGTAATGCAAGTCGCCAAGTTTGGAGATGACATTGGCGTTGCTTGGAAATGTCTTGGGCGCCGAGGAGCTTAGCTACTCATAACGCCGACACGTCGTTCCGCCACGTCCGGGCGACTGCACTGCGATCAAGGAAATCGCATTTGTTCCTGCATCGTGGATAATGCGGGGAAGATCAAATGCGCTTCGCTACACGTCATTGGGATCGCGCGGGCCGGATGGTCGGGTGCGACGCGTGCTAGGGTTGTGGTGCAGCCGGGTATCCGAGACAGTCGCGCCAGCAGAGAAGATGAGAAGTGATTCTTTCGGATGCAGCAAGTTTGCGACGTTAGCAGTTGATGGTCAGAGCAATGCACGTGCACGATCTAGAGTGCCCACCTGGATAGGCGGCATTGTGAGCGCGGGGGAGGGTTCCTGGGATTGCCAAATCTGATATTGTCTAACATACCTAGGTATGCTTTGGGGAGTCAGCACGTTGATGTTTCACAGTTCTATTACTTTTCCCGCATCGCCAAACCCTACTTATTGTGTGTTCCTGTGTGTACGTGCTAACGAACTATCGTCAACAAAATCCCAAAAATAGCCAAAATCAAATCACAAAGACAGAAGTTTTGCCTTTTTTGTGCGTAACAACAACCACGTGTAATAGAACCGTCCCTGGAATCAACGTGCTGCATTTTGCTGTTGACGTAGAAATCTCAACTGCCTGATTATCTTCGAAGTCCTCATAGTCACACACTGCACATTTGGCTCAGGAAAGCGATCTCCGATTTTTGCCTTGGCTTTACGGGATAGGCGGACGAAGCGTACTGTTGTGGTCTTTTGAGAGTGATGCTAGCGCTGCGTCTGAGCCAACCCCATTCTCGGTGTTGGCCTAGGGTAGGGAAATCTTGGTCATCACATGTACGTCACCGTTTTGACTACACTGCCTTAGATGACAAAGAAGACTGGGGTGCATGTAGGAACATACATTAGTGAGATTAGGTTATTGAGGTTAGAAGGGTAGTTAGGTATAGTAGGGAATAGTGCGCTCACCTTCAACCATACTTTGTCTGGTCGATACAAAACAGCAGGCATATACCCGAAAACCGATTGAGTACTTTACCCTCCAACATCTCGCTAGCCTTCAATGACCTGCGTCGACTTTCATTTGCTCGACCAACCAACTCCTGAAAGCTTTCGCCTTGCTAGTTGTTCCTATAGCCGCCGTCGTGTCCATGTGGCTGGCAATTGAGAAGGCTTCAACGACATGCACCGCCGCTACCTCATCAACTTCATCGAAAAGTATCAAATCTAGAAACTGCCTCAGAGTGATGCAACCCAGCTTAACTCGCAACTGTACGACATAATCGACGCTAGTAACGTCCATGACGGTCAGTGATGTTCGTGTGATAAGCTCCCATCCATTGTTCCTAGTAGAGCATTGTCGAGCGTAAAGCTGCTCTGCTAAAGCTAGCTGTACGAATGCTCGAGCGACTGCGCCTTTGGTAGTGGTGTGTGTTTTGGAGATTTCTAGAACTTCTATGAAGTCGTCCAGCGAGGCGGTTCCTATAAAGGTATGTCGGTGCTTGTACTCCAGATCCCGTTCTTCTGCAGGCCATGTATCCGATTTGGTAGCAGGATAGGCGGTCTCGTCGCCAACCAACGGCTGGGTCAAATCCTCAGTATCAGGCTGTCGAGATTGCTGAGTTCCGCTGCGCTGGCCAGCATGCGAGTTCACTGGGAGATTCAGAGAAATTCTGTGACGGTGTCTGCCCCTGTGAACATTGGCTGCAGGCTCTTTAGAGGGCTTTGCTCTGAACAAAATCAGGCCATCGTTCGTCTTTGCTCTCGATCGCAAGGAAGTTGAAAGTGTTTCGGCAGCGTCAACGACCGAACTAGACAAGATGTGCCGGCAGTGTCGAACATACCTCCTCGCCATTGGAGTCGGTTCGTACGGTTTGACTTGATTGGCGCACTTGGCTGATAATCCCTTCCCTAGGGTGTCGTTGTGATCTGTGCAATCCGGGGTGTCTTCACCGCAGCCTGACGGGCTGACTGGACATAGGGGCGCATCTTCAAAGAGGGTCGCATCCGAGGTTGGCGATGCTGTATCACTCGATACCTCAGAGTGCGTTGACCAAACATTGATTTTGGATATATAGTCATCTCCAGAGGGAGGGAAGCGGAAAGTGGTCAAGATCGGGTGTTCTTGTTTGGCCATGTCTTGCGACGCTTGTGTTGCAGTACTGCATTCATTCGAAATAGGTTCTCTGAGATAGATAACCTGATCATCTGCGTCCGCGACTGTTGGTGCGGTTGGGGCGTTTCTATCTACCTTGGGTTGTAAAGCCAGCAAAACAGCGCTGCTGGTACGTTGGCGCTTCGTGGTTGGCACCCAAACGCTAGATTTGCGTGGATGCACTATCGTGGCTCTATGTTAGCTTTCGTCCCAAGACTTTTGCCAAATCTGTACGTGATTATAACCTACTTGTTGCTTCACTGGTCCTGTCCAAAGCGACAATCCTCATCACACCTGTCTCTGTGCAACAGTGCTCTCTCACTGTCAGTGACTTGAGTGGCTGTGAACTCTCCATCAAAATTTGCTCCTTTCGTGATCCGTCATGCGGCACGTCCTCAAAAATGACACTCAAAAGCTTGACGTGGTGGTTGGGGCGACCGCGATTGGTCGCATCACAGCAAGGCTGTTTCCTTCGGCGCAAATATTCGGTTACGACCGCGCAGCGAGCAATAGTTGATGGTTTCATAGCAGCTATGAGTCTGTATGGTGTTCGTACGCTTATAGCGACTGCGCGCAGGGGGCCGTCGGGCGATTGTTGTGGCGGAGTGAGGAGCATGCGTATCGAGCACACATGGCAACAAACAGATCCGCATTCCACTCCCACCAGCCGGAGTAGCTCCAGACGATCAAAAGGATACAGGATAATTCGAAGCGCGTAGTGCAGCCAGACAATACGTATCATCGCCTCGTTGGCGAGCGCAATCCCCGGGAAGGAGCCAGGGCCAGGTTTCTCATCAGCTAACAACTTGAACATATACTGACCGCTATACACACCTTGCTATCGTAGTCAATAACGATACCGGGTTGTCACAAGAGGTGAGTGGTGTTGACTGGGACGGCGCCAAGTCGAATATTATTGTGACATGTTGCGACCCTAATCATGTGACGACTGACAGATAAAGAAGGAACAATGCAGGGCAACACACCTCAACGATAACAGAAACGAGCATCACGAGAGTGTCAACGCAAAGCCATCGGTAGTTGTCTAACTCATTTTCTTTGCTTGGAGACCAGGCATTTCAAGCGCCTACTCCCCTGCCCCGTCCACGCGCTACCCGAACACTGTGAGGGATGAATTTGAGTGAAGACATGCTGGAAGTTAGACTGTCCATGGGGTCGGCTGACTGGACAGCAGTAGCCGGCTTCGTGGCAGTGACTATTGCTGCCTCTTCGCGTCCGAGCCCGCGACCACCAAACCCTCCACGCCCGTGAAGCTTGGTGGGATACCGACGAGTATCTCCCTCGTCCTGGTCCGTATCCATGGTATCGCCTACTATGCTTGCATTCGACTCACCTCTCCGCCGTCCAGTAGCGTTGCTCGCTGAGCTCATGGTAGAGCTCCTGCGTCGATGAGAGGGTATTAACATGCTACTTCTGCGGTCTATACCATCCTTTACAACAATGAAGTCGAACTCGCGGGGGAATTGGTGTTTGTCTATACAGTGCAGGCGGCGCTTTTGTGGCGTGCTGCACATGCGATCGCACTCCGGTAGAAGACAGGCATACTGTAGGTTATTAGCTACAACATTCAAACGACAGTACTCTAACCCCGCATACCTCATCAATCTTGCTCCAATGGACAGGTGAAGGCATCAAGAGGAAGGTGCCCCTCGATAAGGGAAAGGAGCGAACACGTGACGAGCTATGTGCGGAAATGACCTACCGTTTTCTCGCCTTGATCTCGTTTTGCAGCATTGATGGGATCATGGTACTCTGCAATGTGCAGATGGAGATAATGCTGATCTGGAAAGTTCTTGTGGCATTCGCTGCATCGGTTCATGTGGACCTGCTGATAGTGCACATCGTGATCCTCAATAGAAGCGAAAGCCAGTGGCTCGTGTGGAGGCAGTGAGCACTTCATAATGGTTGGTTCGTCAGAGATGGCAGATTCGGTATCTAAGTGGACAATCTTGATGTCGACAGACGTCTCACGCGAGTAGGGTGTGCTGTCTGATGACGAGGAATCGCGGTGTGAGCGCTTGATCCCCATTATATGTTGATTGGGGTTGATTATGAGTGTGACAAGGCGTAGATGAGAGGGGCAGTACCTTTTACCGGCGAGAGTGCTGTCTCGCAGGGCTGTTTCACCTTGATGTTGGCCGTGTGGTGGAGGAAGGAGATTTGGTACTCAGATAGGTTGAGCCGTGGTACCTTAGCTCCGAGACTGCTGCCCGCTAGTTCGCGACTCATCAACCAACCTTACTTTCTCTCACCTCACACGACGGCCATCGCCTCCCACTCTGACGCCATACATCCGCGTCTTGGGCGCTGTTTGCCTCCGAGACCCTTCCGATCGCTGATTGTCCTACACGCAGGGCATACAACTTCACCATAAATGGAGCACGCCAGCCACAACGTCCGCCGCCTGCTCCGTGCCTTCGTCTGACCTGCCCGCCGACCGTGGGGTCACATAGGAACGTCGCCGGCTCCTGCACACCGAAGGCATGGCCGCGAACACTGAACAACTTGACAGGTGTGTCCTGGCGTCATCACGACCATGCCCGCCGAGTGCTAATAGAGTGTAGGCGGGCCAAGGCGATTGAAAGGGAGCTTTATAAGCGCGCCGATGGCGGTTCTTCGTGCGCCGAGTTAGCTGCGGTACTGCAAGAGTAGGGCACTATTGCCGCTTCCAGCGGGCAACGACTAACGCTGGACAGGTACCGCGCCGCCTGCGAGGCCCTCATCTTCTCCAACTTCGAGTACGCATCCGCCCGCGAACTCCAGACGACGCTGTGGAATGCGCATCTGAAGGTCAACACCAAATTCAGGCAGGAACATAAACTCGTGCGTCGTCGGGACAAAAAGGGCAAGAGACAACGCTAACATCTGGCCAGCTCAAGCGCTCCAAGGACCATGTTGTCGAGATCCGAAAGTTCCAGAAGACGTATCTCCAGTTCATCAAAGCCAGCCAGCGCTTCTACCGCCAGTACATACTGAACCTTGACACTCAATTCGATGGCATTCCAGAACTGCGCAGAATCGCCCAGAAATGGAAGGATGATAGTAAGCACGTCCGGCTCGCTCCACGCGATGCCACTGACAGTAGAGCAGCCTCCAAGTCATCATCGCGTCAGCGCATACCCGCGAAACTCAAGACACCGGTCCTCATCTCTTGCCACCAAACGCTCATCCAACTCGGCGATCTCTCCCGCTACCGCGAAACCGAACTCGTTGAGAAGAACAAGGAGCGCAACTGGGGCCCGGCCAAAGGCTACTACGATCTCGCCGCAGAGATATATCCAGATTCTGGGCATGCGCCAAACCAACTCGCAGTAATCGCGCGCGAGGACGGCGACCACTTCCGCTGTGTATATCACCTCTATCGCTCGCTAGCAAGCAAGGAACCGTACCCGTCGGCGAAGGCAAATCTGGCAACTGAGTTTAAGCGAGTCATTACCGCATGGGATAATGGGCAGCTCATCAACAATCACAAATCAGCCGACGGTAATACCGGACGGGCTTTAATTGCTTGGTTCATCAGACTGCATAGCAAGCTCTACAAGGGCGAGGAGTTCGCTGCTCACGATGAGCTAGAGGGCGAAGTGCTCAGCCATTTGGCTATCGAGCTTAAAGAGCGCCCATTGGACTCCATTCTGACCAAGATCATCCTCATAAACATGTCCGCGGAATATTTTGCGACGGTGCAGTTGCAGAGTAAGCTCCTCAATCTTCACAAACTGACTATGCTAATTCCTATAGGCGAGAATCCACCCCCGAACATCATGCGCACATATTTCTATTACCTTCGTCTGAATGTCAAGACATTCTTTATCCTTTTGCAGGTTCTACAACCTGAACTGGATCGCCTGTCTGAAGGCAATGACGTGAAGCATCAGAACGGCGATCGCGCCGCCCACTTGTCCGACAAGATCACAGCTGTAGCGCGCCGCATCCTCCCAGGTCTTCGCCTATATAGCACCTGGTTTACGCGCTACTGGAAGGTACTCAACGCCAATATCGCGGATACGTTGAATACAGTAGATGTCCAGGAGCTCTGGAAAGCCTATGCTGCGACACTTTCGCTTTTGGCCTCGAGCTTCCCTGTCGATCAGCTTCCACAAGAGAACTACATGCTTGAGGAGGACACGGACACGATTGGCTTCGAGCCGCTGATCCACCCAGACACTATGAAGCTCTGGTATGACGGGGATATCATGAAGCAGAAATGGACTGAGTTAGAGCGCAACCACCCGAACGTCGAGATGCTCATGCGAGTCAAGGATCTGCTCATCGACGGTTTGCTCCTCACGCAGAATGATGATGCTCCGCTGGACTTGGACTTGGCAGGCTCACGATTCATCTACCGAGAAGCAGGTCTACCATCGGAGCTTTTGGCGAGTCCCACGAACCGACCTGACGGATCTCCCGTTCTGCCGGTTCAGACAACCGATCTGCCTTTATTTGAGCATACGCGTGTGCCTATTCCAGATGATCAGAAGTCACACTCTGTTGCGGCAGCTTCGGAGTCTGCATCCACTACGCTTGCTAAGGATAACGCGATGCGCAACATGGTGGACGATCTGGTAGGTGACGAGACTGGACTGGACCCTTTAGTTGAAGAAGACGAAAACATTCCGCCTACACCACCAGAACAGACATTCGACGACACGGCCGTTGTCAACGATAACACATTCGTGCCTGCGGCATTGTCGATCAATGACTTGGTCAACTCAGTTAGGAACTACAAGCCCTTGTCTCCCGCTCCCATACCCACGATGCTCTCCACGCCCATGGGAAGGTCCGGTTCTACTTCATCTATCCGCCAGCCACCGAACTTGCCCTCTGTTCCTGATGGTCAGTGGAACTCGAATTCTATTTGGAATCGTACGCCCGGTCCAGCATCTCCCTCCATGCTGAACACCAACGGTCTGGGTAATGATCTCCGAAGATCTCCCATGAATAGCATGAAACCCAGGTTGTCTGGCCATGTACGAGGTGACTCGGCAAATTCGCTTCTGAGCGTCGAGACTGGCACTCCTATCGCTACTCGAGCTCCTAGCGGCATTGGTAGTGGTGCTGCTTGGGGAACTCAGGTCGGCAGCCTCTCAAACTGGGGGTCGGCATACGGCAGTGATTTCAACAACCACCACCAATACGCATACGCAAATAGTGCAAGTATGGCGAGTCCGCTCCTGTTCAGCTCGTACCGTGATGGTGCTGAGAGCTCTTGGGGGCGCACCCCTCCAAACGGCCAAGGCGGTTGATCTGACCCCAACGCAGCCGTAGCAGGCTGCTCAATGCTGTCTTCTCATCAGTGGTTATTGTCATCAGACATGCCGTTCGCCAGACTACCCGTTCTGTGTACTACGAGACTGTCATGCCCGAGCTGAGGAGCTCGTTGGAAGGCTTCCGAGAATGTTCTCCGACTGAATGAGTGCACGTGTTCTTCCGAATGCTGGATGTGTGCTCCTACAATGCTTTCGCTTGCGAGTCAGAACTTGTTCTTGACATCGGTCGAAGATCAAGGGGAACTTACTTAGAAGGGGAATTTTTTTGCTTTACAGACTGGAATTAATTGCACTGTTGCTTGGGTTTGTCCTGACTGCCTGCTCGTCAGGCTATTGTTGGGCTTGACGCATGGCTTATCTTTCTCAAACACCAAGACTCTGAGTCGTTGGATGGAAGATGAGTCAAGTTTCAATGCTCAACCTCTAGCTTAGGAAGTTTTGTTTTACTTTGTCATTATGACATGGAGTTATGCGAACACTCTTGATTCTTGACATTCTTGTGCTGCTGTTCTCGACAGGCTAATTATATTTCGACTGAGGTAGTGGTGGCCTGACATGTCGTGAGCCTCGTTCGAGAGCAAGATCTTGTCTAAAACATAGACAACACTCGAAGGATTCCTCCTTCTCCTGCATTACATATCTGATCTTCCAAGATGTTGTCCTCTCTCGCATGCTCGGCGAGATTCTCCACTCGGCTACACCTTCCTTGTTTGAGTCGGCGCATGCCTATCGGCGTAATTTTTAGCGTGGAGCTTGCTGCCCCTCGCTGTCCGAAACCCTGCCCCACATTCAGCACTTTCTCTCCACTACGACACCAACAGAACCTCTTTTCATCCACTACAACCAAAATGCCTGGAAACTACGAACTATTGTGCCTTGAGAACCCGCTTCTGGACATCCAGGGTGTTGGGTAAGTCTGCTTCTCCTTTGATCAAGGCCACAATGCTTCGCAACAACTGCAGAGCAGCACAGCGACCTTTGCTAACAGCTAGCAGTGACCAGGCTCTCCTCGACAAGTATGGCCTGAAGGCCAACGATGCTATCCTCGCCGACCCAGAGAAGCACATGGGCCTGTACGAGGACCTGCTCCAAAACTACAACGCTGTCCTCATCGCTGGTGGTGCAGCACAAAACACCGCCCGTGGTGCAGCTTACATCCTCGAGCCCAACTCGGTCGTCTACATTGGATGCATTGGCAAGGACAAGTACGGCGAGACTCTCGAGAAGATCTCTGCCGATGCGGGTGTCAAGACTGAGTACCTCTACGACGAAAAGACTCCTACTGGTCGCTGCGGTGTTGTCATCACTGGCCACAACCGCTCCATGTGCACCGACCTCGCTGCTGCGAACAACTACAAGATCGACCATTTGAAGCAGGACCACATCTGGAAACAGGTCGAGAATGCCAAGGTCTTCTACGTCGGTGGCTTCCACTTGACCGTCAGTGTGCCGGCTATCAAGGCATTGGCTGAGGAGGCTGCTGCCAAGGACAAGGTACGACAAGTCCTGACGTGTTGAGGGAAGATCAATGTACTGACTGGGTTCTAGCAATTCATCCTCAACCTTTCTGCGCCCTTTATCTCACAGTTCTTCAAGGACCCTCTTGACGAGGTCCTTCCATACGTAGACATTGTCATCGGCAACGAGACTGAAGCCGCCGCCTTCGCCGAGGCGCATGGCTGGGAGACCAAGGACGTGAAGGAGATTGCAAAGAAGATTGCCAGCACACCCAAGAAGAACACCAAGCGATCCAGGACTGTTATCATCACTCAGGGCACTGACCCTACCGTCGCCGTAACCACAAAGGAGGGCGGAGACGCCGATGTCAAGGAGGTTGCCGTACACGCCATCAAGGAGGAGCAGATCAACGACACCAACGGTGCCGGTGATGCTTTCGCTGGAGGTTTCGTTGCTGGTATCGTCCAGGGCAAGCCGCTCGAGAAGGCCATCGACATGGGTCAATGGCTCGCTAAGCTCAGCATCCAGGAGCTCGGCCCTTCATACCCGCAGCCCAAGCAAACTTACAGCAGCTAAGCGTCCTCACATCGAGTGAGCGCTGATGCTCGTGTATTTCAACAATCTACGAGGGCATGCCTCCGCGAGAAGGTTCGTGCTTACCATGCCTAGCAGCTGTCGTCGATGTGCTCAGCTAGGTATAGGTATCGTCGAGGCATCGTGATAGTGTTTCTGGCGTAAGACAAAAGAAGGATCTGGCCTTTCAACAGCCGGAGATAGATACCCTCAGCTTTGATGCTGCTAAAACAAATAAACAAATAAACGAATAAGACAACCAAAAGGCTCATGCTATGCTGTGCTTCACAAGTGGCAGTATTGCGCCCGATTTTGTACGCGTGTACCTTCTTCTTAATGTAAGAGCAGGAGTATTTTCGCCATATACATAAAAGCCACTACTGACAGATCAAGTGTGTTACTACTGCATATACCCACAGTATCCAGTATAGAGTTTGATCGCAAAAACTATATTGAGCCTACATTATCTTCTTAAAACAAAACTTATTAAGATTAATAGTGTTGTAGACTTGCAGGTTTTCTATCTATATCTGTATAGCTCTTAGTATATTCTTTTATAGCAGGAAGGAGCACTCTGAAAAAGGATATTTATCTTTTTTCTTTGATACAGTGGTGTGTATTGCGAGCTGTATATGGGTTGTTATGACAGAAAAACATCACTTGGAGGACTTTCGGGATGGACTTGCAACCCGTATGTGGGCATGGTGGTTCTTTACTCTACCGGTTGGTTATTGAATTCGCCGAGTATGGTAAAAAACTGGAATGGCGAAGATTATCATGCTTGCTAATACGTTTCCTGACGACCGATTAGGTTGCTCATTCCGAACGAAGTGGTTGCATTAGGCACGGCCAAATGCAGCAAGTAAGAAGACAAAGACTTGTCTGACCCACGAGATTGCGAAGATAAGTAGAAAAAGTTCTGGATAGGGTTTTGTTACGAAGGAGACAAGCATAAAGACAAGGCGTTATCAGGCACGCCAGGTAATAAAGACTGTGTGGGAAGCGCGCTATATTTTTAAAATAACCGTTTCAAACATTGTACTATGTTCAATGTGAACTGCTTTCCTCTGAGACAACATTGATACGTTCAAGCATAAGTTCGTTGCCTGTCATACGGTTAGCAACAGAACACAAAGAAGTAGAACAGCGACCGACATACGCATAATATTCCTTTCCATCATCATAAGGGCGTGGCGATCCTTCATCGACTTCCTTGTTCAATGCTGCCTTTCGCGAGATCTTCCTCTTCCTTTCCCCATAGATCGAAGCAGAAACCCAAAACAGCCACATGATACCAGCGATGACTCCATACGCGATAGTCTGACCCCGGCTTGGAGCAAATCCGGTGAATGCGGGTGCGTCCGATGCAAGAAGCAGACCGAGGCCACCATTAATCATGCCCATCGTGATCAGGATACGTCCCAGCCAGAGATGGCCGTACGACCAGATAGTTCGGCGATTATGTTTCTTGAACTTGAGGTGATGTACGAAACCAAGGATAGGTTGGAAAAAGAGCAGAACGAAGACAATGATACCAATGATCGGGTGGTAATTGTCGAGCATGTTGACTGGTATGTTGTTGATCATCCAAACGCCGATACCGAATGCTGCGATGTATACGACATACGCAAAGAGTTGAAACAAGCCGTGGACAAGCCAAACGCCGCGGAATGATCCTAGTCGAATGAGGATCGATCCAACTGGGAAGAACAAGACGAATGCTAGGGCTGCCAGAACACCATGGGCTATGATGATCTTGTGTCGTGATTCCAAAGAGAAGCCGCCGCGGCCGCCGCCAAATGATGAGCCAAAGTCGTTATCGTCGTTGCCACTACCTCCTCCAACTCCATCAGGGCCATATCGGCCACCAGGTCCGTATTGCGCAGAAGCTGCGGTCGCTACTAGCATTCAGTCAATCAAATCTTCAAATCCACAGTTTAGTTCCATACCTAGGCTGAGCAGCATCGCTCGTGTGGTGGAAGTCATGATG
This sequence comes from Alternaria burnsii, assembly GCF_013036055.1. NCBI lineage: Eukaryota > Fungi > Ascomycota > Dothideomycetes > Pleosporales > Pleosporaceae > Alternaria > Alternaria burnsii. The sequence continues at coordinate 303,172 of NW_024066114.1, read as the reverse complement.
AGAGTGTAGAGCGTCCCGAAAGCGACATTGACTCCACGTGGTGGTTTTGCAGCATGATAGAAGAAACGTTGACTACTTAATCTATTCTTACCTGCGACCCGTGGACCGCTGATCTTACAATATCACCCAGAACACAAGCCGAAAAGCCCCAAATCGACGAAGCGTGTCTGAAAACGACACAAATGACGTTGTTTAGACCACAAAACGATCGAGCTTACGTGTTTCCGCAGCTTTTTCGAGTGTTTCGAGTGGTGGACATGGTCGACCTAGTCTGACTTGGGGTCGGGATATGCATTGGAGAGCCGAAAATGAGATGTCGGCGAAACACAATGTGGAAGCTCCGACTCTCATAATGTGACGAGTGCCTCAGGCAAGAGAACTCGTTGACGTCGATATAAGATTAGTGAGGTTGTTATGGAGGCCTAGGGTTCAGCCATGCTGAACACGTGATTGCGCGACGAAGTGTCTGTAGCCTTGCGCGGGCGCACGCGTCTGACTCGAGCAACTTGGCTCGCGTTAGCATGATCCTTCGTTCGCGAGTGTAGGCAGCGACTAGGCGACAGTTCTGCGAGGCTCTTCTTCCAAGGGGTTGCGAACATGGCCGTTAGTTGGCTGGCTAGACTAATGGTTAGTGAGGCAGATGACATGGGTCATGAAGCCTGTGCGGATGTCTCTCATCAAAAACCTCCTTCCATGTTAGCACTCTTAGTATAACGTCCAGGTTCACGTTCACCGTCTACTTGACATGGCGGTCGGCAACGTGATGTGGCATCCCCACGCAGCGCATCCCGTCGCCCTCGACCCCATGGCGGTCAGAGCGCAGTCGAGGTTTTTCATCCGCCTTCCGCGATCCTAGGTCGTCGCATGGCCAGGCACATGGCCGCCGTCTAGAAGGTACAAATCCGGCATGCGCTTGTTCGCAGTCACCCGTCACCGATATTCGCAGTGACCATGGCATAGCCCCAACATTGAAGAGTCCCGTGGTCGTGAAGAAAGGGCAGGATAGCGCTTCGCCACGGCTGTGCTCATCACGCGCGCCCTTTGTCCGTGTGAATGTCGTCAGAGTTGTGAGTCGAAGAAGCAAAAGATCGTGAAACAAGGAAATTACGATGAGTGTTGGGCAAAGAGAGGTGAAGACTCTGCGGATTCATGAGTTGTGCATGCCCAGCACGAGGATGACTCCTGCAGGTCCCGAAGTTCGGCTTGGACCGCGATGCCTTCTGACCAATCATGCACGTGCACGGTCGCGACAGTGGGTCCGGATTTGCTGTCATCTAGGCTATGATCTAGCATCTTCCTTCTCCCCGTCACACCATCGCGCGGCTCTGAGTCACTATGCAGCCTACTGACATCCTTGACTTAGCTTGTACCTGCATACGTGATGCAATGTCGTCCTATGTATATAAGACTGGGTAAGTATCTTGCTCGTAAGCTTGACTCTCCTGAGACTATCAGCCGCCTTTGCGGCTTTTCGCCCCACCTCTCACCATCTCCCCTCAAACATATCATTACTTATTTATATATCAACGAATACTTGGAATAGACGACATGGGCAAGCGTCACAACAGAAAACGAACAAGAAGCCGTCCTCGGAACCGCAACAACAATAACGACAATTCACCACCGCAAATTATCAATCACACTCGAAGTGAATCCGTCAGCACTACCTCTTCAACTCTCTCTGCAACAAGCTCTTGCTTCCATCCTCGAGGCCACCATATTGCGAACGCCACTGCGAACCACTGGCAGCAAACTTACACCGCATGGCAAACCCGGCTTCGCCTTCAGGAGGAACAGGAACAAGAGTTGGAAACTCAACGACTCCGCATCTTTGGTGGACTACCGGAGGATGAAAGGACTTTGATGGAGCCGATGCTGAAAGTGGTTACGGATCTTTTCGACGGCTTCTACGACTATGAAGACCCGTGATGACTGACGCGTTGGTTGTTTGCCTATTTCCACTTTTGCGCATGGTATCCATTTCAACGGACTACGCGTGTATTGACGACGACGAACGACACGAATTAACGACCAAATCAATGATGACTCTGGTAGCCAGCCGGAGGCGTGGGATAATACCTGGGCACGGACTCGTAGCAGATCAGACAGTACCTGCGTCGGCCCAACTGGGTCGGCTCGCAAGCGCTGTTTGGTTGGTTCAATATTGCTCAGCCCTAGGACTCCGGCTTCACGCATAGGCGGTGGAAATGAAGAAACAGGTGGAAGAGATAGCTAGATGCACGCCTTGCACTTGTACTCGCTTGAGTCTCAGACTCGCGGGTACATGTAACAGGTTTGAGCGTCGTTGTCTCCGGGAATGGCGGGAAGAAACAAGGGACGCGCCTGCGTATTGGTGGAGGAGTTGTATTGTTTGGGATCATATGTGCACATTTGCAGTTTTCTGCAGGACAACCGGACGTCCGAGTAGTTTATCCATTATTTCTTTAATAAATCTAACCTTACCTTAAATTACTACCCATCTTTACTGGTGGATCTCACTCTCTGCTGTCAAATCCATCTAGAGAGTACTCTAGCCATGATGGTTTCTTTGTACCGCCCGAAGTACCACGGACATGGGTGCCAACTTTCAGTGTAGCAGTGTTGACTTGAGGTGCATCAGGGATGAGTGATACATACGAGGTTTATGTGGAACGTGTCAAAGATCTGTTCACTCAAGGAAGTTCGAATCTTCTCATCGCTGCGAACCCTTGGCCTTTATTCATATGTGCGCAAGCGAAGTGATTGGATCAATCCATGGATCCACAGACGCAACGCAGTCTGCATGGCGACGCTACACGAAGGAGCAGAATGAAGTGAGACAAAGGCACCTAGGTATACCATCAAACTGCATGGAACAGCTCTCGATAATTCTTCCCCGCCGTGACAGTTAGCCTGACATCTATATAGCCTCCGTACTTTCCACGTTTGCATCATCCGGAGGAACACGACTAGAAGCTGGAAATAGGGCGATGAAGCGTTGTGAGCATCATCCAAGAAAGTCGGTCGATACGTACAGCCGTGCACCGCCGCGACTTAGAGTAGTTCGGATTTTGAGAATGTACAATGATGACGCTCAGAAATCCGAGTTTACCAAGTTGGTCGCTTCCAGGGATCACTAACACCCTCTCACCACCAGGGTTTCTTCCACTATCAAGGCTACCTACGAGCCATCACAGTACCGCTATTCACATTATCGTGAAAAAAAAAAACTACTTTGACAAGCTCACTAGCAACCACTCGAAGCAGATTCCCTTCCACCCCCTGCGCACCGACCCGACTGGGTGGTCGCTCTACTATCGTACGACCCTCGCCAACGGGTCACCCCACACACCATCCCGGCATAGTCCGAACACCGCGTTCTCGCTCCTATGTCTCGCCACCAATATTCCCTTTGCCATTCTCCGCAGGAGTGCATCAGATGATGTAGACGTATATTCGGTAAATCTGACCAATCGTATTGTCAAGCTGCTGCTGTGTCTCGCGATCCCAGAATCCAGGCTGATGCTTTTGGCATGTTGTCATAAGCCAATTCCGGGGTCGTGGGATCACGCAGCTTCGGTAGGCACCGAACCGTATCATCGTTGCGTTTGAGGACCTGAAGCAGGTGGATATAATGCTGGTGGTTTTGCTTGACTTGGTTGTTCTTCATCATCATCATCATCATCATTCAGCCATAGCAATCTTCAGCTAGACAGTCACACCGACTACCATCGCATTCTCGCATCGCATCGAATCGCATATACAGCAATACATCTTGCAACAAAAAGCTCATCAATCAACGGTCGTCACTGGAGTCAGCAAGCCGTCTCACTGTCAGGACCAATCTAATCCAACCCGCAACAACACCACCGACGATCAAAATGCCAGCAGTAGCAAAGTCCTACCTTCCCTCCTTCGCCGCTTTTCTTGGTAAGTCTCCCTGTCTTTGATTCATATGCAACTCCCTTTGATGCCCACCTTCCTTTTTCTTCTCACTCTGCTTTCACTCTTATACGCAATAACAGACGACTAACATTTTTCCCAAGCCTTCGGCATAACCTACACGACAATTGTCGCAACAAAAGAAGGCGCAGCCGTCGACGGGGCACGAACACGCTGGCAAGACCAACATGCGCGCGCGAGGAATGCCCTTAGCGGAGGAATGAGTCTGGCGGACATGGAGAGGAAGTAGAATGATCAGAAAAGTACAGAGCGGAGAGGGAGTTCTTTAATTCTTGTTTGCATATTAGGGATCTGAGAGGCGTTCTATGGTTGGATAGTGTAAACTCTCAATGGGAAAGAGCTTAGCAGTTTCTTATTATTATTAGAGAAGACAAGTACCATCTGCACTCTTACAATACCTTCACTCTCCACCACCACTTCAGTTTCACCCACTTCCCCACCATCTCCAAGCATCAACGAACCCCCACTAGATCTTCCTTCGCTACCAATCTTCCATCTGCCATCTCCCGCCTACTTCCACATCCCTGCCCTTCACTCATACTTTGGATATTATACCACCAGGATACAGGCCTATAACACTATATGTGCTATTGTTCCGGGAGTCAATCATAGTACCCGACGCATGGATACCGCTTTAAAGAGGGTCGCGTTGGTGCAATGCGTGAATGGGAGGCATAAAGGATTGTGGAAAGTGACGTGTATGAAAGGAAAAAATAAATTAACGTCGCCGACAATCCGTATACAGGGAAGACGGACAGGGAATGTTGCAGATACGGTAGAACGGGTGGTTAATATGGGTAAAGTGTGTAGGGCAGGAGACGTGGGGGTGTGACACCTGGTGGATAGGTGGAGGAATATATCGACGGAGGAGCGGAGGGCGAGACACGCTTGAATCCTTCTTGTGGGTTGGTGGCTAATGAGTGGACATGGAGCAGGCACTACAATCGATGACACGGAACAGAAAGTTGACTTCAACAGTGTATTCAATCCCACGTGCACTCTACATGATGTCGGTCCCACTTTCTCTCCCTTCACCCCCGTCGACCTCGGGGTCAAATATATCTACAAGAAAACCCATTGCCGTTAAACGCCGTCCAGAACGGAAGTGAAGTACGCTTGATACCATTGCACAGTACCGAGATAACAAAGGAAATGGAAAGAGAGAAGCCTACTCGCTGTTTGTGGCTGCGTATGATCAAACAAAGGGAATCGTTACAATCATGTAGGACCAGTCTATCAAATAAAGTTGCTGCAGTATAGGCGCGCAAAGAGAATCAGAAAAGAACGACATGTTAAGCCTTTAGATTTAGCTATGAGTCGAGCATCGATGTAATATCGGCTATTCTTTGCATGACTGGGCTCATGGCGGCGATCTTCCTCTCCAGACGCTCTGCTAGAAGTGCCTCGTTGGCATCATCCAAGATGACTAGCGAGTAGTGTGCGAAGGCCTTCTCAGGGTTGGTGAAGAGCGCTTCTTGGTCCTCAAGCGGTGCAGTGGCGGAGGGAGTAGATGAAGAGTAGTACAGGTCGTATTCAGCATCTTCCTCTTCTTCGGTCTCTTCGATAGCAGTGGCGGGCTCGGACTGAACGGGGTGCTCAATGACGGGGTAGTCAGCCTTGGCCTCCTCAATAGGTGAGTCGTCCTCGGCATTCAGGATAGCACTGTATCCCTTGCCAGACATGGCCTCGATATCAAGGGGGTTGCTAGGGCCCTCGGGTAGCTCAGTGACGGCGAAAGCGACTGGTTGTTGGAAGCTGAAGCCGTTGTTGACACCCCAGTTGTTGCCGTTGTTACCGTTGTTGTTCAGGTTGAGCATGGCGAAGTCGAGTTGGGGCTCAGGGACCATGGTCATACCGACGTGGGTGTTCTCAGCTTGCGACATGCCGTTGAACGGTTGTTGTTGCTGCTGGAACTGAGCCGGGGCAGGAGCAGTAGCGACAGGTGTTGAAGTTGACGGCATTGAGGTCATGGGCGCCTTGGCCTGGAGCGACTCGTCGCGGGAGAGCTCCTCGAGGAAGGGAGTAAAAGCTTGGTGGCGGAGCAGGCGCTCGATGAAAGCGCGGGAACGGGCGTTCTCCTCCATGAGGAGGCGGTTCTGGGCGCGGAGTTCATTGGCCTCGTTCACCTTCATGGCAACCTCGCCTTCGAGTTGGCCAATGTATTCTAGTCAAGTTAGTTGGCATTCCATATGTGGTGATGATCGTGGTAGCTTACCCTTCCTTCTTGAGCGGAAAGCGCGAGCGGAGACCTTGTTACGGAGCTGGCGGCGCTCCTTGGAGCTCAACTTCTTGCCCTCCTCGGAAGCAAGTAGCCTCTCATCCTCGTCCATGTCCTCTTCATCTTTCTTTGCGCGAATGATGTGGGGGAGGAGGCCTTGGTTGTCATTCTGCATGGAAGCAGACGCGTTCTGGCTGTCGGCGCGGATCTGAGCGACGACGCGGGTGATCATCTCTTCGGTGTGGGCGTCGCTGAGCGGGCTCGATGTCTTGCGGCTGGCGGAGCTGGTGGAGGGCATGCGGTTCTGTTGCTGTTGCTGTTGCTGTTGTTGCTGCATGGCCTGCTGTTGCTTCTGGTGGGCCAACTGCTGTGCTCGCTGCTGCTGGGCCTGCGCCTGCGCCTTGGCCATAGCAGCTTGCTGTTGATGCATACCGGGCCATACCCGGACGTTGGCGACCTCCTCTTGTGTAATGGCGCTTGGGTCGACGTAGTCGTCGGAAGCATCGTTGAAGGCGAAGCTGTTCTGGCGGTAGTCGACGCCCATGTTGATCCCGACGTCCATGGGCAGGCCCGTGTTCCAGGCGCCGTCCATCATGGAGTCGCCGCCCATCATGGCCATCTCGTCCAAGCCGGTGGACGAGAACATGGGGAAGCCGGTGTTGTAACCGGCGTTCAGGCCGGAGATGGAACCGGTGGGAAGGCCAGTCTGCTGCTTGAAGCGCTCGTACTCGTGGCTAGGCTTTGCGGGTGTCTGGAGGTCGTCGTCGATGTTTGTGCTGGTGGGACTGGCCATGGTCGATGTCGCACTGGACTCCCTCTTGAGCGTGGCAGGCTGCGTGGGCGAGGGCATCTGGCCAAAGTCGAAGAACTCATTGGGGTCGACGCATTGATTAGGATGCTGGTTGAAGGGGGCCATGGTCATGGCAGGCTGGACTGCGGTAGCCATGTCGGTTGTTGATTGTTTGGACCTGCTGGGGAGTCGCTGATCGCGTTTGAGCGTTCCTTGGGCAGGCGAGTGGATGTCTTGGGGGTGTTGTGTTGCGGGCACTGGGTGGGTTGACCAGAGCGGTTAGGCTGCTGGAAAGTCGTCGTCAGCTCCTCTCTGGGCCGGTTCTGCCGGAAGTGTGGCTGTGCCGTTGGATCCGCGCCTCGTGGATTGAGCGCGTTTGTCAAAGGGAAATGGAGCGAGTGTTTTGGGTGAGTTAGAAAAGGCGTCGATGGTTGAAGATGGCGGATGTTGGATTGAAGTGTCTAGTGAGGGAGAGAGCAGAGAGATGGTATGGGAGGCATGGACGAGGCGTTTCACACTGAGGCGGAGTCCCCCTTCTCGAAATAGAAGGAAGCAGGCCAAACCCAGTTGGTCGCCCAATGCCGATCACCGCCCAGCACGCTTCGGCTGTTCCTCTCCTGAGCGCCGCCGGGCCATGTCTTCGGCCTTACCATACCGCAACAGTGGACACGATGCCAACACCTGGCTCTGTCTTTACCCCTCTCCACATCTGCCACGAGACCCAGCAACTGACGTAGCGCTACTATTTTTTATTCACGGTACAATCACTACTCTACGTCCCTCGCTGGCATCCAAGGGCGTGGCAGCCAGCTGAGTATCCTCCGCACTATCTCTTGCAGCTAGGCATTACGCACTCGATGCAAGGTCGGCGCATACTCGCCCGCTCCGATGCCTCGACACGCCAATCATGCCCTGCCATGCTGCACCACCACTGAGGCTGTGCTGTCATACTTGACTTTCTCTAGCCAATCTTGCCAACCCCGGCTCCTTTCCGTCCATTCACATTTGTCCTGCGCGAATAACTGCCAGGCCGTTTAGCCCTCGAGCCACAACCGGCTTGGTGGCTTGGGCGCCCATTCCGGCTGCATACCGACTAGCAAAGCAGGTGCAAACGATGCAGAGTCTCGATGCATCTCTAATCTTCAGCTTCTTACCAGAGGCCTCGTATGCACTTGCCTGGCGCAGTTGTGGCTCACCCTCCGTATCACCCTCCGCCAGTGTGGCTACCCTATTGTGTACAACTGCTGCTAGCATTCTACGTCAGCATCTCTCTCGGACAACCTGCCGGCGCCAGTCCCGTCGACACATCCATCTCTGTCGTGCGCCAGCTTTCTCCCACACCTGTCAAGCCTGTCAGCGCCAGATTCTATCCGGCCGCAAATTTTGATCTACACTCTCCCCTCCCTCAAGCGGAGTCGGACTTGGGTTCCGGCAATCTCCGTCCCAGTCCCATGGAGCAACTCAACACTACCTGCTTCCCCGAATCCACTGGCCACGATATCTTCAATTCTTGAAACACTCGTCTTGAGTCAACAACGTCACAGCTGCCACTTCTCGACGTGCGCGGGGGTTCTATCGTCCAATCACAATCGCCAAAATCCGCTCATGCTTCCTGTCTAACTAGCCACCCATGGTAAGATGAAGACAGACCCTGCCTATCAGATCCGCATCGCAAGTACAGAGTCAGTCCACGCGATACCGATAATCGGCAAACTTCAACCCAAGTTAGACTGTGCATCTCTCTTCAGCAGCAGAAATTTTACGCTCGAGCAAGGCTGTACAAAAGACGCGTCACCAACATGCACCTGCACATGGGCAAATATTATCCAGCCTAGACAGTTGCAAGAGACAACTGCAAGCAGTGCCATCTGAGGCGTTGAGGGTAATACTACACGCGGGCTTACACCGGTCTTGATCGCAAGGCCATGCCTACAAGTCTTTGTCAGACACAGCATTGGCAGAGATTATGCAAGGCAGAAAACCACTTGGCCGGCCTTATACAATCCATTATAGCCTTTTGATCTTCTGAAGCATCCAGCCTGCAGCGATGAGAAATGAGGTTTGCCGACATCTCCCAGTGTGCTATCTTTGGCGCCTCATCTGCGTCTTTCAAGTGCCATTTCAAGAGGCCGCGTCAACAAAGGGAACCTTTCTTGTAGCCAATGTGCTTCTAATCTTCTGTTGTCCTAGTTGGCAAGCCGCAGCATTCTAATTTGCTACGCCTAAGTCTGTTTCTCATTCCCAGCGAGTCGCATGCCGCCCGTCCGCTTGGTCCGCGCACACGCACGAAGCATTAGGCAAACCATCTCCTATCCGCAATAGCTTCAGCCTCGACCTCGACAGAGGCTCGAGCACGCATGAAGAACCAAAGAAAATTGCAATCGCTTATCGGCCCGTCCCAAACCATGAAAGGGGTCTAGTCTAGACCCGGCTGCCAGACCTTCTCAGACCCTGACCCAATATCTGGCTGAACTCTTACCCATAGAGCTACAGAACAGAGTCTGTTTCACGGTGTTCCACGCCGAAGACCAGTCGGCCTATGCAGAGGGCAACAACTCAAGTCTTCGAGACGGACCAGGCCATTCTGACGCGACACGCGTCTCGTCATGCTCGGACCCAGAACCAAAGGTCGGTGCACTACCTGTCAAAGTAACAGCAAGCCTCATGTAGCCCCCCGGATCTTCAGTCTTGGTGAGCTTAATGCAATATGTCTGTTTCAGAGAAGACAATGCCAAAGTGGAACTCTGGGTGAACACTACAATGGCAACAGATAGTAGGTTTCGCGTAAGGTGCTACTCGTTTACCGTCCGCGGATGACTTTGTTAAGCCTCATTTCTAAACTCAATCGGTGTCCTGAGTTGTGAAAAAGACTAGCGATCTTATCAAAGAATGCCAAACTCTGTGGGTTGCACTGCCTACCTAGTCCAAGTAAGGAGCTCCTCATCTATAGACCGACCTATTACGTTGGGAATCACCAAAAGTCGGTCTTGCAAATCAACATCGTGGTAAGCAGCAGTGGTCCAAGTTCTTCAGGTGGCGACCTGACACTGGGTGGTAGAACCCTTAGAGAAAAATAGAAGAAACAAAACTCTTGGAAGACAAAACACCGATGGTATTTCATAATACATGGATATGCACATAGCATCTAAGCTTTTCACCACTACCTATGTCCAACTTCAGACTCGTTGGTCAAGAAGCCATGGATATCCTCCTCATCCACGCTACCGGGTTCTCGCCCCGTTCCTTCAGTCGTACTGTCGCGACTATCTTTTATGGCTGGTGATGGTTGCTGCTGCTGCTGTTTATATTGCGCACTCTCGGATCCCATCTCGTACTGCGAAGCCTCAAGCTGCCGCTTCAACATACTTCCCTCCAGCCCCGCGACACCATCCCTCCCTTCACCACCTATGCGATCTCCCATCATCTCCTCGCCAAATCCCAATTCGCGAACCACTCTTGTGAACATAGCCTCCCCCTTCCCATCCCCTAGGATACCGCCCCTTGCCACACCCTCCCCCCTAGCAACATCCCTCACAATAGTCTTCGCCCTATCAAAATCTCCGTCTCTTGCTAGCGCCTTGACAACAGCTATCAAAGCACCCCAACCAGGTAAGTGTTTCCGCTTGCTCATACGCGCGAGTACACTCATCATCTTGCCCACTTCACCGAAGCTCGCGTACCCCTCGAGGAGCCGGTCAAAGAGCACGCTATCGCTGGGCATACGGGGTGCGCTGAAGAGACGGAGGACGACGTCATCAACGCCAGATATGTTAGGTGGCTCGGATTGGAAGTAGTGTGTTACGATAGACGTGTAAGCATGTACGCTCGGAATCAATTTTCTGTTGGCCATGTGTTCCAGGACCGCGCGCACAGCGGCATGATTGGCGTATTTCTTCAGCAGACGATCTATGGCTGTAGAGTAGATGTAGTCGTTCATTTTGATACCACTAGCTTCTAGATCGTCAAGCATCTTTAGAATGCGCGAGGTTTGTTGAGCTTCGGATAGGTTGTCAAAGGTTTGGTTGTCAAATGCGGCGCTGATAAGCATTGCGTGTGTTGCTGCGTCGCCCTCTAGCCCATCCTTTTCCATCTGCGAGAGGATTCTAAAGGCGGTGGATCTGTCGCCTGCGTTTAAGTAGAGCTTTATAAGAGAATTGTAGGTTATGGCGTCAGGCTTGATTTGGAAGTTCTTCGACCATGTAAGGAGTTTCTGAACGAATTCTACTTTTTTCTCGTGGCTCATGTCTCTAGGACGTAACTGTACGATGGCAGATAGGGCACCGTTGACAACTTCGATAGAGGGTTTTGTGCATGTGTTGACTGCCTTGCTCAACGATGGCTTTTTCGAACCTTTTTGTCCTTTGGCAGGCGCCTGGGCGTTGTTGATGGCATTCTCTGCTGCAACCCAGCGCTTGGCCATATCATCCATTGCGACAAAGGCCTTGTTGATCTGCTTCAGAGACACCAAGCCATTGATACGCGTCGTCCAGGCATAGTTACTAGGCTCAAGACCAGTGTTCAACATGCGCTGCCACATTGCATTCAAGCCGTTGAGGTCTTTTGCTTTTGCGCAGCCTTCCAGAAGCGCCACCCAGGAATGCATGTTTGGCTTGACATTATGGGCAATCATGTGGTTCCAGATCTCAACGGAGCGTTGTGGGTGGAAAACAGTCATATACCCAGAAAGAAAGGCGTTGTATATGGACGGAGGTATGGCAGCAATCTTGTTCTCCGTGGTATATTGTTCCTCAACTTCTTTCCAAATACCGTCCAGTGCAGCCGCCGAAGTTTTGGTCTCGACTGCACGCGCTATCGTCTTCATGAAGAATGCTTCTAAGTTCGAGTACGCATCACCGGTGTTATCTGCTCCAAGAGTCTCACCACTTTTTCCGATAGCCACCATGGCTTTCCCGGGAACAGCATTAATCTCTCGAATGACCTGGTTCTGTACATCTTCCGGCAATCTTTTGAAATCCGGGCTATGTGTAAATATGAAGATCGAGTCTACAAACGAGCCGGCGAGTAGTCGTGTAAGGAAAGCCAGAAAAGGTGCGGCTTGCTTGTGTGTCGCCGGATCTAACGCGTCCGAGATGTTGTAGAAGTAGACAGCGCAAAAGGCCAAGGCAGGACTTGCGACATAGTTGGGTATGTACCCTTGTAAGCGCATATTAAACTGCTTTTGGTCAAGCATTTCCGGGATTGCCTCGGTGCTTGGTATGTTCCATTCGGTGCTAATCGATTCCATTGAACCATGCTTTGGTCCCACGCATTGGAAGAAAAGCCGCCATACGGACAACAGCTCTTGGAGCAGTGCATGAAGGTCTCGTTTCGCCCCAGACGGTGAATTCACAGCCTGTATGATTTCAAGCGTCAAGTGAGCTATTGTTGGCCTCACCCAATAATCAGGGCGAGCAATGCCAAGTTGTTGGTATTTAAAGAGGACCTTGGTTGGGGTGACCGAGTTGGTTCTGCCCTCACAAAAGGCACGCGTGCCGCCTCTGAGGAGGCGCACAAATATCTTGCCCTCATTCAGCAACTGCAAATCACGATCTGTCGGCTCGGCCAGAGCCTTGCAGTCTTTTGCAGTGTAAATGCTCTCAAATAACCGCCAGGCTCCATCGACATTCTTTTTGTAAAGCGCATCGAGCAGAGGATCGGCATGAGCCCGCTCCACTTGTGACGACCTCTTCTGTCTTGCCTCACTAGATGCACGTTCCTCTTGGCTACCAGTGTATGTCGGGGTATTCTCTGTATCGCCGTGTATGAGTTTGGAGTATCGGGAGAGTGGCTGGCGGACTCGTGGATTCGGAAGGCTTATATCAGGCCCATTGCGAGTCGCCTCTTGTGCAGACTCTTCCTCTTCTTTCGCTGGAGCCGATGCTTCTTGTCGCAATGGTTCGGCGTTGTCGTTTGGTTTGTGGCCGGCCAGCGAAACGATCGTGGCTCTAGGTTGCCATTGAGGGCTTCGGGTGGGGGCGATGCGTCGAGATAGACGTGTTCGACACTGCCGACATACGTATGCGCCTAGCATAGTGCCGTAACAAGCCTGCGAGTGTTGGAGGTATGAACGCTGGGGACGACGATTAGCTCGTACAGTAGAAACTTTTTGTCGCAAGCCTCTGTACACCTGCAAAGACAGATCAAGCTCTCATCAGCGCAATTTTGTCAGTCCAGAAGAGGGAGAGGTCCGGTACACTCAGTAGAACGCTCTCCGTGGCCTGACCTACGCGGGGATGGATGCTGCTACAGATCGCGAGCAAGTGTCGCGATGCTACGCGGAATACCCCCGGCCAATGAGACGCCATGACGTCCGCACGCTGCACGTGACTGAGGGCTTCTCCAGAAACGTCTCTGTTCCGATTCTACCTCGTTGTGCATCATCTCTAATGCAGAAGAGAATCTAAGCATACCCTATTCTCTCAATTCTTACGTCCAGATCCATTGATAGAGCGCGCGATGACTACCCTGATACCGCGGCAGTTCTATTCGCAGGAAGAGCTCGATAAGCTTTATCCAAAAGAGCTTGAACTACAGCTCGTACAAATCGTAAGCACCAATAATGTGGCATCACCTTGTGCTACCGCTGACTGGAACACTAGCTACTTCGCCATGGTGAGGTTCCTCCACATCTTACCGACACATCCACAAGCCTGGATACTAACGTATACATCTAGGCGAAAGAAGTCCTGTATCACCTCGCTTTCAGAATGTAGGCGTCTGCATCACAGATTGACAATGCAGTTGTTGACACCAACATTAGACTGGATTGCCACCCTACTGGCCATACTGCAATTCCGCCCGACAACTCACTAGTATAATCCTGAATACCAAGGACTTTTCGAAATGGGATCAGCTCAAATACCGACGCCGCCTCGAAACCTTTGGCATGGATGATGGCCCTGTTATCGCATCTGGCCCTCAGGGCGAGTTTGATGCCATATGCCAGCCTGGTGAACTAACTGATAAGGGCCGTGAGACAACTCTAGCCCTAGGAGAGCGCCTCCGCCATCTCTACGTCAACCAACTAAAGTTCATGCCTCAGCTCATTTCAGATAGCGATATGATCTACCTGCGCGCGACGCCTATTCCACGTGCCCTGGAGTCTGTTCAACAAGCCTTCTGGGGCTTCTATCCACCATCAGCACGAACTGCTGACTTCCCTCCACCAACCATCATTCAAAGAACCCCAGCTGATGAGACACTCTTTCCCAATGATGCTAGCTGTAGGCGCTTTGCTCAACTAAGTCGAGCATTCGCGCAACGCGCTGCTGAGCGTTGGAACGACACAGACGACATGCGTTACCTCACCAAGGTCCTCTCTAAGTGGATGCCTGAGCAGCAAAAGGTAGCCGTGGACTCTCACCCTCGACTCTCAGGTATAATGGACACCCTCAATGCCACAGATGCACATGGACCCGAAACCAAACTACCAAAAGAGTTCTATGACCCCAAGGCTCGCTCAATCATTGACAAGATTGCGGTTGAAGAGTGGTACCAAGGCTACAATGAGTCCTCCGAGTATCGAATGCTCGGCATTGGTGGCTTGATGGGTGATATCACCTCGCGAATGGTCGGCAGCGTCGAACGCAATGGGAACTCTGGCATTGTAGAAGTTGGAGGCGTAGACGGCAAGTTAGGCAAGGGACGAGGCGGCGAAACCAACATCCGCTTTGCTGTAAGTGTCCTTGTACCAACTACATGTGAGACATGTCCTAATCTCGTACACCCACATTTAGATGTCCGGATGCCACGACACGACACTAGCCGGTGTTCTAACATCTCTCGGCGCTTTTGACGGCGAGAAGTGGCCCCCATTTACATCTCACATCGCCGTTGAAATGTTTAGAAAGCGAAAATCTGCCGGCATTGAGCAAGCACCTACTCCTACGGAGCAGAACTCTGCCACCAAGAGTCAAAGCTGGTGGTCCTCCCTCTTCGGCAGCACAAAACTCTCATCCGACTCTAGTCTCGCACCAGAAGGCATAGCACGTAAACCCATCACCGATCTCACACCCGCCCAACGCGATCAGCTAAACGACTACTATGTCCGCCTCCGCTACAATGACAAGATCATGCAGATTCCTGGCTGCAAAGCTCCTGGTAAGCACTTAGAGGGCGATACTACCTTCTGCACGCTGGACGCATTCAAAGCTATCGTGGATAAGTATACACCAAAGAACTGGAAGGCAGCTTGTACGAGTCGGCTTGGTGAGCCGGCTTTCCCCGCAGTGGTCGAGCCGGCCGGTTGTGAGTAGAGGGTATGTGATGAGTGGAGATGATTGGTTGAGAGTTGAAGATATAGGGGATGCGAATAGACATGACTTCTTGTTTTTAGAGAGAGAGATATGGCCTGAATAGAGAAAGAGAGTATATTCTGCAATGTCCCTAGATATGTACTACACCGTCAAGACACTCGCTACATTATCTGCTGGTAGAAGCACAACACGAAACCAGGGCGTAAGACATGCACCCTCTAGTAGGCTGATGTCACCATACCAGATTGAAACTCCTGTGGGAAGCATTGCATTATTGGATTCTCCCGATTATCTATTACATACATCTTTCATATCTTGTACATGGTCGGATTTCCTCGCCTTAGGAAATCTTCGGTCTGACTAGGACCGTCTCCCATAACACAGGTGACCCACAACTACAGAACTTCAACCATCAGTGTACACGTTTTAGAAAAATGGCTTAGACCACCAATATTGACCTCCATACTCTATACAAGCATCGTAGTATTACAGCTCATAAGCACTCATCCTAACGTTTCATCACAGTTCAATCCTTTGAAACCGTGAGTAAAGCGCGTAGAGATCTAGAGCACTTGTCAGCATACATGCAACAAGATCAGAGTATCCAAGCGCATTCCACTAACTCGCAGAAGCTTCATCGACAACTCTATCCGATTGCCGTATGGTGCCTGTGAAACGCCCTGTACCACCAGCGAGAAGACCATCGAACTCGACAGCCTGCGCAGCTTCAGTATCATCCCAGCCGGTACTCAAATTCCAACCCGCATTGAGCGCAGCAAGCTCGGAAGGCTCAATCTCCTGCACAATCTCTCCCAAGTAAGCCCACTTGTTACTTAGCATAGCGGGAGACAGAGCGATTGCTCGCTTGTTGAATGCTGGATCGCGCAACATGGCTGCAATATTACGAGGATCGATGTCAGATTGATCAAACGACGCGTGAGTGAGCTTTGCATAGCCACAAGAAACGAACTCGACCGATCGCAGTGAGGTGATACGATCACTGTCGGCTTTGGAATGATCTGACTCAAAGTCAGAGAGATTAGTGCCGGGTGAAATCTGATCAATAATGTCCATCCAAGAGCCTTCACGGGGCTGTGCCTTGAGTATCGACTGTGGATTCCCAGCAGTGTGTCCGGTCGCTAGCGCGGCAACAGGTGGAGGCTGAGCCTGTCCTGTAGCAATCTGAGTCTGCAATTGATGGATCTGAGTAGCCAATTGGGCAACATTCGCAAAGTGCTGAGCAAATGTCCCAGGCTGTTGTTGTTGTTGTACCTGCGGTTGTGTCGGGGCCTGAGCCTGACCATGAACCTGACCTTGATGGTGATGCTGATGTCCTTGATTGTTTTGGATTTGTCCAATTTGCTGCTGCAATTGATTTTGTAGAGCAGCAATGTTGTTGTTGTGTTGGACGCCAGCTGCGTTGGTTTGTAGATGCTGAAATTGCATCTGGAGCATCTGGAAATAAGCATGTAAGAACTGCGGCTGGTTTGGCATCAGTTGCGGACCATGAGCACCAACAGCACCCAACAATGCGCCCACTCCAGGTGGTGGCATTATGTTCTGAAGTGCTGCTGCCTGATGAGCTACATTATTTGGGTTGACATTCGGTGGGCGCAACACAGCCGTAAGTGATACGGAATCCAGTACCAAATTCTGCAGCTTATGGCGATCATGTAACTTAACGAATTGCAACAAAGCTGACGGTGTAATCCAACAGTTGTGCAAGACTAGCTGCTCGACATGAGGGAGTCGTAGCAAACATTCTTCCAAGCAAGCGGCGTCGGTTGAAACCAGCGCTGCAGGGTGGAAAGAAGAAGCTTGTGCACGAACTCGCAGATCCACAACGGGAGCAGGGAACAACAACTTATTCCTTGCGTGAAGTCCTTCGGCATGCTCACCTCCAGTGACGAAACCGACTTTCAAATGACGAATATTCGACCGACAACTAATATGATCATGAAGAAGGTCGAAAAGCACACCGATGCTTTGGGTTGGATTGGTCTTTGGCGTGTCCACGAAGCCAGCCTCGTCCTTCTCTACTGTTCGCCAGCCTGGTATTAGCATGAGAGTGACATTACGAAGATTGGGCAGTGCGTCCCAGAAGTCCGAACGATTTAGCATTGGCAGATAACGATCAGAGAGTCCTGAAATGTTGAAAGTGTGTACTGGCTGGAATGTAATCGGATTGTCGATGACAGAGAGCAAATACGAGGACATGAAGGCCCGCTGTGCCCATTCAGTCTCTAACAACCATTCCCTCTGTGCTGTGGTAAGGTTGGCAGGTATGACAGGGTTCACAAGCTGCGCCCCTTCTGATGGCAATTTGGTCGACGAAAATAGAATGCCTGTGCCTGAAGGTGACGGTGTTGACACAAACTGGTCAAGGACATATGGGTCATCAAAGCTAGGGGGAACAGGGATGTTAGCAGCATCAAAAGGAATTGCTGCGCGTAAAAGCTGAGGATCCAGATAGGGCATTTGCGGTTGCACGTCTGCTAGCTTGTTGGCTTCTTTCAGCTTGGAAAGAGCGGGTTGTCCGTCAATCCTGTACAACATAGCCAGCTTGACTTCGCTGGCATCGTTCTGATGACATGCTTCAATGTGTTTCCAGAGTTCCTGCTGAGCTTGCGCTCTGCGATCTGGAACAGCTTTGGTTGTGCCAAACACTTGGGGAGGTCTATGCAACACACGTGCCCGAATGGATCTGTCTGGGCCGTTTAGCCACCCTAGGCCACTGTCAAGGGACAATGCTAGTTCTTTGACTTTGGTGAGCTCGGAGAATGCTGTCTTCATTCGTGGTGTTTCGTCAGCGGCAGTCTCAAGGCCGGCGACAGCAGCAAAGCGGCGATATCGTTCGTAAGGCCAATCGTAACTTCCCCAGAAGCTCGTCTTTCTCTCTGTGAGTGACTTGACCGGCGGCATGGAGAGTGAGTCTTCACTGACTTCGAAACTCATACCAAACTTCCTGATGTGTCCACCAAAGCCGCGGAAAACATCAAGGCCGTGGCCATTATACACTTCGTCTCCGTTTGCATTCTTCCACGAATAGCTAGGATTATCTATTCTTGCTCGCTTTTTGCCCTTGAGGTCAGGCTTTGTTTCTTGTCCCAGCATACCGTATATCTCGGTGTTGAAGGGAACGACGACTGTCTGGAAGATGACCTGCGAGACATATTGGTTCAGCTCGCGGCTTACAAGCCGCAGTGCTTTGATGTCGTCACGGTCAAGGTGTTCCGCGATGAACTCTACTAATTCCACAGGCAGTTTCCATTCGGGGCGATAAACTGGGGCATCAGGAAGAAGGTCCTGCGACCCTTTATCTGGCTGAGCCTTTGCTGCCTTTGCTGCTTTCTTACCATTCTTTTTGGATGAACGAGGCATTGATTTCAAGTCGGATGCAGGTTGTTTATTCTGAGGTTGTCTATTCTGGTCTAGTAAGAAATATTTGGCGGGTAGTTTTGCTGAGCTGCGGCATTCGGGCCAGATGTCGTTCGCGTTGGGATTTGGGCTGACACTGTTGTACAGCATGACGGCAGTGGCACCCTTGCATTGCAAGGAGTGTGTAACATCCATCTCGTCGACACCCTCGTATATGTCGAGTGATCGTTTCCGAGCATTGAGTTCCGTAAGGCCGCGATACACGTGGTAGGGCGCAGGTAGATCTGTTCGAGGTCTTCTCCTGACAAAGTGCATGCCTGATGAGGCGGTTCGCGCGTTTTCGAAGTCGTGGTCTTCAGGGCGACTGTGCGACGAGTGAAGACGGGGAATAGTTGCAGGATGGTCAAAATCCTCCTCTCCCAACGAGTCCGAATCGTCTTCACCGAACCAATCGTACTGTAACGCGAAAGCAAGATCTCGTTCGTACGAGTCGGCTGGATTTGAATCTTGGCCGTCTTGTGTTTGGGCTGTAGCAGTCTGTGATGTCGCCTCTTCGGGTGCAAAGAAGGAATGAGTGGTAGGCTGGAAAGGATTCGATGAGGTAGTCGCGGCTTCTGGACGTGGAGAGGGCGTGGGACTAGCAAAGATGGATGCAGGCTATTGCATGTGAGCATTCAGGCAGGAGCAAGAGGACGTGTGATAGCGGCGGCTGCAGGTGAAGTTTGACGTACCTGACTTGACGCGTTTGCTTCAGGCAGAGGACGCACTCCGTTTGTGGAGCGCAACTGTCTTCTCGACGGATCCCTTTGTTCGGGAACCTTGCGCGCTCTGCCATTGTTTGCCATGATGTCGCGATCTGTTTTGTCGAGCCTTGGTTGATACAGGATATCGCATCAGTTCAGATGGGCGTTGGAGAGCACGCGGAACAGCGGCAACACAATGTTACACCCATCAAAATGTGACGTGACGCTGTCATGCATCGGCGTGGATGTTTGAATGGATATTAGAGAGAGAAGGCACAGAGATCAGCACGCATGTCTGTGGTAGGCGGTGAGGTTTGGCATGCCTCAATCACAAGCTCGAACCCGCCAGGTTGTTTGCGCTGGAGCCGCAAAGCAAACACGCCCCGCTTAGACCCTGCACCATGTCATCCCACTCTGCGAACCATCCCCAGATCTCCGCATCTGCGCCCCAGCCGCATGTGGAAACGCCCCCCTAACACCGACATCGTCCTAGCATTTGCATCTCCAGCATTCCTACTGCCTGTAGTATTTCCAGCATGACATCGAGTTTCCGCGACGATCAAGGTCATATCTTACTTTTACTGTGCATCTCTGTGAGCATAGACTGGAGCGCACACCGCGATTTTGATTCGCGGAACAGCCCTATGACGCCACTGCAAAGCAACCGTGCCTGAGAATGCTCGAAAGATCAGGCGTCCTTCGACAGCCTCACAGACCATGTGCGGAGCGCGGAAGTCCGCTCCGCAAGGCTGCAACATAAACAATCCGCCACCGCTAGATATACGTACCTCAGAGCCCCAACACTCAACGTTGTAACAAAATCTCAAACACATCATCACGGTCCGTTGAAATCAACATGTCTGTCACTACCCACTCGCCATTCCTGGCTCTTCCGCGCGAGTTGCGCGACGAGATCCTTGGCTACCTTATTCTACCCCAATACGTTTACACATCAACTTCAGCCAAGGATATACAGAATCTGTACAAATCACGTCAACGCGCCATTGACACTTACCTCGATACGCGTATCTATCTGCCTTCTCGTCCGCCTGCAAACATCTTGGCCACTTGTCGGCAGCTGCGAGAAGAGTGCCTGGAACGCCGTCTCGATCCAACAATATCTGTAGCACTCTCGACCCCCGAGAATCGGCCCCTGAGCAACATCCTAGCTGAACGATTAGGGACCGAATTCGCTGAGGAAGCAGAGCGTGCCTGCGATGATGACGCTCCGCGGATCACGCTGGAGATTCAGAGACAACTACGTGGGGCTCATGGTTACTATATTCCGACACGCGACGAGGTTTCGCCTCGGTTTTTGGCACTACTCCCAATCATGGAGAGGAACAAGAAGCTGAGATTGACCCTATGGCCCGGTTACGACTGGTGGAACGGTGGCCCACCCGTCTTCACCGACAAGCGTGGAAATGTTCGAGTCAACCCTGGTGAGGCAGCGAAGCCTAACGCTGCCTCGGTTGCCATCAGTCGGATGCTTCAGCACTTCCCCCATGTCGAAGAACTCAGTGTAGATGTGCTTATGCAGGCATCTGATGGTGGTAGATGGGACTTACCGGACAAGAAATGGGAGAATATTCAGTCATGGCTGGACGCACCGATCATGCCTAACATGGAACGGACAATGAAGAAGGTGACCAGAAAGCTCACCGCTTTCTGGTTAGCATCAGAACCAGAGTCCTTTTACGTACAACAGGAAATCCAGCAATCAGGCAATACCTGGAAAGTCGACCGGAAGGGTGACATGGGCACTGTAAGTCGCTCACGTTACATTTATTCGCTCGATTCTAACACTTGCAGCCCACAATGATCTCCTTTTTCGATACCGCCATTGATGGCGACATGGAATTTCTTCGATCGCTCGTAGTAGAGGAGTCTTTCGTCCGTACCGACTAGAGATTGCCCGGCTGACGTCAGGTCGAGATCCCATGCATGAGCGCCGGAAAATTATTGTGGCCTCATTTCCTTAGTCCCACCGACGTTTATATTGGCTTCATCAAGCATCGGCGAAATGTTTCAGGCGCATGGCATGACTTGTGGAGAACCCTGACTTGCCGGGCAGGGGATCCATCGCCTCGGAACATAACCGTCGCAACGCAGAATCGATGCACATCACGAACAACGCCATATGCCAAGATCTCATAGCTGATCAGTTTCTGGGGTTCTTCCGCCGGTTATATTATCGCTAGTCTGCTGTCAAATCCACCAATCTTCCGAATAGCCCTCACACCTTGCTCGGGTGATCGACAAGTATGCGGTCTGACCATGGGACACCCTGGAGAGGAGTAACGGCTCCTTTCGGAATAGTCGCTTGACATGTACATACCTTCGAAACAACGGAGGTAGACTACCATTACAGATGCTCCGTGGGCACGTTCTCCTCTTTTTATCTCCTTGGCTCGTATGTATGTTTGGCGTTGTACTTAAGCTTGATCGAAGCCTACCTAAATATCCAACTTTGAATCTAACATCCATATCGACCACTACATTCCTTACTTCCTATTTCTTCTACCATATTCCAATATGAAGTTCAGCGCATTCCTTATCGCCAGCACGGCATCGCTTGCCCTCGCTGTACCTACCGCTACCATCCAGAAGCGTGCGGACTACTGCGGTCAATGGGATAGCACCGTAACTGGTGACTACACCGTTTACAACAACCTTTGGGGCCAAGCCGATGCCACCTCTGGTTCTCAATGCACCGGCGTTGACGGCCTCAGCGGCAGATCTCTCAAGTGGCACACATCGTGGTCCTGGACTGGCGGGTATGTCCTTTTCTCACTCTGCTATCAATTCCAACACTGACAAAATCCGCTTCTAGTCCTGGACACGTCAAGTCCTACGCCAACGTCGTCACGAAGATCACACAGAAGGCGGTCTCTTCCATCAAGTCTCTCCCCTCCGTCTGGAAGTGGACCTACGCAGGCGATGACCTTGTCGCAAACGTCTCCTACGACCTCTTCACCTCTTCAAAGGTCGACGGCTCCCCAGAGTACGAGATCATGATTTGGGTTGGTGCCCTTGGTGGTGCTGGTCCCATTTCCGCTACGGGAAGCCCTATTGCTACCGTTAACCTTGCTGGCAACACCTGGAAATTGTACAACGGAAAGAACGGACAGATGAACGTCTTCAGCTTCGTTGCAGAGAAGCAGGTCAACAACTTCAATGGCGACTTGATGACATTCGTTAAAGAAATCACGAGCAAGCATGGCCTGCCTACCAGCCAGATCTTGACTAGCGTCGGTGCTGGAACTGAGCCTTTCTCTGGTAACAAGGCGAAGCTCACTGTTACTGAGTACAGCCTGAGCCAGAGCTAAATGCGTCGTCATCTCTGAGCTTGACTGAAAATCAAGTAGTTGTGAAGGGACTACTTCTTTGTACATACATTCCCTCCTTTATTCTGCACATACTTTCAATATTGCATATATTTACTTGAATGCATA
Source organism: Alternaria burnsii (assembly GCF_013036055.1). Classification (NCBI taxonomy): domain Eukaryota; kingdom Fungi; phylum Ascomycota; class Dothideomycetes; order Pleosporales; family Pleosporaceae; genus Alternaria; species Alternaria burnsii. Next base: position 280,391 of record NW_024066114.1, on the reverse strand, counting down.
CTTGGACTTCAGCTTCTCCTGCTATCGCGATTGTGAAACGCTCGATTGAAGTCGTGGTTTACTCTTCCGCCTCGCTCCGAAGGGCCGACGTTCCTGCTCCATGTTACACTAGGCAACCACAGTTCGTATTGCGCGATCCTAGGCGTATTTCAGCTGCATCATTGGACGCCTGACGGAGAAGCTTCAACAAGCCTTGACCAAGCTCTTAAGCCAAGCAGCAGGTGGGTATGAACAATGTATCTTGACCCTGATCATCGGCCTTACTGACTGAAACAACACTGACCCACATAACGAGGCGGCAAGGAGATGGCACCTAAGATAGCGATTATCGGCGCAGGTCCCGGCGGCTGCATACTCGCACGGCTGCTGCTCACCCAGTGCGACTGCAAGACCATCATCTTCGAAGCCGAAAGCTCGATCAATCACCGTTCGCAAGGTGGTACCTTGGACTTGCGCACCGATACAGGCCTCGCCGCAATTAGGATGGCAGGCCTGTGGGACGAGTTCCAGAAGTACGCCCGCTACGATGGCGAGAGTTTGCTGGTCACCGATAAACATCTTACAACGTGGTTGAGAAGAGGTGGCCGGAAGACGGAAGATGTAAAAGGAGGTTCAGGTGATGCACCGGAGATTGATCGTACGGATCTGAGGAAAATGCTGATGGAGAGCCTACCTCCTAACACCGTCCGTTGGGGATACAAGCTGTCGCGTGTTGAAGAGTGCAGCACGGGGCTAAGGTTAATAGTTGCGAACGGAGATGTGTTGGATGGTTTCGACCTGATCGTGGGTTGTGACGGCGCATTCAGCAAGACTCGCAATTTGTTGACGTCGGAGAAGCCTCATTACTCCGGTCTAGGTGGCTGGACAATGCTCATACCTAATGCCGAGCACACAGCACCAGAAGTGTACAAACTTGTCAACAGAGGCAGCGTGTTCGCATACTCGGACGGCAAAACTCTAGCTATACAGCAGCTCTCCGATGAGTCAATCTACGTGTCCTACTACGGCCAGCATCCAGAAGACTTCACTCAAACATGCGGTTTCGATGCCCAGAGCGACATCGAATCAGCAAAAACAGTACTGAGGAAGTCATTGCACGATTGGCGACCGGAGCTTCTGGACGCCATCGAAAAAGCGACAACGGGAATCGTGTGGAGGAATCTCTACCAACTTCCCGTAGGATTCACCTGGCCGCACAGGCCAGGCGTCACGCTTTTAGGCGACGCAGCGCATGTCATGACTCCATTTGCAGGTATTGGTGTTAACACGGCTTTCAACGATGCTATGGTTCTCACCAAGCATATCGTAGCATATAGCTCGTCAAATCCGTCCGATGAGGGAGTCGACCAGGTGAATGCTCTTGGCCAGTACGTCGAGAAGTATGAGACGGAAATGTTCAAGCATGCACATGCGGCCCAGCGACGCACAGAGGGAGCCAAAAATGCCATGCTGTTCACGCCCGGTGCTCCGCGGACAAGTATTGAAACATGGGTTCTGTGGCAGGCGGGAGATCAAGTGCCTATATGGTGTCGACCGTTACTTGCGATAATCGTGTACGTGGGGTTTTGGGTATACAAGCTGTTCATGTAATGCTTGTTTGCACAAGGTGGAAGTATTCTGGAATTGTTCGCAGTGTTGCTTCGGAGCGGTTTGACGGCCTGTCGCGTAAGATAACATGCGGAGCTGCGTACTCCGACCTTTCGACGCCACTTTCGCTTCCGCTCTCAACCATGACTTATCTTGATCATACCTCGGTAGATACTGTTATTTACCGTTTTCGATCTACAAATGCACCTTCTCAATCTATCCAAGTCGACCCGCGAAATATTGGGAAGCTTTTCTTACTACAGGGCAAGCTTATCCACTGCGGCCCGTATTGACCAATAGGCACAGAGCACTCACGCATGTGCACCGGCGCCGTACTGCATCTCTACTGTAGCCCAGCTGCTACAGCAAATCAGAAAAGCTGCAATTCTGCTGATGACGAATGACTACTGGGTTGCGTCCTCAACTTTCCTACATTGCGATGTTCGCCCCGCTACCACGAATCCCACCGTCCCGTGTCTACCCTATAAGCATGGCAGCATGCTGGCTCCACGAGCTATGATTGGGATACCGCTACTCAGGAACAGAAGTTCCTGCAGGCATGACGCAGTAAAAACATGAGAATACATGGGCATAGCTTACTTCGAGTCGAATAGCTCGAAAATGGCTCAACATTCTTGAAGCTACAAAAAGGCCCAGAGAGCCGGTAGTTTTGGGCTTGCAAGTTCGATCGGCGCTCTACCCAGCAGCCGTTTGTCAATATGAAGCTTCAGTATCTTTCTTTGCTGCCATTGGCATCAATTGCCAGCGCTAGCTGGTCGAAGAACCTCAACTACCGTTCGCCTTCAGAACACCGTTAGTAATGCCACTGTATGAAGTGCGTGTGGGACATATACTGACTTCCTACACCCGCATTCAGACCCAGCTCTTGGTGTTTCCATTCACAAGGTGGTCAAAAGGAACGATCCAGCAAGCAGCTATGCCGCCTCTGGCCTGAGCTTTACCCACGGTGTCGCTTCAGGTGACCCATACCCCAACAGCGTCATCCTCTGGACCCGTGTCGCTCCTCAAAGCGATAACTCGCAATCCAACCTTACGGTCACAGGGTACGCACCTCTATTCGACCATGACAATGAGAAGTACGTCAAAATCTCCAAAGCGCCAGTGTGCGTTGAGTACAAGGTCTACGATAACAAGAACGGTTCCACGGTTGTCGACTCCGGGAAGGTCTTCACCAGCTCTGACGTAGACTTTACCGTCAAGGTCGAAGCCAAGAACTTGAAGGCGTACAGCACGTACTACTACCAGTTCAATGTCTGTGGTTCGGAGAACAAGAGTCCTCTTGGACGCACGAAGACTACACCAAATGCCGACGACGATATCACCGATGTCAGTCTTGCGGTGTACAGTTGCTCAAACTATCCATTTGGTTTCTTCAACGCTTATGGAAATGTTGCCCGCAAGGTAAGTCAAAATAGCAATGATGTTACATACGTTGAGCTGAGTTCAGGACTAGGATTCTGTCGATTACGTTATCCATCTTGGTGACTACATCTATGAGTACAAGAATGGAGATTACGGGTGGGGCAACTCGATCGACCGTATCCCTCAGCCAGACCACGAGATCTTCACTCTTTATGACTATCGAAGGAGGCTCGCTACATACCGAACTGACCTGGACCTGCTCGCCAGCCACGAGCAGTTTCCGTGGATCCCTGTTTGGGACGATCACGAGGTTGCCGATAACACTTACCGCGACGGCATGTCTGAACTCAACAATACCGAAGACTCCTTCCTCCGCGACGGCGGTGTATCTGTTGACCAGCGCAAGATGAATGCGGTTCGAGCCTACTATGAGTGGATGCCAATTCGCCAAGTCGACATGGACGACAATCTCCGCATCTGGCGTTCTTGTAAGTGTCCCTGTACGAACTGGATGTGAGACATGCACTGACTTCGTACACCGATGTTTAGTCTCCATTGGCAAACTTGTCGATCTCATGATGCTTGACACCCGTCAATACGACCGTTCCATCACTGATCTTTACTGGAACACAGACTACGTGCACGACATCTCTAACGATGCAGGCCGTTCCCTAATGGGCTCTCGCCAAGAAAACTGGTTTTACCGCAGTCTTTCCGAGTCTGCCGAACGCGGCGCAACATGGCGCATGGTCGGCTCTCAGATTGTCTTCTCGCGCGTCAATCAATCCGCTGCGTATGGAGAAGAAAACCCCCTGAACTACGATGCATGGGATGGGTACCAAGCAAATAAGAACCGTACTCTCAACCACTTGTACAGCAACAACATCAACAACAACATCTTTCTTGCCGGCGACAGCCACGCATCCTGGGTCAGCGACCTCGTCTGGCTCGACGAAAAGAACTACAGCTCTGCGACCGGCGCAGGTAGCATTGGTGTCGAATTCGCTGGCTCAGCCGTCACGTCTCCATGCCCTTACGGCGCCAACATTACTCTCGCAACCGCCAACAACTACTCTTCTATCATCCAGTCTGCCAACGCTGAACTTCAATGGCAGGATCTTTACTACCGTGGTTACTTCGAGTTGCATTTCTCCCATGAAGAACTCACAGCGAACTTCTTCGGTATGCCAACCGTCGTGACGAGGAATGGCTGGGAGATTCCGATTGCGAATTTCACGGTCAAGAGTGGCGAGAATAGGTTACAGAGACCAGTTGCGGGTGGTGTTGTGGAGAGTGGAAGCTTGAAAGGGGGAAAGACTGTGCAGACCAATCTGACAATCGATACTAACAACGGGACATGGTTCGTCAGTCATGCGGATTTAGAGGTGTTGTAGAAGGGGTAAGGGATTGACAAAAAAAAACTATCCACATAGCTGAATCGCATCATATTCCAAAGGTTTTTGATGATTGAGGAATTGCTTGATGCTTGGCCGGATGACTCGGCTTATCCGCCCAGCATCCCTAAGCCTGAGCTTCCGCAATCCACATTATGCGTGACGAAAAGACACTCTAAAACGAGAAAACATCGCAAACAAAAAAGGCTCCCAAGCCTGAAGTGTACCGCACAACCGATACACATACGCAGAATCTGTTCGCCGAAGTGTTTTGACTTTCAGCAGCGCAAGCACTGAAATGATAAACAGCCTGGGCAGTCTTGTCGCTAGTCTTCCGAACCCCGGGTTGACAACTCGGTAGCGCGCGGAGAAGGGTAAAGAGTGAAAAAGGCGGAGAAGAAGCCGCTGTTCTGAGATCTTGGCAGGTGCCCGACTGGTGATGTCATTCCACCTGTTTGGAGCTAACGGGCCTTCTCTATCCCCAACATCACATCAAAAGTTTAACGGGTCACGAAGCGCATTCAATAGCGTCGTGAACTTCGATTGTAAGCAGACTCAGATGTATGGCCCTGAGCAGATCAGGAGATGAGCGGCGTTTCTCCAGGATTCCCACATCGTTGCAGCCAAGAATACCCAAGAAAGTTCACCAAACTTTTCCGCTGCGGGCAGCAACGCGAACATCAATCGAGACCCCACAATCTATTTCGACGTTTTGAGGTACCGATAGCGTCTGATAAGTTAAGTTAGGCCCGCATCGAGACCGGTATGTGATGGCGCCTTGGGCACGGCGTCCCATTGTGTCGTGCACAGCCACGCGGATATGTGGATCATAGCTCGAAAAGGAAGTCTTGGTGAAAGATTAAGCCTGATTGAGAGCTGGGGTAGGACTACGGATCTTGCTCTACCCGCACCAAGATAGCTAGGCGATATCTTGGGGGCGATCACAGGCTTGATCGATGCAAGCTCGCCTTACAAAAGTATGGAAAACTCCGTTACCAAGACAGTGGACGGTGGATTCTACGGTACGATTGAGCGTTGCTATCATTGGACGTGCACACTAGATTTCGATGCGCCTCCACTCTCGTTGGTCGGAATCGCATAGCGGCTTGCTTCCACATCAGGCCTCACTGTTTTCGTCTAGGCATGTTGTCAGCAAATCGAAAATACCAAGACCACTACCTACACTGTTGGTCACGCTTTCCGTACCCTTTTCGAGCTCGGCCATGGCGGAGATTATCTCAAATACATGCTGCTGACTTGGCAAAACCTACCGTCAGGACTTCACCAAGACACCAGCATGCATCTCCAAGAGTTTACCACCGAGTGAGGGGCACTTTGTGCCGTCCACCGATGTCATCGGACCATGTCAAAGGGGAAATGAAGCTGTGCTTTGAGTGAGAAGTGGAGAGCCGTAAACGTATAAAGTACAGCACGACATGGCCTCAAGTGTTCTCCATCAGCAACTCACATCTCCTCCACTCCATTCGAAACCTGCAAAGCTACCATACAACTCTTCAAAGTCAAACACCATCCACAATGCATTTCACCACCCCCGCACTTCTCGCTCTCATCTCAACCCCCCTTGCTTTCGCCGCTCCCTCAGGCAGCAAGAGCGATTACAAGAGCGACTGCAAGAAGGATTGGGACGCGAAATGGAACTCACACGACAACAGCTGGAAGAAGAACGAGAAGCTCTTCTACTTCGACGCAGAGTATGTCGTTAAGGCGACTCCGGACCAGGTCATCGCGACCACTGGCGCCCCTGCTCCCGGTCAGCCCGGTGCCAAGGGTCTTTTCAAATACGGCATCAACATCGCTGAGAACACCATCTGCTACAACATCACTCTGAGCGGTGTGACTGGAGAGTATGCGTCGCCTGCGCTTACCGCGACGCATATTCATGAGGCTGCCAAGGGCAAAGCTGGCCCACCAAGACTCGTAAGTCTAGTTCCTTTCTGTCCCTTATCCTCGACTCCCCAGCATGCACCACAATGATTAAGACAACTACTAATATACGATCACGCAGGCCTTCCCAAACCCCTCCGGTCCAGATGAGCGCCGCACCTCCGTTGGCTGCTTGAAGGGACCCTTCAAAGTTGGCGTTATCAACATGGCAACTGGAAAGGATCAGGCCGACGGCTTTCACGTAAAGCAGATTGTAGCGAACCCCAAGGGTTTCTTCACTGATTCACACACTGCACAGTTCTCGTCTGGTGCAGTTAGGGGTCAGCTTGGATACTAGTGCTTGTTGTGATGCCGTGGCAGCGAAGACGAATGGTGATCAGGGGTATGCCTAGTACGTCGATAGTGTGTAATGTCTAAGAAATGAACATATTACTTCGTAGACCTAGTACAACGTGGCTCTCTTGATGGTGGTTACCGGGACTGATGTAATGAAATGGTCTCAATTCGTGGTGGCCGCAACAGTATACGATGGTCAACAAGTCACATTCGTTAACACAATATGTAGGCAGCAGCATATTCAGAGCGATTTCTTGGTTTTGAAAAGTCAGCTTCGGCAACGAAAGTGGTCTTGCGCACATTGCTCGTAGTTGTAACAGGCTAGGGTTCAGAGTGAGCACTCCGTGCCCAACACCAGTAAGTATTCTGCATCTTTGCGCTGCATCTCACTGATCCAAAAACAAACGGGATCTTGCACCATGTATCAAAACTCACTACTTCCCTCCAGTTTCGATAGTAGTACTCCAACGCACCACGTCTGCTATGCCCACTGCCAGATGTGTAACTATGGAAACTATCCTTACTCAAGTTCCTAGAAAGCTTGCCTCGAGAAGCTCAAGAAAGACGTCACAAGACCAAAAGGATAGGCTGCAAAGACTGAACATGGAAGAGGGCGACCCCAAACTCCGAAATGTCAAAGCCAAAATCAGATCGATTGATGTTTCTGGGATGCGCGTATATACTTCGTTCCAGACTCCATGGTGTGGCTAGGATTTTGTGCTTGGTACTGGTGCTAGCCACCTCGCCCTGCATGTAGACGCGTTTTGGCCATAGTTCCACTCTCTAATCAACTCGACTATCTCTTCATCTCATTCCGTCCCAACGATCTGCATCAGTTGTGTCTTCTCTTATGGTTGTTGGCTAGAACGTGGAAGTTGTAATTCGCCTAGGGTAGATAGAACCAAAATACGGCCCTGCGCTGGATATGGTCATCGTCGAGATGAATATTGGAAGACAATCTAGAGCTAGTTACTGAGACTCCGAACTGCAGCGTTCCATCCTGTCGAATATGATGTGCCTTTGGAGTACATCTTACTAGGCATCAGACGAATCTAAGAGAATTAGCTCATTCATACAAGAGCTCGGCTCGGGTTGTGCTGACATGTATGTGATCTCCATTCCTACCAGCAATTCATAATTTGAGACGGACATACATCGTGCGTGCGGATATGATAGATGTCTGATGATGTGGCACCCGTAGATGAGGATGTCGATGTGGCTGTGTTGAGAGGTTGTTAGCAGCTGCGGCGTAAGGCGATCCGTTTCAGGTTGCCTCCCCAAGTCGTATTCGCAAGGCATCAATATTGGTTACCTTACCTTCAACTACATATTCCTCACTCGCGCATTCCTCCATCACCTTCCACTTGCACCAACACGCATCGGTTCATATTGATTCATCACGCGACCTTGCATCACGCATTCGTGCACGATCCCACTGTACGAACGAGCGAACAACGCGGCACCCTTCGGACTCTTCGTCTGACCAATCGACACACCCCGCAATTAGCCATCCTCGTATGCGAAGGAAGGGCCACTGTTTCAGTATCGCGCAGCACCCGTAAGCCGACGTGTTTCCGTTGTGCAAGGGAAGTTGGACAGCGCCCTTGGCCTGCTGTTCTCCTTGGACAGTTTCCGCTAGCGCGTATCGCACACCCGATCAAACGGTACCCCACACGTTACTACAAGCGTCGTCATGGCGTCCACGTTGACAAAGGCGAGCACATTGTCGCGATGGCAGGCAGGCTTTTCGGAATATGCTCTTACTGGCTTGGAACTCAAAGGTTGGGTGACCCTACTAGCACTTTTACTCCCCCTACTGTCCCTTGTCGCTCTTAGCAAGTACCATAAGATGCAACACCAAAGCAAGAAGCCGTTTCCATTCCTTGAGTTACCACAAGAACTTAGAGATATGGTGTATGAGCATTTCCTCGATGATCCTGCATACCCGCCACCAGCGCACAACGAACTCCAGCGCTCAACATTGGATTGGATGAGACCAGCACGCTGGTCATCTGCATCCACGTCTCCAGGAACGCGGCAAGAGAGTAAAACCATCTTTCTAGCAAACAAGCAAGTCTATGGAGAATACATGGACATGATCTGCAAGCGCAAGACCTTCCACCTCAGCGTCACCCCACAGACGTACAGGCCAGCTACCGCCTCTCCATCATCATCTCCATTTTCGCCAACAAACTACACCCCAGTATGGGAGATTTCGCCCACGACCCTGTCCAAAGTTCAGAAATGCTCTCTCAAACTCGTCACCACATCCTCCATGCTCGGCGTCACCGACCCCCGCTCCATGACTTCCTCATCCTGGACCCTCGGCCGCCGCATGCGCGAACAACTCAAACACATGTCCTCTGTTCAAGCCTTCACTCTCGATGCCAAAGCCCTCGGCGATCCCCTCTGGAACCCACTCTGGATCTGGTACCACGCTTCCCAGTCGCTCAAGCTACTGGGCACGGAGTTCTCGGACACGGTACCACGGGGCCCGCAGCTCACACAGATTACGTTTAGTTTGGACACTTGGAGTCCTGGAGAGAACTACCTGAAGAGGGATGAGAAGTATGGGGGACAATGGATGTGGTATTGTGCGAAGAATCATCTTGTGGGTGCTGACGTGGGAGCCGAGATGACTGTTAGAGAGTTTTGCGGAAAGTTATACCAAGAGTGCAGTATCTGTAGAGTAGATGACGAGGGGGATGGAATTGTTATTTGAAGACGATCTATCGACAAGCCGATCTTGGGGTTGAAACATATCGCGGAGCTGGTTCTCGAGAAGTCTGGTGGGAAAGCAGGCTTTTCTCTTTTACTGTTATTGCTATTTTTTGTTTGTGGCAGCCTTTTTTTTGCGTATGAGATGGGCTCGATTCCATTCCTAATATCATCCTCTTATCGATTTAGTGAGAGAACCTCCCTTTCTTATTTCTTTTCCTCCAGCATTTCCTTCGCAGGTATTGTCGCAAATCGGCTCATGACCTCCATGTTCTTCTCCTTGCTCATCTTGTCATCTGTCTTACTTATCTCAGCCAGGATTTTGAAGTAATCGATGTAGAACGCCGGCGTGAACGTGTTGAAGAACTTGGCTTCTTCGTTTGTAGGATTTGAGAAAGTATGAGGTGCGCGGATAGGTACGGTAACATAATCTCCGACGTGGGCATCGTGTTGGGCGCCGTCGGGGGCGTGGAACTGTATCGAGTGTTAGTCATCTAATGTAGTAGAAAAGGACAGGAATGGTGGTTTAAGACGTACCCGCACTATTCCCTGTGTGACGAGGAATGTCTCGTCGTGCATCTCGTGCCAGTGTGCTGGTGGGCCAGCCGTGTTCGGAGGTAGCGTGAACTCTGCTGAGCCTATGCGGTTGTCTGTTCGTGATCCGTCTTCCATGATTCTGCAAGTGATGTGTCCTAGTTTGAGTATTTCCCCCGATTTCGCAGAAACAAAGTTTATGGGGCGGCGCGGCATCTTCATGCTTGCCATTGCTTGACGGGCTTCGTCGTCCATGATGGGCTGGGCAGTTCGGCAGCGTGAAATGGTAGGCTTGGGGTTGGCTGCCCTCTTTACTTGTTTACTTGGAAAGTTTGGATTCAAGTGTCTGAAATTGAAGACTCTACTGCAGCTATATAGATACGTGTGGTGGGTAAAAAGGCGCAAGTATAAGCGCTGGACTTTACTACTGCGGAGAGCCGGCGGAAGCCACCAAAGCTTTCAGATTGCTCGGAGGTCCGCGGCGTTAGACGCGTGCGGGGAAGCACCCTTCGACTAGAACAAGACGGCATACATGCATAAGATGGGTCTCAATACATCAGCATACGAGATGATGTTGTATCATCTGGAGCTCTATGGAATGCTGCTGCTGCCGGGAGTGAATGCCCCGCACTTAGCTCAGGGTTAGCGCAGGGTCTCATTCCCCTCCCCTCTGAGCGGGCCTGAGCCTTCTCCACTTTCGGCAAGGGTGTTTCCTGCGCGCCCTTCGTCTTACCTGCAGCGTACCTGCAGTGGCTGCCTACACCAATGAACCATGAGGCTAGTTGTTACGTGTCTCATCGTTGCCTGGTATCCAGCGTGTTCATTAAGACTGACATTTTCAAACCTGCCATCAAACATAAGCCAGCTCGTCTCGATCATCTGTGATTTACAATTGTCGCAACTACCACCAACATGACGCCAAAGAAGATGTTTACTGTTCTTGAGAACAACCCAGAAGTCATGAACTCCCTGGCTCAAAACCTCGGTCTGGACACGAATGCGCTCTCATTCTACGATGTCTACTCACTTACTGATCCGGACATGCTGGCTTTCATCCCGCGACCAGCCATAGCACTACTCGTTATTATACCTCTGACGCCTACTTGGGATGAGGCGCGAACGGTAGAAGATAGAGACAAATCCGAGTATGAGGGCAAAGGCGACACAGAACCCGTCATATGGTTCAAGCAAACTATAGGCAACGCTTGCGGAAGCATAGGCTTGGTCCACTGTCTCCTCAACAGCGAAGCTGCACAGCACATCCAGCCATCCTCGACACTCGCCAAGATCCGCGATGATGCGCTACCAAAACCCATCTGGGAGCGGGCGAAAGTGCTCGAAGACTCTGATGCATTCGAGAAGGCTCACGCAGACGCAGCAAAACTTGGAGACACTGAAGCACCTGTAGCAATAGAGGAATATCATCTCGGTCAGCATTTCGTGGCGTTCGTCAAAGCAAAAGATGGTCACTTGTGGGAACTCGAAGGTGGTCGTATGGGTCCACTCGACCGAGGTGTGCTCAACGAGGATGAGGATGTGCTTAGTCCTGCGGCGCTGGAGAAGGGCATTGGACGTCTGATGAGGATCGAGTCTGAGAAAGGTGGCGACCTGAGGTTCTCTGCAATCGCGCTGGCTCCGGCGATGAAACGAAGAGCGGCACACCTGCCGACGCCCGAATGATGCGTTAAACATGGGTTCTTGTTCACAACACGCCAGGGCTGTCCATAAGCAAGATACGTCTTCTCTTCTTTGTCTTGATATTTAACAGTCATCAAGTGATCTCAACACTCAATCTTCGTACCCCGCTTCACTCATGAATGGGCTCTTTCCACGTATGCTTTTCCCAAATCTCAACAATATCAAAGGAATGAAACTCAGTGCTAATGCGACGAAGCCCAACAAACTACTTGCCCATTGGAAGCCCAACGTACGGTACATACTCTGGGTTGCAAGCGGTAAGAACGCTGCCATGAAGTTCTCAAGGAATGCAATGCCTGCAATGGCACTAGCAGCGTACTTTGCGTACGCATCAACCACATACGTCGTCACTCCAGCTGTGCTGCAGAACATACCGAAACCAACAAAGGCGAGCGATATGCTAGGTACAATCCATGGTATAGAAGCGTAGGACGTCCACGCGAAGTAGAACAGTCCGCCACTTAGACCAATAAACGAAGCTGGAATACTGAGATAGAGTCGTGCTTCAGGAATCGGTTTTCCTGGTGTATCCGTGTTGCGTTTCGCGGATGCGAAGTAGATTCGATCTTGAACTAGGGATGCGACAAGGCCGATAAGCTCCCCGATCACGACTGCGGATTGCACAAGGCCCGTGCCGAAGAAAGACCAGCCGTACAACTCCGAGAAGACTTGCACGATGGACTGTGTGAACATGAACGCTGTGCCGATGCAGAAAGCGCTCCACATTCCAAAAGACAGAACTACACCTTCGGTACAGAGCATACGTGTGGGTCTGACAAGCGTCTCCCTAAGGATTTCACCAAAATTTGTATGCTCTTTCTCCGCCTGTGCATACACCTCTTTTCCAGTCTCTGCACGAATACGACGTGCACGCTGAGTGAGGATGACATCGGGTCGAACCTCGGGGAGGAGGAAGAACAGCACTGGTATAAGGGCGCTATAGAAGATGATCTGGCTTAGGAAGACCCTACATTTAGGTTAGTTAAAGTAGAGAAGGCAGTAGCCAAAGCATGACTCACCATCGCCAGGTCGTATACTGCACTACCAAACTCCCAAAAACAGGCCCCATGTTAAGGCCCGCAAGTAGGGCGAAAATGTAAAGTGAGGTACCGAAACTCTTCGCTCTTCCGTCTTTCCATATATCACTCACAATGCCCGACGTTATATTTGCAAGCACACCCGAGCAAGAACCCGTAATGATCCTCGTTACAATGATTGTCGCGAAGTTTTTGGCTAACGCTTGTGGAATGATGAAGATGATCAGAACTGCGTAGATGACCAGATAACTCCATCGTACCCCAAAGTTCTCCATCAAAGGCAGTCCCAAGAGTCTAAATGTAAGCGTACAAAGTTAGTACGTATCCCACATGCAGTTCGTACAGAGGCACTTACGGTGCTGCGGCGCCTCCCAGGTTCCAACTCAACACTGGCCAGTAGGAGTGTGGGAATGCCTCGTCGCTGATGTTGAAGCTGGTGTTGATTTGCTCGGCGGCGGATGTGAGCATTGTTCCTGAGATTTGTACGACGAATGTCATGGTACAGGCTAGAAGCGTCGTGCGCCATTTTTTCGAGGAAGAGAAGTTGAAAGGATTTGAAGAGTCGGTTGATGAGGCCCAAGATATGAACGTAGGACTAGACTTCGAATCTGGCTGTGAAGGTTGTGTTCCTGAGATGTTTGGACTCAATGGCCGATCGCGCTTCTCGTCGACAGCTTGCGAGCTTAGACTTGTCGAAGACCTCGAAGTTGATGTTGGTGAAGCCATGGCCACGGACGATAAGCCAAGGCGAAGACGGAGCTAGCGTTGCCGGTCTGGCTTATAAGCTGTATCGTCGGATGTAAAGATGGCGACTAAGCATCAGTCACCCAGTTTCTTACACACGCCTTCACACTCTTCGCTCTGGTTGCAACGTCTCTCTGTCGTAGTTTGAGTGCGAGCCGTATGACCAGAGCACGGGACAACGCAGCTATCCGCAGGGTACACGTCGAATACGGTGAAACCGACTTTGCCGTCACAGTACGCCAGGGAACAATAACCTTTGAGAGCAAGGCTTCTTGGGAGACAAGCTTCTGACCAGCACCAAGCCTGGAGTTCGTCGCAGGTAGTAGCTAGGGTGGTCGAGTGGAGATGGAGCCGACAGAAGCTCGCCCCATCTTCGCTCGGCGGTCACCATGAGGTGCAAACAAAACCTGAGCCTCTGACATCACGGTTCATAAGGGACTTGACTAACAGCTCGAGGTTGCTAGGCGGCGTTGCTAACTATAACGTAAGAAAAAGCGGATGCGAGTTAGCGTCGGCTTGGCGGGCATTATCATCTTCTTGTCAGGGCGGGAGATTCTATAATCGGGTGCGTAGTGCTAGAGAACAAGACCGATGTATATTCGAGGCTGTTCTTACAATTGTGATGGGTTGTAACAGACAGATCTGTGATGGGCGGGAAGGTATGATGTTGATGTTTTGCCATGAGACGCCACAGCCGAAGATTTCCACGCTAAACTCTATCCATTTGTCCTTCTCGAGAGCTATCAACATTTCTGAACCGCCTTATACTCTCTGTATCAGAGCGACTTATGATGGCCTACACATAATCTTCCTTGGTACTCTTTTCCGCACTTCTGTAAATCGCCTCAATCATCTTATGCCTGATAACAGCATCCTCCCAGGTCGTGACGCTGCCTACACCTTCCCCAGCCCACGCATCCCAGGCCCTCCCCACATTGAACGACGTATCCTCAGCCTTCTCCACTTCAACTTTTCTGAGTTCTTCCTGACCCAATGCGATCTTGACAGTAGGCTGGAACATCTGCACATGTCCACCCATCTTCGGTCCTTCTAAGACAAGTGTACCCTCGGATCCGATAATCTCCCAGTAGAAATCTCGTCCACTGCGCGACAAACCCGGAGCATAATTGACATCTACGTTGCCGCCTCCGTTGACAAGTTCTGCAGTCATGGAAATAAAGTCGTGGGAAGTTTTACTTTTCTTTTCACCCTTGGGCTGGTAGGTCTTCTCATCGATCACCTCAAGTTCTGGGTAGCGGTTGGATAGCACGGCGGAGATTGAGCGGAGTTCGCTAGAAAATACGTAACAGAGCGCGTCGACAGCGTGACCAAAGGGAATGGTGAGGACATTTGCGCCTGCTTCGACTGGGAGCATGTATAGATGGGAGGGAAAAATTGTGCCGCCGAATATCATGCCCTGTTGTTCGTCAGAAAGTTTACTCACGCCAATGCATCCCTCTTCTGTCATTCAAATCCGAAGGATATGATTGACGATATTCTTACATGGCCGAACATCGTCGTCCCCAAGATTTTCCCTAGTTTTCCTGACCCAACGATTTCCTTTGCTTTGAGAATCGAAGGGTTTTGGCGGGCTTGCAAGCCCACCATCGTTCTCACACCCTTTGCCTGAGCCAAAGCAGTCAATTCCTCTGCTTCTTTCAAATTCCGCGCCAAGGGCCATTCAGAGAATACGTCTTTCCCTGCCTCGAGAGCGGGACGGATAAGCGCGTAGTGTAGGGGTACATTGACGCTAACGGCTACGATGTCTACATTGGCATCCTGAGCAATAGAGTTGGGGGAGTCGTGGGTGGAAACTGAGTCTAGAGAGTACTGTTTGGCTGATGCTTTGGCTGAGTTAAGAGAGCTATTTTGGAGAGCAGTGATAGTATAGTGAGGAGTGCGCTGGAGGTGAGGAAGATGAGAGCTGGATGCCCATGATCTGAACGTTGACGTCAATTGAGCTATCGTACGATACAGTTTCAAATGCATACTTACCCTTTGGCCGAGAGACCGATGAGTCCAACTCGTTTCTGTGAGCTAGTCATAATTCTCAGTTGAGCAAGCGACTCGTATCACTTTTCTTGAGTTTGGATTGCAATAATTGGATGATTAGATGCCCGACAAAGATGGATCAAGTTGAACAGAGGATATTAGCTCAATCTATACGTCTAACAACGGATATACATGTCACTCCGCATACCCTGAGACCCTGCAGCTAAAGCGGGTACAGCCGATTGCAGCCCGAGGTATGGCATAGGTGGTTGTTGCAGTACGGATGACGTAACTGAATAGTTCGCCCGCTTTTCGTGCGTGCGCACCAAGCTTCTTCACTTCGCCAGGCAGAATATATGTCCTCTGTAAGCTTGCGGCCCTGGACAGCTTCCAATTCTCATTCTCCGAATGTGATCCTGACGGCGTTTCTCAGCTATTATACAGCCTTTATTGATCGCGGTGCTGCTATCGAAGATCGGAAGTGTGGACTAAACCCACGCCGAGATAAACATCAACACAGAGCAGAACAGTCTATTAGTTTCTCTATTTGACTTGTACAAAGCACTTATGAAGCAATACGCATTGGTCTTGGAATAACATAGTTCCAACTCGTTTGCTCCGTGTTATACCATGAAGGTCATGCAGAATCTTATCACTACTCAGTGACATTCTCGTCTTCCTCATCGCCCTCAGACATCTCCTCATCCCACTCACCTCACCCACCAGAGTAGCGCCCACACACCTGCGCATTCTCCCACGCTTCATCGGCAACATGCTGGTGTTCGCCCGCCCTAGTATAAGCCTCCGTAACAAAGTAGGGGCGCGACGTCTCCAAACCAAGAGAAGGCTCGGAGCCCACCGCCAGACGACTCGAAACCGCAGCATCTGTTGCAGCCGCAATGCCCGGGATGAACGGTTGAGCAAAAGGGGAGAGCGCGTTACTTATAGCTGACATGGCAAGACCATACGGATTCGCGACAGCCTGGAAGTTACCCGTGTTACCAAGTATTCCTGCCATCTCGTGCCCAGTAAAAGGCATCGCAGCCTCATTTTGCACCAATCTTTTTCCAGACCACCCATTGGTTCGAGATAGTTCCGCATAGTACTTTTCATTTTGGCATTGCTCACAGAGATAGGTTCCATGTCTAGCTTGTAACTTGCCACGTGTGCTCAGGCAATCTTTGTGGTACCAGCGTACTTTGCAACCCTTGTTCACGCATTGCGTGATCGGAACGTCGTTCGTACGCGCAGGCTCG
Source organism: Alternaria burnsii (assembly GCF_013036055.1). NCBI lineage: Eukaryota > Fungi > Ascomycota > Dothideomycetes > Pleosporales > Pleosporaceae > Alternaria > Alternaria burnsii. The sequence goes on along the minus strand of NW_024066114.1, from coordinate 263,807 downwards.
TGGCAGGAGCAGATTAGGTCGCCCTTTGCGGGTAAGTGTTTGTTGTATGTCTCGAAGGCTGCTTGAGTGACACCAAAGGGTGGTGAGTCGTCGGTGGTTGGGTCGTGCTTGCGGTAGACGGGTGCGTGGAATTGTTGTGCTTTCGCTGTGGTCTTTGACGGCGGGCTTGGTCTTTTTCTCTTCTTACTCGGCGATACAAACTTTGACCTAGCTTTTCCCTTGTTCTTGGTAGGTGTATATTCTCCATCCGGTGTGTCTGGGTCGGCGTCTTCCTTTGCAGCGTCAGATGCATCATCACTCAGATTCAACTCTTCGTAATTTATGTTGTTGGTCTTGACCGAGCGTTTGAGTGTTAGAGGACCGCGTGGATTCACTACTGTGAAGACGTTGCAGATATTGGTGTCCTCGGTTTTGGTCATATTTTCGCGTCTTACTCGGTGATTGGTGAAGAAACGACAGACAAGGTTGGTTTCAACGTCACGGCCAAATTCGCGATGACCACTCCCAAAATCAGGTACACTGTTCTCCAGGAGGATTGCGCTGCCCAGCTTTTCGTATTCGTCTTGCTGTACGGATGTAGGGTCTCGATAAACGAAAGCGGAGTTTCCTGATGATCCAGGAGTCAACCGTTGAGAGTTGTGGCAAGGGAGAGGGTAATAAGAAGAGCTGCCAGTCGATGAATGGGAGTGGACACTGTCCATTCTGCTATGAGCGACTGTTGGAGAGTAGGTACCTGGAAGGCGCTGTGAACGGGATAATTCTTTGCCGCTCATTGTATACTTAACGAAGCCCGTCTTGTGCTCAACTGTCCAAGAGCTCTCGCGGTCATTCATCTTGGCGGGTGCATAGTTACGGGACTCTGTGTAGGGAGTTTGTTCAGTCACGCCATCGAGCTGTAGCGAGCCAGCAGTCGAGGGAATCAGGCCTTCACAGCTCGAAGCATCGTCCGACCCGCCGCCCTCCCTCACATCGTAAAGTTCGCTCCTAGAAGTTGGACGCTGAATAGGTCGATTAGGAACATGGCGATATCTACCTTGTTGTGACTGACCCGCGGACCGGTTGGTGGTAGACTGCGCCTCTGTCCGTCGGTTCACAAGCTCTTCCAGGCAGTCCAAACAGTAGGTGCGTGTCTGCCTAGGCACCAACTTTTTGACCTGTTGAGTCCACAAAGGGTCATCCATTCTCGGTCCATTACGGCGAAAAGCGATGATTTTACCAGAAGCCACGCACATGTTAGAAGCCGGCGTGACGGTTCCCCAATCAAGGAGTGGTTCAAGCGTGATGAAAAGAGGGCCCCTCTTGATTCTTTCAAGTGTGTCTTCTCCTACTTCTGGGCAGGAAAGGTTGTCGCAACCTTTCTTAGAATCATCTTTAACGATGAAGACGAGATCACCTTTGGTTTGATACACTTTGCCAGAGCCCCTGCCTTCGAGCGCCTGTAGAACATAGTCCCTATGCTCAGCCAAATCCTGGTCGTCTGTCCAACGGTATGTCTGGTTGATATTTGGAGGCTTCGAGGATTGATTATCCATCTCGTCGATACCGGTAACTTTCCGCCAGAACAGCGCTTGTAGGTTAAGTAGTTGTTCATACCCTTCGTGGAGGGTAGGGAGCTTCATGCCCCAATTCTGAAGGTGTAGATGAAAAGCTTTGGCGCTTTCTTCACCAACCTTAGGAAACAGGAAATGTGAACTCTGAAGGTCGTTCTGGCATGTGTAAAAAATACCGGAGGGCTTGGAAGGAGAAAGTTCGTCTGGCGACGCCATTTTGCGCGATCAACTACCATGCCGTTAGCATAGAGCAGATTGTTTAAAATACCAGGATGTCAATCACACTTGTGGCAGCCCGGCAGAGGGTTAAAAAAGGCGTGAAGTAGACTGTTCTCGTACGTAGGGCACGGCTACGGCGCCAAGGCCTGACAAAATCCACCTGCAGCCGAATTGAACGTGACGGCAGAAGCTAGTACCAGGCTCTGAACGTCTTTTTGTTGAGGGTCTGAAGACGACTGCATAATCTGAATGGGCGTTTCGCAGTGCAATCAATGGTAGCGAAGTCCCACAGCGGGCATCCATGGATCGCGTGGGGAAGAACCCTGAGACAACTACGCGCGGTGAAGATACATGTCGTGAGATGAAAGTGAAGAGTGAAGAGTCCAAACCGGATGATTTCGCGTTGTATCCGGTTGACTTTTGTACATTTCGGGACTGCTCGAACATATAACCACGACGCCGCATGTGTCCTTCGTCTATCTTGTCATGTTCAAGTCACCAAAGAATACCAAAGTACACATAGACTCGGAATCATAGGTTACTTTTGTGGTATTCGTAGGGCGATCCAAAGGCAAGGCCACAGAGCATAATGATTGAATTCTAATAAAGTCCATACTTCGTCAGGAGCATAGTCAAACACGATTCCGTGGCGTGATGCAGAAAGTTGCTAGAGTCGTCGGTGGCTGTCGGTGCCGCAAGATATCTATGTGTTGGAATTGCTCCGAGGTCAGCGACAAAAGTATAGTGTCGGCGCCTCTACTGTGTACGTTATGGGTCATGCTGTCAGAGAATGACGTTGATGTCGTTACCGCTCACATATCCCTCGATGGTCTCTTTCAGAATTTCACCAAGGTTCTTGATTGACCTTGTCGAGAACCACGCCAAGTGAGGACTCAAGGTGACGTTGAGATCTTTTATGTCTTCCTCCAGCAGCGGAGAATCCTCAGGTCCACCAACAGGTTCCACCTGATACACGTCGGTAGCATAACCCGCTATGCGCCGTTCCTTCAAGGCTTGCACGACGGCTGCCTCGTGCACTATGCCGCCTCTCGCGATATTGATCAAGACGGTGTATGGATGCATCTTCTCGAGCTCTGCGGTGGAGATGAGGTTGAGCGTCTCGGGGTTTCGCGGCAGAGATAGGACAAGGACGGTGGAGTTACGGAGCACATGGTCAAAGGGTATGCGGTCGTCTGAAGCATCCGGGGCTGGCAGTGGTAGTCCGCCGTCAAGGGGAGGCGTCGCCGGTGTCTTGCGACTGGCGATAAGCACGCGCATGCCCAATGCTTGCCCGAGCGCAGCCACTCGCTTCCCTATCGTTCCTCGTCGTCAGCTCAGGATCTCGCATCCCAATTAGGGCATGGAGACCTACCTATGCCCCCATAGCCGATAACACCCATAACCTCATCTTTGCAGGTCATCGGAGGCATGCCATCCGGCAGGCGCATGTGCTGATTGACACTACCCTTGGTCTTCCATTCGCTAGGCTGTGCACGAGTAACGCGGTCTAGGAACACGGTTCGTCGTCTGGCGGCGAAGTACAGGCCTATGGCATGTTCCGAAACAGCGTCGATATTGGCCCCAGGGCAGTTTGTAACACGAATATTGCGGGCCCGGCAGGCGTCGAGGTCCACAGGGTCTGTTCCCGTCGCAGAAATGGCAATGTAGCGGAGGTTTGGAGTAACACTGGGGCGCAATGTTTCGGCATCGAGCTTGATAGTGGTTGTGATGACTATCGTGGCATTGCGGATGCGCGAGTGGAGCTCTTCGCGCGTCGACGTCGTCGCGTAGGCTGTCAGGTTGTGCGTAATGGTGGCGGGGAAGCTGAAGCCGTCAAGTGGGAGGGGCTGCTGATGCTCCTCGAGAGCGACAATCTCGTGATGCATGGCGGCAACGTTGCGCAGCTTCCAATGCACGGCTGTCGAACATGACGCATTTCCATTTTATATCAATAAGAGACGCCTCTAGACGACAAGCCTGGCACCACTATTACCGCATTCGACATCCTAGGGCGCGTTTTCCCACCGGAAGGAAGGCACAGACAGAGGGAAGGAGCAAAGGAACAGCTCTTGGTAGCAGCAAACACGATTCCACCCTTCCATGTTGATATCTCCGTCTCCATCTCTCCCCTATCTATACACTCCGCAAACCTGCCCAGCGCGTTAATGCACACGCGACCATTGCCCCGGACCGTATCCACGAATACGGCTCCTGAGCCGAGGTGGACGCCTGCGACGCACGCCAAACGCCCTCGGCGACTCCCATTGGCTGCGCAAATCTGCAATTGTCAAAGTCACGCCCGACTTCACCCTCCCCCCACGCGTTCACCAGCGATTGCCCTGCAAACTTTGCACACCCGAGTGAGGCTCAGTGTCTTGCGACATGCTTCAGGGACCAGCTCAGGGCCCTTCCCTCACCGGGTTTTCATCGGCAGACAGCGGCTCAGCTTCTGGCCCACTTCTGGAAAAAACCTCAACACCTAAGCGACGGAACGCGGATGCATTAGACCATAGTTCCCACCCGATCGGTGATTTTCTCGGCGCTGTAAAACAGCCCTATCCGGTCACCTAGCATCAGCAATTGGCCTGCCAAGCTCGGCGTCTGTTGCCATCTGAAATTCGGGTGGGTAGTCTGAGCCGTCTTGCCTCCAAGGTGGCTAGCGGGCCTGGACCATGCGCCGACTGACGTCCCTCTGCAGCCCTTCAAAGCCTGCGCTGATCCGCCGTCGTGACCTCTCTCAGAGTTTTGCTTTGCGACAATTATCACAGTCACTTTCTCTCCCCGGACCCCAACCCACGGACGATAGCGACACGCCCCTCATGTCCGACTACAGGTATGGCACGCAGTCAGATGCGTATGCCGCTGAGCACGACCACTCTGTCCTTCGCAACGGCGCGTCTGACAAGGAGACCAAGTTGGGCAACACCTACTCTGGATCTGGAGACGATGTCGTTCCCGCCCATGCCGACAACCTCCTAGCCGCCATGGGCTACAAGGCCGAGTTGGTTCGGTCACGATCTACTCTCCAGGTTGCCTTCATGTCCTTTGTCTTGGCCTCGGTTCCCTATGGTTTGGCAACAACCCTCTACTACCCAGTAGTCGGTGGAGGTCCCACCAACATCATCTGGGGGTGGCTCGCCGTATCTCTTATCATTCTCGCTGTCGCCGCATCTCTCGGTGAGATCACCAGTGTGTACCCGACCTCTGGTGGTGTCTACTACCAGACCTTCATGATCACGCCGCCCGCCTATCGGAAAATCGCCTCGTGGATCTGTGGTTGGTGTTTCGTAGTTGGCAACATTACCATTACTCTCTCAGTCAACTTTGCTACCGCGCTCTTCCTTGTGGCATGCGTCAATGTCTACGAAAGCGAACCTGGTGTTGGTATCATGGAAGGATCAGCTTATCAGGTCTTCCTCATCTTCCTTGGCATCACACTCATTTGCAACGCTGTGTCTGCCTTTGGAAACAAATACCTACCATGGTTGGATGTGAGAAACCCCCCAAGCGACTACTGGATGTGTTACTTACAGACAACTAGACCTTTGCCATTTTCTGGACCTTTGCTGGTGTGATTGCCATTATCGTATGCGTCCTTGCCATTGCGAAGAATGGACGCCACAGCGCCGAATACGTCTTTACTGAATTCGATCCCTCCAACTCCGGATGGGTCCCAGGATGGTCTTTCATGGTCGGACTATTACACGCAGCCTACGCGACTTCATCGACTGGAATGATCATCTCGTGAGCCTCCCCTACTCTGCCCAAGCAACTTGAAGCAGATTTTCTTTGCCCAATGCAAATTTCCCAAGCGACCTTCCCAAGCGACATTTCCTATGCGACCTTCCCAAGCAACACACTCCATCGCGACATTTGACGTGTCTACATGCGGTAATGTCAAATGATAATTGTCCAAACGCTAACAGTGTACAGTATGTGCGAAGAGGTTCGTGAGCCTGCCACCCAGGTCCCCAAGGCCATGGTCGCTACCGTCGCCTTGAACACCATTGCTGGCCTGGTCTTCCTCATTCCTCTCGTCTTCGTACTTCCCGACCAAGCCATGCTTGCAGGACTACTTTCCGGCCAGCCGACCCCTGTTATCATCAGGGATGCCGTAGGCTCCCCCGGTGGTGCCATTGGTCTGCTCATTCCCCTGCTGGTCCTCGGTTTCCTCTGTGGTATCGGGTGCACCACTGCTGCCTCCCGGGCTACCTGGGCCTTCTCTCGTGACGGTGCTATTCCCGGCTACAAGCTGTGGAGGACTGTCAACACGAACCTTGATGTTCCGCTCAACGCCATGATGCTGAGTATGGTTGTTCAAATCGCTCTCGGTCTCATCTACTTCGGTGCTGCCGCTGCTTTCAACGCTTTCTCCGGTGTCGGTGTCATTTGCCTGACCCTGAGTTACGCTGCCCCCATCTTCGTTTCGCTCATGACCGGTCGCAAGCAAGTCAAGGACGGCGCGTTCCACCTTGGCATGCTTGGTACCTTCTGCAACGTTGTTGCACTTGGTAAGTTTCGTGACCGATTCTTGTAGTAACCAATTTCTAACAAATATGACAGCCTGGTCCGCTCTCGCCACTCCTCTCTTCTGTATGCCTACTTTCCGCGACGTCACACCAGCATCGATGAACTACGCCTCTGTCGTTCTTGCCGCCGTCGTTGTTGTCTCAACTATCTGGTACTTTGTCTGGGGAAAGAAGAACTACGAGGGACCTCCCACTCATGAGGACGCGGTTCTCGAGGCGAGAAGAGCCAGTATGGCGTCTCGTTAAGCCATATTGAACCAAAGATGACATTGAGAGGAGGAAGAGATGGATGAGCACACTTTCTTCTTTTCGCTACTCGGTGATTACAGCGAATGAAGTGGGTAAAGTCATTGTGTTTTTACATTCCTGCAACAGCAAATTCGATACCCCCGTACGTTGAACATTCCAAAATAGTTTTGTGCCAACGTTACCTCTCTATGCATTGTTTGTGAATCTATTGCTCTTTCCGGCATATTGCATATACCGATCACGGGCGCAGCCGTCCCGATCCTTGACCCAGGCACAACTACGTAAAAAGTCACGATGCGGGAAAAACGGCATGCTGGTTTCTCCACAATTCATGCCACGGTATGTCATAGCCTCCACAGCCTCCACAGAACCCGCAAAGTATAAGCGCCCGGTCAACGTGCGGGCTCTTTTCGGTAGAAACCGGGACACGGACGACTATTAATTAGTGAACACGAGCCCCATCCACTAGACAACCATGCAGCACATAATGCGCAGCAACATAGCTGGATGGGACTGGTGACTGCGAGTTTCGTGCTAGTGAAATTCCGCTGACCTGGAACCTTTTTGGGTGCATCGCTTAGCGAACTCGATAGCTGGATCCACTATGACGTACGGGTTTGGAAGAATTTCAACTGTGGTATTTGTGCTAGGTATAGGACGTTGTTGCATGTATCTATGTACTGAAGTCGAAGTCTTTGAAAAGATCTCTGAACACCACACTGCCACCACCACCATCTAGACCTGTCGATTCAATATCACGCCTCTTCTTCTTTCTCTTCACATCGACAACCCCGTCAAAAAGCTTAGCCGTAGAATGTCTGCCTTTGACCAAAATACTTTTCCGTTTGTTTCCGTCTTTCTTCAAAGTACTGTGCGGACTAAGGCCATCTTTGAAACTTTCGTCTTTTCTCTTTCCATGATAGTAATCATCACGATCACTCTCGTTGACAGAAGCGCTTGGCAGACCCATATGTCTTATCGTCCCAGAATTGCTGCGCGATGTGCCACCCAATTTGACAGACGATCTGGTATCAATCGTCTTGATCGATTCTGTAGCAATAGACTGCGTGATGATTGGTCGTTGATGGATAACGGTTTCATCTTCTGTTGGCGAAGGAACTGTTAGTCCAACGTCATAATCGATCCAGGGTGCCACTTCGTGGATGTTGATTCCAGGGAATGTGCTGATGGATGTGTGTGCACTACTGGTATTTGAACCAACTGGGCTAGCTTTTCCGCGCTGTTCGCTCTGTAGATTGTCGGTTTTTCCGTGTCCTTGATGATAATGAGTGTTTGTGCGGATGAGCGATGCGGGGACGGCGAGGGTGTTGCTTTTACCTGCTGTTGTGGCTGCGAGAGTAAGAGGGTCGGTCTTTGGGATGGATTTGGGGGAGAGTATGACCTCTTTCTCGAGCATATGGACGTGGGCTTCTTCGTCGAAGTGGAGATGTTTGAAGACAGCCTTGCGGCGAGAGTTCAAAGAGGTATCCTCGACGACCGGGAGAGGCGCTGGGAGCACTGGAGGAGCAGTTTTGAGGGGTATCGAGAAATCATCTTTGATAGGTACCACGCTTGGTTCTTTACGCTTTCCGTCTCGGTTCACCTTGCGCAGGCGCTTGTATTCGGCGTAGTCGTCTACTTCGGTTGCGGTAGGCCGTTTGGTGACTATGTCCATAGGCACGGAGTCTGTACGTTCGAAGTTGACGTCGAATAGGATATCGCCTTCCTTCCATTGCTCGCCGGCGAGATCACTACTTTTTGCTTGTTTTATGGACCATCCTTTGACGCTATACAAGCCTTCATATCTTACACCAGCCTTTGGGCCCCAAACGCTGTTGATACTGTGGCTGCGAAGTACTCTTACAGGATCACGGCTTTTGGGAGTGGCAGAGGTCAGACGAAATTTGCCTTTGTCGGTTTGTGGTACGCGATAGGTGAAGCGCTGTTCAGATGCGGCTTCGATCTCACCTGTATCCTTGAGCAGTAGAGCATAGGCGCCGTGCTTGTCGTACGTTGTGCCACCGTTACAAGCTTCGAGCCCGATGATGCCAGCATGGTGTGCGAACAATGGGTTGATCCACCATCTGCAACGACGATCAGCATAAACAACTATCGGAACGGAGCGTCAGTAGATGTACTGGCCAGCTACGAAACCCAGGTCACCCAGCCTGTGTGAGCGCCTGGGATGAATCTTCTCAGGACATGTTTCGGCCCACCGCTTGAGCAATGCCTACAGCCGACAACCATCAGTTCAGTATCGAAGATGGTGTGTGCCTCCATTGCATACCTCCTGGGAGTACTCATGTATGCTCGCAATCCCTTCGAGGCGTCCTCCTCTCCCGTATAAAAACGGATGTATTTCACTGAACGGCCCAAATTTCGCGGTCCATATGTCGATTATCTTGTCGCAGTCGTCGCATAATCTGCTGGGCCATCGCGTCGCTACTCCTGCTATGTCTTGAACAGCTTTGTGTATTCCGGTCGCTCGTAAGACGGAAATCGTCATGTCTTGTGCATGTTGGAGAGCGACGAGGGTCTCGTGGAGAGTCAACACATCGTCCGGATGAAGAACGTTGGGACCATCCCGAGCGACACGCAAGTCCAGCTCATCGCGGATCCATCTCGCTATGTGTTTCAATCTTGGACGGGAGAGATCGGGTTGTGCTGGAGGCGTGATTGGGATGGTAGCAGTAGACACAGTCCGCGGGCTGGACAGGCTGTCACGGACGGTTTGCGTCATGATGAATCAGCGAAGTCAGTGTACAGGATTGTGTTGCATCGACTGTATGTGGAGAGTTTGACAAAAGGAAAAATAGGTAAGACTGCTCTATTGAATAGCGCAATGAGAAGAAGTTGTGGGTAATTGTTCAAAGCCCTGGTATACTATCCAGCTGAGAGTCAAAACACAAGCTGCTCTTTCCTTGAGTTTTTAGCGACTGCCTGGGTAGGCTACGCTATCGGATTTCATTCCTCAGTGTTTGCGCTTCTTCTTCTTCCTCTTTTCCGACCCTTGCACTGTTCCTGTCTCTACAGGCTCTACTTTCTCTTCAACCTTTTCATCACCACTAAACCCATTCCATTCCTCATCCTCGGCAATCACAGCATCAGTAATTCGTGTCGAGTCCTCGCTGCCATCTCGAACAAAGGCAGCAACGAAGAAACCCATCGTACCTTCTTCCGTGCCCTTGTCGCATCGAATACAAGCTTCTAGCACATCACTCTTCGAGGATTCATGTACATCAACTTCTAGCTTCTCGTCCTCCCAAACACCTCGTCTATACCACTTCTTCATTCCCTCGACCTGAGCATCGCGCTTCAGAATTGACCACCCCCGTTCTTTTGCAATAGAAGATGCTAATGCCTGGAAGACAACACCCTCGTTCTCTTCGAAATGAATTGAACAGGTCGAGTAAGTGATTTTATGTGCGCTCGCAAATCGCATAGCATGGGTGAGGATGTGGAGCTGGAAAGATGATAGAGCTGCCAGCCGCTCAGAGAGCTTGCCCTGCATTGATGTGTCTGTCTCTTCAGGAGTTGAGTCATCCATGTCCAAGTCAAGGGTTGCTGAAGCCTCAGCCTTGCTTGTTTCATCATCTCGTTTTCGCTTCTTGTCTTTCTTCTCGGGCTTTGGCGCCACTGGTCGGCTGTTAGGCGTTTCTGGTAGGTGCATTTTGATAGCGTCGTCTCGCCCAACTATACCGGTACCAGAACAGCTTGGATCGAGCAATATAGCACCCACATTGGCGTACTCGTCAGACCCAGGCTTCGCAGCGATGAAATCACTACTGCCTTTGACCTGAACAATGCTGTCCGCTGACGCGAGCTTGACCATCTTCTGCAAAGTGAAGGACCTGCCCTTGTCGCGTTCGAATGCGATGACCTTTTGTTCGTTACCGGGTTGTCTCCTGTCAGATACGATAGCCGCTAGATGCGTTGTCTTATTTCCTGGTGCTGCTGTCGCGTCGATAACATCGCCATCATCCGGCTGCGGATCTAACAGATAGGCAGGAAAGCATGAAGCTTTATCCTGAAATATGATCTGACCCTTGGTATACGCGATCGACCTGCTCAGATCGATCTTGGACGGTAGGGCAAGTAGGTTTGGTATGTTCGGGTCTTCGTAGTATATTTTCGACTTCTTAGGCGCAGACAGCACTTCGCTCAGATCATTCGTCTTCACAAATCCGGCAAATGTTGTTGAAAGCTGTTGCTGTAACGTCGTCTTTACAGTGTTGACGCGTACCCACCGTGGGTGCCGACTCTTGGGCGCATCGCTGTCGTCCTTATCAAGCTCGCCGTCGTTCACAGCCTCTCTGAAAGCCTCTATGGTCGCGTATCCGTATCGTATGCGGGATTTGGTGAGTTCGGCGCTTAGGCGGGCTTTATGTCGAGTTATTGCGAGTCTAAGGACATGGCTGGTGGCTGCAGCAACGCCGTTTTTCGCAAGCAACAGGTCGTGTGTAAGAAGAAGAGCGAGTATTGGGGTAAGCTGTACAAGGCATGGTTAGTGAATGAGCGCAATTTAACATGTTTGACGATAAGCTACCTTCCGCTCCTCTGCAAGCAATCTTGTCTTTTCAATCACATCTTTGAGCACGATGGACCATTTTGACGTTTCCGCGATGAGGGCAAACAATTGGCCAGGTGTGCTCTTCAAGTCTTTTTTGTTGTATATCCGCGACTTCAGAGATCCACCGGTATTCTCTGTGTTTGCGAGGACCGCCGCGGCTTCGTAGTAGAGTGACATGGAAGCTGTCGCATGCGACGAAAGAGTCGCGAACTTTTTGGCGTTAAGACCGAGCTCCGACTATTTCCCCACACATTTCCGCGAGCCCTGACCGCACGCGACTTTGACCTGGTCCAGACATGCTTTCTACTCCACTTTCATCTAGGTGAGGAATTGCAAAAAATCCTTGGTTTTGTATGGTTTCCAAGGCAATGAATATCTCATGGTGGTACTAATCGTATTGTAAACCTGCATCCGTCTACGGTCATTTGGCATTATCATAACTCGTCGACCAGCATATCGCAACGCCATAGTATGCGTTTTCATGTCATGTGAAAAGATATCCAACGCCATATATGGCCTTCATCTGATAATGTTGTATTTGGATTTGCACCAGAGTGCACGAATGCCGCAGGCAGAATATTGGAATTGCAAATTGCAAGGGTATAAATCGACTATTGTAGGCCTCATAGACGAGTCGTCTATGCCTTCTTAATCCTCTCCTCGTAGGCTGACCAGGCGGCCTTTCGGTATCTCTCTGCTTCCGACTTGCGATCTTGAGCGCGCACGATGCCTCGTCCGACGATGATAACGTCGCAGCCTTGCTCGAAGATCAATTTGCGCGGAGTGTTGTATTGCTGACCTAAAGCGTCGCCCAGCTTCTTGCCTTCCTGACCCGGCGGCGGAAGCTGGCAGCCCGGTGTCATGGTGATGAAGTTGTCCTCTGGTTCAGTGTTCAAGCTGTGCTGAGCAATGAAGCCCATGACGAACTCGTGACGGCTTCGAGCGATCTCGACAGTCCTCTTTTGGTATTCTGGTGTCATAAGATGGCCTTCGGAGCTCATCTCCGCAAGCAACAGGAGGGACCGGAGGAAAGGTGGTGGGCCAAGACGAACGAGCTCGGTAGCTACGTCTAGGTTGAAGACTTCTTCGCTGTTGGCGTTGGGCTCTGGACGAGGTGATATGCTCTCCGTCCGCATGGATATCGAGGTTGTCACGCTCACAACGCTGTGCTTCCGGTCGGCAGCCTTGATGCTCAGCCGTCTCTCTTCGCCCTCCATCTCAATTGGCGACTCGATTGCCGAATCGCGTGCCACAGGCTCCTCTTCTTCATCGTCATCATCGGCGCCGTTGGATTGTCGCGTGGCAGAAATCTCGGTGTTTACAGATGTGTTGTACTTGGCAATGGTCGCGTCGGCAGCTTTCTCGAGCGCGGTCACGATGGCTGGACCGGGGATGACGTGGGCGTTTGTGATCTCGGCCCAGAGTGCGATTCGGTGGTGTCCAGAAGTGTACTGCTTCTGTACGGTTTCTACGGGTGCATTAGGGACAATTGCCCGGTAGGAACTACAGGCTCCAGCGTGACATACCACCAATATCCGCAAACTTTCGGTCTTCGAAGATAAGGAACCACTTGCGCTTTGCAATTTCCCTCAGTGCCTGGGCTGTCCTGTCGGACCAGTCGGTGACAATGTCGCAGTGCGTCTTGAGCAGGCAGATTGAGTCACCGACATCTTCTGCCAGTTGTAGGAGTTCGGCTGACGTCTCGACATCGGCGGAGAGGCAGAGGTTGGTCTGCTTGACAGATATCAGGCTCAGCAGGTACGAGGCCAGGGGTCCAGTCGTGGGGAGGGAGGCGCGCGCACGGTACGTGCTGGTGAGACTCGGGTGGGAAGACATGACGGCGATCGTTAACGGTTGAGGGACGAAAGCCGGATTTTGGCTTGTGTGGTTGAAAAGGGCCGATGTGTCTTCAGCGCGTGTGAAGGAGGTGCAGGAGATCGGCAGTGTCGTCTCGTTTGGCGGACGTCTCTTCGCGGGGATGGTGAGGGGCAGAGCTGGCGACGGGGGAAGGAGCGGAGGAGGCGTTTGGCAGGTGCGAGGAGGCGTGTTATACAAGAAAAAGAAAGCAACCCAGGGAGCGACGGAAATAGCAGCCAAGTAGGAAATATAGAAATTGGAAAGCTAGTGTCGACGGTCCCGTCGTCGAGTACGCGAGCACTGCGAGACACTGAGCACAAAAATTGCGCCTGTACCTGGCACGGCCCGCTCAACGCTGGTCGCAGATCCTGCCTAGACGCGCATTCGACCCGAAACCGTCGTGCACTGCAGCCAGTTCCTCCCCCCAGCGCGGCCATTAGACGCCAGAACTGCCATACAGGCTGCGGCATGCCCGTTTACCGCTCTGAGCACTGCTTGGCCCTAGACATGCACCGCCTGCACTGACCGGACGCGCCTCCACTTGCTCGACATCGAGACTCGACGATGCAGTGCCACCGCTCCAACCGCTTCCTCCGCTTCGTCTAGACCTCGTCTTCCCGTCCTGCCTCTCTGACCGCTGCCCAGGGCCCGTCGGCCATATTCCTTAGCGTTCCCAGCAATCCAGCTGCCCAGACGGCTGGCTGCGCATATTGCTTCCTCCTGTCATTACTCCAGCCACCATCCCACTGTATACTGCATCATGCAGTGCCCTGCGCTCCGAGTGCCACGGTAGTGCTGCTGCCAGGCACCCCGCAGCAACTCTATCTCCTATCATAACTGACTATGCCTCTTCCTCGCCGACTTGCTCAACCCCAATTGCGCCGCACCGAGACGTGAACACGTCGACTCGGCACCTTGACAACGTCGTCTGGACGCTTGCAGCTCGCGCCGACGCTGCCTATTCGTGTGCTGCATCGGAAGGTGGGGCCCCAGACGCTACATCGTATCATGCCTGCATCGCGAACCCCGACAATGTGATAAGTAGGTCGGTCCGTAACTTGATTGTCGATATTGCCTTCCGTCACCCTGTACTTCGCCCGGCTCGGAAGGATATCCCGTTGCTATTTCAATACGAGCAACCTTCTTGCTCCGCTTCGGTACGATTTGTTCCATATATCCATGACCAGCAGCAATGTCACCCGGGACGATATCAGAGCACACGCGGCGAAAGCACATTCGTGAATATGGTTCCTTAACACGCCATGTCAATGATTCTATACATCAATTTTCTGTACACTCTCTGGCGATTCAATGCTTTCTCGCCATGTTTTTCTTGTTCATAATCTCCAGCATAGGATGTCACAACTATGTTAAAAGTCCAGTCATAAAGATATACCCTATATCTCGAGCCACAATGCGGAAAACCTCATTGTTTGAATTGCACCGTACTGAAGAACAAGTACACTAAAGGTGGACGCTTTGGCTTTTCTCTCAAGTTGATAATATAGACGTTCGTCAATACCTTCACCGTAAGTTTCAATGTTCACGGCTATTACTCAAAGATACTATTGTTTCGTGTAAGCACACGTCCTAAACTAATTCTTGGATGAGACTTCCGCATTGGGACGTCACTATGCGAAGCGAAGGACGCAGTTCATTCTCACCTCGAACAGGTGAGAGCAGAATGAGGACGACGCTTCGGCGAATCAGAGCGCTGGAATCCGGATATGGCAGTCCAGGTGCAATCTCCCGTTGACCGTGTGCACGAATTCCGACTTCACTGCGTCGTTTTCCAAACATACCAACCCCGCTTCCATTGCCTCACAACAGCTTTCTTTTTCTCTCCTTCTACTCAGAGTCACCGATTTCTTCTGCCCGCATTTGCAGCTTCGCGGCTTCTTCCTTCATCTTCTACACCTAACGACTACATCTTCACAATGCCGCCTAAGAAGGACGCCGCTGCCGGAGAGTCCGACGCCCTTTTGGTAGGCTTCACAAACAAGGAGACCAAGCTCTTGGCCGCTGCCTTTGTCAGCTCCACTGCTCCAGATAAATTTGACTATGACATTATGGCTACGTTGACCGGCAACACTTCTGGCTCTCTCAAGAAGATGTGTACGTAACCTTCCATTACTGGCACCAGTCAAAGTGTTCTCCAGTCAGAGTTACCCTCGAGGTACACCCGGCCACGTTGTAGCTGGAGGTGCAACGTAGACATCGGCGTATACCTTCAGGGAATGTCTACGTGTCTAGTAGTACGACCCAGACAACACGGGCTCTTTCTTATCAACCTGCACTCCAGATCTATGCTAACATCACTTTCCATCGCTTAGGGCCGCCGGTAAAGAAGAAGGCTGTTGAGGGCCATGCTTCCTTCGCCGCCTTCCTTGGACAGGCTGGTGTCGCTGCTTCCGCAGCTCCTGCTGGTGGAGAGCCTAGGCCCAAGCCCCAAGCTCCTGTCAAGGTCGTCAAGAAGCGCAAAGCAACCGATGAGGTCCCCGAGGATGCTGAAGACAGCGCCAAAGACCTTGATCCTCCCTCTGCCACCGAAAAATCTGAGGGTGACAAGTCAGACTCCAAGAAGAAGAAGGTCACTGCTGCCAAGAAAGGAAAGAAAACCCCAGATCAGAAGAAGGAGCCAGCCAAGGGCAAAGGACGTCCCAGAAAAGCTGTCAAGAAAGAGGAATCGGCATCCGAGGAAGAAGTCAAAGATGGTTCTGTCGAGAACTCCGCTGATGGCGGTGGTGGTCCTTGTAAGTTTTATTTCAACAAAAGATTGAGACATTGCTGAGCAAGGCTGACTGTGACTTAGGCGGCGAGGCTGAAGACGACATCTGAGACGTTCCTGATCGCTGACTGTATTCATACCTCAAGGGGGGATGCTTCTTCGTTGCGCGCATGAAAGCATCAAATGTCCTCTAGGTATATGATGTTCTGTCGCTCGGCGCAAGGAGTTCCTGGATGGTATGACATGGAATGATATGATACCCCTGGTTGGGGCTATGATGGCTCTCAGAACTTACATTGATCATGACATGCACTTCGTGTGGTCGAATCAACGATAATACACTCAACTCACGTATACTCTTAATATGCCATGATTGCTGCATCATACACTCTGTGAATGGATTCGCGACTGTACAGCCTACCAAGTGTGCTTCTCGACAAAATGCAAGCTTGAACATTCCAAAATGCGTAGGACCTCGGATGCTGGAACACGTCGGCGCGTTCCCACGTGATCGGGAAGCCGCAAGCCGACACGCCGCCAGGCCTCGTCGGCACAATTCCGCGCTCTCAAACCACATCTTACAAACCGTCCAACATGCCACTTACACACCAGAGTCATGCCCTAACAATACAAATGCCGAGCGCCACAAGGCGCTCTCTCCTTCACAACATGCATATATACTGCGTCCGGTCTCTACCGCAGCCAAGAATATGAAAATCGTTCGTACCTCATCGTTCCTCGCAACATTCTTCGGCCTCCAACAAACAACTTCCGCGGAGCTCTCGTCTAGCAACACGACCTTCAATCCCCTCCAAGGCATCCAACAGTTTCCAATATCGTCTTACAGCGGCAACATGACACGCCTCGCACCTGTCATCTCGCTCTCGCACGGCGGAGGTCCTATGCCTTTGCTCGGAGACCCATCGCACGCCGCCATCACCAAGTCGCTCAAGACAAAGGTGCCCAAGATACTCAAGCTGGGAACATCTGAAGCCCCAAAAGCTATCGTTCTGGTGACTGCGCATTGGAGTACAAGCAAGGTCACTGTCTCCAGCGGCTCCAAGCATGAGCTGTTGTACGACTACTACGGCTTCCCACCAGAGTCGTACAAGATAAAGCATGATGCGCCAGGAAGTCCTGAGGTCGCTGAACAGGTGGCGCGAGCCCTGAAGGAAGCCGGTATTGAATGTGAGAAAGATGCCAAAAGACGTATGTCCTCTCAGGTCCCTTCGGCTTAGCACATACTAATATACTGTCAAAGCATGGGACCACGGCGTCTTCGTTCCCATGAAACTCATTGACCCTTCGGCCACCACTCCCATAATCCAACTCTCAGTCCTCTCTTCCGAATCCCCCACACAGTCCTATGCCATCGGTCGCGCTCTCTCCACCCTCCGCGCCCAGAACATCGCCATCATCGGGAGCGGCTTCGCTACCTTTCACAACCTACGTCTCATGTTTGATGGCACATCGCAAAACCCTGAGTTCAAGGCTCTGAACAAGGAGTGGAGTAAGGCTGTTACCGATGCTGCCATGACAGGGAGCGACCAGGAGAGGGAAACCAAGTTTGAGCATTGGAGGAAGTGGCCGGGGGCTTACACCATGCATCCTAGAGGTGGCGCAGAACATTTCTTGCCATTGGTAGTTTGCGCGGGTGCGGCTGGGAAGACAAAGGGCAGGAGTTATGCCGATGATTTTACGGGAACGGATATGTGGAGTTACTACTGGGAGGAAGGGCATTCGCTGGGCTGGCTGTAAGTTGCGACATGTTTGGCTGTATGGAAGCCGTTAGACTCGACAGTACAAAGTAAAGATGTATCGTAGATCTGGCAGAAAATATCATTGGCTTCGTTCATACTTTACATTGGTATCATTACTCCCATACACATCGAGCTCCACCCACCCTTTCTCTATCACTCATTATCCGCTGATAGGTCTCATTCCATACCAGCCAATGACACCCATCCCTGCAAAAGCACTCAAACAACTAAACACCAACGCCACGATGCCTCTCGCTGTAAAACCTTCTGGTAATCTTCCTGGACTCTTGTTCTCACCCGTAAGATCTGAGTAGTCAACTGTATTTCCTGCTGCGTTGCCGTGTGTGGGTATGCGGCCAGCTTCGCAAACGTCCCAGTGTGATTGTGGGATGGAGTTGTTTGACGAGGAAGAAGAGAGCTGGTCCTGAATGGCAAGCGGTGCTTCAATCATTGTGGCGGTCAATCCAGAAGCTACATGCCATTCTATGTGACAGTGAAACAGCCATACACCTATAACTCACGTCAGTCTCCAGTCATCTGCAAACCAACCACCCCACCTATACTGGCACGGGAATGCATGTCTCCATACTCGAAGGTTGACTTACCAGGATTATCAGATCGAAACCGCAGAACAATATGTCCGTTTGGTCGAACGAGAATAGTATCACGTCGCATTGGTGTTGGATGTGGGTCTGGAGCACTGCCTGGGTCGTAGAAACCTGCGTCATCGGCACTGCGGGTTACCACTTGGAAGACGTGGCCATGGAGATGGAAAGGGTGTTTCCCAGGATCATCGTTGTTCAGCACAATCTCCACGACTTCGTTCTGAGCAAGTACAAAGGCGTTTGTGTTACTACCGTAAATGGTCGGGTCTGTAGCGTTGGGACCAGTGGAAAGGACGGTGTATAACGTGGGTACTTTGGGGCTGACATAGGTAACATCGTTGAAGAAAGCGCTGGATTGGATTAGCCCTGTCCTGGCATCACAGAATGTAGTGTGCAAGGCAGGTTTGAGAAACTTACTAATTCGCCCCATCATCCAAGTTGTCCATCTTCAAGTCCAGAGTAATTGACCGATCAACATGATCAAACAGTTCCTCCTTATCGTACGGCACCAGAGCAAAATCATCAAAGGGTTCCAATGCCTCGACCTCCTTTGGTGTTGGTAGCTCCTTGCTATCGTCGTACACAAGCCAGCCCGTGACATTTGGATTTAGACCTTCTGGTACAGCGTCGAATAGGTCCTGATCCATGCTTCCGACAAAAGCAAAGTTGGACTTGGTATCATTCTTAGCGGTGACAAGGACGCTATATCGTTGCGCCGCGGTGAGATAAATCATCTCTGCGTCCATCGGTTCGGTGTACACGCCGTCGACTTCAACAATGCGCATGGTATGGTCTTCGAACCAAACGTACTGCGCAGCGAAAGCGCCCATATTGACCATCCGGAAGAGATATGTTTTTCCAGGCTCTATGCTGACAGTCAAATTCTGGGTATCGTTCAACAGTGCCGCTTGAGGTACGGGTTCTGCGCCCGAAGGATTGGCGATATTGATGAATTCTGCGAGAAGGTTGTGCATGAGATCATGATACCAATCAGAAAGCGTTATAACAACCTCTTCGTCGTAGAGATCTTTGTATGGATCTTCAGGATCATGTACAATAAGAGGACCTCGAATACCATCTGGATATTGGCCGCGCTCATGGCTGTGATACCAATATGTGCCCGGTTGGTTGACCTGTACTAGTGAGAAATTGGAACCACTTTCCCTCGAACATTACTAAACTCACAGTAAAGTTGTAGGTAAAAGAGCTACCTGGAGGGATCCCACACTGTGAAACAGCTACTGGACCATCCATGTGCGTAGTACCATTCATGTACAAGCCGTGGAAATGCAGACTCGTAGACTCATTCCCCAAGGAGTTCTTGACATTGACAATGACTTGGTCGCCTTTCGTAACGACTATAGCTGGCAGAGGCCATTGTCCGTTGATGCCAATGACTGGTCGTGTTTGCTGGCTGTCGGGATTCGCGTGGACCCACCCTATGTCGAAGTCATGCGTGACAGTCGCACAAGATGTGATTGATATTATTAGTGAAAGTGGGAGGAGAAAGTTCGATAGTGAGATTGCCATGATGGCGTGCGAGGAGAGTACTGGAGACTGGAATTTTTCGGATCCTGTTACGGGCGATCAAGCTGCTTGGAGTACGACTCAACCTAGGAAGCTCTTGTGCTACCATTCAAGTTAATGCCGATGCAAGAATGCACTCGTCAAACACATGAGGTAAGATGCGACGTGCGGAGATCAGATAAGACGACCTAAGTATTCCGACCCCCACCTCTTCGAGCCATCATGTTCGGAGCCGACTTATCAGATCATCAGCTCATGTTCTCGACGGGGGCTGGAGGCGGCCACAAAGTGTCGCAAAGTGGGGCATATGTG
Organism: Alternaria burnsii; assembly: GCF_013036055.1. Lineage (NCBI taxonomy): Eukaryota > Fungi > Ascomycota > Dothideomycetes > Pleosporales > Pleosporaceae > Alternaria > Alternaria burnsii. Next base: position 243,901 of record NW_024066114.1, on the reverse strand, counting down.
TTTTCTCCTCATGAACTAGGCTCAGGAAGGTTTGACGTGTGCAATCGTCCCTGCATCATGTAGAATTTTCCTGTCTCAAGGCAGCGGCAAGCGAGTTCCTCTACCTTGATTTGCTGTGTGGAGAGACATTCACCGGCGATTATCGGTCCATCTGATAATCTGGACCATGATCGACCCAGGTATCAGGGTAAGCGATGGCGCCGAAGGACCAACAAGCCCGCACTAGCCTGCGCTACAGAGTCTTAATCTGATTAGGCGCGCTGGGCGTGCGGAGAGGATAATCGCTCATGCAGAGGAGTTGGGCTCTACAGAATGTGTACTGAGTCCTTTTGTTCATCGGTTGAGTTATGGTGGAACGTGAAATTGTTGCATTCGCCCAATGACATCAACGCCAGAAGAACCTGACTACATATCTTATTGATGCGGCCTCAGCAACACAGCTATCCTGAAGCATGATCGGTCCGTCGTGATACCGGGAGGTAAACTCAAATCCAAAAGCAGGGTCGTCGTGCATGCCCGACTTTCGGCTGTTGTCTAGCGCCATCTATACGAACGGCAGGCACATGTTAGCACACCCTCTTCTTCGGGAATCTCTGCATGTCCCTTCATCTGATTAGATCCCCTCCTTTGTCCTTTATCTACACTCCAGCGGAAATAACAGATTCAGCAAATCTGGTAGTCTGTTCAAGATGCCAAACGTCTTTGCTGTGCCAGGTGCGTCTGCAAGAACCGTCATCCTTGACTTCGTAACATGAGTAACGCCGTCTTTGTCTAACCTCAACCAAGTTTTCTTCATCTGCTTCCGTGAGTGTCTAGAAACGAGCATTATCGTCTCCGTGCTTCTGGCGTTCCTCAAGCAAACTCTTGGTCCTGAACATGATGCTGTTGTTCACAAACGACTTGTTCGACAGGTCTGGTACGGTGTCGGCGCGGGTATTCTGATCTGTCTAGTCATCTGTGCTGGAGTCATTGGTACTTTCTACACGGCTGGACGCAATACCTTCGACAAGGCAGAAAACATTTGGGAGGGCGCTTTCGCGATTCTTGCAAGCGTCATCATCACTCTAATGGGAGCTGCCCTACTCCGTGTTAGCAAGTTGCAGGACAAGTGGCGTGTGAAGATTTCCAAGGTCCTCGAACAAAAGGACTCGAAACTACCTATCAAGGGCAGACTAAAGCGATGGACTGAAAAGTACGCCATGTTCATTCTGCCCTTCGTTACTGTGCTCCGCGAGGGTATTGAGGCAGTATTGTAAGTACTTCTGTTTCACCTTGAATAGTAGATGCTAAGCAGACAAACAGGTTTATTGCAGGTGTCGGACTGGGCGCACCGGCGACCAGCTTTCCTCTCGCCGTCATTTGTGGTCTGGGTGCAGGTGCCTTGGTCGGATATCTCATCTACAAGGGTGGCAACAAAACCTCTCTGCAGATCTTCCTCGTCGTCTCCACATGCTTCCTTTACCTCGTAGCGGCTGGCCTATTTTCCAAAGGTGTCTGGAATCTTGAACAGAATGCTTGGGTCAAGCTTGCTGGAGAAGGTGCAGCAGAAGCAGGTGCAGGGCCGGGTAGCTACGACATCAGGAAGAGTGTTTGGCACGTCAACGTAAGTTTTTGTCATTACTGGTCTTCTGGGTTTGTGTGCTGACTGCTACGACAGTGTTGTTCGCCACTAGAGAATGGTGACGGCGGGTGAGTAAATTTCTCATTTTGGTTGAGTCTTATCGCTAACGATTTCGTCTCAGTTGGGGTATCTTCAACTCGCTCTTTGGCTGGCAGAACAGCGCAACGTACGGGTCCGTCATTTCATACAATCTCTACTGGCTAGTGGTTATTATTGGCTTCGCTTTTCTAGGCTGGAAAGAGGGAAAGATGGCGCCCTCTCAGCATGCGCAAGTCGAGAGTATCGCTTCCAGCGAGGAACGTGAAACCGCGGGAAAGAAGAACAGCGGTGAAGGCATCATGACTACCACTGCTGTGAGAGAAGTGGAGTAGGCGGTTTTAGGGATCCCCAATTCGGATCCTGAGGCTGTACAATTGCGTGCTGAGTATTTATGGACATGGTGGGAGGCCTGGCCGTCAGCAAGGAAGCTTGTTCTGGACAAAACAGCCGCTAATGCAATCCACTCTAAACGAAGCTAAGGCCGCACACCCCCATGGCCCCCAAGACACCGCCCCTGAATATCATCCGAAACCCCTCAGATTGCCTCTTCGCAGTTTGCGCATCGAACGCGTGTCGTTGATCTTGGATGTGGGTCCCGATTGATGGTTTGTGTGGAACTGCTAATCATGGAGACGTTGAATAGATTTCTAGATTACTGTCTAGTAAGCCCTTCTCAACGGTCGCGCTACTTTGAAAAGAAATACGATCCAAGACAGCGCAACGGCAAGATGACGGGCTGACATGATTACCCATGCTCGGGAACCGAGTTTCGTGGCGGAGCATTCGTGTTCTGTGTTGATGCACAATATTGAAGTATACATAAGTGGAGGCCAGCTGCTCTCCCACGCGCTTGCTCACTTCTACCTTCTCGCTTTTGCCTCGTGTCAATCATCGCTTTTTCTGTATCCTTCAGTCCACTTTGACTTCGGACGTCATTTGTCTAGAAATCTCCCGCTACGCGTTAAACCAATTCACAATACCGTAAAGATGCAGTTCAAGAATCTCGCAATCCTGGCTGCCGCTGGCACTGCCGTCGCTGAGTTCGCTATTATCACCACACCTATCCCCACCAATCTGGGCGAGGTTCTCACAAACGTACGTTCCTTGATCTACGCGTCCTCTTTCTCAAACCCCTAAAGCTAACCTATTTATTCAGGCCGATGGATACGCCTCCTCAGTTCTCAACGAAGTCTCAATGGGCCTCGCATCCCTCACCCAAGGCTCCGCTCTCTCTGCTGCAGCATCTGCCCACAAAGGCCTCGCATCCTTTGTCGCTACAGCATCATACTCCATTCCCAGCGAAGTCACCAAAGTTGGTGCGCTTGAGACTTTCTCCGAGACACCAGCGTGGTACAGTGCGCTCCCGAGCGACATCAAGAGCTACTACGACAGCTACAACGCCGAAGTTCAGAGGCTGGTCAACCAGGCTATTCTAGGCGAGAACGGCACTACTGCGTCTACAACCAGGTCGGGATCCGGTGGTGCAACGGGTGCCAGTGCGAGCGCGGGCCCGAGTGAGACTGGTGCGGCCATGGGTAACATGGTCGGCATGATGGGTGCCGGTGTTGCCGCGGCCTTTGCGGGTGTCATGGCTCTGTGAACGTCGGGGTGAATTGTGCAAGGGTGATGGGTAAGGTTGGGACTTACAGAGTATGCCGTTATACCTTCTATTGGCTGCCTTTTGCCGGGGATGTGGTTTGGTTAAGAGGAAGCATGATGCCCATGTTTGTACTTGAGTTTTAGTATGATACCTCGAATTCTTTTCTTCAGACGCCTGGATCCGAAATGAAAGGCATGTTCTTCACAAATCCGCATCTATTGTTCGCCGTCTATCTTCTGCATCTATTTAACCAATATCTCTTTTGCTCAGAGACCGTAGATGAAGTCAACAAATACCAAGCAGACCTTAGCCCTACTACAGTTGACTCTCGCCCTTCGGCTGCGCCAGCTTCGCAACCTCGGGATCCTTGGTGACTTCCTCATAATCCGGTCTCGGCAGCTCGAACGCCTGGGTCACTCTCGCATACGTGATTCCACCCAGCCTAGAGACCGGCTTAAGCACAGCAGGATCAACAAGCACGCCCTGCTTATCAATAGCATCCTCCCTGACCCAAAAGTTCACCCCTTCCACAAACGCTGTAACACCCGTCTTTTTGTCAGGCGTAGCAGGATTCTTGCTTGTCCATTCCACCGTATCAACAAGCTTTCCTTCAATACTGAACACGGCCTCTTTCACGCGATCAGGCTTAACATACTTGCTCTTCTCCGCATGCAACCCACTGAACGCCCACTCACTCACACCGACTGGCGCGTTTATACTCGTATAGTTGGCTGCTTCGATGTACTCCTCAGTGATGATGTTGATGACAGCCTCCTTGGTCTCAATGAGATTCTTTAGTGTATCCTTGGCTTTATCCATCCCACCGGCAAATCCCAAAACGAACATTGGTGGATCATGGTTTACGAGGTTAAAGTAGCTGAATGGAGCAAGGTTTGTGGATTTTCCATCTGCACTGATTGTTGAGACGAAACCAATGGGGCGGGGTACAATCGCGGAAATGAGTAGCTTGTAGTTGTGTACTACAGGTCTGCCTTCCTCATAGGGGTTGATAGAACGGTGTGACTTTTCCAAACTGGAGGGCTCATTGGAACCAGATCCGGTCTTCCAGTCGGGCTTTGGGGTTTGCGTGTAGTGAAACGATGATGTTGCGTCAAAGGGTGGGCGGGAGGCTTCGACAGCTTTGAAGTCGCCGTGAGGATTGCGTTTGATCTCCTTTTCGGCGTCTGCTCGTCCGGATGCCATTGTGGAAGAGGGGCGTAGCAAAAACTTGTAACGGGACGTTGCGATGGTGCTGCGGACTTGGTGGCTGAGCTTGGCTCTACTAGTGATCACGGGAATGATGTTCTTATACGTCGACATTGTAGCTGCTGTTTAGTCAAGGATGATCAATCGCGCAAGAAAGGTGCTCTACGGCAATTGGCGGATATAATTCCGAGCCTGCATAGAGACATGAGGATAGCCGCGGAAGCGTACCGAGACTTTTCAGGCCCCCATCGTAAACTTCTTGCGATGACTGCAGGGATTCAGAAACTTCTGTGTAAACTGAAGCTGTTGGCAGACGTATATTCTTGGCCCGTATGGAACGTTTAGCTGTTGTCATCTCCACGGTTACACTCGGCGCTCTCCAACAGTGAGCGTGATTGGTAACGTCATGTACCCCACCATACCTTCCAGCTACCCCGCCATCAACGATAACGACACTAGTGCTAAGTGGCAGTCCTGTCACGGAAGCTGGAAGAGGTGAGAAGGAAGCTTATAGATATGCTGCGCGACCGTGCACGATAACCTGTCTGACATTTGACTTCTGCTGTCCATAGCTGTCTACAATTCCATCCTCTGAACATATTCCAAACAAAATGTCCTCGGGTGATGATTACCAGATCTATAAGCTTGGGAACTTCAAGCTCAAGTCTGGTGGAGAGATACCAGATGCGTTTATCGCCTACAAGACGCTAGGAGACCCATCGCTTCCGGCTGTCATATACCCAACATGGTATTCTGGGAGTATGTGCAGTTCAATTGGAGCTTAGTTGGAGCGCTGCTGATCCCGCTATATAGCGATATCCGACAATATCTGGCTTACAGGCTCGGACAAGACACTTAACCCTTCCCAGTACTACATCATCATGCCTGCATTGTTCGGCAATGGCCAGTCGTCGTCACCATCAAATATGCCAGATCTCCGCCCATTCCCAGAAGTGCTGTTTTACGACAACATACGAGCGCAGCATGAGCTTGTTACTAAACATCTGGGCGTGAAGCATGCTCGTGCTGTTCTTGGTTGGTCTATGGGCGCGGGACAGACGTATCAATGGGCGACGCAGTTTCCCGACTTTATGGATCTCGCAGTACCATTCTGTGGGAGCGCAAAGACGAGCCTGCATAACCAGGTTTTCCTAGAAGGTGTCAAGAGCGCCTTGTATGCTGCTCTAGGGACAAGCTCTGCAGGTGTCGCAAAGCCAGATCTACAAACTGCTCAGGGAAAGAACGTGACTTTCTCATCCGAGACCCGAGAAGCTGGATTGAAGGCTCTTGGACGCGTGTACGCCGGCTGGGGCTTCTCTCAAGCATTCTATCGTGAGAAGCTATACGAGACCGCACCTACGCTCGGGTTCAAGAACCTGGACGACTTTCTTGTCAACTTCTGGGAAGCTTGGGCGCTTTCCAAGGACCCAGAGAATATGCTAGTCATGGCACATACATGGCAGGCTGCTGATTGCTCGCAACAAGAGCCGTACGATGGTGACTTTGAGAAAGCGATGAAGGGTATCAAGGCGAAGACACTAGTCCTGCCAGCGAAGACGGATCTTTACTTCCCACCAGAAGATTCCGAAATTGAAGTCCAGAATATGAAGCCGGGCGTTGGAACACTGAAGATATTCCCCTCTATATGGGGCCACTGGTATGTCCCTTTCCCCAAAACGAACGCGTGCTTGGAGCTGACCATCGAAACAGGGCTGGTGGGCCAGGTCAATCGACGGAAGACGTAAAATGGCTTGACGCGGAGATCAAAGACTTCTTTGCCAAGAACTAGTTCCGCAAACTACGCCACTTGATTGAAGGGCAAAATCGAACGCCCTTGAACGGCTGCCTAGTGGGAGGTGCTCGATTGTTCCCTACAACGACGCGGTACTCTTTTTCGGCCAATCTGATAGCCTCAACTACCTTGAAACGATCTTTGCTGCCATGGCGTTCAATGACATATACATACTCAACGGTCCAATTTAAAGCTATAGGTATGGCTTCTTTGAGGGGAGGAACCCCTGGTTTTTCTAGTAACCCACTTGTGAGCAATGTGTGAACCATCACTGTTTTTGTGGTCAACATCTTGAGCTTATCCACGCGAACCTGGCTCTTCGCTTGCCCCACAGAAAGGTGAGGCGTAAAAGGCCGTCGGTCTGCTTTTACTTCGGGGAATTCTTTCTGCAGGGCCGCGTGAAGCTGTTGGACACTCTGGGTGGTAGGACCCAACCAAACAGTTGTGCTATTGGGTCCGTGGCGAAAAACTCCTGGAGGATCCGCCTCGAGTGATATCTGGAATGGCCGTATGTCTTTGATAGCGTTTACAATACGTGCACGTATGTCGGGCTTGAGAGTTGACTGCGAGCCGTTGCCATGCCTGCTAGGCTCAGAAGGCTCAGAAGGCTCAGATAAAAATGGGTATAACAGATTGATGTGTGCAGGCCATCGCTTGAAATGCTTGTCGTGTGTACCTCGAACTCGATCAATTGGCGCAGCGATGCTAGATGGAGGTAGCAAGACCAGCGCAGTCTTGTAAGTGAGATGTGCGGGTAATGATTTGGCCATGCCTGATGGTGAATCAGTGAGGCGTGTTGAAGATAGGCTGGGGACGCGTCAATGCTGGTGTTGAGCCACAGTGGCGCGTTGGGGGCTTGGCAACGGGCTGCTCCCAAGACAGATGCATGCTCGACTTCTGATGTCGCATTCACTTTCCAGACTGCAACTCGGGAAAGATCGCGTCGCCATGTGGGAGCGCTGAATCTTTCATCACACTCATTTCCCAGCCGCCTTTCACGACAACCCTCGTCGACACGCGCATTGATTGCAACTTCCTTTGCGCCGCTCGCCGCAGCACCCCCGAAGTTGCGCGACTCTGCAGCCCCGATTCTCGACTTTCACCATGGACGGTCAGAAGAAGCCCACCCGGCAGTTTGGTGTCACCAGCGCCATCTCCGAGGCTGCGCCCACCGAACACGACATCAAGCTGAACGACAAGCTTATCGAAACACTCAAAGCTGAGAATGTCTTCGAGACTCCCGAAGGCAACCGCAGGAGGTAAGAGGGCCGTTGGGCACACGATTGCGCCAAGCTAATCTTGTCAGGGAGGAGGTGATTGAGCACATCCAGAAAGTCGTCGAAGAGTTTGTCCGTCGCGTCGGTAAACAAAAGGGTGTTCAGCAGTCTGTCCTCGATGCTGCCGGCGGCAAGATCTTCACCTTTGGTAGTTACGCTCTCGGCGTCCACGGTCCCACGTCGGACATCGATACTCTCGTTGTCGCGCCCAAGTTTGTCACCATCGACGAATTCTTCAAAAACTTCCCTCCGACCTTCAAAGAAATGTCAAACACGGAAGACATCACCGAATTCGTGCCCGTCGAAGATGCCTTTGTGCCGATTATCAAGATGGAATATCGCGGTGTGAGCATAGATCTACTCTTCACGTCTCTGCCCAAGAGGTCGTCGATACCCAGGACTATGGAGACGATTGAAAAGAAGGACCTCGAGGGTCTCAGCGAGTCAGCGACACGAAGCGTCAACGGCACACGAGTAACCAACGAGCTCCTGGACGCGGTGCCACAAAAGGTCAGCTTTCGACATGCGCTGAGGGCTATCAAACTCTGGTCGAACCGCCGCGGCATCTACGGAGCAGTCTTCGGATACCCTGGTGGTGTCGCGTGGGCTATCATGGTTGCGCGCATCTGTCAGCTATATCCCATGGCCAACGGCGCCACTATCGTTTCCAAGTTCTTCAGCTTGATGTACAAGTGGACCTGGCCGCGACCCGTCATGCTGAAACACATCGAAGAGGGCGACTTGGGTCTTCGTGTATGGAACCCCCAGGTCTACGGTGGTGACCGAGCTCACCTCATGCCTATAATTACACCCGCATTCCCTTCCATGTGCGCTACCCACACGGTGATGCCATCGACACTGCGCATCATGAAGGAAGAGTTCGGACGAGCGGACAAGATCTTACAACACATCTTCTCAGGTGCCAAGGACTGGGATTCCCTCTTCGAGCGCCATTCCTTCTTTACCAAAGACCACAAATACTACCTCAGTGTTGTGGCCGCGAGTCGCAGCAAGGAAGCTAACTCCACCTTCTCCGGACTCGTGCAATCGAAGATTCGTCACATCGTCAAGGGCATCGATGATGGACAGACAGGCATCGATACAGCGCGCCCTTACATCAAATACTTCGAACGGTACCATCGCTGCAAAGACGATCAGTTTCATGAGGTCACGCAGGGTTCGCTTGACTATATGATACCAGCATCTGAAGTACCTGCTGAGGGGACGGAGCCAGCCAATGGCGACACCCACATTATCTACACGACTACTTTCTACATTGGTCTCACTTTACCTCCAGGTAAGCATTCTTAGTCTGCTAAGTCTCTTGCCTATGTCTGACTGTTTGTGTAGATGCTACAAAGTCGCTCGATATCTCCTATCCAGTGAGTCAGTTCAGGAGTTACATCACCGACTCCGACCTCTACGACGACAAAACCATGTCGGTCAAGGTGGTTCATACCCGCAAGTAAGACCCTCACCTTCACTCATGTCCAGACCTCTGCTGACTTGCTAGCACTGCGCTTCCCGATGACGTTTTCGAGAAGGGAGAGACTCGGCCGAAGAAGCCCAGCAAAGACAAGAAGAAGAAGGACGCGAAAAGTGCTAAGCGCCACTTCGCCGATACGGGCCTTGACGTGCGTGACTCGTGCCTCCTCAAATCCTCTCGACGCTTCCCCGCGCCGGAGAGCAATCTTACGTTACCATGCTAACCATTGTGCTAATATAGGACAGCGAGCATTCAGCAGCAAAGCGTCGACAGTCCGAGCTTGCTACCAATGGAGTGCCTACTCCAACGGCAGCATAAGCTCCCTCTCAGCTAAGCTAGCACATGTTCGCTATTTCTCTTCTCTATCATTCACTTGATATTCCATGGGTTTTCTGACATTCTTCATTTCAGTTCTGCCTGCACTACCGAAGGTGCGGCTCGTTAGCAACCTGCCTGCCTGATCACGCAGGTCCTCATCGACTCAAGACGCCTCCGGAGTTGCGACTCGACGCCGCATCAGGTGCGTATCAGTACTTCCGAGGGCCTCTAACAAACAAAACCAGAAAAAAAAAGTAGGAAAAGATTGCACCCAAGCGAGTCACAAAAACACTACAAGAAGGTTTGATCACGCACACTTTACTTAATGCATCACCCCCGTTCTCGAGTTGACGTTGGTTGGCGTTCAAAATGCATCACACGGCGTTTGTGAATAGCGGGACAGGTGGTATTCGTCCACGCAATGGAGTCACAATCACCAAGGGGGGCGATCAATTTGCTTTACACCACACGAGGAAAGTAGGGTATTTGTGGCCGCGAATCGGGATTCTGTAACTAATACGCAAATTCTGTACACCAGAAATCTAAAACATTTGAAGCCTAGCGGCTTCTATAGATTCAAGAATGATGTCTTTGTGTAATCGGAGATGTAATGTAGTAAATGTTCTGCACAATATGGTTCGATAAAGATACCACCACACATACTCAAGCCTGGAACAACCCACACCGGGGCGCTCTGTACGCATGTCGCAATTATAAATCATGTAGCAATAGATGTCGCATCGTGATCATATCGGTCGTAACCATGTTTCCCCAACACTGAGTGATGACCACTCATGACGTGGCAGCAACAGTACCGGCAGTACCACCCAGTCCAAGGATACCGTCCATTTCGCAAGTAACAGTACCGACATTCTGCCAGTAAGGCATGTCACGAATGTAAGGCACTTCGGCTCTCTTAGCGCCGGTCAAGGCTGAAGCGGCACTGGCCCAGTTGAAGTACTTGTGGCAACCCACACAGAACTAGTCCGCTCCGTTAGCCAAAGATGATCTGACACGAGAAAGATGAGAAGTGGACCTCACTCACCATACTATCACATCCTCCATCCTTTTCAATGACCAACTGACAATTCGGACACCTCTTTCCATCCAGCTTTTGCATATACTTGAGTGTATCTTTTTCCTCTTCACTTATCTTCTCGTCGACATGCTTGGCCGCATACTCCGCACATGTAACGTCTTTATGCCAAGCAACAAGGCACTGGGCGCAAGATCGGAACGCACACTCGTGACAAGTAACTTGCGGGTACCCCGCCGCTGCCGTGTCTGGTAGACCAATTGCATTGCACGTCGGCGATGGACAAGTGAGTGGTGCTGGACTTGCAGTTTCTTTCCACACCTCCAACATTTCCATGTTGAATTTCTCCAGTGGAGCGCCGGGCGGCATATAACGTAAGATGAACTCGTGGGACCAGGGTACTGAGCAACCAGGTTCTAGACAGCCGGTGCCGATTGTTCGTACGCCTAGTGTATCCATCTTGGCAGAGAGAAAGTGCCCAATGCATGCTTTACAGACAGGATCGACTTTCCGTTTGCTGGGGTTACGGGCTAGATGGGCGACACAGGCGAATGGGACGTCTGTTGGTCGCCAGCGACCGCGCTTTGGAGGAACCCATCCTACGAATTGGTCTGTGGGCTTCTCCTCGATGCAAATGCGGCATGTGAAGTCGGTTGGGGGTGGTTTGCGTGGCTTGGGACCGGGGGTTGGCTTGCGCTTTTTCGCCCAAGGATCTGCACGCGGGCGACGTTTCTTGGTGACCTTGGTTGAGTTGGCCTTCGTAGCTGCTTGTCTGGTATGGGATCGTAGGACTCGGCTGCTTGTTGAGGGTGGTTTGACGGCTTTGGGCATTGTGTGACGTTGTGGTCAGTGACGTATTGTTGCAATCTCAGTTGATCGCTATGGCTAAAGCGGTCGAATGGAGTGAAGAGTGTGACAATGGAGATTTACAGGCTGAGGATTGACTGACAAGGCTAGTTATATGAGGCTGAGGCTGCAGCTGACATCAGTATAGCGATGCCGGAAGGCGGCATGGGTGCCTGATTCTTCACTTGAATTGACAGGCAGTGACTCATGGGAGGTCTTCCGTTCGTTTGTAGGAAGTCAGTAGCCTGAAATCTCGAAGTATGAACCCGCACATGCTGCCAGCCTGACGCATGATTGACTACTCAATAGATAGGTTATTGGATGAAGGTTAGCAGTTGCAGTATCCACGTAAGAGTAACTACAAGGCAAGCTACTCTGCAACAGGGCGGGTTCAAGTTATTGCGACATGCAGTATCGTGAAAGGCGCGAGTCGTCAGTCGTCATTGGACCATGTTGGTTTGCCGCAAATGTCTCTGATCCAAGGATGCCTGATAGGCAGTCAACACGCTAGTCACAACCTGCGCAGCTCCCGAGTTTGGACGACCTCTACACGAGAGCGGCTGCAGCGGGCGTAGTGTTCGCAACAAACGTGCTAACTAATTAGAAGGGTGCGAGTATCTTCACCACGCGGTATGGTATGGTGTTCGCTACAAGTTCGAGACCCACCCCCTCGTAGTGGTTGCAGCGACGCTGCTTAGCGCGACAGGGGTGTGCTGAGCACAGATCCCCCGAGCCCGAACTTTTTTTGCGACGCTTGTAAATGCTGAACTTTCATAAACGTGACGATTCATATTGATGTCACGCAATTATGGCGCCAAATCTTGACGACGATTTCATCTTCACAATCTCCGACCACGACGATGTTTCCGACGACGGTGGCGCCGACGACGACGCCGCTGCGGCGACGGCCAAACTAGCTGGAGCTGGGAAGAAGAGGAAATACACCGAAGATCCAGATCTCAACGTGAAGCCCAAAGAGGTCGCGTCCAAGAAAGCAAAGAAGGACAAGAAGAAGAAGGGGAAGAAGGGGAAACAAGCCGACGCAGAACCAGAGCTCGAAGAAGATGGCGATGCGATGCCAACACCAGGCGAGGACGTCGAACAGAACGACGACATTGCTAGCGACTTCGAGTTCGCAGTCGGCGACATAGACACTGGCTTTGTGGAGGAGTTCGATGGTTGGGGCAATGACAATGGCACAGTGGCGCAGGAGTCACAGAAGAAAGGCAATGCAGTCGACGTTGATGATATCATTGAGCGAAGACGGAATAAGAAGAGCGCACAAGCAGCTATAGACGCGGAGTCGCCAGAGGGCTCAGTCAACGGTGACTTCGAGGGTTTTGGCGACGATGATGAGCTCATGGCCGAGGACGGGTTTGGCATGGGCGCAGCAAGCGACTCTGAAGACGAGGAGGATCAAGATGAAGAGGCTTCAGGTGATGAGGGCAGTGGAGGCAATTCCCAAGAGGACGACTCAGACGACGAAGCAGAGGTACCCCACGTACCGCATCCCATGGACCTCGAGGGTGCCGAGACAGAAGACGAAGTAGAGAGTGAGCAAGAGGATGCTGTCGAGGCTAAGAAGGCAGCTGCTTTCTTCGCGCCAGAAGACAGCGTACCTATCAAGAAGAAGAAGGGCGCGAAAGGCAGCCCAGGGTCCTTCCAAGCAATGTCACTCTCGCGACCCATCCTACGAGGTTTGGCATCTGTGGGTTTCACCGAGCCAACGCCTATTCAAAACAAAGCAGTTCCCATTGCGATGCAAGGCAAGGACGTTGTGGGAGGAGCCGAAACTGGTTCCGGTAAAACGGCTGCTTTCCTCATCCCTATCCTCGAACGTCTTCTCTACCGCCCAAAGAAAGTACCTACAACCCGTGTCGCTATCTTCATGCCTACGCGTGAGTTGGCGGTGCAATGTTTTAACGTTGCTACCAAGCTTGCGTCCTTCACCGACATCACTTTCGCATTAATGGCTGGTGGTTTCTCAACGCGCGACCAAGAAGCTGTGCTGAAGACACGACCAGACGTTGTTATTGCCACACCTGGTCGTTTTATTGATCACATGCACAACACAGCTGCTTTCCAGGTTGAGCATCTCGAGATTCTCGTCCTCGATGAGGCTGATCGTATGCTCGAAGAGGGTTTCGAAAGCCAACTGACTGAGATTCTGAACACCATTCCAAAATCGCGACAGACCATGCTTTTCTCTGCTACGATGACAAGTTCGGTTGACAAGCTGATTCAAATTGGTATGGACAAGCCGGTGCGTCTGATGGTCGATGCCAAGAAGCACACTGTAGCTGGTTTGACCCAAGAATTTGTGCGATTGAGGCAAGGCAAAGAAGACAAGAGACTTGCGTATCTGATGTACATCTGCGAAAAGATCTACACCGAGAAAGTCATTGTCTTCTTCAGGCAGAAGAAGGAGGCGCATAGGGTGCGAGTTGTCTTTGCTCTGTGTGGGCTCAAAGCCAGCGAGCTTCACGGTAACATGAGCCAAGAGCAGGTAAGAAATTGTAGAACGTCCGAAATATGACACAATACTAATAACAACAGCGTATTCAATCCGTAGAAGCCTTCCGTTCAGGCAAGTCGGCCTACCTACTGGCTACCGACGTTGCCTCACGTGGTCTTGATATCAAGAACGTCTCAACAGTCATCAACTACGAAGCACCGCAGAGCCACGAAATTTACCTGCATCGTGTCGGTCGTACCGCTCGTGCTGGACGAAGCGGTCGGGCCTGCACGCTTGCCGCAGAACCCGATCGCAAGGTTGTCAAGCAAGCCGTCAAGGCTTCTCGCGACCAGGGCGCCAAGGTAGTCAGTCGGCAAGTCCCAGTTGAAGAGACTGACAGGTGGATGAAGAAGATCAAGGACCTCGAAGGTGAGATCGAAGAGGTTCTCGCTGAAGAGAAGGAGGAGCGTGCCATGAGCATCACAGAGCGTGACCTCAAACGAGGTGAGAACTTGATACAGCACGAAGATGAGATCAAGGCCCGACCAAGGCGCACATGGTTCGAGTCTGAGAAGGACAAGATGGCAGAGAGGGAAAGGGGTGCTGCCGCGCTCAACGGGCAGGCCGGAGGATCGGTCAAGGGCAAGGAGAAGAAGAAGAAGCTCAGCGGCAAGGACCGAAAGAAGCTTGAGATGAAGGATGTCCGAACAGAAGGCAAGCTGTTCAAGAAGGGCAAGGCTGATCGAGGCCTGAGTACCGGTAAAGCAAAGGAGAAGCAAGCTCACGCGAAGAGCAAGTCCAAGAAGATTGCGGCGAAGACTGGTTCGTTCAAGGGCTTTAAAGACTAGATGTTTTAGTTGTTAGTTTCGTGGCTGAAAGTATATCCTAATGATACCACTTTGCATCAATATGCAGTAATCATTCATATCAAGTGAGGCTATCGTTGTACTGCCTGATGCCATCATTCAGCGATACTCGTTCTGAGAGACGTTTATTCACTGAGGGAGGCAAGTAGTTTGGTCCGCTCGATGATGGGTCTGATGTCTGATTGATCTCATCTGCCAAGCAAGCCCCTTTTTGGTCTAGGCGGATAACCGGGAGCTGGCGGACGAACATGGCAGATTTATGGGCTACCTCAATTTCCAGGCACCACTTACTTTACTGCCACCTGTTTTTGACACGTACACTCCTTTCAACAAAACTCACATCACCTGCTTCTACCGTTTGGCCTTACTCTTTTGCAATCACACTTCCTACTTTTGCATTTGCGACAGGGTTCGTTATCAGCTCGGCTTATCGGCGGCTTATTCGACAACTTTCTAGTCTGGACCCGCTCAGCTTCAACAGCTATTGCAAGCTCGACTGTGTTTGTTAGCTCTTAGCACGCTCGCCTTCAACTACGCTGTAATTTCATACTCAGCCTGCGAATACGTATCGTTCCACGTCATCCTCGGACGATTTCCTGCAGCCTAGTACTCCGAGCATAAGCAAGGCGCGCATACGAGCCTCGACTCCTTCGAATAAGCGCAGCGGGGCACACCCGTGTACAAAGACACGTCGTGATAGCGGACTTCGACATCGCAGTCACTTGAGAAGACGGCGGGACAATCACAACCTTTGCAACCATGGCATCAGTACAAACGCGAGTCAACGGCAATGGCACCGCAGTGCGGCCTGCACAGGCAGAGAAGGAGGGCGCAAAAGAGAACATCTTCCTCTTCATCCCAAATCTGATTGGTATGCGCGTCCTTTTCACGTTGCGGCGACCTGACTAACAGACTCTCAGGATACTCGCGCGTCTTCCTCGCCTTGATTTCACTCTACTACATGCCCCTCCACCCGCGTACATGCACCCTCCTCTACAGCATATCCTGCCTGCTCGATGCGCTCGATGGATACGCGGCCCGATCATATGAGCAGAGCACCAAGTTTGGTGCCGTGCTAGACATGGTGACGGACAGGTGTACAACAACCTGCTTGCTTGTCTTCTTGGCGCAGGCTTTCCCTCGCTTCAGCATCGTCTTCCAGGGCCTTATTTCGCTGGATCTGGCCAGTCACTACATGCACATGTACGCGACCCTGAGCATGGGTGGCAGCGACCAGAGCCACAAGAACGTGGACGAGAGCAAGGGTTGGCTGATGAAGCAATATTACTCCAACAACGTACGTCCTACCCGGCTGATATCTCGTGTGTAGCACAAGCCACAAAGCCTATACTAACAACTTTGACAGAAAGTTCTCTTCACCCTCTGCTTCATGAACGAAATGTTCTTCATCGCCCTCTACCTCCTCTCTTTCAGCTCCCCGCTCCTCTCACCCACCCTGTTCTCCGACCTCAACAACCCATCCTCCATCCAGCCCGGTTCGCCTGCCGCTCCTAAACCCTCCATGTTCTTCGCCAGTCCTTTCTCCGCCGCAGCCATGGAGATGGCTCGTGCCAACAAGATGGACTCGACGGTCCCGTGGATCTGCATGCTTACCTCGGCTCCCTTTATGGCTATCAAGCAATGGATCAACGTGGTACAGATGGTCAAGGCGAGTCAGTGGCTTGCTGAGGGTGACAGGAAGGCGCGGAGGAAGGCGGGTTTGCCTAGGAGGGGTTCCAAGAAGAGTCAATAGATGACTTGTGACATGTGACAAGGCATGAGACTGGCGAGTTACACGTATGGAGCCGGTAAAGGGGCTCACTGGTTGAGGAGACGTGCCGCGCGCCGAGTGATATTTTGGCGGCTGCACCTGCAGACTTTCTGCGTCCACATTCGGCGCATTTCATTCTCACTTTTTCGTCCATCTACTCATATTGTAGTGATCTGCGACTTCACTTGTTTGTTTTACTCCTCCATTCGCTTTCAGCTCAAACTTTTCTTGTACGATTGCATCTTTGCCTCTCAACAGAAGGGCCATACGGCGCGAGATGAACATGTACTCTATAGAGTTACATAATAATACGTTTGTTTTCACTGCATGAAAACCATCCGAAGCTGAAATTGCGATTTTCATTGCGCTATGAATAGTCTGTGGTCCTCTAGTTCTTACTATACCGTCTGTTTCCGTCAATACAACAACAATACGCAACTCATGCAATCATGTCAAATCCGCTCCAGCCCGTCCTTCCATTCAATAATCTCTTTCTGACGGGAGGAACACCGACGCTCACGTCGCCTAACTTGATTTACTATTCTCTGGCCTGACCCTTCTCAGGCTCCTCTGGTTTGAGAAGCCTTTCTCTTTGCATATCCATAGTGATGCTAGCCGCGTGGACTGGATGAGTTTGAGGAATTCTATTTCCCCGAAACACGTCCCGCCCGTACTAGATCTTGGAATGCTGATTCCAGGGCTCGCTTCACTTCGCGGTAGCTGACTATCAGCACATTTTGCTCGTCGCGGCTGACGAGCGGTATCTTCTCATCGGTTCCGGCGTCTAGTTTGTTCAAGCAATCCAAAACATGCGCAAGGTCTGTGACGGGGTGTCCGTTGGCGTCTACCTGGTGGAAGACATAGTCGCGGAACAACTTGAGGTAGTAGCGCTCTCCCGTTTCTGCCCATACTGAAGATGGGTTTGGGCCGTTGTTGCCCGGCATACTCTGTGAGGCATCTAGCTCTGGTCGCTCATTAATCATGTTGAGCTTGACAAGCAGACGGACCAGTCTCGAAGATTCCAGCTCTTTCCCAAGATTGACTGTAAGTGTGTCCTGAGCGTGTAGCTCACTGTCAAAGACTGATGCGAATTGATCGGCAATGCCACCCAGGAAGGTGTCAATGTCTTTCTGCATTGGCGCTGGCGTAGTTGGAGAAGATGGTGTTCCTGGTGCCGGTTGGGGGTTGAGCAACCATTGCACGCACTCTTTAAGGCGGGCTGTATAACTTCTAGTGATATAGTCCATGGACTTTTGCATCTGCAAATGAGCTGTAGCGTTATTGTTGGCAATGCAAAGTATCAGCCGTCCCAGCTGCACCAGGTCATCTGCTTGAAGTTCAGGCACAGGGCGGGCATTGTCAAATTGAACAATGTCCATGATACTGCATGCATTCAGTCGTATCCGGTTTTTCGAAGTCAGTAGTATCTTGGATGGTGTGATGAGGCGCGCTGCCAGACCCGAACCGTGTATGGCTCTAAGAGCCGACGCGATCTGAACGATATAGCCCCATAGGACTTGCTCCGGAACATGTGATGATGCTGGCTGCCTGCCGTGGAATCGCTGTACTGGTTTGAAATGCTCATCAGCCAGTGACTTTGAGTTTGGATGATAATCTGTGACCAGAATCAAAGAGCTGTCACCGAAAGCTCGAGTGGTGAAGGCTTCGTGGATTGTAACCACGCTGCCATTCAAGACGCGTTTCCATGGCTGAGCGGAGCGAATCGCAGTCTCACTTGTAAGGCGGAAATTTTCGAGACGGCGTAACGCATAGGTCTTGCCATCTTTGCTGGAAACAGCTTTGTAGATCCAGCTAGCGTACCCGAAAGGTGCAGTATTTTTCTGTGGTGACATGTCCAGGCAGAACAAAGAGTGAAACTGCTCAATGACGGGTAAAGTACTGTTGGGTGCGGCCTGCCGTGCAATATCCGCCTTCTTCTGCAGCTCTTCCCTTAGTGCGTCAGGGATGAAAAAGTCATGAGCAGTACGCTGGTATGCGAGTAGCCCTGTTGGCTGTGGTCCTACCGGCCAGTACAGATGGTAGGCAGGGGTCTGGAAGGCATTGGCATTTTGAAAATACGTCGTCGATGCATCTTGTGCATATGGATTAATGGTAGCAGCCTGGTGAGTTGCACCAGTGAGGGTAGAGATGCTGGACGGAGTACTGAATGGATCGTAGCCAAGGTTGGATTCGACCTAGGGCGTTGTAAGTCGAGAACAAGGTGGGAGAAGGTGCTCCAATATCACGAAAAGATGACGAATATGTTCAAGTAAAGTCACGCACCATCTGCTGGCCCTCAAAAGACTGCGGGACGAACTCTTGAAAGTCTTGCGAATGCCAATCGATTGCGGGCTCTTTCGCGTGCATATGCGGGGTGGTGACGGCTGAGGTAATCAGCATGTGTAGAGAGACGGTACTGGCGATTGTTCAAGAACTCACTGGAGCGTTGCGATTTGGGGGTAAAGACGGCAGCGTTGGCAGCCTTGGGCGAGATGGTGGCGCTGCGAGAGGATGGAGTTACGGACCCATTGGTACTTGCCTGCAGCGGGGTAAAGGAAGGAGAGTCGACATTGAACCTCTTTTTTGCATTTTCATTCTGGCCCAACTTGAGGTTGTCGTGGATGTAGGGACAGGCTAGACTCGGGTCACCAAAGCATTCGGCCGATGCAGCCACCAAGACTTACTGTTTTCATAGCGGCAGTGTCCGTAGATGGTGACGTTGCGACATAGGGTGTTCTTCGCTTCTGGGAGGGCCAGTCAGACTTGCCATGTAGTGTATATATATAGGTGTAACTGCGTCATACCGCGTCCCTTAGGGCGAGGAGAGACTACTCCCCGTCGCGAATCACCCGAAGGACCTCCAAAGGTTGTTGCCATGAATCGCGTTTGGCTCGCCAAAGCGCTGGTGGTAGCGAGAGAGGGTTGCTGGCGTGTCTTGGACGCAGTCTGGGGGGAGCGAGCGGCGCTCTGGGCGGACTCTGCGGGTGTCGAGGTGGGCGGTTTGCGGTCGGAGCCGATATCATCTGAAGAGGCGGGCGGCCTACTCCATCTGCCCACAGACTTGGTCGAGTGTTTCCGCCTGTTGTTGCGCGCCGGCTTCTGGGGCGTGGTAGGGCCGTTGCGCCCTGGGGGGTTGGGGAGGGAATCCCGTGACGACGACGACGTCAACTCGGAGATAGATTCAGTTGCGGAGGACCCAGAGCTGGCAATGGCAGTCGCATGTGCATGTGCCCTGGCTGCGGAATAGACAGCGGGTCGGTTGTTGGTGGGCGAAGCGTGCGGCGCGCCTTTGTCCGGCGGCGATGCAGGCTGAATGATGGGCAACCTGTTGCCGGTGTGGTGCGAAGTCCCTGCGAGCACATTAGAGAGCGAGCCCATCAACGGCGACAGGTCGTAGAGGGCCGACGCAGACGGCTCCTGGACATGTCCAGAGCCGCCGGGAGACATGGCGTGCGGGATGTTTCGCGATAGCGGACGGGTGGCATGGAGCGGGCGGGACAATTGGAGGAGTACCTTTCGGAATTGCGGGCTATGAGCCACCCCCAGCGAGTCCAGCGTCCTGTAGGAGCAGCAGTCGCGTCTCCATGAGCAGGCACAGTCCAAGAGTCGAGGCAGACTAGACGAGCAGGCGCGCTGAATGAGTGAGGTGTGATAGCTGAGACGTAGCCATCCTATCAGCATTCACCCGCCTTCCCTGCAACTGCTGTTTGCCGTGTTTGCAGTCAGGAGCCGCTTAGTCACGCTGCTTCCCATCGGCATCTCGGCATCTCCCACGACAACTCCATCGTCCCCCAACTCAAGAATGGCGAGTTGGGAACAGCCAAGACGACAGCTGGCGCAACTGCTATGCCGAGTATTCTGCAGGTTGACCCAGAATA
This sequence comes from Alternaria burnsii, assembly GCF_013036055.1. NCBI lineage: Eukaryota > Fungi > Ascomycota > Dothideomycetes > Pleosporales > Pleosporaceae > Alternaria > Alternaria burnsii. The sequence goes on along the minus strand of NW_024066114.1, from coordinate 223,710 downwards.
GTAAGCAATGTTTGTGACAACTATGGCAACAACGACCGACTTGGTTCTGCCATTGCGACTTCCTCAATGGTTGTTGCAACAACGACACTTGGGAAATGGCAATCTTTGGTGAGCTCAGGCCGTCTGTCCAAGGTTTCGATTTTCAATTCACTCTCACCTTCACCCCGCCGACCAATCAGTCTTTTCTCAGCCTTAGAAATTCTCGCTGTCAGCTTTTTCAATATCCGCCCACCTCCCCTAAACTCCATTCGAGATGGAGTATAAGACCCCCGTTCCACCACAAGCCAGCTATGGGGAACCCGCGAGTAATCAGCAGGCCCAATTTTCCATCGAGCCTTGCGCTGCTATACTCCGCCATGATGGTAATTTCCGGTCAGGCATGTTTCATCTGTAAGTTCCACTGTGCCAAGTGCATGCGAAACATACACTGACTTTGTACGCCCTTGTTCAGACTCAAATGCGGCCATATCGTCGCTATTGATGGAGGAGATACACGCTGCGGCATCAATTGTCAAGAGATCGCCAACAGCGCCCAAAGCTCTACCTTGTATGCGCGTGACAGAACCTACATGGTCAAGTTGATCGCTTATACATCCTCTCAGTCTGACGACCCGAGACCTCCTGTCTTTGCCTGAGGTGCAGCGCCCTGATTTCCTTTACTGCGAGGTTTGTCAAGGCATACCCTGGGACAACTACAGAAGAATGCAACCACCTTCCGACGACCTCCCACGTAGTACCATACTCATGCCCCGGCGCTGTATCGGTCTTACACGTGGGGAGATAGTAGCAGCTATTCGAGTTCCGCACGTTGGCGTTGAGGCCTTGTTGGCTAGCCCATTCCCCAGTTCCGACTGCTACGCACACAATCTGTGCTGTGGCCACAGGGTCTGGTGCGCATATTCACGAAACTGTGCTCGCAATTGCAACGATGACTGGCCTTGTAACGAAGAAGGCGTTCGACGCCTCCTGATGAAGCAGGCTGACATTATTTTTTGTGAGGAATGCGTCTTCAGAGCAGAACGGGTCCATGCGAAGTGGGAGGCGGCGGCGGCGGCGGCGGCGGGAGGAGTGTCGTTGGATCTCACGTTCGGCCGTCAGCCGCATGGTTGAGACGACTTGTAGCCTGAAGTTCTTATGGTAAAGTACATTTTCATCACATTGCCCAGCGGCTCCCGAGCTTTCATGTCATAAATTTCTCTAGATTACGAGAGTTGGCCTGAGAGGTCCAAAACAATTTAACTTCTCATTGTCCCATTACCTCTCTACCACGGGTGTGCATGACAAATCTCCTCGGGTGATGTATCTGACAAGGTTAAGCCCTTGCTCTCATTCCAAAAGGCCCAATCTCTTTCATTGTCGGGTTGCTGTTCGACCCATTGGCAGGCCTATACTGCTCCTTTTTTCTCTTACCAGCTATTTGCGCATCCTATTGGTCCCCAGCCGCAACCTCACCGTGTTATCTACTGCAGCCTAGTATAGCTAGACTCATCGAGCGATCACCACTCACATTCACTACAGCTCAGCGTAACGATGGTCAAAGATCATTCTAAGTGTTTCATTCACGACAGAACACATTTGACTGTAACGCAACTACCACTGTATGAATCACAACCTAGTCTTGACTACAGCAACTCAGCTATATCCTTGCAAACTTACCCTACTTACACTACAGTCAACAACCCGATGGGAAAACAAAAGAGCGTCGTATCGCAGAAGAGGGCAGGACGTCCTCGCGGCAGCACCAAAGGTGGTGGCGGTAGACGTGGTAGACCCAAAGGCAGGTCTTCGCAATCAGCGACACCAACACCTGGGACGTCACAGAATGGAGCATCTCAGAAGTTGACGTTCAAAATCAACATGGGACTAGATCCTCCAAATCCGCATTCGCGTGCAACTCTGCCGCACGATGGCCACAGAGACCAAGATGATGGATTTCCTCAGCAACTAGCACAGCCGGCGCCGGTTACGACTCGTACTGGACGGGCGATTCAAAAGCCGCAGCAGTACAATGCTATACAGGGCAGCGACATTGATTTGTTCATTGATCAGAATTCTGAGGACCATGAAGATGACGACAGAACGTTTCTGACAAGTGACCCACGTAAGTACCAAACGTTACAGATTAAAGGAGCTCAGATTCGCTGACACCTATCTAGCGTACGCCTCACACAAAGCACAAGAGCACCTCCAGCAGTATCCAAAACCAAGAGGTCCCCCGCCCAAAAATAACACTTCGTTCGGCGCTTCTGTGGTTAAAGGAGATGAAGAGAGCGCAGAGTCTCCGTTCCTGCAAAACCTACCAGTACCATCTCTCACCGCAGATCCCACCCAATTTGTAGCCGATGCGGACGTATACGCCATTCTAGACGCCCTTCGTAGCACCACAAGAACCTTTATCGACCTTCCCAGTTTCAGCAACGCCTCCGACCCTGGTCATGCCCAACCCTATAGCGCCAAAGCCCTCACACAACTCTACGTCCTCTGCTACCAGGAACAGCGATGGGATCTCTGCGATATGATATCCGATACTTGGATACGCGCTTTTCATGACATGCGTAAAAAAGATCAGCAGAAGCCTCAAACCCAGACATGGCGCCCCAATCCCGCTCTTGACCGACGTAAGCGTAAAGCACAAGAGGCCTTGGCAAAGGGTCACTATATTCCCTCGGAATTCGATGCAGACCCAAAGGAATATGGTCTTGTTGTCACAGATCCGGAGCTCGAGAAAGATGTCACATGGATCAACACCGATCTTCTAAATCTGCTTTACAAGTTCACGTCTCCAGGGTGCGGCGCAAGATTTCTCTGGGCCGATGCTTTGGCTTTGTTTGGTGATAAAGCTGAAGAAGCTATTAGAGAAATGACGAGGGAGGGATTCGAATTACACCCAGACCTTCTGTTCAACATCATGCAGACTAGTCTACGTATGTGTCGGAGGAACCTTACACTGAAGATTGAAGAGAGCACGGAAGGTGCGTGGTGTAGGCGGTATCACGAGCATGGCAAGAATGGACAGCGTTGTTACCGGGAGTTGGCGTCGAAGAACGGGGAAGCCGAGGAAGGTTTGCGAGACACGGGTTTGAATGTTAGAGAGATGTGAGACTCTATAGATCAGGGTTTGATGGATCGGTTTGGGGAAGGATTGGAAGATGAGCAGGGTACTGCTGAGGTGATTCGAGGGGAAAAGAAAGGTCCTAAGGACAGCGGCAACTTTGGTCTGAACAAGCGGACTACTTGGAGTGGGGAAGAAGAGGATGCCGAGGGGGTCTCTGACGACGAGTAAGCTCTCTATGGAAAGTGGCCTGACAGCAGTATCGAATGGTTCATTTCCTGTGTCAATTCTTGGGTCGACCTAGTCCGATCATGTAGCCATCCTACCGAAATGAGGCCATCGCTTGCCTATCTTATCATGTAATGGATATTTGATGAGGTAATACATGCCGTTGTGTTAATGATGTGAAATTGCGAACCCATCAAAAGCGTAGAGACGACACTGAACAGTATCCGTCTTCGAGCTTGTTGATGTGACCTTCCAGTATACATTGGCTTTACTAATACAACCCAGTGAGTCAGGTATGGCCTGGTGAGGTACTCGCTTGATGATGGTGCATATCTCCTTATCTATCAACAAGTCATTGTGCCTTCCCCAGCATAACTTCGGCTACACATTCTCCGAAGCAGGTAAGGGCTTTGTTTGTTCTCAGTCACTCGCACGATAAGGATTTTGCAGCGGGTTTGCTTTTAACATAGTGCGACGAGTGATTCGTCTTGCCCCTCGGTCGCCAGAAATCGCTTACACTTTCCTTGTCCTAGGCTGTTCACATGCAATGCGGCATCTCATTCGCTGCCACCACACCGACACTCCTACGATTCCATAGGTCCTCCGTCTTCTAGCCTTCAATTGGGAGGCCAAGGTCCGGATAACCGTGCAAGATCCTCAGGCGTCCAGTCTGAGTGATTCACCCACCTCGTACCCCGGAATCTATTACTCCGCACGGTTTGACTCAGTTGCCGTGTGTCCAAGACGTATAAATGGGGCCATCCCCAACATTGGCGTCTTGGTCAATATCCACTATGAGCTTGTCAGTGCGTGCTTTTCGCTCCAGATACGATTTGACGCCACTAATCGACTGTGAAGCGTTTGTCAGCGTCAGTATTCACCCGATGCCGCGATACTACCGCTGCAGGCACACCCACACGCGAGATGTCCGAACGTGTTGTGCGAAGCAACATCTGTTGAGTACGACCTAGCCGGCAATAGAAACTGGAAGATAAGATCGCATCCATATGCGTCTTGTTCACTTCGACTTCCGACACCCGGTTAATTATGGACTCTCAACAGCACCCATTTTTATACAGCATGCGTGAGCTGAAGGATTAGACCCACGGCCATCGCCGACCAGCCGATAAACCTTGCTCACTGTGGACCGAGAAGTAGACCGCATGACCCTCGGGGTTATCACAACGGTTATGCTAAGAGGATATGGTCCACCCGAAGTCTACGAGGGTCGCATGGTAGCGAAAGATTTACTTTGCTGACGTCTTAGTCAAGCACTTTACAGGTTTTTGGCGTAACAGCTTACACTGTTTACAAGCACTTGGTTAAAGCATGGCGAGCTTAGTCTTGACGAACCATCCCACGCGCACTCTGTGTGTGTGGAGACAATCAGTCAAAGCGCCTACGTTCGCCCCGATAACACTCGGAGCCCCGACCGAGGCGGATGAACGTACCATGTCTTTAGCCCTGCGTATTCCTTTGCATCGCATGACAAGATGCACTACGAGTGCATAGCTCTGCGGAGAAAGATGCCCCGGCGGTCTGGGCTCTTGTCACGACAGTCCAGCCAGAGCGCTTGGAAATGTCAGGCTCGCTATTGCGGGTTTGACGAGTCAGAGTCTGCCGCTGCATGGAAGAACTCTCTGTCGGACTCTGGGGTTACGCAGCCAAGAGTCACATCATCGTGCTACACGATCATTAGAGGCACCGGCAACCAGGACTCGTATTGGCACCAGAGCGGCCGAAGAAGCAGCGGACTCTACACTTGCGCATCATTAGCTCTACCAGAACTTCTGCATGCATCGTATCTACGTCTGGGAATGGGTTCGTCATTTCAAGAGCCTTCGCAGGACGGCATGCCGTTTGAGGAAGTTGGGAAACAGGCGCTAACAGAAGAGGCTGAAGGAGCTGGAGCCGCATCGGCTGTCGACACACCGCCGCGAGACGAGGTGTCGTCCATAAAAGATTAGTCGCAGAAGCCGAAATCCTGCTCCGACGTCTTTTTCTCCTCGGCGTTAATTCTACCGGCGAGGGTCTTCGTCGCGAGGCATCAACAGGATAGCGTAGCAATTTATCCTGGTTGCGAGATTTTCCCGCGGTGCGTCCAGCCAATTGCGTGGCATGTTTTACCGGCTTTTCTCCGGCCGCTACCATGAGCTTGACAAGCTTCTCTTCCTCGACCGACAGCTACTGTAGAAAATCCGGGACACGAGAGCGTTTGGGGGATAATGCGGGGTTCCCATCTTGTAGTGGCCAGGTTGTTGACTGGTGCTTAGCTCGGCCCCAAGCTCCACAAGACGCACGAACAAGGAAGCTTTCTCCACTCAAGCCTGCCAACCTTTCGCCCATTTGCTGGGCGGAGTGTAACCTTTGTGCAGATGGCGCTCTTGTGCTAGGCGTGAGAGGTGACGGCGTCGCCGCTTGATCGGTATTTGATCAGACGATCAGCGGTCCGCTTTCTGCGCAAGGTCTAGGTCCAACGCCTGCAATGCCGATGAGACGGGACGACCTATTGAACGTTGAGTAAACCACAGTTGGTATTGGGAAGGTCATCCGGCGCCTCTCTATTCGGAAGACTGACGCCGACCACTACTGGCGATGAACGAACGTGGAGTAGACGCCTCCGGGGTAGGCTCTGGGGTGTGTCATGGATGGGCATACTTTGACAGTCCGCACCTAGGGTCTCCGCATATCACACCCCACCATCGCTTACAAGAGTCAGTATAAGAGGCGCGCATACCTTCGTAGAGATTCGAGCTTTACTGCCTTTCCTCCCTGTTTGACAGACGTAGGTGAAGCAGCTCAGTCCCATCCTCAACTCGACCCATCACTTCAAATCTTGCCCATCATGGTCGTCTTAAACCCCTGGAAGGAGAATCTGAAGGACACTCCCAAGGAGAGCCTTAACTGGCGTCTCTGGTATGGTGTCTTTGGTAAGTAATTACATCATCCAACGCGCTCAACAAACTAACATCTGATAGTCTTCGGACTCATGGGCGCTGCTCGTGGTATCGATGAAGGTCTCATTGGTACTACATCCGAACTCGACCCTTTCAAGCGCAAGTTTGGACTTGACGACGACAGCAAAAGCGAGCACGAGATTGCCGAGCTTCTATCAAACATCACATCCATGGTGCAGATGGGCTCCATCTTGGGTTCGCTGATTGCTTTCTTCATCACCGACAAAATCGGCCGCCTTTGGGCCACTCGACAACTGTGTCTTATCTGGGTCATTGGTATCGTCATCTTCCTCACCAGTTCTCTCACTGGTTCCGTCGGACAGATCTACGCCGGTCGATTTATTGCTGGTGTTGGTATCGGACAGACCACTGTCGTTGCACCCACATACCTAGCTGAGACAGCACCAAGGGCTATTCGAGGTCTCTGTGTTTGCGCTTTCGCTGGTTCAGTCTACATCGGCATCATGCTTGCCTACTTCGCATCTTGGGGTTCTTCCATTCACATCTCATCTGCCACTGACGCCCAATGGCTCGTTCCAAACAGCATGCACCTCATGTTCGCTGGTATCATCTTCACACTCTCCTGGTTCGCTAAGGAGAGCTCTCGTTGGTTGATCAAGGTCGGCCGCCACGAGGAGGCTCTTGACAACCTTGCGGTCCTCCGCAACCTTCCCGCTGACCACCCTTACGTTACCTCAGAGATTATGGACATCAACGACCAGCTCAACCGTGAGCGCGAAGCTACCATGGGCACTACCTGGCTCGGACCAGTTCGTGAACTTTTCTCTAGCAAGGCCAACCTTTACCGCATCCAGCTTTCGGTCATGTCACAGCTGCTAGCACAGTGGTCTGGCGCGAACAGTATGTTCCCCCACTAGCATAAACATTCAACACACACTGACTCTAAGCGAACAGGCATCACCATTTACGCTCCCCAGTACTTCGCTATGATGGGCACGACAGGTCAGAACGAGAAGCTCTTCGCGACAGCTATCTTCGGTGTCGTCAAGTTCGTCAGCTCCATGCTTTGCGCATTCTTCCTCATCGACTTCCTCGGCCGCAAACGTTCTCTCGCTACCGGTATCACACTACAACTCGTATCCATGCTCTACATGGCCATCTTCCTACTCATCGACACTGGTGTTTCTGACGGTGAGCCTCAAAGCTCTAGTCAGAAACACGCGGCTATGGGCGCAATCGTCATGGTCTACTTCTCTGGTTTCGGTTGGGCCCTAGGATGGAACTCGATTCAGTACCTCATCAACTCCGAGATCTACCCACTCCGTCTGCGTGCACTTGGTGGTTCCATCGCTATGACATTTCACTTCGTCAACCAGTACGGTAACTCGAAGGCTGTACCTCTCATGTTCATCTCCATGACCCACGGTGGTACTATGCTGTTTTTCTCTTGCGTTACTGCCATTGGCCTTTTCTGGGTTTACTTCTTCCTTCCCGAGACTTCTGGAAAGTCGCTCGAGTCGCTCGACGAGATGTTCAACCTGCCTTGGTACCTTATCGGTCGCAAGGGTGCAGAACTCACAAGGGGATCTGGTGGTATGGCTGATATCCTGGACAGCGCAGGCGAGAAGGCTGTCACATACGAGATGGAGAATGCTGGTGGTGCTGAGACACAAAACCACCGGGTTGAGCAGAAAGTCTAAACCTTGCACATGTTTGTGAGATGGGACAGTCTATAGCATCGCACACAAACTGTGTTGCTAGATGAATATCAATGAAGTTACGAACACAAACCACACATCCATCTTCCTAGTGCCATCACACTGACATATGTCCATTATACACGTACCACTGGTTCTACTTGAAATTTTGGATTAGGATTTTGAACATTAACATTGAATCTATGGCTAATCTTCTTGTATTCTATGGCTTCATCGTCACAGGTAGCACCGCCATATCAAGATATATAGACAAATACTCACAGGAGGGAGCGATAGGCCAACTCAAACCTGACTCCAGGCGAGTCAAAGCCCATAGACTCACCCAATTTGGAAGACTTGCTTCGATACCGGGTGGTAATGGCAGTACTATGCTAATGAGCAATAGCGGAAAAAGGTTTTGCAAATACCAAAAAATCAAGAACTGCATCCTAGATGGCGGATGCCCAACACTCCACCCCGATCATGAGTGTTGACGTGACTTATGCGATGATTTGTCTGAACGCGCTGAGTTTAGAAGCATGCTGCGAGTGCAGACCCTGATGGCTGCCATCATCCTGAGACAATTCCGCAAGCGATAAAGCAAGGTCCAGCTTAGAAGATACCAACTCATTCTTGGCCGCCTCTTCAAAGGTCTTCATGACCTTTCCAATGAGAGTGATTTCATTGTCATCGAAGTCGAGTTGATGAAGGAAGCCATAGAGTGAAGTGCCGCCTAGCTTGATCTTGCGCTGAATCTTGAAAGATTCCAGACTGGCAATGGGACAACCAGCAAGGGAAGCAAAGGCTTTGCAGACGTCGTCTTTGGTGGTTGTTCCGTCGCAACGCTCGAAGTCGAGTGAATTCACGAATATTTCTAAAGAGGTTTTCCCAAGGAAGGTATTGCGCGCTTTCTCGGCCTTCCGGCGAATAGAATCAACAGCAGGCACCAAGGAGGAGCGAAGGGAAGTCTTGGTTGACTTTGGGTAGTCTGAGCCGGAGGAGGAGAAGTCGAGATCAGATGTGGGAGGGGTTACTGGGGTAGTGTCATCAGGAATGACTGGCTTCTCGATGGTGTCTGTAACCCGAACGTCGATCTGCTGCAGATTGTCCCTAGCTTTGTTGATGGGGAAAGGGTTAATTTGGGAGACGCTGCCGATGAGAGTTCCCTTTTCGTGCATGGAATTTTCCGCTTCCAAATTAGCAACATTGGATGCGTAATCGCCAACAATAAGCTCTGTGTCGTCTGCTGATGCGTCGACAGCAACAGGTCCATGGATAAACTTTGCAACAGGGGTACCAACAGACTTCGTCCTTTTAGCCTTCTTTTGCCCATGAGCAGAAAACAGAAGCTTGTATGATGGGACGTGCATTTGGACAAGATGGTTGTGAAGATCGTGAACCTTTTTCCTCTCACCTGGGCCGTTGGGCTTGGAGAGAAGAGAAGCGACAAAATTGGGGTCGTCCGTCTCATACGAGACTATTTTCTTTCCACCAACCTTGACGACATTTTGGTTGGCTTTTGGGGCCTTATCTTGCTTTGACGCAGTAACCGGCAATGCGAAAGGGGTGATATGCGTCGCAACTTGCTTCTCGTGAAGGTTACGAGATTTTCTAGTTACGCCAGGGCCATTTGGCGTTTTCAGAAGCGCCGCCACACATCCATCTTCCGTTAGAGTGATGGGCCCGGCAATCTCAGTAGCGGTCCTTGCGGTGTCGAGCTTGAGCTGCTTCTGGAGTACTTCTGAATCGACCATAGTCACCTCTTCTAGAAGGTCAGAAGGTTTGGAGTCCTTCTCCTTGGCCTTGTTAGGCTTTTGATCCTTAAATGCAGTAACGGGAAGCTCGACTGGAGCAACGTCCAGTGCTGCCTCCTTCGCAAAGCTGAGAAGCAGTGCCTCGTTGTCGACATCGGTCATCGAGACATCGTTATAGACGTTGGATGACGCGGTGGCGCTGGCAGCCTTAACAGAGCTAGATTTTTTCACAAGTGAATCCGTGCTTTGATGGGCAGTAAAATACTCTTGTACCGGGTTGAGAGCGTGTCCTTCTGTATCGTTGTCAGACGCAGCAGCCGAATCTGAGCCAGTTTCGATATTAGAGGCGGTAGCTTGAGGCGTATCGGCAGACTCAGGAATGTGCTCAGCGACGTCGTTGACCACGCGCTGCTCGACAATATCTGCGTAGCTGTACATAGGAAGTGCCTTGTTCACCACAGATGTGTGCTGGGAGTTGTCTGGCTGGGTAATGCGCTCAACGACGCCATTGACCACGCGTTGCTCGATAATCCTGTCGTAGTTAAGACTTGGGCGAGAAGTTGAATAAATGGCGAGCTGCCTTTTCTCCTTGATAGTAGCTTTGATATCCACTGCAGCTGTTCGGGTGTCGTGTTCCTTATTGCTAGGTGGGAAAAGCGGCTTGCGATTTTTCTTCGTCGGTCGGTGTGTAGGTCGAGTGGGCTTGTCTTTGAGAACTAGTGCTTTGCCATTGGATGAAAGCTTCTCATTGAGCTTCTTCTCAACCATTTGAAGCTTTCTCCTTTGAGTCACGACATTCGCAACATGCTTCGCTTCTGCCTCGGCGGCTATCCTCTGGAAGGATTCGTCTTCGCTAAGCGTAGCAGAAGTGTTGACTTTGTTGGAGGGCGCGTTGGAACCGGTTGTAGTAGCCGTTGAAGCAGACATCTTGTTTGCTACGTAGACAACTAAATGAAGTTCTTAAGTAGCGAATTCACGGAAGGTAGAGTTGAGACCGGAATTTCCGTTCGATAGAACTGTAGAAGAATGTATCTGAAACGAGTTGTCAGTTGTTTCGGAACACATTGCTTGGCGATGAGACAAACTTTTAGCCTATGGAAGTAAAAATGAGTGAGATCTCCAGGTCGTTCGTAGGGTGCACAATGATGTTTCTGGTCTTAAAGGGCAAGGTAGTGCAAGTTCACGATGACTAGAAGTTGAGAAGTGACCCGATAATGAGAGCAATTGTTGCTAGAGAAGGGGTTCTTATGTACAGACAAGCGTACGAAGCTCCTGTAGAAGCTCAGACCAGGCGTGAATAAAGCTTGTGCTTGATCCGCTGACAGGGCGCTGCCTAGCAACCCAGGCGTGCCTTGAGCCAACGGAAGTGTCCAAAGGCTTTTCGCATTCACTTGGAAAGAGATGTTGGGGTTTCGAGATGTCGGATTGGTATGCAATTTCTGCAAGCATCTGATAAGGCTGAAGGTCCAGGACTTTCCGTATCGTTATATACTAGAGAAACAGGAGCAGTCTCTCGAATCTGGGATCGTTTTGTAAGGAGGTTCGCCGCTTTGAGCAGGATGCAGAGATGAGGTAGAACGTACCTCCATGGAAAGACTGAGCATAGCTGACAAAGCCTGAGACATAGAGTGAAGCGATGAATGCCGTTCTCACATATTTGCGTGATGCAGCAGTCGCAGTATACCCGATGTCCAGGGCGTTCTGCTTATCATCGGCAAAGACACGAAATTACAGGATATTCATAGCGACAGAGTTGAGAATGTGAGTGACGTGGAATTGCGTGGCAACGATGACGGACTTGGCGAGACTTCACAGTGGTACTCATTCGAGAGCGCGGTTCTGAAATCGGAAGCAAGGCCATGTATGGTCCTTGTCCTCGTTAGGAAGATCGGGAAATACAGCAACTTTGAGCATGTGATCCTGATGCAGTTTTGGTGGCTGTGAATTCGTCTGACTAGAACTAATCCTTTGGCCGAGCAGCTAAACTGTTCGTGAGCAGCCTTACAGGTACTTTCCAGATCCGCGCCTGATCTATCACGACATTGATTCGCTGTAACCTCTTCGTTCATGGTTCTCATATTTTTCACATCGACCAATGTTGAAGATAGTACATGGACGACATACTGTCGACCATAGGCATCGCACGCATACTTGTGCGCGACGAGAGCTTGGCGGAGATGTGCGGATGAAGGTCGTAGTTCCATGTACCAACACTATAACAGCGGCCTTTCTTACATCTTGATATTGACTATGCCAATGCTGAGTAATTTTCCTGCACCCAAGTTCCTAACTCTTTCTAGTCCGTCACTGGGATGTCGATGGAGAAGTCCCAGAAAGGTGCTGCAAGCAGGTACTGATTTTGGCAAGAACGCCGTATCTGAGCACGGAACTGCTGGAAAGGCGTTAATCCAACATCGCACGATCCCTTCTTCCGCTGAAGGGCCAGGGAGGTGCGGGTCGAGTCGTACAACAGCTTTCTGCTGTATTGCGATGTACAAAAAAAAACAGGTATATCAGCGCGTGGTTCGATCACCTAGGGGCTGTCGAATGGGTTTTGTTCGTCGCAGGCACTACGAAATTGCGGAATGCAGCCACTGTATGTCGTGCTTTTAGCTGCATCAATATCTATGGCCCAGAGCCGTCAGAAAAATAGACCCAAGGCTGCGTAAAAATACCATCCAACAATATGGCGCGTGAGGCGCAAACGGCACTGAAAAGGGGAAGGAGTTGACGACGGTCCGTCGGCACCTCGGGCTTGCTAGTGAGGGGCACAGCGCACCCCACCAACCTGGGAAGACACGCTCCGTCCCCAAGTCCCGCTAGTGACATCATACGTGCTCGATGAAAACACCTCACGAACACATCTCGGCCAGCTCCAGCCCTGTATCGAATCAGGGCATTCGCATTGCCTGCATCTCCCTCACGCTACGACTGCGGCTGTGGTTGCCGACCGCATGGCACCTCTACCCGACCCTCTGATTGAAGTTGCCAACACTGCATAGTCAGGTCCGCTAGTACCTGTTAACCCGTGTTGCCGGTAGGGATTGCTGCTCAACGAACAGCAATTGTGGGTTCCATCTCACAATGATTGATCGGCGGCAGATTCTGTTTGGGGCTCAGGTATAAGAGTCTGCTAGTGCCCCATTTACTTTTCGCGGTAGGTGCTCGCTGTTCAGCTTGAAATATATCTGGACTTCTTCACCAACTCTACCGACTGAACATATCAGTCACTCCCTCCCAGGATACTTGGAATATAGATCCTACCAGAGTCGACAAGCCGCGATTATGGCGAGCAAGCCCATCTTTGTGGCTACTCATCCGAGGGCCTGCTCGACGGCCTTTGAGCGGGTATGCTTGGTTCCGCCGTGTCTCGCCCAAGTTCGGGTTCTTACCATCATCTAGGTCTTCATGACCCGCTACGACACGCTCCAGTGCGTTCACGAGCCTTTCGGCGACGCCTACTACTTCGGTCCCGAGCGCCTCGCTGAGCGTTATGAGAGTGACGCGAAAGCCAGGAAAGAGTCTGGCTATGAGGAGAGCACATACAAGACCATTTTTGATCGCATCGCGAGAGAAAACTCGGAGGTTCGTTCACTAATACTTTCCATGTTTCTGCAGTATTACCGGTTTCCTGCTGTTTCCCCTCAGTCCTTCATCTTTTCACACCCAATCAAGATCTTATTTTCGCAATCTCGTCAACTTCGTCGCAATTGCGTGTTGTGTGCTCCCAGCCAACCACCCGACAGCTAGATCTCTGTCTACCCCACCTTGATCACGACCATCTCATACTTTCCTAAACTCAACTTGCGCGATTTGTAAGCGCTTCGACTGGAGCGCAACAAATTCACCAAAGTCCTTGGTCTCTCCAAGCGGACAACTCAAAAACCGCCGTCCCCCATTTCCCCGAATTGTCGCCGAGCCATTACGATCTGCCCAGCTCCCTACCATCTTGACCCTCGCATTATGACATCCCGTACGATGAAGACGTCAATGGCGCATAAAGTAGCCTCACGAAAAATAGCATACTCACCTTTGACAGGGCAAGCGCGCTTTCATCAAGGACATGGCCCAATACTGGATTCCTCCCGCAGGCAAGCCCGCTACCATCGCCCCGTCTCTATCCAACTATCGTCGCGGCGTAGGAACAGACACCACACAGCTATCGCCTGTCACTACTCGTAATGAACGTCCCGGACCTCCTTACCCGTACGACACCCAAGGCGAACCCAACAACCCTACAGTCATTCCTGCGGATCTGTTGGCAACCTACCACTTCACATTTCTGATCCGTCACCCCAAGTTCTCCATCCCATCGTACTACCGCTGCACTATCCCTCCGCTGGATAAAATGACGGGCTTTTACAACTTCCGCCCTGACGAAGCTGGCTACGAAGAGCTCCGTCGACTGTTCGACTACCTGCGTTCCGAGGGCCAGATCGGTCCCAAGTTCGCGGGTCAGAAGCAGCACGACTCCAATGAGCAGACAAACGGCCACACTGGCGGTGTTGAGATCTGCGTCATCGATGCAGACGATTTGCTGGACAATCCATCTGGCATGGTTGAAGCATTCTGCAAAACCACGGGAATCGAATGGGACCCAGACATGCTCGTGTGGGACACAGAGAAGGACCAAGGTATCGCCAAGGAGGCGTTTGAGAAATGGAAGGGTTTCCATGAGGATGCTTTGGATAGTGATCGCTTGAGGGCGCGGACACATGTAAGTGAATATCCAAATTATGTGGGCAGGGTTGTAGACTGACGACCTTGCCAGAAGAAGGAACCCAAGTCAGACGAGCAGCTTTTCGCTGAGTGGAAGGAGAAGTACGGTGAAGAGGGTGCCAAGCAGATCCGGGACACCGTTGCTGCTAATGTTGAGCATTACGAATACCTCAAGCAGTTTGCTATCAAATTGTAGATATTTTTTCAAAGTCAGGAATCGAGTACGACTGTTACATGTGTTCGATCACTACCAAAAAGAGATGGCAGATGGTAGAGCAAACAGCATGCAATATGTTAGAGAAGCAACAACGAATTTTCTTAGCATATTTAATTTGGAAATCTCCAATAAGACACATCTCATTATGATTCCTCACCTGAGAATGCTAGACCGCCCCATGTTATAGCGATTGTCATTTGCTCATGTTCGCGTCATCAGCTGGCCCGCCGAACCTGCATGCGGTATGCATGCTTATGCTTACAGTGCGCGTCTGGAACATTGAACTTTTTTCAAACATTGAGAAAAAAGACATGATTGCGGTCTAAACAGTGTCTGTCGTAAGCTTTGTGCAGTTGAGTGGGTCAGTCCGTGTTAATGTATTGAGCAGGTAGAAGGGTGGGTGGTGGGCGGCGGAGTATTCTCCTAATGGTTACAGAAGCGGCCCCCTTTGAGAGTGTGGCGAGGTTTCCAGAGCATCTCCTCATGATGCTGGAGTTGGGCGATGACAAAGGACGTGTGTTTCGGATTGATGCGTCTCCGCGTGTTACCAAGCCCGAGGCACCGGACCATGGTGGTGTGGCGATGAAGCCTAGAGCACATCAGTGGGTAGCAGTTTTTGATAACTGCCAGAACATGGAAAGAATGACCAGACACGGAAGTGATGGTGATTGCAGATGTGATGATTTGGTATTCGATTCGATAGGTGATAGTAACACAGAGACCAAAATCTAGCCTGCCAACATATGCCAAATAACTCCGTAACACATACATGGTTACAGTACAGCTTCCGAAATTCAAAGCGATGGATGAGCAAACATACAAAGGTATCAACCGCGGACCACGCAAGAACGCCAAGCCCAAAACACCGACGCTGTCCATGTGCGTAGAGAATGCGTAGTTTTGTGTAAACAAGGTAGAAGATGTGCAAACTCGGTGAGAAGGTCATGCGCGCTGCAGTTGACCAAGCTCGATCTCTCTCCTCCGCTCCTCGCGGCTGACATTTCTCGAGTGGTTACTGTGTCTTCCATCCGCACTCGACGGCCGATTTGTACTTCTTCCGCGGCCCTGCCATTGCTGCCATGCCTGGTGTTCACTCAGACTGTCGGGTCTACTGTCGGATCGATCGCGGTTCCAGTCGACATGTGTTTGTGCAGGCGTACCGACCAACTCCTGACTGCGCAGATGTCTTTCTTGCTGTTCCCGGTCTTCTGGCAGGTCTATTCTGAAGGTGCTGTTGGCATCGGGACTGGGTCGCGGGTCGCCTTTTGCGAGGAGCAGCGCCATTTGCTGGTTAACACGATCGTCTTCTGTGTACACGGCGGCGGGTGGCGGGTTAGAGGGCGAGCGCATGGCGGTGGGATACATGTTGGGGATGAAGTTGCTGTAGTAGGATTGCTCGGACCAGAGGTTTGCGCGCGTGTCTGTCTGGCGTCTGGACTTTACTATTCGGCGGTATGTCCAGAGAAGGAGAGAGGTGTAGAGGAGGGTGCCGGCGGCGCTGGTTACAGTGCCGCTAATGGCGGCATTGCCCCAGTGATAGTTGTGGGAGGAGAGGAAGTTGTAGGCTATAGAAATGAGGCCGAGGGCGGAGGAGGCGAGTGCGGGGCTACGCATGTGTGAGTATTGCGCTGGTGGTGCAGGCGTAGAGGTCTTACAGAAAGACAGCTTCAGCTTGGAAGCGCTCATTGCGACAGGCGAAGCAGAGCAGCGCCGTGAATGAATAGCCGGCAGTGAGGAGTGCGACAACAAAGACAGACAGAACTGCTTCGCTGAACCTGAGCTTGGGATCGTTGGCGTAGAGGCCGGGCAGGATGAGGTAGCTGCCATGTGTTAGCCTGCTTTCATCTCAAGTGCCTCGAGAGGCGTGACGGGCACCCACCCTCCCAATATCATCCATGACGCCGCCAGGGCTATGAGGCGCCAGTACCACGGCGTGCCCTCTCTCCTCTCGCTGCCCGCGTCGTTGATGTTGACATAGCTCTTGTTGCTAGAGCGCATTGAGTCGGTGGTTCGCGCCTTCCGCAGCGGGGTGGTGCCTTGTTCGCGATTCAGGTCGTGGTGCCTGGCCGAGAAGCCGTCGATTCTCGCGCAGTGCCAGCGAGCGATTCAAGAGACGTCGGCATGCAGAGCAGACGAGCGTGATTAAACGAGTGACTGTGGCAAGCGTCTCTGCCGTCGAGATTGAGATCGGGATATGAGCCTCACTTGCAGCTGGCTGGCTGTCTGCTATTCAGCCTGACGCGGTGCAGATCGCTTCGGTCCGTCGAATGCAGTGGAGCCGAGGCGAGGCGGTTGGTGCACGGCGCAATGGTTTCCAGAGAGGGGAATAGCAACAACAACGAGCGACGAGAACAAGACGCAGTTTGGGTCGAATATGAAGCACACGAGGTCAACAGTAGAGAGTCGAGAGACACGGGCTGAACGGGCGGTGGAAGAAGAGGGCGCCAACATGCTCGTACTTCGCTGAGGCGGAGGACGCCTGCATACTCGCTCAGCCACTCGACGTCCTGCTGAGCATTGCTGCCACCCCTGCGACATGCTCCCTGTGGATCAACATGGCCGTGAGCATCTCCAACGCGTCTTGTCGAGCATCGCGATTGCAGTCACATACTGATCAGCGACTTCGGGCTTCCACGACCAACATCGTGCATCATCCCACGCCTCCTGCCATCACCATGAAGCACAGTATCCACGATGCTGTCCCGCATCCCTTTGTCTCTCTGGTCTGCCCAGGGCGACCCCGGATTCCAAAACGCGTCACCACCAATTCCAGGCCAAGCCTTTTGCCCATGTCTGCTCAATCTCGCTGACTGCGCCGCACCTTGGATGGTGCAGCTTACTCTGAGAGCCACCGCTCCCATTCCCTCTGCCAATGTCTATCGTTCACTCACTCGTCGTAGCGCTATCGACTTCGTGTTCTTGGTAGACGCAGTTGCCGGTCAGACATGACGTCGTAGCCACCATTGACCTCTTGAATGCACTGCCTGGCGTACGTAGGACCTAGCGCTACATCGTGGCATGGCACAGCATCACAAGCCACGAAAACGTTATTCTACGCCGATAGGGCATGGTATGAACCGGCCGTTCAGCCTCATCCGAATTCTAAAGCATCGCGACCAACTGATGCAATTGGGCGTAAACACTACTTTTCTTAGCAAACACCTTGTGCGCGCTCACGACTGTCGAGGTTTGCGCTCGTCCATCGATGCCATGTTACGACAGGAGGTCTGCGTTTTCAACTCTGTCGTTTTCAGACACATCGACCGCGCATTTTCTGACCAGCGACCTCTCTTGCCATACAATCATATGTACAGACGACATAGCGGTGTCTTTCAACAATGCGATCCGCCCGCCTGGTTCACGTTGCAGGGAATGCTTCTAGTGCCTCGCACATGTGTGTCATCCGCACAACCACACCGCATCTTACTTTACACGCCCGCCGCCAACATCTTTCACCCTGCGACCTTGCTCCTTCGAAATTCGGTGTCGCCTTCTCCGAAGTGTCTTTGATGAAGTTCGCTGGCGCGATCTATCCAGGGTACAACACAGATACTTTGTCGGGTATACCGAGACGTTCCCAGTATGAGAATCAAACACCAAACGAAGCGGTCGCCGAGCTTGTGGCCGTTGCTTCGAGTGCTGATCTCGTTTACTTTGCTGAGTGTCCAAGTGTTCGCAGACGCCGAGAGTCGATGGCTAAAGATGCCGGCGCCACCGGTTCGATCTATGCCCCACCAACAACCGAGCCCAGGGTTGCTTCCAACCCTGATGATCCTTTGAATAGCACCACCGTCTGTCGTGGTACATCTAGAAATATATTTAGATCAATCTTTCATTGTCTCATCGATCAGCTACTCGACCTTCTAGGTTGATCAATCTTCAGTAGTATAGTGGTCAGTATTTCCGCTTGTCACCATCACTGGCAACTCGCGGGAGACCGGGGTTCAATTCCCCGCTGGAGAGCTTCCTTTTGCTAATCTTTTTGTCTGTTTTCATTATCGTTCTGCGCTGCAGATTTTTTGACTTCGACAGTGGACGCTCCGGTCCACAGGTCACAGCTGCGCTCTCATTGGCCAGAGTGATTAGGTAATCACCCGTTGCGCACTAGTGCTCTCCAGCAAGGGTCTGCGGAACCGTGCATGGAACATCAAAATCTCGAGGGATGCCTTCAACAGAGTCGCAGAGCAAGGCCTCCTGATGATACTACGAATCATTTCAGAATTTCGATGCCATACAGAACGCCACACCGCTTCAGTTTCTGACTGCTGTTCTCGAGTGAACTTGGAATACTCTGACACTTTATCACTGCTTGTGGCTGTAAATACGCACGCCGTACAAAAGACAGCACGGCGACGATACGAGTTGCATCCTACAATCTAGACATAAAATGACCCAGCGAAACACACAACCGAATACACAAACACCACCGTAGTCAGATGGTCGGTAGGTCTTCCCATCTTCGTCCTCCGTGGGCGGGAGTATTCCTTCTTCGGGTATCGTACGCCACGTTTCTCATCCAGTTGCAATGCCTC
The DNA here is from genome assembly GCF_013036055.1 of Alternaria burnsii. Lineage (NCBI taxonomy): Eukaryota > Fungi > Ascomycota > Dothideomycetes > Pleosporales > Pleosporaceae > Alternaria > Alternaria burnsii. The sequence continues at coordinate 204,593 of NW_024066114.1, read as the reverse complement.
GTCGGCGGTGACTTCGTTCGGTGGCCAGATCAGGTAATATACCGGAATCCAACAGCTGGCCAGCTGCCCCAGCCACCACACCGGCGGCCATCCGATCCTGGTAAGCAGAAATACCCATCGATCATGGCCTGAGAGGACGAGCTCAGCCGCCGAGTACGCAGTGCTGATTTGAGCTGCCGGGTCGAAGCAACGTACAATGTTAAGTACCACACCGAGGATGCAAGCCAGAATGAAGCAGACGTGTATCCAGACCATCTGTTGGAATAGTATCGCACGTAAGCGGCTGAAAAAGCCCGAAGGCCTCGGCCCACGTTCTTTGATCTCCAGAGAGAGGCTTCCACTAGGCGTGAATCCAGGCTTTGTCCCACCGAAGCGTGTCGGAAGTACCATACCACGAACAAGAGAGAGCGTATAGTATGGAATCAGCCAAACGTCGGCTTGATCCCAGCGCATCGCGTCCCGATACCCAACAAACAACGCCAGACTCATCTTGTGCGCCGTATCAGCAAAAATCCAAATGCAGACGAGTCGCAGAAGCCAAGCGAGTTGCCAGCGCTCGTAGTAGACTACGAAAGGATAGCCAGCTAGTAGTGCAAGTGGAAGACCGATGTAACCCAGCCAGTTAAGCGCGCTGTTCACCACAGATCCTGCACCAAAAACGTAGCCGGCGAGGCGTTGGCGGGCGTTACAGAAGGGGACAGTCGGGCCCCAAAGGCGAAAGTTGATCTCGAAACGGTCAGCCTTTATTGCAAGCTATCGAGAAAGAGTATTACCTTGAACGCTGTTTGAACATTCCCAATGGTCCATCTCGTCCGCTGTTTGATATGACCAGACAGAGTATCCGGCATCTCACCGCATTGCAAATACTCATCGATATAAGCTACTGACCAGCCTTTGCCGAGGAGCATGGAGCTACAAGCAGTGTCCTCACTGATCGAGTATGTAGGAAAGCCACCAATGTCCTCTATTGCTTCCCTACGCGCCAGATACCCGGACCCAACGCAATCGCCTGCGCCGAGCCCATCATGAATAAGCTCCGTCATGGCATAGAAGTAATCGAGATCTTGTCGCACTGGATCGTCGAGCGGAATGTTCCAAAAGTACTGTGGTGGGCATGTCATCCCCATCTTGGGATTGTTGAGAAGATGTGGCATCATGGCGCGTAGCCAATTTGGTTGGACTATCATGTCGACATCCAAGCCTGCGACGAATGGTGAGGGGAAGTCTGTGAGCTTTGCGCTAAAATTTAGCCCGTTATTGAGATTACCCGCTTTCTGGTTCTCAAGTAAGCAAAAGTGTATATCAGAAGAGGTAGTCAACGTACATAATCTGGTACCTCTGGCTTCTCACGACTCGTATAGTGTGCGTGTGGGTACTGCCGCGATACATGTAACATCCTTTCTTCCAGATCCCTCGACCGACCATCATCACACAAGATCACATTGAGGCGATTCAATGGCCAATCTGTCTCGCATGCAGCCCTGACAACATTGAGGATGGTGTCGTTATCCTCCCCACACGCGGTAATGAGTACAGCTACCGCTGGAACATCATCGCCTTCGAGATGAAGCTTTTGTCTTCTGGGTCGCCGCAAGACAAAAACACGGTTGAGATAAAGTAGAATGGTAGGAAGGTATTGGAACAACTCAACGACAATGAAGAACCAGGCTAAACCTAGCTGGTATCTCTCAACTACTTGCGTGTAAGCAAGACAGTAAACCCGAAAACAGAAGTAGGCCAGCAAACAAAATGGCGCTAGGAGACCTGTAGCAGACACAAGGGGCCAGAGGGAATCTGGCGCGACAGCCATGTTATGAGTTCGAGTGAAGGACGAAATGACAAGAAAGGCGTGGGTAATATCTTATAGCTGACGACGCGACTTCTAGCATCTCTTTGAGCCTACATCACGTCGGAGATAGCAGCGATGTAACCATCTTTTGCACTAATTGGTGGGATGCGCTGTGGTTACCGGGTACCTTTCCATCGAGCGTCGGAGTAAAAGAGACGGGAAGATCGCCGGATCGGCGCGCATCGCATCTTCAATCATGGCGGGAAGCAGATCCACCACGTGGTGAGCTTGCACGGCAGGGCAAAGACGTAATAAGCGGGCACAGCACGTGCAAAACCACTGCAAAAAGAATACACGCTTGCATCTATCAGACGCCAGCTACTCATGACTTCCAAGAAGCTGAACACCAGTATTCGATACGTACGAATAAGAGGACACAAACCTCTATCGGAATTTGAATTGCTTCTTTCAAGAACCACACTTTTCCTACAACCGCTTTTGCTTTTAAGCTTGTAACAAAATCTCCGTTGACGTAGTTATCTGACGTATCCAGCCAACATCTCACTCACACTTGCCTAATGGGGCAGCTATACATCAACAGCTAACCGCATTTTCAACAAATCCCCCTTAATAATCTCTCCTTTCTTCTTTTCCAACTCTTCCATGTCCCAGCACGCACTAACATACCTTCCACTCAACCACTCCCTTCTCTCACTTCCTAACCAAGCCAATGTGTCCGCTCCCAATTCTGGTGTATCAACAAGCCATTCATGCATATGCCCCGGCATTTTCAAAGCAAGTTCTGTTTGCACGCCGCCAGGATGCACAGCAATAGCTACCATGCCGTCTTTTCCCTCACCATGGTCTTGGGCAATGAACTCTGTGAGGCGCAGAGAAGCTAGTTTCGCTGGTCCGTAGGATGAACTTTGCGGAACGATCATGAGAGCCCCGATGGATGTAAGGTTTATGATGATTTTGGAGCCAGCGAGGAGTAGAGACCAACATGCGCGGGTCACGAGATAAGGGCCTTTGACACTGACCTCGTAGTCGCTCCACCAGGCTTCGGGGTCAGATTCTGGGACTCCGGCGAAGGGGGTGAGACTTCCTGCATTGTTGATAAGAACATCAAGTCTTCCCTCAAACTTCCCGGCCACTTCTTTCACTGCAGCATCTACGCTGTCTTTACTGGTGACATCGAGGCTCAGGGCCAAGACATGTGGTTGCGAATGACCTGCGTCTTTGGCTGCAGATTGAACTTCCAAGACGACTTCGGATAGTGAGGATCGCGCGCCGAGGGCTATGCAGGATGCACCTGCTTTTGCGTAGCTGATGGCTGTAGCGCGGCCGACGCCTTTGGAAGCACCAGTGATCAGGACATGTTTTCCCGAAAGGTTGGACTTGGTAGGGCTGATGTAAGAATATGTGTCGTGACGCTCAGTCGGCGTGAAGTTGATGCCTGGTGTCTCTTGGTAAGTTTGTTCGTGGAGTACGGTGGGATTGAAGTACCGTTCGAGGCGTGCTTTGCGCCAGAGTCATTAGACATGATGATGCTTTGTTTTCGAGGGACAGAGTACAAGCCCTTGCAGATATCTGAGTAATAAATTCAATGATGGGGACATAACATTTGCAAAGGCGTGGTTGGTAATGTAAGGCGGGCCGTGGCATGACGTAACCCGGATCCACATCCGGTATGGTAAACGTCAGGTACTAGGATCACGGCAGTATGCAAGTGGCCTATCGAAAATATATGTTCGGCAATTGCAACACAGCGAGAGATTCATAGTTCCAATATCGGTGGAAAATCGTGAATTGAATTGAAATTACTCTTATATACCATGCGCTTACCTGCCCAACGCTAATATCCTCTCCACTGCTCTTTCTGCCGCAATCATAACACCCATGACCGGGTTGGTAGTAAGAGGCGGCACAATACTTGCATCGATCACGAATAGGTTCTGCATACCAATCACCTTCGTGTTTGCATCAACACATGATTCCATTCTGCAACTGCTGCTCCAATGCTGCACATTGCCACGAGTATAAGCACTTGGCGTGGTCAACCAGGTTGAAATCTGCTCAAGCGTGGAGTTCTTCGCAATGTTGAGTGGTGTGAGGGTAGGAGGAAGAGCTTGGAAGATGTTGTGCACGAATGTGGCGATTGCTGCTGCGTCGCGGGGGTCGGAGTAGAAATTTGAGTTCGGAAGGGCGATACCCCTGACGTCCAAGTTCACTCGACCGACAGACCGGAGACCAGAGGTACCGTAGACGTTGAGTGTAATGGTACCGTTTTCCAAAAGGTCCATCGCACCAGCAGAGTCAATGGTGCCTTGGCAACCCACTACATCATCACCCTGCTCGATGTAATCCCAAAACGCGCTCGTTTGAGAAGCAAATGTATAGGGTCCTGAGCGGTTGTTGAGATACAGCTCAACGTCAGACGGCGGTGGGTTTGAGTAGCTATAGCTGTATGATGCGATTTCGTCGGAATACAGCTCGATAAAGGTGTTTGGGTTGTCGAAGACGCCATTGCCGACAGCGGTATTGTTAATCCACTCTTGAGAAGGAACGGTAACGTGACCATTTTTAGAGAGGTTCTTCAAAGTCTCTGCTTCGCCTATACCCGACCACATCAACAGTTGAGGACTGAGAAGTGCGCCGGCGGAAGAGACGACCATTCCACCCTTCTTGATGCAGATCTTGTGTGAACTGGATGCACCATTGGTCTGAACGTCGACACCAGTTGCTACACCGCCATCTCGGCGGACACGCAATACCTTGGTGCCAGTCTGGAAAGAGAAGTTCGTTCTGTTCAGCGCAGATTGAAGATACGTCTTCACTGGCCCACTCCTTTGACCATTCTCATAGTACCAGATGGGATGTCCGAATACCTTCGTCTTGTTATGGTTCTCGATACCGTCATTCAGGCCAATATCCGCATACCCTGCGCCATCAACAAGCCATCGCTTCGCAGCCTCGTAGCCGCTCTGCAGATACCGCTTGCCGTCCTGGGATGGGCTGTCTGTGCTCGGCTGTTTCGTCCTGACCTTTTTAATCGCGGATTGCATGTCGGCGTCCTTCCAGCCATCTGGGAAATAGCGGTTCCAATCACTCGCGGGCGGCTGGAAGAACAGTCCAGCGTTGATGGCGGAGTTACCACCGACAGTGCATCCTTGGAAAGCGTTGACCACATCTGATGCGCAGGTCAGGTTGCCCTCACCCGAGTTCGAGAAGATTGATTTGTAGAGTCCTGGCACATCAACTCGGCTGAGTTCAGTCCCGTTCAACCATTCCGGGCGAGCACGACCGCCAGTTACGTAGTACGATGGGCCACCTTGCTCTAGGAGTAGAGTTTTCTTGCCAGCTTCGCTCATACGGTCTGCTGCGACGATACCTGCTGGACCAGAACCTAGAGATATTAACCTTGGAGTCGGGCCGTTGGTACAGATGCGAACTTACCGACGACAATGACGTCCCATTCACCACCAGCACAAGTCTCTGCCGCAGCATAGCTGGTGAGAACAGCCACTGGCAGCAAAGCCTTCAACAAATAAGATGCTACCATGATGCCGTTTTGAATCTGAGGATTAGAGGTGCTTTGGTCACAGTTCGAGAGGCTGTAGCTCCCGACCGCTAGCAGGCTGAAGGGCTTGCTTTAAGCACCTCATCTCACCTCGGTCATCTAGCATGTACGCTTACTTTAGCCGCCAATTCTAAAGCACGGTGATGTACAAGTACCACCATACTAAGCAAATTTGCATGTTGAAGCTGGAAGCCGACATCACCGAACACGAAGAGGTATGACGCCGCTTACGAGATGGTACGTGCGTGGTGCTAGCCCATCGCCCAGACGCGGGCACTTTCCCTCATCGCACGCGCTACAGGGGCTTGGATCGTACGCCGGTCGATACCAGTGGGGAATTTGAAAATCGGAGCGTTGGTGCTGCGGCTGCGTGGCGGTCGTTGCATTGTTATTTTGGGATTTGGGGCGAGCTGGAGATGTGGCGATGAGGGGTCGAGTACCAAAACTAAGCGGAAGGCGCGGCTGAAGTTGCGACTTTGCGTCAGTCACCCAGTTCTTAACCAGACTACTTTGTTCTTAGATTCCTCCTACGCTTCACAGCACAGATGACGGAGTTATGTGAGAAAGCTTGAGAAGCTTGTTGCGCGATGTTACGGCACTTGCCCGCTCGGGCCGCCTGGGAGCACCGGTAGTGGACTCTTCGTATGAGGCAAGGGTTTTGAAGTGGCACGCGCACGGCGTCGCCACTTGAAATGGAACACTGGAGGCTCAAGAATAGTACCGACACATTAACGGTACCGGTTTTCTCTTCTGGCTTAATCATCGTCAAGACCAGTCACTGTGGCATTGAGCTGTTCAACGATAAGTTTACAACGTACCTCGCAGGTTCGCTAGACACCTAGCTTCGTGGAACACTCCACTAAGGCCTGTTGTGAAGGCTATCCTTAGATGACCTAGGGATTGTTTCTCGAGAACGAGTGAATGTAATGGACATGAGTGCTGTACTAACGCGATTGGTACGTCGATGTGATAGCACGGGGTTTTGAGAATCAAGTACTAATCCTTAGATTGGACACAAATTTGAGCACAGTGAGCTATAGGGGCTCATTGCCTAACACCACATACTAATGAGTATCTTCCTAATCAGTGCTGCTCATTTGTGCCAAGAGCACTGAGCACTAGGTAGTCATACAATTTGCTCGGTGTTGCCCAATCATGCCAGCATTGGACGATCACCTGACTGTTGACAGCCACCGGGTCAATGTCTTTGGACACCCCGATGACTCGCGAACCTCATGGTTTCGGATTTCTCCGTCTGATTGCGACAGGTCGCTAGCGCAACAAGCGATAGGGTACGCAATTTGATAATAGAAAGCATTTAGTGAGACAAGACGAAAAGATTTGGTGTGGGAAAAGACCAAGTATCATACCACTACCTCAAAGAAAGAAACTGAACATCTCTTCAGAGCAAAGCACTTATACCTACTACGATAAAGCCTGCTAAGATCTTCTTAGACATAGATAAGGAATCTTTAAATCTACAATATTATTAATCTTTCTGGAAATTTTCTTAGAAGCTATCAGACAGTATGCTACCAATGGATACTGAGTGCACGAGATGGTGGAGTAATAGTATGTTGTCTGGTGTAGATAGACGAATCGATACTGACTGGTATCCGATTCAGTAGTCCTACTTATATTCGAACTAGCAGGGGTTACAGGAGGCACAAGGCCCCATAGCCAGTCAGGTTCCTGACAGAAGCAAAAGTAGGCGGTAAGCTAGGGTATGTTGTTCCATACTCGTTTGAGTTTTCTGTTGTATACGGTGATATCTTAATACTAAGCCTTTTTTCAGATGTTCTTGTCCTACTACCTTGCAGGATAATCTTCTCGTGTTCGCTAGTAGGCTTGGCTTTGGCATTCAGAGCTTTGAGATGTGCGCAAGCAACATTGCAGACGTCAACTACGACCATGCATATGAGGGGCCTGTGCGAGCGCAGGTAATTTAAATAACGGCAGGAAAGAACGGATGAACATGAAAACTTATTGTCGGCAGCAGGAAATACGATATGATGAATTGCAAAAAGAGGGTAAAAGAGTTGGAGACATTCAAGGCCAAGCATGGCGAGCATTGTCAGGCAGTGACGTTGAAGCTGCTGACGCAGAGGAGCTTTCAGAACAGCAGTAGCGAGGCTGATGCTAAGAGGAATGCAAGAAGAGAATAAACTGAGGTCTATGTGCTTGAGGTTACGGGTAGGATGCAATGGAGTGAGAGAGATCACCCTGTCTGTATGGATATCAGGGGCTAAGCTGATAGATCTGCATTGATGTATTTTTGACGGGAAAAACTTGATCAGAATCCACCGAGACCATCGTCGCTGTCTTCGTAATTATAAGACCAGTCACGATCCGCGTCTCTCTCCTCCCGCTTCTGTGATATTCCCGCCAAAGCCCTCCATTCTTGTTCGTCCACCACTTTACCTAATCCTATGGAGAGCTGTAAATCATCCGAATCGTCATCGTCGACTAAATGGTAGCTCCAAATGTAGTCCACATCCGAAATACAATGCGGCTCATTGACAGCACCAACACGGCACCTAACTTTCAGCAGTTGTACCGCGAGGATTGCCTCTGCCGGTTCTGATTTGGTAGGCGAAGAAGGCGAGGTCATGTTAGATGCCGAATCTACCCGTCGAAATGGAAGGTGGAGTTGTGGTTGCGGGGTTGAAGCTGCCTCGGTTATGGGTTCGTGTGGCATAGCCGCACGCTTATGACAAGGAGATTTGGATGTTTCAAGTCCGGTGACGAAGTAAATTGGCTTCTGTTGTTGTGACATCTTGCGGAGGAAGGCTTGTGTTGTGGGCTCATGACGCAGGTTGTCGAAAACCTGCGATGGTTCATCGATAGTAACATGGGTTGTGGCGTGAGCGTCTTCGTCTTCCGACTGGGATGATAGTTGTCGTGAAGCAGGGGATTTTTGGAGCTTTAAAGAGCTGGAAGAAGGATTCAGAGGATTGGTGAGGAGTTGTCCGAGCGTGACGGACTCTGATGGCAAAGGTGCTGGGAGGCTGAGTAGACGAGACATGTTCGGTGTTGATCTGTGTTTAGATAGGAAGCAGTCTTTGCGATGATATAAAACTTCAGGAAACGGTACTCAAGACAAAGGTGAGGGAATAAAAATGGTCAAGGATGACGACTGGGTCGGCCCGGCTGCGAAGATATATCTTGAAGTTGTGGACTAAGCTCACCGTTTACCAATTACGCAATAGCAAGCATGATGATGCTGGTGCGTTGACCGACCATACTTCTGCTTGATGCTGGGTTTATGTGACGACTGTCATTCGTTGTTAGACTGTCGGTCATACGGGAGGTGATGATCGGCCTCGTTGCGAGCATATAGCTCGGTTACCAAAGGGTTATGAGACCTGGAGCTCGCTCCACAAAGGGTTTTGTTACTTAATTGGCTGATAAAGCCCGCAAACTCACGAATGCGTTACTAGAGGTGCGACCGGATTTGTGGTCTGATGGGGATCGGCTGACTTGTTCCTGAGCTGTTCGCAAACCCTGATCCGACCTCGGGAGGTTAGGCGATATGCATCAACGGGAAGACGCGGAGCCGCATGGCAAACTCTTGTCTACTTCTTCAAAGACTGGTGTGCAAGTACACCACCCTGCTCAGATGCCTTGAATGAAGAGGGACATGTTGAGGAGAGCTAGGTGTATCCCGGGCGTCGGTTCAAGCGCTGGATTCTCGATGCGACGTGGAGTCGGCCAGCACCGGACAAAGGGATGCTAGCTAGCACCTTTGGAGTGCGTTATCAACATGCGAGAGATAACATACGACTGAGATTGAGATTGCAGACAATGTATCGTGGGAGCCGCTGCCTCGGGACAAGGCACACGATCAGGAGGGGTATGTTGTCATGTGAAGTGGCGTCGTGGCGGCGTGGCGGCGTGGCGCGTGGCTGGGCAAACAAGATCGACGCCCTTTGACGTGACGTTGGTCATTGTCATTAAGAGCGTCGCGCTTGCCGTCATTGCACCGTTGCGACTACACTTGACCGTCTCTCGTCCGTTGGAGATGATGGAGAAATGAAGCTGGGCCGCGTCGGTGGGATGGATAGGCATGGCTGTCGCTGCTTCCGGCAGCGGGCGGAAAGCTGACACTGCCACACTACGGAGCAGCAAGTACCGCAGACATGGCAGGCCAACCTCGGGGCCACTTTTGCAGCCCATACACCTATCTTCTATTACTACAGCCAGATTGCCATGGCAGAGACGTCTGCAGCCTCTACTACACATGCACGTCGCCAGAGTGCCCTTGCCGACATCCAATTCGCGTCCATCGTCGACGATGACCTCACACCGTCCGAAGACGAATCGCCCGAGGAAAGGGCGTTCGAGCTCGAGACTGCACAGTCAGCAATTGGAGTCAGCATAGGAAAGCAGCAGACGCGTCTGACTTCGCCCAAAACGCCGGCAGCGGAAAAGGCTGCAGCCCTCGATGAGACCGAAGATGGCGCCTTTTTCGACGGCTGGCAAGAAGCCACCGATTCGACGCCGGAACTGAAGAAAGCGACACCAGCCACCGAGCCCGCCAGACATGTACAAACGGCTGGTGTGAGGCCGAAACCGACGCAAACATCGAGCAATGACGACCGCGAGCGACAATCCGACCCTCGAACGAGACTGCCCTCGCCCTGGCGAGCAGGTCCCAAGACATTTCAGAAGGACAAGGCAGGCGACCACCGATCCATACTCCGCGATCACCTACAGAGCGGGCGGCGACGGGCATCGTCAAGTGGCTCCATGGGGGACACGATGCGCAAATTCATGCCCTTCAGCCTTCCCACGTCCATCACCAAGACCTACAAGGACCTCCACTTTTCCCTCCCGAGTTTGTCAGCATTGTCGCTCGATTCTGAGAAGCCGCGCACGTTTGATCGACGGAGGAGAGACACCTTTGCTAGCGGTGTACCACCTCGGGACATACCGCAGCGAGACGGCGCCAATCACTCCACACCAGGAGAGTCCAGGAGCGCATCAAGGAATCTCGTTCAGATGCCACAACAACCCAGTACCGCCCCAATCCCTCAGCGCGAGTTTAGCGACGACAGCACTTCCACCATTGCCCCATCGCCCCAGATACCGAGCGAACGACCGACGCCCAAGTTACGGCGGTCCAATTCCGAGGGTTCCTTGCTCGTATACCGCACACGATCTTTTGCATCTTCTCTCGGCGACGACACGCGCTTCGAAAGTGTCCAAGAGCAGGTCAACAGTAGGCTGAAGGCCCTTCGAGACAGCTGGGCAGACTCCAATTTCAAATTGCCTAGCCCCTCATTTCCAAACTTCAACTTGGCATCTAGTACCGAAATGTTCAGGAACCGCAACGCCAGTACCACATCCAAGCCACGCGAGACCGACGATATTGCCTCGCAAAAAGCCAATCCCCGCACAAGCGTGCCTGCGCCGGGCTCGCGTCGCGACTCGATAAGGAGGAAGCGTTTACCATCAAAGGGTGGAGACGCCGACACTGAGTCGCATCCGTACTTCACACAAGCTCTGCAGGAGCTCGAGGGTGACTTGGTCATCCTGGGAGGTTATCGGGGGTCCGTCCTTCGCTCTGCAGAACCGCCCCATCGGCAGCTCTGGGTGCCTATAAAAGTGGGACTGAACCTACGTAAAGTAGACTTGGAGGTGCCTCTAGATCCAGATGCGGACGAGCGCATGGAGGAGAGCATCATACCAAGTGGCATGCTGACCCATATTGGCCCTGTCGACATCGCCAAGCGTCTTTTCAAGCGTCTGAATGCCTGTGACAACGTAAGAGACGGTAAGCTTAGGGTCCACAACTACGGTTATGACTGGCGGCTCTCCCCGCACTTCCTGAGCCGGCGGATGATACAGTTTCTAGAGTCACTGCCCTGCAATCAGCCAGGAGTTCCTCCTGAGAAGCGAGGTGCCATCGTTGTCGCGCACTCACTGGGAGGCTTGATCACGCGTCATGTTATCAATCAGCGTCCGGATCTGGTAGCTGGTGTTGTATATGCTGGTGTGCCTCAACGCTGCGTGAATATCCTTGGCCCATTCCGTAATGGCGACGACGTCCTCTTTTCTTCACGCGTGCTCACAGCACAAGTAAATTTCAGTATCAGAACGTCTTTTGCTCTTCTGCCTCTAGACGGAAAGTGCTTCATCAACAAGCGCACCAAGGAAGAGTACCCTGTAGACTTTTTTGACGTTAATACATGGAAAGAACACCGCCTTTCTCCGTGCATAGCAGCGCCCTTGCCTCGCCCTGAGCAACCTAAAGATAGCAACTTCAGCGTTAGTGGCCTGATGAACGCTGTCTCCTCAGCACTGCCCACCTTTCCCGCTCGCAAAAGTAGTACTGCGAGGGATGCCGCCGACGTAGCTCGTAACGCCGCCAACAACGTTACAGAAGGAAGCGTGGAGCAAGCAGGCATGGGCCCGCAAATGGGCCATGAACATAACATCGAGACATCCAAAGAACCGAACCCCGCAACCGACGTCACAATTCCTTACGACAAAGCAATACAGTATCTTACAAGAACACTCGCCGAAATCAAGGCTTTCAAACAGGAACTCGACCACCGACCCGAACACACATCATCAAACTCGTATCCACCCATCGCGATCATCTACGGCAAGTCCACGCCGACAGTCTACGGCGCGAAGGTAGAAAGTCGGGAAGCTATCAAACGCGCGGATGTATATGATGAGCTTGCATTTGCGAGTGGTGACGGTGTTGTACTCGCTCGTGCAGCCATGGTGCCTAAGGGGTACAGTGTCGTTAGAGGCGGTGTCGTATCTAGCGACCGTGGGCACGTTACGCTTTTGGGGGATTTAGAAGCTGTAGGGCGGTGTCTTCATGCTGTTATTTTGGCGAGGCGGAGCGGGGTCGGACTAGGACCTGGAGCGCGATGAGAATCTGTAGATGTCTCCATATTTTACCTGCAATTCACGGAACTCGACCAACCCAGCTGTGCGCTATCCATTGTTCTTTTCTAGGCTATAGAGTTTCACAATTTCCGGCTATTTCATCACTTTGGGGGGAATCAGACTAATCGAAGTGAACTGTGAGGCGGGTCGGCCACAACATAACTGTTTCGATATTGTGGCGACAAAGTGTTGCTGAACGTCCGTAGACAGATCTGAGTGACCTGGAAATCCTACATGAGCTAGAAGCTGTACGGAAGTAATTGCACGGACTCAGGTGCAGCAAAGAACGCAATCGGAATCGCGTGGGTTCTGTTGTGCTTCCATCGGCCCTTCTCTCGGCATCATTCACCCGGTTATGGGGATTCGTGTTGTCATCGGTCAGCGTACGTGAGGGCGGAGCGGCTATAGGCGACAAAGCGGTACGGGCCATAGTGGCATTCGGAGGTTGAGTTCGATCGAAGTCGTATTTCGATGATAGGCATATGCCACCGTGTGGGCACCTATCCGTATCTGGCCAACCCTTTATGAAACATCGTCTCGTGTCTCTCCCATTTGAACTCTGGGTCAACTTCAACACTGAAGCTTTGGAAGGTATCGCTATGAACACATCTATAGATTAGTGCTCGATATTTTATTCTTTTTCCATGTATAAATGAGAAGCGTCGGATATACTTCCTCGGTTCAGATGGTCTTGATGATGCATACCTTCGATTGCACAATATTTGTCGTGAGTACTCTGAGGGGTGATAAGCTTAGGATCAAGTTTGAAGCAACGAACGGATCAATCTCGCAACGACGAGAACTGACTACAAGAGATGGCGGCGCATTGTCGTGAGTGCTTATGCTCATGTCCATGGCATAGAGTGGTAACATTGGTGATGTTGCTCCAGGCGAGGTAGTGTTGAGCCACGATTTCCATTATATTTGTGGAACTACAAACCCACGAAATAGCAAGAATCTCTTGTCAAGAAGCAGCTGTCCTCCTACGAGGTGGCATAAACGAGATGTCATTTGAGCGTGCCCTCTCGTGAGACAGATTCACACAGTTTGGGCCGGACATCATGCCATGCATGCATAGAAACGCTACGGAGTTCCGTAGCGTCCTGAGGCGTGTATGCTATGTGACGAGACGTGAACAGGAGTGCACATCAGCCGATGGGATTGACCTCCATGTGCCCAGCTGGTTTGTGGCGTCGAAAGAAGTCCTTCCAATTGCGGGTTAGTAGCCTTGGCGTGGTCGGCCTTGCTGGTACCGTACCCTGGTACTCCGCTAATCTCGTTGGGAACCTCCGTTTCCTCCATCGTCTTCGATCATGTCGCCAATCGCTCCATCTACTCCATCTGGTTCCAAGTAGCAGCAACAGCCCTAACTGAGATCATTTCCATCCAAGTCAGGTTTGCTGCAGCGAAGCGAGATTTCGGGCTCGGATTTTCTACGAAGTCGCGATCCTCCATCTAAGCGCGCGTATGCAGCTCTGACCATCACATCACATCACCATCCAATTCAACTGGGCGGTCAAGCGATGACACGCAGCGGGGATAAAAGTATGCTGTCGGGGATGCGGCATTAAAAAAACACGTTTCTCGATCCCGGTGACTCTGGTAAGTCCAACAGCGCGGGGGGCATGGAAGGTCATGGTTTTGGTTACCGTTCAGGACTCATAACCCTGCACTTAAGGCTGTGGCGCCTTATCGGCGAGTCGTGGCTGTTCGCTGAAAGTCAGTGACTGAGTCTCCCAGCACAAAACTTAGACATTTTCTCGAATCCGCAGGCACGTATACACATCAAGCTGTAGCGCTATTCCGAAAGGACCTCTTACTCCTCGGATGCTACAGTACCAAGCATCCTTCTCTTCGGTACCGACTCTGAACTAGTCTTCTAATACCCAGCTACTGCTCAGGATCGACAGCGCAATATCACCCTCAACAATTTCAAATCGCTACTACAGCGGAACCCTGTTCTATCGACGGACAGCCCGATCACGCTTTCCTTCAAAAACACGCCATATCATCGCTTACGATTAAGGCATGCTTTGCTTGGCAAGAGGCCCCTCGGGAGGTATGGTGGAACGGGGCCTTACCACAACCAGGTCCCAGCTGCATCATACTAATCACTCCTCCAAGGTCTTGACTTTGAGTAATTCCCGTTAGCGTCGAACGGGAATATCGCCTGATCAGGTCTATCAGGGATGCAACGATTGACGGTTCAGTTGCAGTCTCTTGTTCATGTATGGTGAGTCTTACGAAGACTTTTCGTACACACACTTCAGATCCAAAGTTTCCTACACACGTGATACGCCGGTTCATGCGTGGCGTCAAATGACCAATTGCGGGATCGCCGCTTCTTGCGAAAGCCAATCCAAGAGCCGCGCCTTCATGAATTGCCTATGCCTGCGCAGCTGTCAATGGCTGGCAACACATGGTCTTATCGAAACCAGACCATTCGAGCCACTCGACAAACTGCTTCTGCCACAAATGCGGGTACTTCACAACATATCCTGCATCCCCCAATTGGAGAGCCTGCCGGAAGTCTCCGTACCCGCGACACGCGCTTCCCCCACAGACCAGTTCTTCATGTTCGCTCGATATTGCCATCTTGGTACTGGCCCCCCAGATACGGCTGCTAGCGTCAATAGCCATGCCTAAGGGTCTGTTTCTCCCGCACTCAGTCTTTGTAGTTTGGCCAGCACGCCACACTCTAGTAGCCTCCGACGGTCATGTTTTAGAAGGACCACATTCACGGCCTAATTGAATTCAGTCAGTCCGATGCTTCCATAGCATACGCCACAGGTCTTGATCTATGTCGTGGCTCAAGGGGAAAGCGGCCAGTAGGTAACTTAATTAGCCTCTACAGCTTGAGATTCAACCAAAAGTGGCTCGTAACACGTTGATCGACTGCTGACTCGGATCGATCTTCGCCACGATGGGAACCCCCCCAAGCCGTGCCGCATTACTGCTCGCATCGTTTCGTCGACTTATGCGAGATAGCGATGATTTCAACTAAATTAGCAGTGTGGTGGAGACGTTAGAGCTCACTCAACATGTCGCCGCCACGTCAAGGTGCGATCACAATGATCCGAACTGTACAATCTTTTGTGTGAATTGTTTCCAAGTTCATACCCTACGCCACCAGAGCACTTATGGCTCTGTGGCTTACCTTCTGGTTCGAACAGATTCGCGAGTTCCACATATTTTGAAGACCCAACGTGCTTCTGATTGCAATCAGTAATCACCATTTGAGCTAAAGTGCTGGCATGAGAAACCCACCAGCACTGCAATCTGAATGGCTGATCACTGATGCGATGACCACTAAAGTCGAGTATTACAGTAACTTTTGGTTTCTGACATCATCTATGATATGTATAGTTGCAAATAGTATGTGTGGCTGTAGTAGGGGCCTTTGAAACAAGTTGAATGCAGCATCAAAGAGCTTGGGTTGAGCACGGCCTTCGATATGCAAGAAGCTCGGCTTCATCTTCCCTGGTGCTTAAGCGACAACGGTGCATCCTGCTGCAGCCGGTAGGTGGCTGTCATACCCAAAACTACCGTCCTAGTCACAGGTCTTCTCCATTCCTCAATGCCCAGTTTGGTTAGCCGTATACAACATCCATACCCTGGCGGTCGACCCATCCTTGCCACACGTCAAAGCACAGGGCTGACTAGGTCAGTAGCTTCCCCACGTAACAACGGCTGAGCAGACGCCATCAAGCAGACGCGCCGTACCCACATTGAGACCCTAATCAGACAGATCGTCGTGACCCACAGAAATGTTAGGCCCCTACCGCTTGTTCGGGAGAATGTATGAGACGTCGACCAGAAACTACCTCGGTTGCAAGTATCTGCTTGAGAGACGGCCGAAACAACGGCATTGCAAATGAAAGTAGTGTATGAGCAGCGTCAGTCGGCACATAGGAGCCAGGGTACATGCCTGCAAAACTGCCATCGCCTAACAAAGCCAGATCTGTCCATGACCCGAGTATTTGGCTACGCCGCATATCAACATTCACCCATGTCGTTCGAGCCGCCTGTTGTTTGTTCGCGGTCAGGCTGTGCATGCAGCCAAAGCGGCATGCATGCCTGGCATCGAGTATGCCAAGTCGCTCAGGTACCAAGCTGCTGGATCTTTCGATCATTAGCATTCTTTCGTGTGCTGGTAGGCCCTACTGAAATGCTCCTCGGAAGATGTGGCATGGTCTTTGGCTCACTATTGCATCTGATCTATATTAAATGGATATGCTCCTGTCAGTGTAACAATCAACTCCAGATCTCAGATCTAGCAAGTCTTGTGATATGGAATATCCTCTTGTTCATACACTCCTATCTAAGTGTGTGTATCATATACACACAGTTTGTTTGCCTACCCGACGCCTACGATCCTCGCTGATTGACACTCAGTAGCACTTCACCATGATGGAGCAACGACGAGTCCAATCTTTCACCTCTAGCCCCCACCAATATGTGGTGAACTATGCTGGCTCACACCATCTTTCGAGATGTGACTCGCATGAACCCTTGACTTCAAAGCCTAGTCACGGATCGTTCGACGAACGATCATATGCCCATCATTACGCTCAAGAACCCATAACTACAAGGTCATTAAGCGCCTCATTAGATGCCTTTGATCCTTGGGTACTTGTGGAGCCGCCTTGCGGTAGCCCTCTATCGACAAGCTCGTCGATCAGTCATACTGAGAGCGTCCCCACTCCGCCTTATACTGGTATGGCTATGTACAACCAAGCGGACTCGTCATTTTATCAACACATCCGTTCCCTAACCGTTCATGACGCTTGGTCAGAAGAGCCAGAACCTGTCTGGAGGCCTAGCTATCCCGCTACGACCACGCCCATTCATACAAATCAACATCCTGGAGCTCCCTTCTCATGTTCCCCGCCACTGTCATCTTCAACAGCTTCATTTGGATGCAGGCCTTCAACCCCTCCAACAACAGGCGCCTCGTGGGGCTCGCAAGAATACTCATTGCCCTACCAGGACGATCCAACTTGCAACCAACTGCATCTGCAACCGCTGCAAGGTTACATCCCCCAAGCTGGCCCTTCAGCAGGAACAGCTTACATGTCGTATCCTGCATCAGTTCACTACTCAGCTGCTGGGAATGTTGACCCGGCATCATACAAGCAAGAGTTGGCCAATGATTCTGAAAACAGTGAAATGGACACTGACTCGGAACCTGAAGACTCTGAAAGCGACGATGATGACTCATCGCAACAATCCTTCCATCCTACCTCTCGGGGATCTGGAGCAAATTCCAGTGTTATGAAGCTAGGGAAGTGGAGTACTATGCCATGCTCGTTCCCAACTGCCTCGGAACCAAGGCCCTACGTATGTCATTTGGAGGATAAGGATCATCCCGGCAGCCCATGCCCGAAGAGATTTGTACGCCCAGAACATCTTCGACGCCACGTCAGGACTGTTCATAGTGCTGTGAGAAATCACGGTTGTAAAGTGTGTCCGAGGCATTTCTCGAGGGGAGATAATCTTCGAGATCATTACTGGACACATTTGCAACGAGGTGGAAGGACTGGCAAGAATCCTAAGATGAGCTTGCCCGAGCTGAAAGCCTTTCTCGGTCCGAAGGAGAAGCTGCTTGTGAAGCGTCTCAAGACGAAGCTACACAACGCTCAGATAAAGCAAACGAAGTCAAAGCCTTGAGTGAGAGCAGCTTCAATCAGGACAATCTAGACATGGTTGCTTGTTCAAATGTTGTATATCGATTTTTCATGGTATCTGGCGCTGGGGAGGCAAGTCATCAACGTGCTTCGGCATGCTTCTGTACCATCTGCTTTCGTGACGTGTTGTTTATAGAATACTTTGCTACGCACACGTACTTGAATGGCAATAGAATGTTAAAGAAAATCCTACTTTTACGCAAATGTTCCAAATCCTCTGAGCATTGCGCGTGAGGAAATGAGACCGGAAGTCCGTAACGCAAGCTTGGCTGTGGTCGTTTGCTAACCGCGAGAACTAGCATAACGCCGTTAGCTCATTATCACCCGTTACTCGGCGTCCAGTACCGAGGTGGAGTCCTTCTCGCATGGCGATCCGCAAAGGCCATGACAATATGGCCCGACTACACGCTAATGCATGAAGGTAAGCACAACTTTCGGGATGGAACATGCATGGAAGGCACGTATATCGGTCAGAAGATCAGATACGGCCAATCACTTGTCTTCGCAGGAAAAAATTTGGGGGTCACCCACACCAATTACACAAAGCCTCGAGGGCAAGGTGAAGCGAACGCCCGATTCGCTAGTTCTTGTGAGGGGTATGTTGGTGTTGGCTGACTGTTGCAGCTCATCAGTGGGTGTACCAAAGCGTACATTGCATGGTAGCTAAGATTATACCCTGGGGAGAACAGCATTTCAAAGCCTCAAAGGAAGCTGAGTAGTCTATCTAGAGGCTGGAATCCTTCGCACTGACCATGAATACAGGATGACCTTCCAATGAGGGTGTTTTAGATGCGAACGTCAGTGTCGGAATATTGCACGATCACCTAGGTACAGATGCCCAGATGCGATCTGACGATGGAGGAATACCAATCGAGACTGCAGGCTCTACATCGATATTGTTTTGTCCCGCATCCGGCAAAGCGAGATTGTGATCGATTTGGATCTGCATCCCACCAGCCTCGACCTTGAGAATGCGTTGGGAGGGCAGATCCACCAGCACATACCATCGTCAGATCCATGAGCGAATTTGTGGTCAAAGAAGGACAATAATCTATCATTCGCGGGTTAGAAGCCGGTTCGAGTGGACGTATGGGGGGCCATAACAGCTTTCCGCGCACCGCAGCGCTTAATCAAGCCAACAGGAGAGTGGCACAGCAAGCCAGTATCCGGCGCAGCAACCTTTCTGAGATTAGAACCCGAGGACTCACCCGCATTAAACGCCTGTTCTGATCGCGGCTTGAACCCCTACGCTAACTAATTTGGTCCTAGAGTACTTGGGTTCGCTTTGCCTTGTCTTTCTAGGTTGCGCTCGTAGGAACGGTAACAAGGTATCGAGGCTAAGGATGATATCAGTGTTTTCATGATATGAGACTCTCAGACATGGGAATCTCAGGCCAGGGAGCTTTCAAGAACTGGGTGCACAACCCTGCGTAGGTAGAAGCGGTTCGGTAAGAGCGAGAGAAAGGTCTCGATGCCGCACCTCAACCCACAATAGGGAGAATCATAGCTGTAGTCTGACCAGGATTACAGAAACTGACCTCTATGCATACCAAAATAAAGACGCAAAGTCACGACGTCTTACCCAATATAGACGCAAAAGAGGAGCATACTGACCGCATTTTCTGCGCTACCTGCTGGCAGGTGATCCACTTCCCCACTGTCAATCCTTTCATGATGCAATCGGAACAACGTCTGGTGACAATTGGCCAGTTCTCATCCGATAAACTACCCGTTAACCATTTGGCCCGGGTCCAGATAGGGTGGATGCCGGCCATGTGGGATGAGGCAGGTACCGACCGGAACCATAAGTCATTCATGCCCTTGCATACAACGGCTTCACTTGGTATGCAGGCCTTCTAGATCAGGCACGAACACCATAGAGTGACGGTTGGGTATGCGCACATCTTTCAATATGGACTGAGCCTCAAGCATGCGCTTGAGGTTGATGCGACAAGGCCTGAGCTCTTGCATGCGTGAGCCGAATCAAGATGCAATCGAGACGAATCGAATCGAATCAAATCCATCAACCCAATCTTCCCTGCCTCAGTATGTCTGTGCCTCAGCCCAAGCCCAAGGTCTTTTTTTAGGATTGAGAGTCTGCATCTGAAGTCTCTGCCCATGTCTGCACATCGGTTGACCTGCTACACACCACTAGCTCGTACTGATTGGTAGCCAGGCGCATCTTGCGCGACATGCGGTGTAACATCCATGTCCCTCCTTCATTGAACCAACATCTCTTCTTTGACGCACTCTGCATGATCGCCAAGCTCCCGCTAACGATAGCTTCCGCTGTGATTGCCGGGTCTGCCACAGTATTGTGTCGATAGGCCTACGTATACGGCGTCTAATCTCCAGCCAACGACCCTGCATGCTTCCTTCACATCTAGCGTACAGGGTGGATCGCCTGATCAACGTCTCCCGCTTACAGCAAATCACGCTAGATGTCGCTAATGCTGCATCTTACCCGGATTGGACGCGAAGAAAATATCTGCGAGCCTTCTGTTAGCCTTAGAAGAGCGGTCGGTAGACGCATCTCTGACGAGACAACAAAGCCCTTGCGTGGATGTTCTCGAAACCCTGCATACATGGCAGGCAAGCGGACAGACGAACCTTCAGCGACCCGAGCAAACTTGTTGGTGGAATGTCGGTAAGGCCTGCCAATCATGGTCAGCCCTTCAGTCATGTGATCTTCCAGACTCAGCTTATCAACGCCAAAGATGCCCAAGTGGACTGTGCGACCTCAGATTTCCCGCCTTCTAGAACGGCAATGTTTAGTGAGCCATGAGTTCCAGCTTGACAATGCAGCTGCATGTTGCTCTCAATGTAAGATGACGTTCTTTGTCCCTTTCTCCCGCATTCGCTACCCCACGTGTCTATGCGTATGCCACATCGCTTGCTTCGCCTCCACATCTTTTTGTCCCCGACCATGAGGCCCAACACACCATCTCAGCTCTGTAGCGTGCCGACACTGCTATTCTTACTACCACCTGGTGAATGGCTTGAATGATACCGCAATGCACAGACATGACTTGAAAAGAGCGCGAATGTGATTTGGGAGCTAAAGGACGTGATGTGAGTAGTGCTTGAAAATCGGACGCAGAACTGTTGCAGGACGGATGTCCAAGGTCTTGTAGCGGTATTGGTCCTGTATCGTGATTATGGCGGCAAGGCCTTGCGGACTCCGACCTACGGTGGCCCCGATTATCAGCTGAACGGGGAGGTTCACATGTCGAGTTTGCGTATCCTATAATGCCGATCAGAATTCTCCATGGGATGTCTTAAGATCTCCCAGCACCAGCGAGTTTTCATTCGCTGGTGCACCTTCTTGGGTTGTCCGAATACGCCTCCACCAATTACACTTGAGCAACGCATCAGCGACAGGTGAACTATTTGGGTAGGAGTTCACCTCGCAGTATGGCACCGGTCCAGGGTGTTCCATCTGGCAGCTAAAGAGACGAAAGCGGCAACGATGTGGATCAGGCTAGACCGGGCCTTGCAGTTACAGAGGTAGAGAGTGAGGAGACTGCCTCAGTACAACAGAGTGGTATCTGAAGACCCGCAACGGCAGATCTTTGGAGCTAGGCTTCTCTACGTTCACAGCCAGGAAGGGTTACCCAAAGCGCGATTGCCCCTTTACCCTAGCGTGATCACTGTGATGACGTCCAGAGATTTTGCTTAACATGAAAATGCACCGGAGCGATTGAGAGAAAGCAGGTGAAAAGGTAAGGAGGCGCTCAAAGTCTGGCGGCAGTCCAACGATTTGGAATCTTGAGATTTGGATGCATTTGCACTACCTTCTTCAGGATTAGCGTTAGCTCTGAGTCTTGGGAGTATTTACAGCCACTCACGCGGTTCGAAAGATACTTGCAAGTCTCGTATAGCTGCTAGCTCATACGGCTTCGGTGCCGTCTTCGAGTCGCAGCAAGGATGCGGTGAAGTTCATCACTGAGATTGTTTCCTACCACCGTCCTCTGCCTCTGCCACGATCGCGCCAGTCATCTTCACCTCGCCCTCTTCCTCCTCTTCCAAAGCCTGGCTCCCGCTCTGGCGGCGCTTCGCCTCTCCTCCATTCACCAAATGGTACGCCTCTACCTAGTCTCCCGTCATCAAATCTACCTCCACCTCCTCTGCCCCCTCTGCCAAACCCACCATAGTCGCCTCTTCCACCGAAACCGTTCTCGCGCCCCCGCCCGTACTGTCCTGGAGGTCCCCTGCCCGGTCCAGATAGTGGCGGAGGGGCAGCTGGTACACTGCCGTCGGGCAGCGGCGGGAGTATAGCACATGCCACATAATCGCCTATCATAAACCTGACATCTGCCAATGTCTTGTCTGGGTCGCCATCGAGTTGCTTGAGAGCCTCTGCAGCACTTTGGCCGTCGGCACCTTCCATGTCGGTGTCCTCATTCCGTGATGGCGCGCCTACAATGACCGAGCCTATGTCTCGCGATATGAAGCGTCCTGGTGCGTCTGGCCGGTTGGAGCCTTGGATGTCTGGGTAGACGAGTCGAAATGCGATACGCGATCCAGTATACGGTTGTGGTAGTAATGTCGGAACTGCGCTGAGAAGTAGCGTGCATAGTTCGCGCAGATTACAGCTCTGCCATGTGTAGATTTGAACGTTTCTTGGAAGGCGTGGTAGTGCTGGGTCAAACTCGTCTAGCCTTTGGTTTGTCAGGCGAACAGTCGGTTTGAATGAGCGAATAGACACAGAAACACATACCTGTTAAATGAGCCCTGCTTGAAGAAGAGGCGCAAGAGGAAGGGCGTTGTTGTTTGACGGTCAATCTTGGCAGGAGCAGCCATGACGAGCTATGCAGCCTTGTAGGCAGTCAGAATGGCGGATATAGCGGGATGTTCGCGATGGTTCTGCCACAAAGTCGTGGGGATTTCGTGACAGTGTGACGTCAGGCGCGGGATGCGGAAGTATTGTTGGAGAGCTTGAGTGAAGGAGCGCGACGCGGAGAGCTCCCACTAGCGCCATACTTCGGCAAGCACCCTGCAGCCCAGGTGAATGCCCAGGTCGCAACTGTCACTCACCCATCCTCGACACGTCAAATCACACCACACACGGAACGTCACAATCGCAAACATGGACTTCGCGAAGCTGATGTCAGCTCACATCAAGAAGGGCAAAGACACAGCCTCGCCTGCCGAGTCAACCGAGAAAAAGTACCTGAAGCGCAGCGAGATCGAAGCGCAACGGCAAGCTGCATACGTCGCGGAGCAAGAAGCTGCCGAGAAGGCGCGGCGAGAGCGGCTGGAGAAGAAGCGCAAAGCTGAGGAGGACGAGGCTGAAAGAGAAGCTGAGCGCCGGGAAAAGCGAATGCGCATGGCCGAAGAATCAAGACGCATAAGAGAAGAAGAGGAAGAGGCAGAGGAAAGGCAGCGGCGAAAGCGACTAGGGCTCCCTGATCTTCCGCCCAAGAATAAGGAGGGCGAAGGAGATGGTACACCGGTACCCGAAGAGGAAGACATCGAAGACGAAGAGCTGGTCGCAAAGCTGAGAGCCCTCGATGAACCAGCGCGACTGTTCGGCGAGACGCACAAACAACGTCTCAAGCGATACAAGAAGCGCGTGGGCGCGGACAGCCTCGCAGCCATCATGACTGACGGTCCGATACCTACAACACTACAACTAGTGCCCGAGAAGGACATGAAGGTCAATCTCCAGGTACCCAAGGACAAGCAAGGCCGTGAGTTCCTCTTCAGGCAACTAGCGAGCTACTTTACCATGGTGCTGAAAGAATGGGATCTCACGCTCCTACGTCGAGATGCCCAAGTCAAAGAGAGTTATCAAGGAAAACAAGCCTATGCTGCTATGGTGCAAGCACGTGAAAACATGCGACCCCTATTCAAGAAGCTAGAAAAGTTCGATCTTCCAGACAGCATCGTCGAACCCGTTGTAGAGATTGTGCACGCTGCACAGGAGCGAAGATACGTCGACGCGAATGATGGATATTTACGTCTTAGTATTGGTAAAGCGGCATGGCCCATCGGTGTCACCATGGTGGGTATTCACGAGAGAAGTGCGCGAGAAAAGCTGCATGAAAGCGATAAGAATGCGGCACATATCATGAGTGACGAGATGACCAGGAAGTATTTGCAGAGCATCAAACGATGTTTGAGCTTTGCGCAGACCAGATGGCCGCCAACCGATCAGTTGCAGCTTATGGGTTAAGACAATATATGAAATCACTAAATATCCATAGGCCAATACAATTAAGCAGTACAATTCCTTACCCCGTACGCGAAACTTCACTTGGTTATTTTCATCTCGATTTTTTACAAGCAGCAATGGAGCGTCACTGCTGTAGTGGAGTCGCTCTTTCCTCGTCGCGTGTCCACGTGCGGGGCAAAAGCAGAGCTTGACCTCACCAATCACCTTTTGCCTCCATCTGCACCATCGGCGTTTATTTCATCTCACTCCCTTAAACTAACACTAACTCGTCGTTTATACAAGCTACTTTGAGATTCTGTCACGCAACTTTCTTCACGATGCACGAAGTCGTGACTTTACAGTTCGGCAACCAAAGCAACTACCTGGGCACTCACTTTTGGAATACACAGGTAAGTTGCGAGATCTTGGCATTCCATCAATTACCACTCCCGCGAACCAGTTCCATAGCGCACTGACTTCTAGCGCTGGAAATATCGAGCTCGCACACTCTTTCATATACATTGCTTCCACATTGCGCCCACTGTTCTGGTCACCTCACATATCTGTCTCATGATCCATTGTGCCAAGTTGCTCATTACGCTTAACCTGACATCCTCATAGGAGTCCTACTTTACATATCCACCTGAGCCAGAGTCGCCTGTCAACCATGATGTACTTTTTAGGCCAGGTGTTGCTCCAGATGGATCCGATACCTTCACACCAAGAACGCTCATATACGACCTTAAAGGTGCTTTTGGCAGTATGAGAAAAATCAATGCGCTGTACGAGGCCGAGGACGACAGGAGTATATTAGACCAGAACGGAGTTTGGCCATCCAAGCCTGTTGTCCAGCGCGCAGCCGAGACTATCCCACAGTCCGCCTACCAAGAGCACCTTGATGCCGGCCTGGATCCTCCCCCACTCAGTGCATCGTCTGTCCGGTACTGGTCTGACTACAGCCGTGTCTACTATCATCCAAAATCGATCGTTCAATTGTCTGAGTTTGATGTAAACGACAAGCTCATGCCTTTTGAGAGTTGGGATGTAGGCATGGAACTGTTCGAAAAGCTTGAGAGGGAGGTCGACTTAGTCGATAGAGACCTGCGGCCATTCGTTGAAGAATGCGATGGTATTCAGGGATTGCAAATCTTCACGGGTGTTGACGACGCTTGGGGAGGCTGGACGTCAGGTTGGCTAGAGAGATTGAGGGACGAGTACGGAAAGTTGAGTATATGGACCTGGGGCTTGGGTGACCACGGCGCCAATACTACGACTCCTCGGGTAGGTCATTGTTCAACATTACAATACAGCGAATTACTAAAACACTTTAGGAAAAACGTTTGCAACAAATCACAAATTCGGCACGATCGCTCCACGTGCTTGGCGAGCAGTCATCAGTATTTGTGCCAATGTCGAATAGTCCCGCCAAACTACCAGGTTACTTGTCAGTCGACACCACGTCGCCCTGGCACATTGCGGCTTTGCAAGTCGTCGGTCTGGAGAGCATGACCATATCTTCACGATTAAGAGCATCTTTGGGCGGACGAGGCACGCTCCAGGATCTGGAAAACACCATCAACAGTACAGGAAAACGACGCATAGCAAAACTCGAGATGAGTTTGGCAGATCCAGACGTTTTATCAGCTAAAGCTTTGGACGAAGTCGAACAAGCAGAAAAAGTCGGTTCCATGACGTCGAGGCAGACTAGTGAAAATGACGATCGACTAAGTAATTTTGATATTGATACCTTCAGTCGCGAATATAGGACGGCTACCAAGAAAGGAAAGAAAGAACACGTTTTTGGACGGGCAGAGGCTTCTCGTGGGGAATGGGTTCTGTCTCAGGATAACGAACGTGATCCTCATGACAGGTTCGACAGTGGACCAGCATTGCAGAGGTGAGTATCTGCATTTTGTACTACAATATGCTTTGTTGCGATTGGACGGGTCTGCAACTGTTTGATCCCCTCTTGTGGCTGCGACGTTGATGTTACGTCCACTGCATGGTCAGGGTGAGACGCCGGAATTCGAACGTATGCTAATGTGATCCAGGTTTGCCGCACCACTACTATTTCCTCTACTTGACAGCTTTCCTCGGTCGATATTGGATGTAGGGTCCGATCACTTCACTAAGCTCGCCGTGCACACTGGACTCACGACAAGCACCGCTGTTGCTGATCAGATCCGAGCAGTAGAGCAAATCGTCAAGCGGATGACGGGCATCGAAGAAAAAGAAACACTTTGTAACGGCTTACAAGTTCTTGCAGAGGAGTACGATGAAGGCTGGGATAGCGGCACAGAAAGCGATGATGACGATTAGTCGAGCTGTACTAGACTTGACGTGCTTTTGCGGATCTGGTGCACAGCGTCTTCATGGAAAATACAGCGCGTCTGCCACCAGCGTCAATGTACACAGCGTACGTGATCAGTCAGCCACACCAGTTCAATCTACCATGTCGGTTATCAGTCACACGATTGCTAGGCAACACAACGTATGAGACCGCCTGCACTACCCGTGTGGATTCGTCAAAGTACGACTCAGGGCTATGGAACAACTGTCAATCATCGAGCAACCCCAAGATCTGACGTATGTCGAGGTGCCGCTAGTTGCAACTGGAGAAGCTGAGCGACGAAAAAAAGGCTTTCATCAACCTCAACCTACGAATGATGTTTGGACAATATTCCCGTGCTGATATCAGATTGTGTCACTCGTCACACATCGTGCTTCGATACTTCTAGGACTCCAAGCAAGGGTCGATCGACCGGACAACAGATAGCATGTTCCACACTCTTAGCAACTGTTTCGTGATCGCAATCTAGAACCAGGATTGGCTTAAAGCGAGGCCATGATCTGCTGGTGGACCAACAGAAGATCTGATGGTATTGATAAAATTCGTTTTTCCTACGCTTGTGCAGGGTGGTGGAGCTTTCCGTTCGACCGTTGTGCGTACGCAGGTATTACGGCCGCTTGCGCGAAGCGCCAGTGAGCAGCGATGCCGGAGTACGCGGCAGGTCTTGTTCGTCCTACCAGCAGAACTAATTTCAAGTGTGCTGCGATCCTCTCAGCCCACTGCCAAACGGCGGCTGCAGCTGCAGGAATCATCGCCGACTTTCAAGCTGACGCGTGATTAAATCTTCACGAGGACAGGAAATGGAACTTCGAGCCACAAAAGCATCACGATCGTGCTGTGCAAGACTGCAGGTACTGGTTGGAGCCATGCGGGGTAACGGAGGCAAGCGAACGTTACGCCAACCTGCTGGGACACTACCAGTCTCCAGGGAGTCCACCAACCGCGTTGCGCTGAGGCTTTCACGATATAGTAACTCACTGGTTTTCAATACATGTATCTGCAGCCACGGTCTTGGCTACTAACAGTGGCCGGTTCAAACAGTCAAAACTATTGAGACTGGCTACGCTGTTCCCACGGGTGGCATGAACACGGGAAACAGTTCGCGCAATGCACATGTCTTCTTGCCGCGTCTGAGTACTTCCCGTATGCGAAGGAGCGAGAATCTTAGTTCGCGCAGTTCCCGGCTCAGCAGAAGTTGGGAAATTGTGTGGCTGGATCCTTGTTACGGAGCGCAAATTCCCATTTTACAGTCTTTGAACAACAAGAGAAGGGAACTTTGTTTTTCGCTATATTGCTCAACACCGATATCAGCAGTGTCCAGATATTCGATTGGCGGCGCTGTTCTACGGAGTCTCACTATCCATGCACAGCCCGTGGCTCGCGAGAGATGAACCCACAATGCCTTAACGGCACTTACTCCGCGCAATGCAGGTTAATTGCCTAGATCCGGACTTATATTGTGACCTTTATCTCACCGAATGGTACCAAACAATATGAAAACACGGTTTGGAGGCCAGTATTACAGCGCTCGCTTTGTACAGCTGGAGAGCTATGCCGTTTCTAGACTGCGTGATGTCACTGCCAGTTAGTCTTTGTTATGGTGGCTGGAGTACAGCTGTAAGCTCCAACTTTCAACGCTGCCAACCATATATTGGACGCCTTTTCCTTCCAAGGCTTACTCCACGGACTATTCTGGTAAGCTTCATGCACCTCGATAGAACTTGGTATAGTCGTGGGCTGACCACGGAAAGTGTTGGCCGGTTGCTAGGGCAAATTTGGCCAGCGAGCGTTGCTAGACATGTCTCACACTCTGAAGGAGCCTCATTCCATGGTATGATCGACGTTACAAACATGATGGACTTGTGGAGACTTTGAACTAAATTCCGTTCGCATGATTGTGGAGAACGACTTCAATGCCCCTCAACCATCGTGCGTGGATGTGACCCTGTTGTGGCTTTTTATGGGTATGGCAAAGCAGGAGGCTGGTAGACTGCGGAGATCCCGCCTCTCCTAATGAGTATATTAAGTATATCCTTCTCCTCTGTCTTATCTGTCGTGCCATTCAAGTTCTACTAAGTCTTCGAACACTTCTACAGCAGCTCTTTCGCTACGGTTGCTTTGTTACTTCAACTTCGCACCTCCGACTTGATCAACTTTGATACAAACAAAAATCCCCATCCAAAGCAAAATGAGATACTCTTTCGCGATGATGGCCCTTGTGGGTGCTGTCTACGCTGCTCCCCATGGCGGAGGTAACTACGGCGGACACAAGGGATATGGCGGATCCTGGGGCGGAGAGTCCAAGGGTGTAGAGTCTAGCGGAGAGTGGAGTGGTGAGAGCGGCGGAGAGTCTGGTGGCGAGTACGGCGCATCTACCGGTGGCTATGCTATGCCGTCTTCTGTAAGTCGTCGCCGAGATCGCCAATTGTTCGATCGTCAAGTTCTGACAACACACAGGCCGAGTACGATGTTCCTTCATCCTCCGAGGCCCCAGCGATCTCCAGTGGATACGGCGGACCCCCTCCCGAGGCGTCCAGCACTCCTTGCGATGAGGAAAGCAGTAGCGTCCCAGAGGTCTCGAGCACTGTCCCTCCAGTCGTATCCTCATCAACCTACACTCCGCCTGTTGTCACCTCCACCTACACTCCCCCGGTGGTTACTTCAACCTATACTCCTCCTGTTGAATCCTCCAGCACACCCTGTGAGGAGACCAGCACCCCTCCTGTCGTTACATCCACCTACACTCCCCCAGTTGTGACTTCTACCTACACTCCTCCAGTCGTTACCTCAACTTATACTCCACCGGTGGAATCATCCAGCACGCCATGTGATGAGACAAGCACGCCTCCTGTTGTCACATCTACATACACCCCTCCGGTTGTCACCTCCACCTACACTCCTCCTGTTGAGTCCTCCAGCACACCCTGTGAAGAGACCAGCACCCCTCCGGTTGTTACATCTACCTACACTCCTCCAGTCGTGACTTCTACCTACACTCCTCCGGTCGAATCCTCCAGCACCCCATGCCCAGATACAGAGACTGTTACCGTACCGCCCCCCAGCTCGACTCCCGAGGTCTCTACTACTACCATTGTAGTCCCCCCACCAAGCTCTACACCGGAAGTTCCTGTATCATCGTCCACTCCTTGCCCGGAGACTGAGACCGTCACGGTGCCACCTCCAAGCTCAACTCCCTACGTGCCAGAGGAGACGACCATTTACTCTACCATCGTAGTTCCCCCACCAAGCTCCACGCCCGAGGTGCCAGAGTCGTCGTCTACTCCTTGCCCCGAGTCTAGCACGACCGTCGTTGTCCCTCCCCCTAGCTCGACACCTGAAGTTCCAGAGGAGTCATCGACACCTTGCCCCGACACAACTACCACTGTTGTTGTACCTGAGCCCTCCACCTACCCTGTGGTTCCTCCTGTCATTACCGAGTCTGTCTCGGTACCCGAGGTGTCTACCACTGTCATCGTCCCCCCAGTATCTTCTTACTACGCTCCTCCTCCTCCTGTCATCACGGAATCTGTCCCCATTCCTGAGGCATCTACCAGTGTTGTGGTTCCCGGTCCTTCGTCCTCTTACAAGGCCACTCCTCCTGCTTCGTCATCCACCGGACACGTTTCTTCAGCTACCACCCCCGGCTATCCTGAGTACACTGGTTCCGCCAGCTCCACCAAGCCCCTTGCTGCCTTCATGGCTGGTGCCGCTGCTCTCGCTTACTTCGTCTAAGCAGTTAATCATTATCCGCCTCACCACCGAAAATCTTTTGTATAAGATGTACAAAAGGACACTTCTCACCTTTCTTACTCTCTTTTATCGCAAGAATTTACCCAGCCCCCTTTTTAATCCCCTACTCAACGACACGGCACAAGCATATGGAACATCGACGGGTTGAACACTTCGACATCCCTTTGTAATCTTTAATGACCTCCTTCTATTCTTTTCGGTGGCGTGGCCCGACTATGGCGATTGTGTTGCATATTCTGGCCATGAGCATTTTCATTGCATGGTATCGGCCAGCATTTATTACAGTGTCCTGCGATACGCACTGCGCGGTACGGCTTGGGGTAAATCAACTGATGAAGCAATGAAGGTGACCTTTTGCTTTAGTAATCGAGAAAGCTCGGGCGGTTGGAGTAGTAATCTATAATAAGGTCCACCAGCTTCTAAACGAATATACTTGAGTGTCTGACTTGTACAACATACTGTTTTGCAGTGTCAAGACGCTATGAATGATTATGTTTGCAACCTACAATACTTTGAAATTTATGGTTATACCGGACAATATATGAACGTATGGTCTACATTAATCTAATCACATACATGATGTATATGCTTATATTGCTGTAGACGGCAATAGGCTTGATAACCATACAAGTAGATTGCTTTGTGAATGTGGTATACCCCGCCATTGAAGTTTTCACAGAGGTCAATATCGTGGTTGGTGTGGTCACCGTCCAACCCCCTATTCAAAGACACCCACAACAACACAAAAAGAAAAGAAGGAATTCCATCAGTATATATATATATATCCTCAAAAAGCAAAAAGAAAGATTGTGATGGTCACTACGAGGGTCGAACTCGCGACCTTGGCGTAAACGAGTCCTATTAGCACCACGCTCTAACCAACTGAGCTAAGCGACCAAGTTATTGGAATTGTGAAAAAAATCTCAAAATATATTGGCGGGCGCATTGGTTGCGCCAGCTGCTCATCAGACCCATTGACTAGTTGGTAAAATCCTTCTTTGGTGCATTACCTTCTTCCTTCCCACTTCCATACTTTCGAACATGTTCCTTGTTGGCGCCCTTGTCTTGCTCGAATTCCTTAAGCTCGGGCGTGTCCATGTGCTTTACCACGTTGTCCGCCTGCCACTTCTTGAAGCTGAAACCCACTCCT
Source organism: Alternaria burnsii (assembly GCF_013036055.1). Taxonomy (NCBI): domain Eukaryota; kingdom Fungi; phylum Ascomycota; class Dothideomycetes; order Pleosporales; family Pleosporaceae; genus Alternaria; species Alternaria burnsii. The sequence continues at coordinate 173,224 of NW_024066114.1, read as the reverse complement.
TCATGACTGTAATCCTTGTCGTTGGCCTGGTCTTTGTGATACTTGATCTGCATAAATTCGCTGTCCTTGGTCGCAGGATCCAGACTAAGCGTTACCAAACCGGTAATGGTAGCTGTCTTGGGAATCAGACGGAAGGTCCAGGACTGCTTGTTTTTGAACTGGATGACATCGTCGTCGGAACGGATTACTTGGTAGGATTCATTGATTGAAGCGTTGAAGAGCTTGGGAAGGGCGAACCATTGACCGGCCATTTTGTAGCGGTCGTTTGCGTAGACAAACTGGTCGTCGTAGACACAGTCTGATGTATAACGCTTTACTCGTTGGACAGTGGGCTGACAGGAGTACAGGGCGATGATCTGTGGGTGTCATTAGCTTTCTCCTCTTGGGTGATGCGAAGGTATATGCTCATACATCGTCGACTAATGCTTGCCTTTGTGGACTCAACTTGATGCTCTTACTCGGGTCTGGCTCATAGTCTTCACTTGTAGCCGTTTGTCTGGGCTCAAACTGCTCGCCTGGCGCATCGCTCGTCTTAGGAAATCCCGAGTTCGCGCTACTCACGATATCCCCCGTCGCCTGTCCGCTGGCTGAAGTCGACATCTCTGCTCTTTGCTGCCCGGCTGCTAGACGTGGAGGTGGATTGTTGCCAGTAGGGTTGGCCTTTTGTTCCGCGTTCCAGAGTTGTACGGTGAATGCCTTTTGTGGATGTTTGAGAGCGGGTTTGCTAAGAAAGTCCTTGAGGCCTGTTGAAAGAAGTTTGGAGCGAGAGCCACTGGTTGCTGCAGGCATTGAAGTTGGGTTGTCGGGAGCGGAATCCATAGATGCGGTTGTGTACTATATATGCGCAGCCCTAACTTGACGCGTGCATACGTGAAGGTAAGATGACGACAGTGTTAGTTGGTGTTGCTAGATGCGGAGTCGATGATTCATGGGATCGGAGATCGGGAGATGCAGATGTTCACGCGGGCGGATTGCTGTTAGATAAAGGATGGGGGGTTGGGACGCCGTGATCTCCATCATGTAAAAGTCGAGACCAGGGGTTTGGGGCAGATTTGTGGGGAAGAGTTGCGTATGCCATGGGATTTGGTTGTTTCGAGGGGTGCGGGTAGGGCTGATCGGCATCATTCGGGTGTTACGGCATGACGTATTCCAGGTTGCTTCTTCGGGCAACTTTTGACAGTGTGGATCGGTGTTAGCGTGTATATCCTCTCGTTGCCTGTGAGTCTTGGATCCTTCTGTGTACATTTAAGACGAATAAAGATAATATGTTAACCAATAGTCTCTTTACACTACTGATTGGACTCTTCCCGCTCGGTAGGCATGTGAAAGTGGATATTTTCGCGCAAGTACATGTCGGTCCAAAAGGTACGCCCGAGCAAGTGGAAGGAGCGATGGAATGAGTCGGCTGCAGTGTAATTGGAAATCAATAAAGGATCTAAGTCTGTACAAGTGGATAAGCGAAAAAACATGAATATTGAGAAGCATGACTACATGTTTACAGCTTGCTGTCATTCTGCTTGAGCCGAACGAGGCCCTAGTCAAGTTAGCATGGCTGATTGCATGTGTGAGTAGCAAGGATCTTACCTCTTGTACACAGCTCGCAATGAGTGTGCCGTCTTGGGTGTACATCCTCTGGAAGACAAGCCCACGGCCGTCGCCAGCCCAGGGTGTCTCCATCTCGGTGAAGATCCACTCGTCGGCGCGGAAGCTGCGAGGATTGTGGAAGTAGATGGTGTGGTCAAGACTGACCATCATGCCAATCTCAGGCGGCGCGTCAGTGTCCTTTGACGGGTCTTGGCCATTCTTTATACGCTGGATGCGCTGGATATCTGCCTCATCGACAAACTTCTGGCGCTTCAGCTCAGCGTCATCCATCTCCAGCAGTGTCTTGAGCACGTCTTCGTCAATGCTAGACTTTGCGGCACTCTTGCGTTGCGTGGAATAGCGCCATAGCTTGTGGGTGCGCGCGATGGTGCCGATGAAGTAGCTATCAGACATGTAGGCAATGGCAGAGAGATGGGCTTCGTGGCCGCCGGCGGGGGAGATGCGACCGCGTGCCTTGACCCACTGTCGGCACTTTTTGGTGTGAGGCTTATCGGAGTCGTCTGGACGGGGTTAGACTAGGCAAGTTGGGACTGACATGTGAAAGCACTTGCCGTTCTCGATTGGCATTCTCTGACTCTGGAAGGGGCTGTGGCCGCTGGGATGTTCCATGTCGTCCATGCCCTCGTTGGGACCCGGTATGTCTGCCATGGGAGTGACGTGCTCGACCTTTTTTGCTCCTCCGCTGTTCTGGCGCACGAAACTCATGGTCGTGGTGAAGATGACCTTTCCGCGTTGTCGCGCCTGGACGGTCCTCGTGGCAAACGACTTTCCCGAACGCACCCTCTCTACATGGTATATGATGGGTATCTCTGCGTTGCCGGCAAGCACAAAGTAGCAGTGCATGGAATGTACAGTGAAGTCGGGGTCAACCGTCTTCTGGGCTGCGCTCAGCGTCTGGGCGATGGCGGCGCCTCCGAAGATGCCGCGCGCACCGGGTGGATGCCATAGCGGACGCGTGTTGGTGAAGAGATTGGGGTCGATGTCGGACAACTGGGTCAGTTCAAGGACATTTTCGATTTCGGATTGCGAGTGGTCGACGGGCGGAGGGCGGATGAGGGTAGCCATGGTGTATTATGGATGTGTTGGTAGCGAAGAGAGGCAGAAGGTATCACATATATGCGAAGAAGGGTGTTTGAGATTACTCGACACTCGGTCGCGTTCCGGCGCAGCGTGCAACATGCTCGAGCCGAGGCACAAGGCGCATGGTCGCAGCAGCGCTGACTAAGACGGCCACTTGGGCGCGCTGGGGTAAAACGTCATACTGGATGGCCGGTGGTGGCCTGCGCGTACCTGACTTGTCTCAAGCCAATGTGGGATTCCAGGCACTCGACGACAGGGTCTGTTCCAACCATTGGTCTTCCTTTTGGCCATTCTTGAGACGCGCGCGTTCCCCTTGACTGCCCTCGGCGTCGCCTCCACGCGCCTCGTATCATTATAGTGACATGTCGCCGATTGCCACTGCATAGTCTCCACAGCATCCGCTCCATCTCTACTGCCGCCCCCAAGACAGACAGCCAAGGAGAGACACCATGGCGGAGACGAATCCCGAGCTGCGGGCCAAGCTGCAGGAGCTGGACCACGAACTCGAGGAGGGCGACATCACACAGAAGGGGTTGGTTGTCGCATTCGCATCCCTTCCCACGTGCGCTGACCCGTCGCAGGTATGAGAAGCGGAAGACGGTGCTGCTGTCACAGTACCTGGGCCCCGAATTGGCGGCGCAATTGCAGAACGACGTGCGCCATCAGAGCTTAGCCCAGAGCGATGGCTCAGGTTCCCGCAGCGCATCACTCGCCGCCCTCTCTGCCCCAAACCCAAACCCAAACCCAAACCCAAGCCCAAGCCCCCTCCAACCGCCGCATATTGAACTCCCACGACCCGACTCGTACCATGACAGCTCCACCACGGGCACCATGGGCTCTTCCATGGGCCACTATGCCAGTTCCTCGACGAGCACCGCCGGCAACTCCCAGTACATGGCATACCCACCCAGCCAGGTAGGCCGTTTCCAAGAGAAGCAGCTGGGCCTACGCACCACGTCACTGCAGCGCAATGCCTCTCAACTGTCCCAGGGGAGTGAGACCTTCATACCGCGCCCGCAGACACCCGAATACACCTACTCGCGCGAGCCGACCATGATGGGCAACTATGCCTTCAACCCGGACACCCAGCAGGGCTTTGAGAACGGATATGGCTCGCCGGGAGAGGCTAGCAGGAGGAGCACGATGCTGGATGTGAACCAGGGCTATTTCTCCGACTTCACAGGACAGCAGATGCAGGACCAGCGCGACTCGTATGGTGGCCCCAACCGCTATTCCACAGGCGATGCCTTCTCTCCAACTGCTGCGATACCGCCGCCCATGATGAATCCGAGCGACCTCCCCATCGGTGCTGCAGACACAATGCTACCACTAGAACCTCGAGACCTGCCCTTCGACGTCTACGACCCTCACAACCACAACATCAAAATGTCAAAGTTCGACAACATCGGCGCTGTATTGCGCTATCGCGCTCGCACACAGCCGAGGACCACTGCTTTTTGGGTCTTGGATGCAAAGGGCAAGGAAACGGCTTCCATTACTTGGGAGAAAGTGGCCAGTCGTGCTGAGAAGGTAGCCAAAGTCATTAGGGACAAGAGCAATCTGTATCGTGGCGATCGCGTAGCGCTCGTGTACAGAGACACGGAGATTATCGAGTTCGTCGTGGCTTTGATGGGATGCTTCATCGCAGGCGTTGTAGCGGTACCCATCAACAGCGTCGATGATTATCAGAAACTCATCCTCCTCTTGACCACAACTCAGGCACATCTTGCACTGACAACGGACAACAACCTCAAGGCCTTCCATCGTGACATTAGTCAGAACCGTCTGAAGTGGCCGAGCGGAGTCGAGTGGTGGAAAACCAACGAGTTTGGAAGCTACCACCCAAAGAAGCATGACGACACCCCGGCCTTGCAAGTACCCGAAGTAGCATACATCGAGTTCTCGCGCGCGCCAACCGGCGACTTGCGCGGTGTCGTACTGAGTCACCGTACCATCATGCACCAGATGGCTTGCATCAGCGCCATGGTTAGTACAATACCTGCCAACCGCCAAAGTCAGGACACTTTCAACGGCAATCTGCGAGATTCATCCGGCAAATTCGTTGCGCCAGTACAGAGCAGAACGCCGACTGAAGTCATTCTTTCCTACCTCGACCCACGTGAAAGCGCTGGTCTCATCCTTAGTGTCCTATTTGCCGTCTATGGCGGTCACACTACAGTCTGGTTGGAAACACCAACAATGGAGACACCAGGTCTATACGCACATCTCATCACCAAGTACAAGTCGAACATCCTGATCGCCGACTATCCGGGCCTCAAACGCGCAGCATACAACTACCAGCAGGATCCCATGGCTACGCGGAATTTCAAGAAGAACACCGAACCCAACTTTGGCTCAGTCAAGATCTGCCTGATCGACACACTCACTGTTGATTGCGAATTTCACGAGATCCTTGGAGATCGTTACTTTAGACCTCTGAGGAATCCCAGAGCACGAGAGCTCATTGCGCCTATGCTATGCTTGCCCGAGCACGGCGGTATGATAATCTCAGTACGCGACTGGTTGGGTGGTGAAGAGCGTATGGGATGTCCGTTGAGCATAGCACCAGAAGAGTCGGATGGTGAAGATGAGGCCGAGGACAAGGGTGCGGCAGCCAATGGTTACTCCAGCCTTATCGGAGGCGGCACCACCAACAACACCAAGGAAAAGAAGAAGAAGAGTCCAACCGAGTTGACAGAAATATTGCTAGACAAGGAAGCACTGAAGCTGAACGAAGTTGTTGTTTTGGCCATAGGAGAGGAAGTGAGCAAGCGTGTCAACGAACCCGGCACTATGAGAGTCGGTGCTTTTGGCTACCCGATACCAGACGCAACGCTGGCCGTCGTCGATCCGGAGACTAATCTTTTGTGTTCACCCTATTCCATAGGAGAGATCTGGGTAGACTCGCCATCATTGTCCGGAGGGTTTTGGCAGCTGCAGAAGCACACAGAGACCATTTTCCACGCTCGGCCATATCGTTTCGTAGAGGGCAGCCCAACCCCGCAACTACTCGAACTGGAGTTTCTACGCACTGGGCTGCTCGGATGTGTGGTAGAAGGCAAAATCTTCGTACTAGGCCTGTACGAGGACCGTATTAGGCAGCGCGTTGAATGGGTAGAGCACGGTCAGTTAGAAGCCGAACATAGATATTTCTTCGTACAGCATCTTGTCACCAGCATTATGAAAGCTGTTCCAAAGATTTACGACTGGTAAGTGCTATCAAATCCCTGGCTAATCAACCTAACATTGCGCAGCTCGTCTTTCGATTCCTATGTCAACGGCGAATACTTACCAATCATCCTTATCGAGACACAAGCCGCATCGACTGCTCCCACAAATCCAGGGGGGCCACCACAACAACTTGACATTCCTTTCCTAGATTCTCTTTCTGAGCGATGCATGGAGGTATTGTATCAGGAACACCACCTTCGGGTGTATTGTGTGATGATCACTGCACCGAACACGCTCCCGCGAGTCATCAAGAACGGTCGACGGGAAATTGGAAACATGCTATGCCGGAGAGAGTTTGACAATGGCTCGCTACCCTGCGTTCACGTCAAGTTTGGCGTCGAGAGGTCAGTCCAGAATATTGCGCTAGGTGATGACCCTGCTGGCGGCATGTGGTCTTACGAGGCGTCGATGGCACGCCAGCAGTTCCTGATGCTTCAGGATAAGCAGTACTCCGGGGTGGATCACAGAGAAGTCGTTATTGACGACAGAACGTCGACGCCGCTCAACCAGTTCTCCAACATTCATGACCTTATGCAATGGCGTGTACAACGACAAGCTGAAGAGCTCGCCTACTGCACTGTAGATGGTCGAGGTAAAGAGGGCAAAGGCGTCAACTGGAAGAAGTTCGACCAGAAGGTCGCAGGTGTCGCCATGTACCTGAAGAACAAGGTCAAGGTTCAGACTGGTGATCACCTGCTCTTGATGTACACCCATTCGGAAGACTTTGTCTATGCCGTACACGCGTGTTTCGTCCTTGGAGCCGTGTGTATACCCATGGCACCAATCGACCAGAACAGGCTAAACGAAGACGCGCCCGCACTACTACATATCATTGCCGACTTCAAGGTCAAGGCTATCCTCGTCAATGCTGACGTAGACCACCTGATGAAGGTCAAGCAAGTATCGCAGCACATCAAACAGTCAGCAGTTATTCTCAAGATCAACGTACCGAACACCTATAACACCACAAAACCACCTAAGCAGTCTAGTGGTTGCCGCGATCTTAAGCTCACAATACGACCTGCTTGGATACAATCTGGTTTCCCTGTTCTAGTATGGACATACTGGACACCTGACCAAAGACGCATAGCTGTGCAATTAGGTCACAGCCAAATCATGGCGCTGTGCAAAGTTCAGAAAGAAACGTGCCAGATGACAAGCACACGTCCCGTGCTTGGATGTGTTCGTAGCACGATCGGTCTTGGCTTCATACACACCTGTGTTATGGGTATCTTCCTCGCAGCGCCAACTTACCTTGTGTCACCTGTCGATTTTGCGCAAAACCCAAACATCCTCTTCCAGACCATGTCGAGATACAAGATCAAGGACGCGTATGCGACCAGCCAAATGCTGGACCACGCTATTGCACGAGGTGCTGGCAAGAACATGGCTCTACACGAGCTCAAGAATCTCATGATCGCGACTGACGGTCGGCCACGCGTAGACGTTTGTAAGTGTTGCGGTCCTGTATAAGCATCTGAAATCTAATTCTTAACAGACCAGCGAGTGCGAGTACACTTCTCGCCAGCAAGTCTAGACCGAACGGCAATCAATACTGTTTACTCACATGTACTGAATCCTATGGTCGCATCGCGGTCATACATGTGCATCGAACCCATAGAACTACATCTCGACGTCGGTGCCCTTCGAAGAGGTCTCATCATGCCTGTCGACCCAGACACGGAACCTGGTGCTCTCTTAGTCCAGGATTCGGGTATGGTACCAGTTAGTACACAAATTTCAATTGTGAATCCAGAGACAAACCAGCTTTGCCTAGTCGGCGAGTATGGTGAGATTTGGGTACAGTCCGAAGCGAATGCGCATAGCTTCTACGGCTCGAAGGAACGGTTGGATGCAGAACGCTTCAATGGCAGGACTGTCGACGGAGACCCGAACGTGCGATACGTTCGTACTGGAGACCTAGGGTTTCTACATAATGTCACACGACCGATTGGCCCCAACGGTGCGCCGGTTGACATGCAAGTTCTGTTTGTTCTGGGCAGCATTGGCGATACGTTTGAAGTCAACGGTCTTAATCATTTCTCAATGGACATTGAGCAGTCTGTCGAGCGCTGCCACCGGAACATTGTTCCTGCAGGATGGTTCGTATTCTCCTCCTACTTTCCCTCGATCACATTTACTGACCATCTGCAGCGCCGTTTTCCAAGCAGGTGGCCTTGTCGTCATCGTTGTGGAGATTTTCCGTCGCAACTTCCTCGCAAGCATGGTCCCTGTCATTGTAAATGCCATCTTGAACGAACACCAACTCGTTATCGATATCGTGTCCTTCGTGCAGAAGGGCGACTTCCACAGGTCTCGTCTTGGCGAGAAGCAAAGAGGCAAGATCCTAGCGGGCTGGGTAACCAGGAAGATGCGCACAATTGCGCAATACAGTATTCGTGATCCAAATGGCTCGGACGCGCAAATGATTAGTGAAGAGCCTGGCGCAGGACGTGCCAGTATGAGCGGAAGCATGCTTGGTATGGGCAGAATGGGACCAGCAAGTCTAAAGGCAAGCTCGACTCGAGCACCAAGCTTGCTCGGCATGACAGCGACAATGAACAGTCTCTCGTTATCGCAACAGCAGCAGCAGCAACAACAGCAACAACAACAACAACAACAACAATTACAACCAGGACAACAGTACTATCAAAGCATCCCCGAAAACCCACCACCCAGCCAGAATCAAGGCGTCGAACTTCACGACCCTAGCGATCGCACACCAACAGATAACCGCATGTCCTTCCTCCCCAATCTTCAGGCGCAACAAGGTGGTCCAATGGATTATTCGCCTGTTGATCGACTTGGTCCTTTCAATGATGAAGGGCACCAGCACCAACCTGGTAACTATCAAAACGCATACCATCCACAACAACAGCAGTATCAATCTAGCGGTAGCGGTCTAAGTGGTCAGGTACCTGATGTGCTCCGTCCCGGTCCTGCAGATGAGGCAAACCAAAGCGGGACGTGGAATGGAAGAGAGTTTTACAGTGATAGCACGCCGTATCACTCTTACGATAACACATCACCAGACCCGAATATGCAGCAGCAAAACCAACAAACATGGACGATAGACTCCCAACAACATAGCCAGGGATACGATCCAGGATATAGTGAAGAGGTAACGAGATATGTTAGTCACGGTTCGTACGATAGTAGAGCCGGTGGTGCAGGAGGCGGTGGCGGCGGCGGATTGAGAGTGGCAAACCGCGACTCTACGGCGAGTGAGAGTGAGGACGATAGTTGGAAGAGGGATGTTCTAGCTCAAATGAATTTCGCTGGCGGGCCTGGTGGCCCACCTGGGGGGAATCAAGCACAATGAGAGATTTATCGCGTCGGCAGCAACTTGGGTAAATGAGTGGCATGTAGTTAGTGGTCTTGTCGTAGTTGTAGCTCATGTGAAATGATACTGGTTATGAGATAGCATACCTGATGTGGGGCAAGTATGTTAAAGTGTTCTGGCAACCGCCTGACGCGGATAGAGATAATGGTCTTCTTTTTTTTTTACACTAAATGTTTAAAGGTGAGGGAGCCAAATGGAAGCTCTTTCAGCATTTTCCATATTCCTTTCCTTTAAATGAACACCAAAGCACCATTCTGGTTGCTAATTCTCTCATCCAGGTTGATCTCCCTCCTATGCCACTGGCCATGATGTTCCAGATCACCCTCCAGCTTCTGTCCACCATCTCTCAACGTCATATTGCGCGCAGAATTGCCAAAGCCGCCACCTCCACGACTGCTGTTTCCGCCCGGAATACGTAGATTCTGGCCTGGCCAGATCTGGTCCGCGTTGGCGATGTTATTGTGGCGAGCGAGCTCTTCGTAGGAGCAGTGGGAGAAACGGGAGGCAATGGCACGGAGGGTGTCGCCTTGCTGGACGGTGTAAGTGTTCTCGCCACCGCCGCTGTTGTTGGAGCCTGACCAGCGGAAACTTCCGCCGTCGTTTTCCAGGATGCGGTTCAGGGAGATGGAAGAAGATTGGTAAGAGCCGTCTGCTCGGCGGCATTGGGCGTGGAGTGTGTAGTCGCCATGGGCATCGAGCCTGATATCGCGAGATGAATCAGAAAAGTTTCCGCCATAGTCTCCCGGGGTGCGCTGGTCGTTCGAGCGGTTGCCGGAACCTTGGTGGTGTTGGATTGGAGGAGGACCGCCATGTTGCTGTCCGTACTTTCGTCGGCGCTCCTCCTCCTCTTCATATCGCTTACGGTCTTCCTCTTCTTTCTTCTTCTCCTTGTGCTCGTCCCATTTGTCTTCTACCGCGTCTTGGCCTTTGTGTCCGGCGAATGCTCCCGCGAGCGCTCCGATGACGGTGCCTGCTACGCCGTGGCCAGCTTTTCCACCTAGAGCATGACCACCATATCCTCCTGCTGCCGCACCAGCAATACCACCCATGATACCGCGGTCACCCTCAGGGTCACCTTCGCCGCCATATTGATTCTGACTGATTGTAGGTGTGACAAGTCAGCGTGTGTCTCACATGTAATCCGCACATGTACACTTACTGGCCTTGGTTCAGGGAGTTGCGACCAGAGTTGGATGAGTGGGCTGCAGCAGAAGGAAGCTGCTGATACTGAGGAGGTGCCGCATCGTAACCTCCTTGTTGACCGTAGCCTTGAGGGCCTCCTTGACCACCGTAGTATTGGCTGGCTAGACCATGGTGAGATTGTTGTTGGTGAGGAGGAGGCTGCTGATATCCGCCGCTGCCATTATAGTCATTTTGTCCATAACCCCCCTGTTGTTGATAGCCTCCTTGCTGCCCGTATCCGCCGCCCTGGTTGTAGCCGGAGCCAGAACCGTCGTAGCTACCGTAGCCTGACATGATGTTCCCGTATGTGATAATGAACTTGGATCTCGTCGATTAGGTTACTCTAGGTAGAGTCGTATAGGTTGCACAGTCGAGTTGTTAATCAAGGTTTGATGGGAGAATATAAATAATAAAAGTTGTAGTCAAGGTTCTTACAGCTTTGTCATGTACTTCGGAGAGGCACAACCCTGTCGGCGCCGAAGTAGCACCTTCTTATTTATACACTCTGCCATGACACAAGGCATGTTGCGGTCGCACTTGTACAGCCACATGTCGTCACCGCCACTTTATGCCGTTGCGGCACCATTGTGGGGTTTTGAGTTGGCCGACTCCACTTCACCACGCGTTTCGACCAATCGCCGACGCGACACGGGTAAGTCGGCGGTCTGACCTGGTCGACTAAGCCACGAACACAGGAAGGAAGACAGCGATTACGTGGACCCTCAAACGATCGAAGTGGGGGAAGTGACGACTGGGTGGGCTTAGAGATGATGTAGAGGTGTCTAGAACGATATCAGCTACCCTGATCTACGGGCTTGGACCCTGGCTCAAGAACATCTCTTTTGCAAGATCAATAAACGCACAGTAGAATCGCACACGCAGGGCGAAAACAACGAGTGAGAACGGTAGAAGATGATGATGAACTTTCTTTGGTAGATGGCATACTGTACACAGAGCTACGCTAGAATGTCTAACAAAAACCCAGACAACGCTAACAAATGCATCGCTCATAAAACGCCGGATCAGAGTTTCAAAGAGAGACATGACAGGTATGAGACGAGGACATATGGACAAGAAGTAAATGATTATGAACAAATAGTTACAAGAAGTGAACAACGATGGAGGATAAGAAAGATAGTGTTTTAGTATAGATATATGGGTTGTCGGATCATGTACAATGAACCTGGGTGTGACATGCCCAGGGTGATCGAGCGTAGCGTCGTGCACGAGGTGGTGCGATGGATGGCAGGTGGTTCTGAAGAAGCAAGAAATGAATATAGCGGAACGTTGCCAACAATATCGTACAAGACTGGACTTCTCGGCCAAGGCCCTCTTAGTATGTGAAGGCCTCCTCGATGAAATCCACGCTACCTTGCGTAAGGAACGGTCTGACCGCATGCCTTACTCCATCAGCCATACCGCCTGACGCGCAAACCGTGACGGCCATAGCACCAACACGGTTCTTGACCTCATCTTCGATCAAGCTCGACACTTGCGGACGACCACTGTACATCTTGACAGTCTCACTGCTGCTCTCGACACGACCCTTGGGTCTTGAGATGAAGAGCTTGATGCGGAGACATTGCTTACGACCCTTCATGCGGAGGACCTCGTCCATCCAGGGTCGTACCCACTCCAGACAGTCAGATGTGGGGACTGTCCAGATGAGGACTATTCTTTGTGTGGCAGTAGTGCCGTTGTTGTAGCCGTTGACAAGGTGCTTTAGGTACATGACCTGGTGGGTGATGCCTACACCACCAGCGAAGAGCACCGCAGTGCCGTAGGAGTCCAGGCTGTGGTGGCCGCCATACGGACCTTCGATGAAACCGAAGGTGGTGAATTGCTCGTTGGGGCTCTTGCAGGCCTTCTCGTACATATGGCGGGTAAGTCCTGTACGAGCACGGCAGACAAGACTGATTTGCTTGGACTTTTGAGGTCGGCCATGGAGGGCGAGGACATCGCCTTCAAGCATGGGCAGTGTCATTTCTTTTGATTCGGGGGTGAGAGTAGCAGCCCAGGCAACCGAAAAGGGATGCGAAGACCACAAGGATAGGGCTGGCATCCACATGTGCACGTGACATCCTGGGCGGGGAGTCCATTCGCGAACCATGTTGATGGTCAGACGAACAGCTTCTCCGGGCATGGCCTCAACGGTGATTGATGATCGTTGCCTGACACCGAAGCCATAGTAGATGATCGAGGCCCATCGGCAGACCCACTCGGCACCCCAGAAGAAGAAGACCAGGTGCATCCATGGGACTTGGGGAAGGTGGTGCAGCTCCAAGTGCTTGTAGAGACCAAGAAGGGCGGCAATGACACAGAGACGGTGGATGTTGAGGAAGGTCTCGTAGAAGGCATGACGGAACGGCGACCATGCTTGAATACCAAGGAAGGTAAATGCTACGGTTCCTACCATACCCCAGCCGTATGAGCCTTCAGTGTGGAGAGCGGCTGTAACGGCAGGCCATCCTGCTGCGAGCTTGGTGTTGTACAACCAGGCAGCCGTGTGGACAATGGCCTCAGCGATGGTGATGCGTGCAGCCCAGCGGTGGAAGAGGTTGAAGTCATCGTAAGAGACTTGGAGAAGAGTGATGAGCGGGTTGTTGCGGAGGGCGAAGAGGATAGTGGGGATGAGGTTGAGGGCGGCAAGTGTTCCAGAGCGTCCACGGAGCGCAGCGAGGGTCTCCTTGTGGTCGAGCACCTTGTAAGGGAGAGCGACACACCAAGCTACGTTGAGGGCAACATAGATGACCAACATTATGGTGTGCCATCTGCCAGGGAGAGTTCCGTTGTCGATGGCGCTGCTAATCTGGAATTGGGCGTTGTGCTTCTTCTTCCATAGGGGTGCCATGAGGACATGTCTGTTGAGCCACGGCCACCAGCTTGTCCGGTTGACCTCCCAGTACTTTTGTTTTGAGTTTCCCATTGCGCTCAGATGACGGCTATGTTTCCACCACATGTTTGATATGCGTAGAAGAAGGAGAAGTCCAGAGATACCTACAAGGAGGTACAGGAATGTGTCTACCCACAGGTAGTTGCCGACTTGGTCTACACCCTCAAGACCGTACGAGTATTTGAGATCATCGAATTCGGCAGCATCCCAATTTGACAGAAAGTGGCGCTTGGCGAGTGGTGTGGTTGGCTGGGCGCCACGGAGGCGGAGGAGCCGTGTGAGAGACATGTCTCGGTAATTGTATTTGGGCTGTAGAGAGAGAGAGAGAGAGAGAGAGAGAGAGAGAGAGAGAGGTACAGGTCGCTTGTGAGTCGGTGCTCACAAAAGGATGCTAGCTGCAGGTTCTCGAAGATGCGAGGCTACGTGATGCGATGCGATGCGAACAGTGAATTGTTGCGCACTACCAGGTGCTTTCAGTGACGGGATTCTTGAAGCAGGAGAAATAGTGCGACGTCGTTGTCAATGGACCTATATCCCACGGGCGCTTTGCGAAGCGGCTGGTGTTGACAGTGTGGGGTAGGAATAGGCCGTGGTCACGGTGAATACATCACAATGTGTCGTGAAGTAGCCGGTGTGTATGCACAAGGATTGAGGAGAACCGACAGTGCGCTGCACGTCGAAGAGGATGAATTGGTGGTAGTGGTAGTGGGAGTGTTGAAAACGAGGCGCGGTCCAGTCCGGTGGAATTAGCTGACAATAGTGCGTAGGCGGCGAATTGGCGATGTGCGGTATCGATAATAGCGACAGTGAAGGCGAGTAGGGCCGAGGGTCTTGAGCAGCGACGTCAATAGACTTTGTCTTGACTGGGGAGGCTAGGCGTGGAAATAGGGGACGTGGAAACGGGCTCGTGGGATGTATGAGAAGCGAAAGTGTATGTGCTATGTTGCCGTAGCGAGTGAGCAACAAGTGGACAAGAAACGAAGGTATGGAATCGACACGACAAGGGACGGCGGAGCGTGAGGTCAGAGGGGGAGCGAGGGAAACAGTGGATATGAGGTTCGCAACATGGGAGGGTTGGTGAGGCCGATGCAGGGGTCGAGGAACGGAACAGGCGGCTGATTGGCTCCGCAGCGCTCGGCCGGCCTAGGCGCTGAAACGACACGAAGGAAGCTGTCCACTCATATTGCCGTGCCTGGATGCGCCATGAAACCAAGCCTCAGCTCACCGTCTGTCCACCGCCAACGGGAATGGCCGAGAGAGAGGCTGAGGCCATGGAGCATGTGACGAGTGCCGATTGCCGGGCTGCTCCACGCTGCATGATACGCTCTGGGATGTCGTGCGTACTGGCCCCGTCTCCCATCTCTTGCGCACCGAGTACAGTGCAGCTGCACCCTTCTCCTGCCATGATCCCGTCTCTCCGAGTCGACTCTTCCCTCACACAATTCACAAACCAGCCGCCCAATCTATTCCTGCCAATACGGTTGCACGCGCAAGGTCCATCCCAAGACTTGTGCGGCTCCAGAACTCCGGCGCCTAAAAGTAGACCGCCCAAAACAGAACAACAAGCGAGTCAACCTCATCAGCAACCTGGGGAAGATCGCTCGCATCGGTATTGGTAAAACGGCTTTCGCGCGCCTCTCATGCATCTTGTCCAGTTTGTCAGGCCGCCGAGGCAAAACCCATTCCTTGGGCCCGCCACGCGCTGTCCTGATGAAATCTCCACCTGCACTGTTGCGCGAACCGGACGAGGATGAAGAACCCTGTGAGTTGAGTCGGTCTCTGTCGGCATCCCTGAATCTGCGAGTTGAGCGTTCGATTCAACCGTCTTGTCATGTGTGCGTCGGGCGTTGGGTGAGTCTGGCAGGAAAAGCCATGTCAACTTCATGCGATGGCAGTAGCCGTGCCATGCCCTGGACTGCGCCACGCACACAAAGAAAACACGTGCACTGCCGCGGCTGCAGTAATGGCCGTCGTTGGACCAGGCGGTCTGCTGTCGCAACCTCCTGACTCCTAATCATTGACAATGCCCACGTTTACCATCATCCCATCGCTCTGTCCCAGTCTTGCAAACTCATCAATTCGCATTCCCACGACTCACTAAGCCCGCAGGTTGCGTTCGGAAATGACCTGCAACAATCCTCCCCCACGGCGACTCGCGACTCCCGTCCCTGTCGCGACTCAATTCTGACCCAAGGGAGACCCTACCGTCTTGAGAGATAAGATTGAAACTCCAAGACTCCAAGACATCGGTTACCCGGGTCTCGGTATCAGGCCCCTTGACGGCGAACTTGAGTTTGCCCAGTATTTTCTAGGCAATAAAACAGAAAGATTGGCTAATCATCTACACAACCCACCTTACATTACGGTCATGCCACCCTCAGAACATCGCTCACCCTACTGCCAATCTGCCATGTACATCTCCGACTTGGTGTTGCTTGCATGAGCCCCGCTTCTGTTGTTGCCCCTCTGTTCCTGTCGTGTTTCATACAAGCGATAGCTTCGGGAGAGAAAGCTCCTTCCGTCATCGCTCACGGCAGCTCGCGATAACGTCGAAACAATGCTTTTACGCCGTGTAGCAATGCGCCGCCCCGCAGGCTGTCAAACAATAGCGCCTGGTAAACGGCGTAACGCCCATCCGTCCAATCCTTCGCTTGCGCATAAACACCATACTATACCCACAACACACGAGAGGACAATCCAGTCGCAGGTTATAGGAAGTGAGGAAATTTCTTCACAATCTGATCGAGACCATCCACAGTAATTTGCAATCACCCAAAACGCCGAAACTTCCATCTGCATCGATAGCTGCGCGCCTCCGCCTTGGTGCGTATAGCGTCGCGCTTCGCCTTCGCACCTGCAGTGCTCAAAGTCCGGTTCCACGCCGTCATGACTCCAAGAAAGCTGAAAAGTAAAAGTGTAAACTAGTGCCTAGATCCATCTACTGCCTGCCCGAGAATATTACTCGAGCCGCTGCACGGTCGTTCTCATCTCGTACCCATATGATACCAAGCATTCTTCACGACCCGACCGACACTACAGCGGCACGCACTGTGTTGCAACGCAAGTATACCTGTAGCCTGTCTACATTTTCTATCCTCAGATCTCTCCGATCACGCGAGGCCGTTGCCACGTTACTTTTCCAAAACCGCCGTTCCCACAAGCGTACCAATCTATCGTATTCCTTCACCCCACCACATGCATGAACACCGAAAAACCGAAGCATCGATCGATGGACACCGGGTTTTTGTGCGACCCGAATACGAACCCACCTTTTAATCCTCACACAATTGACGCTCCTCAAAAGGACCGATAACACTTACCAACACATCACAACATCACCGTCGACGCTTCCAGAACGCATAAACGTGTACCCTGCTACCTGTTTCCTGTGAGTTCCCGTGTCAGAAAAGCTTGTGTTTGAAACGCTTTGATACTTTTCAGACACTATGTCATTTCGCTAAATGATGTACCTTGGGTTAGGACGCCACAGGCCACAACCATGGATTGGGTTGGAGCGTCTTAACATGAAACACGATAGCGACAAGACTCATCACATGAATGCGGTGAAGGGCTTGTTGGCTGTTGGTAGAACAGCCCAGGCTATAGAACAACCGTCTTGACTTTTCTCCTGGTAATATCTTCTTAGGTTCTCGCTCGTGTCATGATGGTTCGATTGTAATTCAATGGTAAGAAGGATTCGAGGAGATTTTGCATCAACGCAGATTATCCATAGAGACATTATTTGATTACCAAGTCTCTCTATTACGGCCGTATAGTATATTCCAAGTCAAATCATTCTTACCCGTCCACACAGTTCCCATACTGTTTGAGAAAACTATGCAGCTCTATCAGCGAGTCCGTAGGGCTAACTTCCATGTAGCGACTCTGCGAGTCACCAGCATGTGCCAACTCAAGAACTTTACATGTAACCCACCACATCTCCAAACCATGTTTGACGAAGCCCAACGACTTCTTACGCTCTGCCTCATGTTTTGTATGCAAAGTGTCCCAAAGCTCTTTCCAGCGCTTCGTTGCGCGAAGTAAGTCGCGATATGACGACGGCGTTAGAAGCGCAGCTCGCGATACGAAGATGATGGAATGCAGTGCTACAATTTGTATTAGCCCATATTTATGGTGCAGACAAGCGAATAGACGACATGACTTACCGAATACGCAGATCATAAGGTGCCTGAGCTCGAGTATGCTGAGAAGCGGATTCTTCTGCTCGTCCGACCAGTTCTCGCTCATCAGCAAAGCTACCAGCTGCTTGATACTAGGTATCTGCTTCGTTGGGCGCAATGGTTCTACGCACAACCGCCCGTACTCTTTTTGTGTCCAAGCATCGTAAAGCGCGTCATTGCACGGAAGTCGTTGGTAAATTTCTCCTATAGCCAGATTAGGAAGCAGATTGAAGAAGAATGTATTCATGTAATCCATGACGCACATGAAGTGTACGATCCTAAGGTGTTTAGTGCTGCAATTCATTTCTGGGTTTTTCGAATACACTGGTGGCTGATTTACCTTACTCTAGACTCTTCTGCGATGAATGTATCCCAGTCGGGCACCTCGTTTTGATGACTTGAATGGATCATTGGATCAAGCAACCCAAGGGACCGTATGGCAACGGTCAGCTCTGGGTGCCTTGAGACCCGAACCCTTCTGCGAACTGCCTCGCTATTGAAGCTACTTTGTAAAGCCACAATAAGTAAACCGGCTTGTACGCTTTCCATTGCATGAGCATCGCTATGTAGATCAGGTTTCGCTGCCACTATATGGCGCAGTTGCTCGAATATGAACTCTTCACCAAGATCAAAGAAGGCACGGCAGGACAATGCGCCATCCGTTGGAGAACAGTGAACCGATCCGCCAAAAACGACGGCAAGCAAAAGTGGCAGCGAGACACTATGCATATCGAACGTGGGCCAATGAAGAAGCGGTTGTTGTGGATGAAAGACCGTAAAGTAAGCCCACACACATTCCTCGAAGTTTTCAGCAGTGAAAACCGCTTTCGCGGCGTTCACTGGAAATTTGTCATCGCAACCAAGGTCAGCTGTTCGACGCGTCTTGCTGAACGAGAAGAGTTGAGAACAAAGCTCGTCAACCCTAGACTGAAGAATGGCAATTGGTTGAGACCTTCCTGATGCTGTTGGCGTCGAAGCACAAACATCCGCGCCAGTATCCATAAAGAGATCTGAGAAGATGCCAAAGAGTGCCATATCCCCTTCGAACAGTTGGTTGCTTGCATTAGAAGCTGTGTGGCTACCGAGAGGTTGTGCAGGTGTTCGTTCATCAGCGAAAGCATTGAGGATCGATTCGCGGCGAGGGTCCGAATAACGATACAGGAACATAATCGGATAGGGAAGGAGCCTCTGGGCGTCTTCTACCTGTATCGTGGTGTGACCATTCGCGTCACTGGCGTTGATGCCACAGGCGAACGGACCTGACATCTGCGCCTGAGAATCAGTTTTTCCCAGTCGAGGTGGTCGTCCTGGTCTTGCTGAGGCTATCGCGTCATTTTCTCCTCTTTGTTGACATGACTTTGAATGCCTTCTCAGGACATCACTGCGCAGGAGTTGACGTCAGTCTGCTTGAGGCTAACAAAGCTATACGAGACACGTACTGACGGATGAAGGTGTGATTGCAAAAGGCGCAAGCGTTTAAGCGATTGCGTGTATCTCACTGGTGTTAGGCATCAGATGGCTGATTCCAAGATAGTGAACATACGACTGGCTTCATGCCTCCGCAAGTGACTATTACTCGAGAAGAATTTTCTGCATGTAAGACATTGATGGGATGTGCCTCCAGCTCTTGGCTCGCGGCTATTTGACATTGGTTCGTTATTGGTGCCGCTCGTAGTGTGGGCTTTTCAGGGTTGGATGTGGGTTTTTGGTAACAAGGGAACGTGGGCTTTCCTCTCATGTGGGCTTTAATTGCGCCCGCCTTACCCTAAAGAGTAGGACACGTGATACATCATCAATCCTCTGCCCATATCATCTTGTACCAGGCAGTATGCTGCAGAAGCGAAACTACTTCCCTCCAATATTCTTGGTAGTCATGTCGAAGCTTCGAGAGTTTACAAGCTGCAAAATCCACTATGCGTTCTGTACATTCTCACTTTGTGAATCTCGAGTATATTGTACTGACATTGCCTAGCATACATCATAAGACCTCGTGTTTCAAATTACATATCCGGAGTCACAGAACATCGCAGACTCTCTAGCTGTTCTTCTCTTTCCGGAGATCTAAAAATTAATCGACAGCGCAAAGAAACTCTCCTTCCATCCACCAGTGTCAAACCCAGAGGCGTTGTCGAACATGTCCTGTAAGCAAAGCTCTCCAAACAGATGAAGTCTACTCGCTGACAATCTCAGGACAACTGCGGATCAGATACTCAATTGGGCGCGACAGAGCTCACTCCACCCATTAAGCTTCGGTCTAGCCTGCTGCGCTCTCGAAATGATGCACTGCTCGATGCCTCGCTACGACCAGGACCGACTAGGGATTATCTTTCGCGCGTCTCCTCGTCAGGCAGATGTAATGATTGTTGCTGGTACAGTCACCAACAAGATGGCTCCCGCTCTTCGGCAGTGCTATGACCAAATGCCCGAGCCACGATGGGTGATCAGCATGGGAAGTTGTGCAAACGGTGGTGGCTACTACCACTATAGCTATAGTGTGGTGAGGGGCGTAGACAGAATCGTTCCCGTGGACATATATGTTCCAGGTTGTCCGCCGACAGCTGAAGCATTATTATATGGCATCTTCCAGCTGCAGAAAAAGATTCGGCATACTAAGGTGACAAGGATGTGGTACCGGAAATAGCCGACTTGCTGTAGGGTAGGAAACGGTGGACATCTGAATTCCGCAAAAGTTATTGTGCTCAGTATTGTTCTCACTTCGATGTGCGGCACACACTATCGCTCTTTCCTTGTTACTCGTTGCTCCTTCCCTATACATCTGCATTGCGGTTGTGGCCTCATCACTCACCACTCAAGATCCGTTTGAGATACATTTCCACTTCCAGGTAGTTTTGCTTAACGAGCTATCCATTGACCGCTTCGTGTTTCTCATGTAGCAACTGCGGCATCTCGAAAACGCGTACAGCACGGACACCAGGCACATTGAAGGTCAGAATTAGAAGTAAGCGCAAGCTCTTTTAAAGATGCACATTCCCAAGCCCACAGAGCCCAGAATTCCTGACTATTACTTCGACTTGGGTGTGAATCGGTGTGCTACAGCAGCAGATGTGAAGAAGGCTTTCCACACGCTAGCGCGACGACATCACCCAGACAAGAAAGCGCCAGGCAAGACGATAGACGCCGTCGAGTTCAGACAGGTACGTGTACTTACCGACAAAGCTCTATGAAGTTGAATTGACGAATGGTAGGTACGAGAAGCGTTCGAAGTACTGAGAAATTCTACGGCACGAAGCGAGTATGATACACGATACCATGAAGTACAAGAAGAGTGGAATGAGTACCGCAGCAATATTGCTGAGTATGTGCTCCAAGAAGAACGAGAACGTCTTGGGGAAAGCCATAAACAAGCGCGTATACTAGAGGAAGAACAAAGACTCGCAGAAATGAGACAGCGTCAGGCAGAAGAAGCTCGTGCCAAAGTAGAGCGTACTGCTCAACAAGAGAAAGAACGACTCGCGGAAGAGCGATCACGTCAAGCAGCAGAGCGAGCACAAAAAGGACGAGAAAAGGTAGTCAAAGGACGCCTCCGCCAATAGAAAGAAGATCAGGAAGCTAAACTAAAGCAGCGTCGCAAACAGCTCCAAAAGAAGGCGGAGAAGAAGAAGATGATAGAGGAGAAGAAGAGGGTAGAGAAGAGGAAGAAGAGAGAGGAGAAGAAGGCGCAGAGGAAGGGGAAGAGCAAGTAAGTGTTGCAAGGCGTAAAGGATAACCAAGGCGGTCCGCATGCAGACATCACGCACGATCACAAAACGCGCAGTCGAAGATAATGGACACAGAGTTTAGTAATGACGTAGAATGTCCGACGAGGGCCCTACACTTACAATAATAGCAAGTCAACAAGCCAACTAGTCATGCCAGTCAAAAAACCCTAGTGTGCCGTGACTGTCGTAAATAAGATATAAAGTCCCATCCCAACACCGGGGGTATCTTTGAAGAATGAACTTTTCCCCATGCCCCAAAACACCTTTTTATCCCGTCTCGCCGTCCAGAGGTCCCTAATAAAACACATCCAAAGAAGAAAGAAAGGATAAAGTAAAAGAGGTTGGTAGAGTGAACTTTAACCAGTCCATCCCATGTCCCCACCTTGTTGCCCACCTTGTTGTCCCATCCTTTGGGCCTGCTGCTGCGCTTGCCGCATCATCATCATCTGGTTCATCTGCTGTGGGTTCATGCCCTGCATTCCTTGCATACCCTGCATGCCACCATTCATCTGTCCACCCTGCATACCCCCCATGCCTCCATTCATCTGTCCCATTTGCGCCATGTTCATGCCCTGACCCATGTTGCCCATATTACCCATGTTCATGCCCTGCATACCACCGCCTTGCATGCCGTTCATGGCGTTCATATTGCCCATCATGCCCTGAGGCAGTTGACCGCCGCTCGCCATGGCTTGCTGACGCATCTGCAGGAGTCGCGACTGATTGGCGGCTTGTTGACGTTGTTGTTGGAGCATCTGCTGGTACTGTTGCATTTGCATTGGGTTGGTCGGATTGCCGTTCTGCATACCGTTCTGCATGCCGTTCATCTGTCCACCATTCATCTGGTTGCCCATGCCGTTCTGCATGTTTTGTGCCATGGCAATTTGCTGCTGTTCACGCGCTTCTCGTTGCTTGATCTGTATTTCCATTTGATGGATCTGTTGCATAACTTGCTGAGGGATGTTCTGGCCGTAATTCTGCATAACCGACTGCTTGTGTTGCTGATACCGCTGCCGCATCTGCTGCAGGTTCATGTTAGCAAAGGCCATGCCTTGTGGAGGCATACCGTTTTGCTGCATGCCTCCCTGAGGTGACATGTTTTGCAAGGCCAATTGCTGTTGATTCTGCTGCTGCTGTTTCAGTTGGTTGAAATATTGCTGCGCAAGGTGATTGCGGTATGCTTGTGGATTTTGACCTGGAGGCACTCCTTGCGTCTGAATATGCTGGGCGGCCTTTTGGAATGCAATTTGTTGCATTTGTTGTTGTGGATTACCTGG
Source organism: Alternaria burnsii (assembly GCF_013036055.1). NCBI lineage: Eukaryota > Fungi > Ascomycota > Dothideomycetes > Pleosporales > Pleosporaceae > Alternaria > Alternaria burnsii. Next base: position 150,713 of record NW_024066114.1, on the reverse strand, counting down.
TGATCCTCCTTGTTGCTGCATTTGCTGCATACGAAGTTGCTGCTGTAGGCGCTGCTGTTGCATCTGCTGCATCTGTTCGGGGGTCATATTCTGGCCAGGTTGAGGAGTCTGCATCATCATCGGTGTCTGCCCTTGCATTGCCATAGATGGGCTGCCCTGGTTCATGCGACTAGGAGTAGGCGTCATGTTGCGATTCGGCATCGAGGCGTTCATTACGGGCGTGCCCTGTACGATGTGCGGCGTGCCGGTGCGACTCAGGTTCTGCTGCTGACTGACGGAGCGCATCATATTTTGATGGTTAGAGACTGCAGACGGCGGTCGAGCAGGGCTGTTGATAGCTTGATTCGATGCTGTTGGAACCATTGGAGTGCCGCCCAAGTGTTGCGCAGACTGCCCCCCAACCAACGGCGAAGCTGCAGAGACAGCCATGGGCGTCTGCTGGCGTATGGTTGGTGAGAATTGAGATTGCGTAGCTGATTGGGGTGTCTGTGTAACCTGTATCGCTGCCGCATTGGACATCTGGTGCTGTGCTGCCGCAGCGGCTCGCGCGGCCTCGTTCTGTTGCTGGTTTTGCTGTAGTTGCGCCTGATGGGCTTGCTGACGAAGGGCTTGTTGCTGCTGTTGACGCTCCGCAAGCTCGGCTTGCTGCCTGTTCTCCATCTCCCTCTTTCTCTGGATCTCGGCCTCCATCTGTGCTGCACGCTTGGCCTGAGCAATTCGAGCATCTTCTTCCTTCTTCCTCCGGTCGGCTTCCTCGTGATTTGCGCGGATGTTAGCAATAGTCTTGAAGCGGGCGAAGGTCTGGGAATTCGCAGCAGCACGCACGGCGTTGTCGTCGTTGCCTGTAGCAGTGGCCGTCATGATGCTCTGGTACTCGTCGCCTGCCAACATGAAGCGCTGCATGTTCTGCGCTTCGGCCTCGTCGGCAGCCAATTCGGCGGTAGTCCTCTTACGAGTCTTGCGTGGAGGCGCGGGGTTCTTGTTGTTCGGATGTGTGATGGCATCCATGAGAGCGAGGGATTGGCCAAAGCTCTTGGTTGGTTCCAGGTAGAGGGGCGGGCATGTAGCGTTCAAAAACTCGGCCTCGAACTCGTGCACGTTGCTGTCGTCGAGGACCATTTTCTGGCGCTTCGGACTGGGCCCATTAGGAAAGGTGGGCGTTGAGGGTACTGCAGTCATTGGAGTCGGTGGCATGCCGCCAGCCCTGCCCTGGGCCTGCATTCTTTTGAGGGTGGCCATGTCAGGGACGGGCGTGGTGGCCAGAAGCTGTATGTCGGCCAGTTGCGACTGCGGAGTCGGAAACAGCACCACTGTCCTGACCTTGCCAATGCCAGGCTGCTTAGACAGGGCGCCGTTCTGACCGGGAGCGGGCATGTTCTCCTTGTCCTCTTTGGTCTCGTCGTCTTTGCTCTGTGCGTTAGGCTGGCCAGGCTTCGCATCGGGCTTGTTGACTGGGAACGGAGCGAAGGGGGAGGGCGTTATGAAGTTGTTGTAGTTGTGGATAGAGAAGGCGCTGGTGCCGGCCTCGCCCGTGCTGTTGGTATCATCTTTGGGCTTGACGCCGGCGGAGCGATAGTCGTGAACTTCGACGATGAGGCAGTTGTCGTACCAGGGCGTGTTGAACTCGTAGAGCTCCTCGACCATGTTGTGGGGCACCTCCTTGTCCTTGATGGCCTGCAGCAGCTCGCGCATGGGAGAGGCATAGGACAGCGTCTCCTGGGAGTCGTTCAAGCGGAAGTGCTTGGGGTGCAGGTAGACACGGAGCGACGGCGGCTTGCCCTTGTGCCTGGCCAGGATGTCTTGCTGCGTGTAGACTGCGCCGTGTGTTAGCAAGTGTACCCTTTTCTGCCGTGGCCCAGGCGACGTACCATATTTGCGGGCATCTTCGTGCTTCACGCCCTCGTCCTCCATGTTGGACTGGCGGGTCGTGGTGCGCGCGACGCCAGGGCGCTGTGACTCCCGGCGCAAACGGGGAGGCTGCGACGGGCGGGCAACAGCGACTGAGCCTGACATGCTCGTGGTGATGGAGCTCAAGCTCGTGAATCGACAGTGGGGCGGCTGTGGGACAGGCTCTCGGCCTGGGCAACTACGGGACAGAGGGCAGGCGCAAGTGTGCGCACGATGCCCGAGGTGCTGCTGGCAGTACGCGACGGGGAGTAGACTCGGGAGCGGTCGGGCGTCTGGTTGGAGATGTCTCGACGCGTCAAGATGGGCGACGTGATGTTTGCTGATCCGAGCTGATGCGCCGCTGCCTCCCTCGTACATGCGCCAAGGAACCCTGTCCTGTTCCATCATCGACCACGTGACCATCGCTTCCCCACGACTTTTTTACTTCATGTCACGTGAGCGACATCACGGGAGAGAAATAGGCGGGCAGGGAGATGATATGACCCCATGACATTCTTTCAGATTACTATGTACTTCTACCTTCAGTCCACTCCACGACGCAAAAGACAAAGAAGAGTTCACAGTACAAGGAAACAGTAGTGAGAGATGGAGCTATCGGAGAGTCATTTGTATTGAAATGCAGATATGCGACTGATTTATGGTGCATCATCAATCTTGCCATGGCATGACATAATTTGCTGCTCGGTTTGACAACACCGGATAATGACAAAAATGCAAGACGTGACTGATAGTAGTGTGGTTTGTTGGTTGATCCGAGTAATGGAACGAAGAATTCTCCATGTATATGTGAGTCATGCTAGCGTGTTCTTCAATTCATGGAACATCGCGTCTCTTCCTAACCACGCGTGTGCGACCTCACAGCGCGTACGCGAGCATTCAGAACCGAGCCTCGAGTACAAGCTGCCTAAACAATCATGATAATGTACCGAAGAACAAGATCCCTGCTCTTGCTATGAGGACGGCAACGCAAATAAACAGTACGCGAAACCACTCACCCAAGAGCACAGCTCTTGCAACCCAATCAGCCTATATCAGTTCCATCGATACTCTCTCAAACTAAAGTTTCCCACAAAAGACGACCAAAATCCAGGTCCTTGGTCATTGGTCCTTGGACGCACCTTAGCAGAAAAACCTGTGACGTTCAACGTCCCAAAACGCGAAACCACAGCGCCGGTACTTCGAGCCTTCCGGATACGCACGCCCTGTATGCATAACCGCATGTGCCGAGACTAACACGCGAGCCGTCTTATGCTACCGAGAGAAAAGGAGCAAAAAGAGTGTAAGAGGCGCTGTTGGTGGCTTGCTGTGCCGTGTAATGGGATTGCGGCGTAGGTCGCATAGGTGCGTTCGCGGCGCGGTGTCATGTTGTGTGCCGAGTCGCCCAACGACTCTTCTGGACATCAAAAGAGAACAGAGACGAAGGAGACATGTAAACGAGTTCAACAGGTGGTACACTGAATGGCGATGGCGTCGTGAGTCGTGAGTAAAGATCTACGATCTATCGTGCGTTAGTAGATTCCATGTTCGCCCCACTCAGCTGTCAAAACACGTCGAAACCGCACTGTAGGTTGATGTTCATACCGGGGGTCCTGCCAAACACGGCCTCTGATCCGCAGCACGTACTCTTGACGTACAATGTGTCAGGTCTCAGGATCGTCTTCTTTCCGGGAGGTCAATGTGTAGCTCATCGCATGAACGAAAGAAGTGGAGCAACGGCAAGCTCCCAAGCTTGTCTAGATCACCTGGCGTTTTAGGCGTCCAGTGTTCTGGCTGTTTTGGGTGCCATGACAAGTGAACATCAGATGGGGGGTACGTGACACTGTTGAGATAGCAGATGAAGAAAGGGACGCCGTGCCATTGAGGGTATTTCCGATCCGAAAGCAATCAAATCAATCTATGTAACAAGATGGACGAACCAGAAAAGAGAGAGAGAGAGAGAGAGAGGAATGGTAGATATTACCGTAATGAAGCCTTGCAAGACAGTTCAGAGATATTGGACTCTATTCCCGATCGGTACTAATGAGAGTATGAACAAAATGAAAGATCTAGCTCTGCCAGATCATGGACTGACATCGACGACGATGTCTCGTAGCGATCAATTTATGGCGATGGGAGCTTGCCTGCGAGCTCCACATAGCGCGGCCAGGTATTGGTGAAGACAAGGTACTTGATGCTTTCAAAAGCAGCATCGAAGACGTCTTCCGTGAATTCGCTCGGGACTATCGTCCGTGTGCTCGCCGTTGACGAGGATGTGATGCTGGAGTCGATACTCGCTGGTCGGCTCAAGGTATCCTCCCATGGGCAGACAACGTTCTCTCGAATGACCGGTGACTTGACATCATCAGGTGTCTGGCTGCGTGGCATATATGGATCGAATTCCACGTCTGCGAACATGACCTGTAGTGTCTTGAAAACCTTGTATTCGATGTTGATTGGTGCTTCTGCAGTGAAGGGGTTGACGAGCGTGTAGAAAAGCAAAGACGCTTCGTTGAACATCTGCCGCCGTTGAGAAGTGGTGACAACCTTCAGGCCACCCCATTTCTTCTTGAAGTTGCGCACCTCGCGCAGGAAGATGCAGTTCTCGGCGGTGAATTCACGGGCAGCAGCCCAGGCGATAAGAGGTTCAATACTATGCTGAATAGTAAACTCTAGCGACTGCATCGACGTCTTGGACTTCATCTCCTTGGTGAAAACCACGGTAGTCGATTTTTCGGACATGACCGAGTGATTGGAGGTAAGCGAGTCAGTTTCAGATATGGATGCTCGTCGATTGGGGCGGGCCCTCAATGCGTCTCGGAGTGGTATGACGATCAGAACTTGTTGGCAGACTACTAGTGACGGTATGAACCTATATAGCAGTGTTAGGATTGACGATAGAGTTCTCAAATGGACTACACTTACCATCCAGCTGGTGCGAAGAATTTGTTGATGTGCTGGACTTTGGACATGTCAGAGTACGTGAAGGCGATCCAGAGAGGCGTCCCAGGAAGGCTAATATTCGAGTTAGTCGTGTGAATAGTTCATGATACAGGCGCACATACCCAGCAATGATTGCGAGTCTCGTTTGCCAGGCCCAAGAGTGAACGTCCTTGATGTTACGGATCTTCCACAGTATCCAAGGTCCAACAATCATCGTCCAGAATAGCTGCACAAATATTGAAGGGATCCTACTTCAAAATCAATTGAATGGTTCAAAAGTCATAGTCGCTCAACATACCACTCGCCTCCTCTGCGGCACTCAAAGTAATTGGCCGGAACACCAAAGAAACCATAGGCATCATGGAAACGACGGGAGCCGAAAAACAACATGATGGCTGGTAGGAACTATGGCCGTTAGCTGTCTACAATTCGAGCCACCACAAATCATCACCTACCGAAAGCACTAATCCGACCAGAGTTCCAAAGTACACTTTTTTTGCCGCATCAAGATCGCGCCATGCTTCGTACAGGCCAAGAGGGGTGTAAGATATCCGCTTCCTGCGTGCACCCTCCAAAAAGTTGCGTGTCATCCGACGCTGGCTCTCATATGCTGTGAGCACTTTGGCATTGCAGGCTAAAAAAGACTTAGTATGTATCCATTGCTATATCGGCCCACCAGACTTACCTTGGAAGAATGCCATGCCAGACGGGAGAAATACTGACATAATCCAGAATTCGGCTGAGCACGGAAAGAGGCCATTCCAAGGGTAAACGAGCAGGACGAGGATGAGATAAATATGTAGCATAAGCACTGCTGCAAAGACGACCTTGAGATTTCTTATCTGCAAGCAAAAGGCTTCTCGACGTCGATGTAGGAAGAAGAGCTCCACACTCAGTATCAGTGTGTACACTATGGCAACGACGACATAGAAGATACCAAGAGCGTCGGTGTTGGGTTTTGTTGTGCCATCGAGTCTTCGTGGGCGCAAGAGAGGCGCCATGTTGACCATGCTGTGTGGATACCAAACGGATGTGATAGTTTCGATTGACAATCGATGAGGTATGAGGATTTGAATGTCAGGCTCTGCCTCTTACTTAACAAAACGAAAGTGGGGACGTGTAGCGGAAGGAATGGAGGCAGCTGGTACCGAGAAGACGGGACAGGTCATGCAAAGGGCACATAGGCGAAAGGAGTGGCACACGACTATTATGAAGGACGGGAAGACGTAAGAAGTATTAAGACTACCTCGCACATGGGCCAAGTCCAGCACAGAATACGACAGGGAGGGTTTAGCTGCGGCTTCGGTGGTCTAAGCGGCAAGGGATTGCTCGTTGTTAGATGGGTCAGATGGTATTTAGCCACCAGAGGCTAGTGATTGTTCCTGATGTGTAACGGGAAGAGAGCGCACCATCTGCAGGGAGAGACGCGTGAACGCTATGGCGGAGAGATGTGTCACGACGGCTACCATGGGAGCACAAGCTACTACCTTGCCAAACTGCGACCGCGGAGAGCAATCTGACGGCTGCCTTCAAACATACTGGTCGATATGCGATGCACGGATGCGTGAACGGTAAGAAGACGGCTGGGAACGTCGTGCGGTTGATCGTGTTCTGGTTCGTGCTGGATCGTCGCATCCGAGATCAGACATCGGAGGTTTCGGCACGACTGAACCTCCTAGGATCCCCCCAGGAACCACTCTTCATCACCACAACACCAGATCTTAGATTTTCTCGTCCAAATTTGAGTCAATAGGTACACACGTCGAATAGCGTTGTATTACGGCTCCCGTTCGCTGCAGCTCAAATGCGAATAGCGTTGCCCTGATCGTAATGGGTGCCGCGGTTGCGGGTACAGTGATGAGCTCGACATGCCCAGGGCACACTCCAGCGCTGCACCCGCCGAATTCTGCGACTATAGCAGTTGAAATATTGATGCAAACTGAGCTCATGTATACAGGAAGATCCATGTGGTACTGTGGTTTCAGTATCTCTTCGCACTTCTGTCCATTGACCGGCAGGAAGTCTGACATTCATGCGTTCTCTTATCCTGCGCAACTCTGAAAACATCGCTCTACGTCAGATCAATCTCAAACCTCCTGTCAGTCCCAAAGGTTTCATGTCAGTCTTCTAGAAGACTATTTGCACTCCTGTTGTCGATGCTTTAAGCTTGTCACCCGTACCTAAGTAGCTATCGATCGGACGTGACATCCTTTTCAGGATATATCAGCATCTTTTGGCTATGTAACAATCGGCGGAAACAACTCCGGGCCAAGAGCACGGCAAGACTGATCCACCAGAGCCACTTAGTGTGGGGAAACGTGTCGTGATACAAGCTGCCCAGTGTGGCTGTACCGTGGCGGTAGGGTCTTGATGCCTTCCGGCCGTGGATGTGTCGCGCCACCATAAAAGAGCTATGGTTTGATGAAGACAAAGACCACGCTCTCAGCAGTATGCCGAGAATTCATTCGCGGCTATCTGAACACTGTAACACTTGACCGAGTGATGACTAGCGTCTCATCCCGGATCCTGCGAACGTTGATCAGATATGAGGATGTTGTTAAGAGCTTGCGGATTGTGCAACACTAAACAACAATGAGTTCATGCGCGGACACATGGTTACATAAATCTGGGATTGTCTTTGAGTTTTGACTCACATCGTGGGGTGCTCGTAATCGCGAATCATTGCCGTAGCTGCTATCTAGTTTAACTGTAGTACTGCGATAACTTATAAGCAGCGACAAGCTAGTTACAACTTCTGGCATCTATGCACTTCTTACGCAAAAAGAGTCCTTTCAATAAAAACTATCGCAGATCCAAGTGACTCATCTTTGTACGGCCATTCTGATGAAGAAATTCATCTCACTATCACAAAAACTGAACCTGGACGTAATTTTTGGTCATGACGAAGTGCTTCACAAGCCCAAAGTATTTCGCATTTCCTGATGTAACAAATCGGACTAACAATGTAACGTGCAGACATGATGTTGCAGCATGTCGCTCCGCATGCCCCTGCATCTACCCGAAAATCCGGTTTCCGCTGCCGTTGATATGTGGCACTGTTAGGATATGTGGTAGAACTCCGATTTTGACCTCACTTCGCGGCCCTTCTAAACAGGTTTCATTGTGAGTGCCTAGGTGATTCGAGTGGAAGTGATACTCCATGTACTACACACGTCATATCAACACCTGTATCTTCGGCATTGATCTCTCTGCAAGGCGCGTTCATGTAGCGATCGAGTCGAATATGTTCGGGGGCAATGGAAGTTGACGGTTGGTGCTATAGAATGTTGGTATATGTGCATTGATCAGAATATACATCTGTCTGCAGATGCAAGGAGCGATATGGCGTTGTACTTAGTTTTTAGCGAAACACAAGTGTCGCTAGAGGTGACTGTTCGTACCATGTCTTTACTCAGTCACTTTCCCGCAGTTCATGTTGGATACAAAAATCAAGAAGAACGAGAAAGACATATTGAACTATGATCTCCTCAATGAGTCAGCTGTATATTGGAACACGTATAGGTATCTGGACTCGGCAAGCGTGATGGAGTGGAAGTGTAAGTGAACATCATGATGTCATAAGCAACGCGATTCAACTGCCGAGGTATCCGGTTGTTTGAATACATCCACCATGTCATCGAACGTAATGCAACGCCGCATCCTGGAGCAGATCATGGTCACCTCAAAGCTTAACATCTAGCGTCTAACATGTCGAGCCAGCAGCTCCATCTTGACGATTTTCCCTACTGCATTCGTAGATTCGCAACACGTTGCAATGGCACCAACAAAGCCTAAGAACATTGTAATCGTAGGGGGGTCGTTAGGTGGCCTTTTGACTGGCGTCGCATTGAAGCGCCTTCGCAAAGACCTCAATATTCGCATCTTTGAGCGTAATCCGACACCTCTTCTCCAGGACCAAGGTGCTGGTGTAGTGGCTGGACAAGATGTGCAGAAGTTCTTCAAAACGCACGACCGCAGCCAAACTACATTGACAGTTCCAAGTCATCAAAGGTTGTATCTTGATAAGGGTGGCAAGATTATAGACCGTCATGACCAAGAGCAGCGTATGACGAGCTGGGATTTGCTGTACCACCTTCTGCGAACCAACTACGATGGTAGCGAAACCGATTACGCGAAGACGCCCACAGCGGAGGGAGGCGAAGGAAAGACATCGTATGAATACGGATGTACGGTAACCAGTGTTGTGGTGCCAAATCATTCGCCGTCGTCGCTACTAGACTCCTCAGAGCCCGTCAAGGTCACTGTCCAGCACAAATCTGGGGAGACATTCACAACAGACGCAGACCTTGTCGTCGCAGCCGATGGACCCAGCTCCAAGATACGTGCCGAATACTTCCCCGATGTGAAGCGGAAGTATGCTGGATACGTAGCATGGCGCGGTACGGTACCCGAGACCGAGGTTTCTCAGGCTGCCACCGATGTCTTCGTCGAGAGGTTTACGTTCTACCACACCGAGGGCATACAGATATTAGCGTATACCATCCCAGGCAAGAATGGGACGATCAAGCCCGGCGAACGGCTGTTGAATTGGGTTTGGTATGTGAACTATAAAGAAGAGTCACTGGAGCACATTGAGCTCATGACAGACAACGAGGGAAAGAGGCACCACATTACACTACCTCCAGGTGGAATCAAGGAGGATGTATGGAGACGACAAAAGAACCTAGCGAATGAGAGTCTACCACCACAGTTCTCTGAGCTCGTCAACAAGACCAAGGTGCCGTTCATACAAACCATCACGGATGTCATCGCACCCTCTGCTTTGCTAGCAAACGGTAGAGTACTATTGCTGGGTGATGCGCTGGCAGGCTTTAGACCACACACAGCTGCGAGTACGAATCAGGCCGCTCTTGACGCTATGAAACTTGCTGGCGCTGTTGAAAAGATCATCGAAGGAGGGGGATTGGAAGAGCTTCAAAAATGGGAAGAAGAGGTGATGGAATATGGCAAAAAGATGCAAGGTCATGGTGTGCAGATGGGTAACCGGAGCCAGTTTGGCAAACATCCGATGCAAAGATGAAGACAACCTGCGACCTAGACCAAACAGCCTAGGTAACAATAGCTAGTACCCAATATCGTTCGCCTCTGTAGCTGATTGACTTACATTATTAGCAGCATAAATAGCCACGACAGTGCTTCGCTTCTTCTTTTGGTGTCCCTATGTTATCGTTTTCCTACATGTACCGTACCTGCTATTAACATATATTTCAGTCTTCCTCCGGTACACTTGATTCTCTTACTCCCTCGGATGATACTTCTACTTGAGTATCTTTGCTCAGCCATATTCACTCTACCACCTAGCAAGAGCTTCGCTCAGTACACATATAAGGCTGTTTGTGCCATTTCTCCTTCAGCCTTCTCTGCTATATTTAACATTGCATACACCCACATATCGTCCAGTCCTTTGCCTCATTGACAGCCTTTGACGTTCCTAAATCTTGAATGAGCCACTCAAGTCGCCTGATCGCTTGGATTGCCAAAACGTTCTTGGGATTAATGAACGCGCACATTTTTGTGAGAAAGCACAACCTTCTAAGAGACTGCAATTCGCTCACTATTCGGAAAGTAAGCGGGCTGACTCACAGGAAGTACTAAAAGCCTTCAGAATGTAAGCATTCTTACATTCTTAATCAGAGCTTACATGACTATAATCTAATTATTGGATCGAAATTGCTTGGGACGCACTTAAGAGTAATAAAGAATGATTCAAATATAACAGAAGCCACGATCAGTTACCGACCAAGTAGAATCTTTACCAACTCAGATTGATAGGACGGGACACTGGACAATAAGAAACTGTAGAGCACACAGCAAGGATAGTGAAAAAGGCACAAGGTGATGCTAAAGAAGTGGCAAACCTATAGTAGAAACTGAAGGAACGGCACGAGGAATCTAGTGGAAGACATGCAGAACGAGTCAAAGCCATAGAAGCACCTCGAAAAGGGGAATTGGGATAGAGAGCCACGATCGAACAACGAAGTATAGAAGTAAGACGTGTGCGTTAACACTTCAACAAGCAACAGTAGAAGATATGCATGAAGGCACAGAGGCAGGAACAAGTCCAGATAAAAGCAATGTGAAAGTAAATCCCAGAATCAGCTTAACACAAGCAAGATAGAAGCATCGTCACAATAAGGTCCAAAGAAGGATCACATGCTAAGAGAATGCCAATTGCTCAAACGGGGCCAGGTACGAGAACAATCGCAGAAAATTAGGTATGCGAACGCCCCGGCCGTTAAAAAGCGACTTTTTCCAGCAGCAAAGAGAGGAAGAGCAGTGGCCAAAGGTATGACACGTATACGAATGCGACGTTCTTCTAATTGCCTAAAAACTTTAGAGCAAAGCGCAGCTAACAGTTACGAAGTTTTCAGTCGCCCAAGCGGCGAGGTCAAGACGATATTGACAGTCAAGCTTGAAAGCGTCCTAAACAGGAGAGTGTTATCCTAACTACTCTACAGCAGCATGTGGCACGCGAACACGCTCGATGTAAACATAACTAGACTCTTGCAGGTGAATATTGTATGAAATGGATCCCATCTGAAGGTCGAGATCACTGATTTGGGTTGGTTACACGAAAAGTAGCAGGGCGAATTATGTTCTCATAGTAGCAGATAAACATCTGCGGCATCATTCGACCTATGGAAATTTTTCAAAGGGTGAGCCTTTACGTTGCCAACTATGCTTTGTGGCTCTAAGCACATTTGGTGCATAAACCGGATGTGGGAAGTTTTAGACGTCACAGATTATGAATCGAGCGAGTAACAGTGCTTTGCAAGTCTCACCGCACTGAAAATCACCCAATGATGGTTCTTGTTTCATTACTCTCATGCATTTTCTCAAAAGTGATACCCGGACTACTTCAGTCTATCCTTACATGTGCGGCAATAAAGCATCAAGTACCTTCAGGCTGAAGAAGGATCTCGAAGAAAACACAGTGTAATTCTAAAATGCTATTTACACCCCATCAATGCTCTAAATACACCGTATCGAAGGCCCTAACTAGCGAACAAAAGAAAGAAGTATGCAGTAGATGAGAAGTCAAGCCTAATCTATTCGCTCATGAGACTCTGACCCCAGAATCTGTACCATGATCTAGTACTCAAGGTCCTTCGCATGGCGCTTGGAGAGCTTGTTGAGGGCAGGTCCAGGAGTAGGGTAGCTGTCGAAAGACCTGAAGACATTGAACTGAATACCAGCGTCGTTCGCCTATATCGTTTCATTAGCAGATATTTTACAGAACAGGTATAATTTGAGCAGCGTATCTTACCTTGTAGAAGCTAGTAGCGGGAACACCACCGCTCAACTTCGTAGTTCCAGAGCCCTCAACCTTAACTAGATGCAGGCGTGCGAAGTTAGCTTATGTCTCACATGCAGTCCATACAGGGACACTTACGGTTGATGCACTGAGGGTAAGCCTGGGCGCCATTGGCTTGACCGGCAGCGTGCAGCGCGATGATCTCGTGGCGAACAACGTAGTTGCCAGGCGCAAGGTTAGGAATAGTAAGATCCCAGGAAAAGTTGTTCTTAATAAGATCATCAGTAGCCCAGGTACCGGGGTTGCTTCCTGACTTCCAGGCACTGGATTGGATCTTTGTCCACTGGAGGCTTGTGGGGCTGACAGAGCCACAGTCGCCATTGCAGGCCGCGATATATTCTTGAATTGGGCCAACATGGCTAGCTGGCCAGGTGTCCCACTTGAAAGTGACTTTGCTGCCGGGCTTTACAGAAACGTAGGCGCCATTACTCTTGCCTTGCTTGTGGCATACGATGGACGCAGTGCCAAAACTGTCAGGGGAGACGAAGCCGTTGTCGAGGTTGTCCGCTTGCCAGCCGACGGTGGCCGGGATGGGGTTCTGGTACTTGAGCGCAGCATTCCAGCCTAATCAGACATACAAAATCAGCGTATGTCTCACAAGTATCTCGCACATGGGGCTTTCTACCTTGGTATTCCTTGCCGTCTGCGATGACCTTGTCAACATGGCCGTGGGCAGCCGCAAGGGGCGCAAGAAGGAGGAGAAGGGAGAGCATCTTGGTGATTGTAGAATGAATGGATTGTAGAAAGCGACTGTAGAAGATGCGTAGTAACTGTTTGCTGTAGTGAGAGGCCTTGAACCCGGATCTATCGTCCCTTCATATACTCTTCTTGTCTTCTAGTGGCCTTCTCCAAACGCCAGAAATCTCCCTCTACCAGGTACTCGCGAATGCTTGCAATCAATTTTTCATCTCCATGCACGAGTTGACCCGGTTTCTGAGCTGTACGCCATCCGCTCATGGAAACGCGCCCTGGTCGCCGCGCTCTTGGATCATTGGAAGCCCAGAAGTGTTTCCAGTCTGGTGACGGCGTGAAACCAATGCGATAGGCCACTGGGGTTGAAATGACACTGAATTTAATATACCAGACGCAGCCTCGCCCGGGAACTGGTGATGGGTAATATATTATCGGCTACGGCCATTGCCGCTTTCCAGGCAATCACCAACCACGTGCTGGTTTCAGCCACGACGTTATGGTACTTTGTACACTTGGACTCTGGGCGATGTGGATCGCTCGGTGCATTGATGGGTCTGGACATGTAAACCCTCGTTCTCGTAGGAAATTTGCGTGCTCGAGCATTTGCTGTTGCCTCGCGTGGACATGCGGTAATCCAGCGGTTAACGAAATACAATACCGATGTATGGCAATCACTGGAGCCCTACAGCTGCCGACATGCAGTGGAACAGTTACCCCACGGGCTGGTGGACATACTCGCAGCATAGCTGCATGTGTTGCTGCATTTGAATCGATTATATCCGGTGGCGTAGGAAACCTTAATACGGCTAATCAAGATAGATTGAATACGGACCGTAGAACCGAACTCCTACCTAGTAGCGATGATTCATTACCACAAGGCTGGAAATGCGTACAACTGAAACATCTTAGCATGTACAAGAGCGCGTGTCGTTCATGGAAGGGCTGGTACAAATGTCCAGTGCAGCCCCAACCTAATGCGCTTGAGACTTCAGGCTTTTTTGCCTTCCATTGTTGTTCGAAGGTTGTCCCTACTGGATGCTGGACTTGGAGACCTGGAATTTGTGTTGCAAGATGTTCGTCGTCCGCCAGGTCTAGAGAGGTTCTCACTTAGAGTACGCCTAGCGATAGTGGAGGAAACCTTGGAAGCCTAAGAATTTGCAAGACACAAGACAACAGCAAACTTTATTGAGCAGAGCTCACTTCAACCGTCTCTTCGAGCGACAGGACATGGAAATAGAACGGATATTTCTCCTACACTTGACAAACTCCGAAGGAAATTGCACTCTTCATGGAACCTTTTTTTTAAAGGAGTGTCACATGATATGGCGGGTTGTTGCTGAAGACTATTAGATGGCGTCATAGAAGGGAGACCTGGGCAGTCGGGTTCAGGCTCAGGAGGATTGTGGGAGCCCAGGATGCTGAGACGACGTGCTAAATTTGTCGCACTGCCGGACCTGACGATCTGCGAACGATGCGCATCTTTCAGGAACAAAAATTTGCGTCATTGAGTGTCGCATCTTCATATAAGAGTCTGATATCCTCGCTGTTGACCTCAGAAGGTGGGGAATCTAGTGCTCGGCAAGCCTTGAGGGTGCGGGTGACGCGTCATCTAAGCTGAGTGAGACCGCAGCAACACCACAGGTCTCCCCAGCGAACACCGCCCTCTACAGCCCCGACAATACAGAAATACTCGCATCAAGATTGCGCCCAGGTAAAAGGAAATGTCGGAGGTGCTACCGCGCGCATGCCTGAGGAATTCGAAGAGTCCAAGAGTTGGGCCAAGTCAGGAGGTCCGAAACTTCTGGCCAACATAGCCCCTCCGGACTGTCCGGGAACAACACTTCCACGCGTGTCTACGCAACGGATAGGCTGGGGTGTTACGCGTTTCTGAGGGCCAACAAGGCCTTGGATCTGGTCGGTAGGTGGGGTAACTGTCTGTCCGAGCACGTGAAACTGTAATACAGCCAATAGCATGGTGAAAGGGTCGTATTCTCCTAGCAACCGATTGGGTCGAGGTTCGCAGCAAATGCACGATCTGTCAGACTTGCGGTTCCCGAAAGGATAACTGCAACAGTATATAGGTTAGTGATCGGGTCACGCAGGGTCTCGCAACTCGGTGTTTGTGGAACGCTGTCACATCACACCATACAGTCTTGTCGTCGTCAGCACACCAATACCCATTCTCTCGGTCTTTTTCTTGTCACTCTCTCAGCTTCCGGAACCTCCGCGCATCAGGCTTACTCTCTGCCTTAGCTTTATTGATCGTGAGTGTGTCACAGCAGCATACACACTCTCCCACCCTTTACCACTCGCTCTCGTCACACAAACACTTGTATCACAACATATACTCCCTCTCCTCACAACCAAGATGTATCTCCAGAAAAGGGACGGCAACATGGGCTTCGACATCGCCCCAGCTTTGATCATTTTCCTTGTCATTCTCGGAGCAGGCGCGCTCGTTTGCTGTGGCTTTGCCGTCGCTAGATTTATGGGTGGAGAACCTGAAGATGAGTCAAGCCGTTTCCATCGGTCTCCAGAACAGGATTCGTACATGAGAGAAGTACGAGAACGAAGCTGGCGCAAGCTTCCGCAGCTTGGAATGCCAAAACCCTACTACCAATCGCATGGTGGTAATATGGCTCACGCACCAATGAGTCCAAGGTAAGATGGAATAGTCATCCTTACACAATAACCTTCCTGAGGCTGACTCGAACAGTGGCAGCAACACTACTTACGGATGAGCAAAGGTGCGATCCTCCAAGCTCGCTAAGGCGAATAACAGAATAAGCTGTGATATACGAGGGTCTTGCCAAGGACCCCACAACACAGCAACCGACGACACGACACGACACGATGTAATGAACGAGAGGCATAATCTGCAGGTACACGGGGTCAAGTCTCACGAGAGGAAGTCGGCTTTGAAGTGAAAGGCGTGGAACGTTGATCGAAATATCACCCTTTCCCGGACTGGTGGAATCTGTTCGTCGAACTACTCTTACCTCACATTCTACATCACACGACCGAAGTGGTATGAATGTGGAGTTCTCGATCGAAAAGAGCCTATGTTTAATTCGCAACCAAGATGCCTTTAGGATCCTGGAAGACGGATTGATTCGGGATAGACAGCGATAGATCTGGGGTTGGAGTTCTGGTGTACGGTCTCCACAGGAGTGGCTATTGAGTCTTGCAGGATTTTCTAGTCCAATTCATTTGCAGTAGCATGTCAGGCAACTTAGCGCAAACCTTTCCTATACGTCAAATGCTTTTGTCGTTATTATGTTCATATCTAGCAGTCAAGGCATAGACCACAATATTGTCTTAGCAACTAGGATCAAAAGATTTGAGATCAGTAACCATGAATTCACACGCTAATCAAGCGGCAAAATAACACTAAAGGGTCAGCATGAGACGCCACTTATCACTAATGTCTAGAAAGGATGTCTCATTCTGTCTTGATGAGGCCGAGTCATATTCATTGAGTCTCGAGGTTATTGCAGAAAACTATTGCGAGCCAACGAATAAGATATGCGAAGGAGCAGGATATGCCAACACTAAATTGGATCTAGCTCACAAATCATCTAGAAACTGCTTGTAGTTATCTTGCAGCTTGTTATGCGCACCTAAGGCAAGACCGGCGTCCAACTGCGTTCGACAACAGTTCGCGAGAGTTCGTTCTGCACATGATCCCAGTAAGAGGACAAGCACCCCACGTGTAGAGTGGGTCATTCTACCGTGCCGACGGTTTAGTCCTGTAGCGTTTGCGGCGTAGTGATGGACGCGTCGTATCTGAAGAAAGACTTCTTTCTCGAAAAGAACTTTCTTTTATGATCTTTGTCAAAGGCGGAATCTCGGGGCTGTACCGGACTGAAGATACAGAAGCTGCATGAGGCATTATGTTCCCGGCAGTTTCCGAAATGCAGCCGGTGTTCTTCATACTGGTTGAGGCAGTCAGCACACCATCGTGCCTCCTGGTATCTCCAACTCATGACGATCGGCGCGCCGCCTTGCAGAGAAAGCTGAAGTAGGCGGGGACGCAGCAATATGGTTATGTTGAATCGACGTTGCTCACCATCCACACAATCCAGCCACAAGACCAGATGTCTGTGTCGCTGTCAACTTTTAGGCGGTGACCATGATGGATGATATACGGGGAAGCGGAGAATTCTAACGAGGCTCGTGACAGAAAGCGTTCTTCGTTTAATGCCGGGGCCGGGGCCGCTAACCCATTGTGGGTTATGACCATAAAGCTACTCCATGGATCTATGCTGTCGAAAGTCACTAATCGTCATCGGGACTCACCGAAAATGTTCCTTGTGTATCTACCTTGGGCAAACTCAGGTACGTACACAAAGTGATGCTGTGCGTCTTTGTTCGGCGCCTTGGTGCCTAGGTGAGGTGCGTACCGCGTGCCATCCCCGCAGATCGTCAAAGCTTGATGCTCAACCACAGCCATGACAGCGCAAGATGTCGGCACTTCTCTCATTTGAGTCAGTTGACAGACTTTGTACACAACCATCCGCAGACTGGTTACTACCTTCTTCTTCTGAATACCAATTTCCAGCCCGCTGACCGTTCGGCCCGGTTCACGAGCAAAATGACGTCGACGTGCTTTCTACCCCATGGGTCCATCGAATAGCTTCAGTGAACGTTACATCCGTCGCCAAGCTATCTTGTTTGCTCGTGAGATCCATAAGCGGGGTACATTTATTCGGAACAAAAAGCAGCGAATGCAGCAAAGGCAGCCGGCGACCATGACGATCCATGTGTGCCGTCATAGCCCCGAGAATATACTCTGGGGCCTTCCTCGCGATACCTCATGTCTTCAGTACTTCCTTTTGATATCCCGAGATTGGCTTGCTACCCTACGTCAAGATGCGCAGCCTCATGGTTCTGAGTGCACTCACAAACATACCATTGCTCGTCTCAGCGCAATGTCCAGAATACGTGGACTACGCACTCGAGGTTCATGAACCTTTGAGCTCCGGCAAATATCAGCTTGCCTACCAACGACCGTCCGAAGAATGTCGGACTTTCAAGTCGCAGGGCCTTGAGGACACCATCACACGCATGGAAGGTGTCATCAAAGACCCAGACCTGTACCGTCTGTTCCAAAATGCCTACCCCAACACGCTCGATACAGCAATCGCATGGAAGGGTTATGCAGCCAACAACACCGATGAAGAGTTGACATTCATCATCACAGGAGACATCAATGCGATGTGGCTGCGGGACTCGTCGAATCAGCTGCAAAGTTATTTGCCCCTCTTGAACGCCAGCAGCGATCCGAACTCGATCGCCAGCTTGTACCGGGGAGTCATCAACCTCCAGGCGCGATACCTACTCACAGCACCGTACTGCAACTCGTTCCAGCCGCCCGCCGAAAGCGGTATCCCTCCAGCTGAGAACGAGTCTGGAAACCAGGACATTGTTTTCCCTGAATATTCAAACAGCAGCGTTTTTGAATGCAAATATGAGCTCGATTCGCTTGCTGCCTTTCTACAGATATCTGCCGACTACTACGAAGCAACGGGAGATGTCGAGTTCTTTGGAAAGTTCCAGTGGGCCAAAGCTATCGAAGCGGTACTAGATGTGGCCGACGATATGATGCTTCCAACTTATGGTCCCGACGGAGCGGTTTTACAAAGCCCGTATACGTGGGAGCGAACCACGACCAGAGCAACCGAAACTCTTGCGAACGATGGAATCGGCAATCCAGTTGCCAACGGAACTGGCCTGATCAGAAGTGCTTTCCGACCAAGCGACGACTCCACTATCTTCCAGCTCTACATCCCAGCCAATATGATGTTTAGCTCGTACCTGGCTCCAACAGCGGAAATTATGAGTAAACTCAATAGCACAAATTCCGCGGCGCTTGCGAAAAGAATGTCGGGCCTCTCAGAGTCGCTACGCAACGCTATTGAAACGCATGGGACGGTTGATCACCCAGTATATGGCAAGATTTATGCATTCGAGGTTGACGGCTTCGGCGGGCACGTCATCATGGACGACGCTAACATTCCGGGTCTCCTCTCAGCACCTTTCTTCAAGTATCCGGTCAACGAGGAGACATATGCGAACACACGCAATCTGGTGCTCAGCTCGACAAACCCATATTTCATGAGAGGTCCTGTCATTAACGCTATTGGCGGCCCGCATCAGGGACCAGGCATGGCTTGGCCCATGGCTTCCATTGTACGCATTTTCACGAGCGATGACGAAGGCGAAATCGTGAACGAGCTGGCTCAGATTGTGAGCAGTACTGATGGCTTGGGCCTGATTCACGAGAGTATCAACAGCTTTAATGAGAGTGACTGGACAAGACAGTGGTTCTCTTGGGCGAATGGACTTTTCGGACAGATGATTTTGGACCTGGAGGAGCGCAAGCCAGAGATATTAGAGACAAGTTTCCAGTAAGTTGGAGGCTTTGGTTGGAGGTCTAAATATTAGCTGTGCATGCAGCATGCGTTAGTAAGCGCAAGGTTTCGAACGCCTGTATCAAGATGTTGCAATGCTATGCTAGTCATCAATGTTGTAGCACGTTGCTGGTTGCTGCCCAAACTTTACCCTGCATTCTGCATGCGTCAGAGCCTAGACACTGTGCAACTTTCAAGCCTTGATGTAAAAAGCAAAGCATGTTATGACTGCATAACTCCTCTCTGAAACCTGGATGCTTTGCGGCCGAGAAAACAAATTCCGATCGCGTCCTACAAATCGCCAATTGATCGCCCGTCCGCCGTCATGGCGGCGTAGCTGGAGCCGCTAGCAACTTGGTTTCTAGGGCATGCAGTGTCGCTCATCCTGACCAAGATGGTTGGCAATGGCTTCTCCATGTGCAAGGCTGTGCCGCAACCGGCGCTAGGAGCAGGTTTGGAATTTGTGACGCTTTGAACAAAAACTTGGTTGGAGTGAAGACGTCGGGACCCGTTCGGTGGTGGGTCGCACCAAGTGCCGGTTTCGCAGTGGCCGACAGTTTCCCCACGCTGTCTTCCACCAAGCACGGGTTGTGAGGACGGAGAAGCAATCTGGACGACGAGCTTCCCTAGCAACGACAAGCCATGCAGCGATTGCTGATGCGCTATGCAGCGTTGCTGCATGCACCAAAGAAGCTGGAGGAACTTAGCGCGGAACCCTCGTGGAAGATGTCAATGCTGTGAGTGGGTCGCTTCATCTTCTCTGGCGATCGTGTCAGGGGCCCGCGAATTAAGCGGCCGTGTGGCGGTCGCGAGAGTAACCGCGCGCGCAATCGAGTCGTGTCTGGGATGCCGTTGGCTGCCTGTGACAGGGGAACTGAAGCAGCAGGCGTGGGATCTGCTTCCTGTCCGCCATCTCAAGATCCAGTTCCTTCACGAGACTTGCAGCTCGGCATGATGCTGGTCAGCCTGGCTTGACAAGTGAGGAGAACAGCAACTAGTGCTTCGGTCCCTTACTATGCATCGGTCCCCAGCTGACTCCAAATCTTCATAGTCATGGACTGGACGGCTGAGGAAATGAAGGAGCTGAAGTGTCTCCTCTTCGGCCAGCCTCTGCGGCCAACGAGAGCCCATGACATAAGCCCAATAATGCGCCTCGAATTTGGCGTGTTTGGGATCAACGATGTCTTCAGCTGCATCTCCAAATCTTCGCTCTCGATTACCCTTTCCCTACCATCGCAAGAAAGCGCCAGTGGCTGTCATCCGCTTGGTTCCTGCCCGACTAGCACCGAACTACATCTCCAACCTGCGACCCATCTTTTTGTCTCTTCTCTTCTCATACGCCCGTTACACAGCATTCACTCGCTTTTGGACCCTCCCTGATACCGTGTTTCACCTAGACGATATTTCGGCGATTTGAACGTCGATACTAAGCGCTGAGGCTGCATCCTCCTCACTATATGCCAACATCAACCACAGGCGCTAATTCGACCAATCTTGGACCACTTCGACTGAGGCTCTGTCTCCACAATCCAACATTCACTGTCTGCCGGTGACAGCCTGCATAAAACATCCAGCCTCTGTTTGCTTCAAGAATTCTCCGACTCGATTTGATTCCTCGGATTGCATCGTCCCTAGTCAACCTCGCCAGAATCGTACATACGCGCAGAAGGACTAGTTTCAACATTTCGCCAAACGCTTGCTCTTGCGCACCAATCAACTAACTGCTTGCTCGACTTTTCTCCGGCAGGACCATACAGAAGCAGCAGGCTAAAACATCCAACTCACCGTTCTGCATGCATTTCTAAATCTGATACCTACGATTGTATGCGACACCTCAGAGGTGACCAGGGCTTAGACGCATACGCGCTTCAACGCCGTTGGTCTTTGCTGTTATCAGCTTAGGTTATCCCGACATCATGGCCATGGACAACACTACGCTCCACACCTTCCTCTTGTATGTCTACCCCCTCTGTGCCGCTCACTCTAAGGCAGTCACTTATTCTTGCATCAAGTCACTGCCCAGCTGCACTGCGCAGTGTAGTCTTACTCGGATCTTGGGACAACTTTCTGCGACCCTATCCATTAGAACTTGACGTACGCGGGGGCCGAAATCTCTGGAAAGGTTGCTTTACCTTTTTAGATATTATTTGCGACGGCGATCTGGACCAACATACTCCAAGGCGGGACGGACCTCTGAAGATGGGTGGCACCTACTGGTACTACGTAAGTCTGCTACTTTGTTAGATTGGCTCACTGATTGACTCTTTGCAGTACAAAGTAGATGAGGATGAAGAATGCCACAATCCGTCTGAGGAATCAACGACGTTTTGTCCTCTTCTGCCCGGACAGCGCCTTAACGTCCTGGATGTACCTCGCGAGGGGCACAGCCGTAGTGCCTCTGATACCTCCTCCGCTTTCACCCGGGATCCCAAAGATAGGTACCTCACGCCAGTGCCACCTGCAAGCCTAAGACCGTTACCATCCCCAAGAACCAGGTCTAGTGAAGAATCACATGTCATGCCCCTACCATCGCCTTGGACTCCAAAATCGGCGACGCATCCCCCTGCAGATGGCTTCCTGTCTCCACATGTAGTGCGCCATGCTCGAAGTGCATCAGCATCGCCTTATATGCCATCGACACCTATCTTCCCGGACTTCAAGCTTTTGAAGGAGAAGCTTGCATCGAAGCGATCTGCATCAAGAAATCACAGTGCATCCAAGACCAGGGAGCTAGACATCAGTGCGCCGGTGCTTGTTAGTGGGGGCGAGGAGCTCAACCTCATTCCATTATCAATTTACCGACCGTCATTTGAATCTATCAGAGAAGCTGAGGGTGCGGCACCGCGTTCAGTGCCAAATATCCGAAGGGAGTTCTCTCCGTTGACGTCGCATCCGGTGGATCTTGATCATGATTCACTATTCGGGCCTGCCGAGCTACCCACTGTTGATGAGCGCCCTATCAGGCGACGTCGCTCGCATGTACCTTCGACTGTTATTACAAGCGAGTTCAAGGTTGAGCAAAGCCGTGTCCGTGCTAATTCCGCCGACACAAGACGGACCCAACATTACCTATTTTCTAACGATCCTTGGCTATCCTCACCGAAGCTTCAGCAACAATTTGAAACCGAGGATCGAGTGGTAGAAGACGATACCCCTCCAGCTCCTGTACTATCACGACCGTCAACCTTCCTCGGTGTATCTGTTTCAGATGAGCGACCTACATCGAGTCATGGCAGTGTTCACAGCACGAACCTTCGACAGTCACCATTTGACAAAGAGCTCCCAGCACTTCCCCGTTATCTGATACCCGCACCACTCTACACATGCAACGAAGCATCAGCCAGCGGAATACCAGCTGATGAACTGGAAGACGAGTTCGAGGAAGCTGACGATGACGAACGCCTTGACCACTTCAGCGTGCAATTCCAGGAAAAGGCTCGCAGTCACTTTTCCACATGGAGTAACGACTCCATCGGCTACAACTCCCCAACCTCTTCCAACGAGGACGATGAAGCCGTCTTCTCGCCAACCTTCAGCTCCCTCACCAGCAACGACAGCGACATCGATACTCCTCAAGGCCTCTTAATCCGCTACTCGTATGCCTCAGCCCAACAAGTACAAACCGAGGCCTCGAAACATATGTCCATGACCCCCGAAATTCAGAACATCGACAACAACTACAATTATAATGATACTTCTTCCAATGATGAAGAAGAAGACGACCGTCAATCCCCCTACCGTCTTTCGACCCCACCGCAACTAAATGAACTCCGCATCTCAACATTCGGCTCTGATCTCTTCAAAGTTGAGACTAGCGGGCAGCATTCTGATGCGGTCTCGTCGCGTCGGTCGTCGCGGCGCCAAGCTGCTTGTTTTGGACTTGGCTTCCAGTACAGTCTGCCCGAGCAGGACGTTGGGAGTAAGACTACCATTGAAGAGCCTGTCGGAGGTAGTGAGCGTCTCGAGCCGACGGTCAGCGTGAGGAGAGATAGGGAGATAAGTGGTGTGCATGCGCTTATGGAAGATTTCGCGTTTTTGGGTGACGCGGTTATCTGAGTATACGCTTACCCCGATTTCCATCCATGCTTTTCGGTACGCGGGCCGCGATTGTTTGTTCTCGCATATTTCGCTTCACCGTTCATGTTACGTTTTACGGCCGTATAGATCTCTTCCGGTTTTCAATTGCCTTTTGATGTACAGCATTTGACTGTTTTCTTTTTCTTTCCGCTTCAGATACCAACGACGCGACATTCAACGATATAGCAGCGCATAGGAGGATTGAGATTGACTGGGTACGTTGTATACCACATGCTCACAAAGACATGAATCTTCGTACAGCATCTATCCTACGAGAAGGGATGAGATACGGAGACAAGGTGAACATGTAGATTCAAAATCATGTTTTTTTTGGACAATGATGTAGTAGTCAGCTTTCGCGGCATGTCGCTTTTAGATAGCAGTATTACAGAACTACTTAAATGAGTCACGGCATTCGATTTCATTCGCCGCAATGTCTCGTTCATGGTGAAGTTTGAGTCAAAGTTGGTGGGTGAGCACAAAGATAAATGCATGGTGTGAGATGCACAAATCGGTGTAATCCATCTCATTCAGTTTTGTCTATCTGAATATACCTTTATACGAGTGGACCTCTGTGTTAAGGTGGCCTGAACGTTTTCTGTGAATGACTACATCTAAGCTCCACTCTACGTACGACGATTATGTTTATGAGATAGTGTAGTTCTCGGCAACAGACTTGACGTCTTTGGAGAAGCTGATGTCCTGACCCATGGCAAGCAGAGTTACGGAAGACACCTGTGGCGTTCATTAACTTCGCATGTCTCGTGGAGCAAAATTGAAGACAACTTACATCGACATCTACAAATGGTGTAGCCTTGCTGAATCGAACGTTCATGGGGAAGAACTCTGAGTCACTGCCGGCTTGTGCCTCAAATTCGAAGCTACCAGAGTTGTTCGCTTCGTCTACGGCACCGATGTTCCACTCAATGCTATCGCCGCTGACCTCGTATACAGCGTCAAAACTCGAAACGTTGGGCTCGTCAGTCTGGTATGGAATAGTGACAGTGACATCCTTCAATGAGTCACCACCAGTGAGCTCGTACTCAACGGTGATGTTGTACATGTTGCCTGAATCCTCGACCCAAACGCGAAAGGTAATGGGCGGATCGGAGATGTCGTCAGGCCGTGGTGCCAGCTTCCACTTCATGACGCCAATACCCATGTTGGAGGGGAAACCCTTGCTTGTATCGGCCAGCTGAATGACCTTGTCGTTTCTGAAGACGGTCTTGTCGACCTTGGGATGTGTCATCAACTGTGCGCCGCGAGTGTCGCCAGTAGCCAGGTCGAGTTTGACTTGTGTGAAGGACGGGTCGGTAATCTTGAGTTGCATCTCGCCCTTGACTTCGAAGGACTTGAGGAGACCCTCGCGGTCCAGCCGGGCGGAGATGGTCTCGTTGGTCGTGATGTGTACGGCCTCGCGGTCAGTCGAGGTGGACTGGCGAGCGCTTGCTGGAGCGACTGCGGCAGGGGCAGATGGCTTGGGTGCAACAAGGGGTTCCTCCTCGGCCGGCGCCTGTTCGCCAGTGACTTGCTCGTACATGTTGTTGGTCTTGTTCTTCTTGCCGAGCTGCATGCCCTTCTTGCCCAGAGCCAATGGCTTGCTAGTAGCCTTCTTCTTCTCAGCCTCATAACTGTCGTACGTATCCGCGACATTGGTCGTGGGTACGCTGGGCGTGAATGCGGGATACGAAGGCGAGCGACCGCCCATACCGCTACCCATGCCACTGCCCATACCGCCTCCCATAC
This sequence comes from Alternaria burnsii, assembly GCF_013036055.1. Classification (NCBI taxonomy): domain Eukaryota; kingdom Fungi; phylum Ascomycota; class Dothideomycetes; order Pleosporales; family Pleosporaceae; genus Alternaria; species Alternaria burnsii. Next base: position 125,621 of record NW_024066114.1, on the reverse strand, counting down.
CTGCTCGCTGCGATCTTGACATCTCCTTCCTCTGCATCTCGAGCTGCTTGGCCCTGCGCTTGCGCTCTTCCGAAGCCTCGAGCTCCTTATTCCGTGCGATGATTTCTTGGATACGCTCCTCATGCGATTCCATATCCAAGAAGGTCTTGATCTGGCTCATGGTCAGGTTCTCCCTGTATCCCAACGTGACGATCTCGTCAAAGGCTGTCAGAAGCTCAAAGGCATTCTTCTGGATCTCGCGCTCGTCGAGAGATTTGCATATCGAAGAGACGACCTGGGCGAAGAGGTGCAACGTGTTGATGTCTTGCAGAATGTTGGATTGCAGGTTGGTGATCAAGACCATGTAGAGTTCGTCGAGGGGTTGGTATACGTAGCGCACATTGTCCTGTTCGCACGTCGTGTGTTGGGTTCCGCTATCGGCGAGCTTGGGGAAGGATGCGAGGAGGGCTTCGATGCGTGAGCGCTGCATCTCACGGAATTGGCGGGAGACAACCGCCTTGCCGCCTCTTGTGCATATTGAAGCTGCGAGGACCACCTGGCTTCGTCAGCTTGGTGTCGGTGGAGGGACGGGCGAGCAATTGTCTCTCTTGCAGTCTCATACCATGGTTTCTAGGCGTCAATGGGGGCTACTAGGGTACGCGGTGCTGTTTAGAGTGTCGTGACCTGATATACAATGTCCCAGGCTTGAGGCCGCGTTGTCGAAAGTGGTGGGGAATATTCTCCGACGGGGAGTTGCTTAGGAACACAAATGCGTCCTTTGTTGGAAAAGAAGGCAGAGGGAGAGATCTGACACTAGGAACAAGAAGGCGCGGTGAAGTGCATGCAACAAGGAGAATTCAAGCTGGACAAGTAACTGTTCCCGCCCAGCTGCACCAGTCGCAACACCTGGAGGTTCCGAAGTGGACACCTATAGTCACGTGCAGCTTGCGTCTGCCTAGCGCCAATTCCTCCATGGAGCAGCTTCCCCTCCCTTGAACTATCCGTCGACTCTTGCAGCTTGCAGCTTGTTTATCGCTCTACTCTTGTACAAGGTGCATTTGTTACGCTTTTACGAACAGCACATCTCGAAACCCGCGAGTTTCATCTTTGTCAAGTCTAAGTAGAGATCACCCACGCCTCTGCTACCTGCCCGCTTCCGCCAAAGCACTTTCCCATCCTAGCGCGAACACCACCGTGCTTCCTTTGTCCAATTTCCAGACAAGCCTCCTCTCCCTCACCGCGAACAGGCTTTCACCATAGCAGACCCGCCTGAATCACGCCGCTATGTGCTTCTAGCTCTTTTACAACCTTGTGCACCGATTGCAACCCACGGTTCGCTGCATCGCCACCCAGTGACTCGCGCCAACGTGTGACGCGCTTCCCTCACTCCTTTATTTTACGCGTCTAAACCAGGAGATCAACACCCTCGAACGCTTGCTTTACACCGGATCGCAAATCATGGCGGCCGCAGCGCATACTGTACCAGGCTTTGAACTGTCGACTGCCGACGACATGGATCTGCATTCCGATGATGGCGGCCTCGACTTCAACGATGGTGACATCGAGTTGGATCTCGACCCCCCGCCTTCCCACACACAGGATGATGAGATGTCCATGAATGATGCAGCCTCGACCAACGGCCTAGATGCGGAAAATGCACATGGCGAGCAAGATGACTTCATGGTTGACCAAGAGGACGTAATTGAGGAGGATTATAGCTACCAGGAGGATGACGGCGTCATAGTTGTTGATCAGCCAGAGCCACTCACCTCACAGCCTGTACCGGTCAACTCTCCGCCTAATCCAGTCAATCTTCCACCGATTCAGACCGATGCGTCGAACCAAGATGAAGATCTTATCGACTATTCCGAAGAAGAGGGCGAAGACTACCACAACCCCGAGCTTCGTTCACCATGGCTGCGACAAGAAAGCTACCATTCTGAAGCTCAAGACGAACAGACTAAGGATATGACTGAACAACAAGACGAGATACCCGCTGACTTGCAAGCTTTGCTTTCGATGCCTGCAAACAACAAGTCGCCCAGTCCACTCGTGGAAGCCCGGAATCTAGCTGATCGCAGCTCAGACAGTCTAGCGGCAGACGAACGTGCACACTCGCCCCTCCCACAATCTGTTAAGGATGACGATGAAGAAGGTGCCCGGAATGATGACGGCGATGACGACGGCGGTGTGATGCTGCCAGGCCAAGGAGAACACACAGACAATGAGACACAGAACCATGATTCGGCGCACCAAAGCTATGATCAAGAAGCCACTGCTGAAGGCAACGAGCACCAAGACCCAGAGTCATTTGAAATACCCTCTGTTACTGTGAACTACCAAGGCGAAGAGATGTGGCTGTTCAAACAACACGACTACGATAATAGTGGAGAGTGGCTCATCCAAGACATCTCGCTTGCAAAAGCTAGCTTGTCAGATCTTTTTCAGGCATGCCGTCTATCCCTCGGTGAAGATGTGTCAGGAGAGACAGAAATTGGTTTCAAATTTGAGCATCTACAAAATTTAGAGATCTTCGAGGATAACACAGCATGCGTAGCTGTTTCACTTGAACGTCTCGTAGGATATTACCATGCATTACATGCACACGATGGTAATGACGTGCCAGACTCGTTCTATATCTCCTTGATGTTTCGGCCGCGCTTCGCTACTTTACTCGCAGACATTGCAAAATATGCCGATCAAGGGAGCGGCTATTCTGTTTTCGAGGCCGCTGTGGTTGCTGGTGAAACACATTTCGCTGGCATGATTGGTGGTGCTTCGAGCGATGAGCCCACTGAGTGGGGCACCCAGGAACAAGAGCAAGAATATGATGAGCAGCAAGTAGAGCAAGAAAACCCCGGGGCGGCAGAGGTTGTAAATGGAGAAGCGCAGCTGCGAGAATTTGATGACAAGAGTAGTCAAAACGAAGAAGAGAGCAACCAAGGGACCCGAGATGATAAGAGAGAGGATGAAGGGGAGGATGAGGGAGTAGAGGTGCATGAGGACGAACACACTCCAGCCGAGCATGATTCTTCCCACGAGCTCGAACATAATGAAAAGAATCGTGAGCCGAGTGCTCATGAGGAGGAGAGCGTCAAGCACACCAAAGAGGAAGAGGCTGAAGTGCAACATTCACCTCACGAGGAGGAATCGACTACTGAGGAAAATCACAATCTGCAAGCTGCTAATTCTATTGACATTTTCGCAAACCCTCAGGGAGTAGTAGACCAACCCCATCAGGAAAGTCCAAACCCGAGCGAGGAGACTGATGCTGAGGCAGAGGCTCGCCGCTTGCAGGAGCAAGAAGACTTTGTCGACTACAGCGACGAAGAAGACGAGCCTGCTGTAGATACCAAGGAAGCTGGAAGAGCACCCGCTACTGAACTCTCACCCTCATCTGTGACGCTCCAAGGCGACGAGTCTGTCGACGCAGATGAACATGGATCCGTCGCAGGCTCCGCCAGCCACGATGACAAGGCCAGCGAGAACGACGAGGCACTTAATGAGGAGTCTCACGTCGAACTGGAAAACGACAAAACCGAAGGCAATGATCCATTGTACCAAGATGGTGTTCGAATCGACGACGAACATGACGTATTCCAGGACTTTCACGTAGATGGCACAGATGAATATGCTGCAGATGCATATGATGGCGACATTAACCAAGACTTCGCCAACCATGAATACCAAGACTTTGATGACCAGCCAGAGTTGGATTTCATGGACGGAGATGAATTCAACGCTGCTGGTGCCGAGACAGCGGACGGTAACGATCTGACTGGTACGGACGACTTCCTGGATCTGGAAATTAACCCTGAGTGGGATGCCGACCAGGAACTGGCCCAAGAGGATTCGGACAAGACAGCCAATGTTCATGATCATGCCGATACCCAAGATGGAGAGGACGGTGTGGCTGGAAAAACTTCGTACGCAACGTCTTCGGCTGCACATCCTGCAACGGCCTCGTCTAGCAACGTCCAAGAAGTGTCCCCTCAGGGACAGAAGCGATCTATTGACGAGGCTGGACATGGAGAGGATAATGCATCTGATTCGATAGGTATGCTCATTTCTCCCGTACGCATGCGGAACTCAAACGCTGACTATTTTGTTCCAGACGCCAAGCGCACCAGAGTGTGAAGGCCCACCGTCCTCCGAGTCTACGGGTTCTTCAACTCTACTAACAAGCAGTCTCTCGTGCGCCTTTTGTTCGATTCACTACGCCCTTGAACTAATATGATGTATACTAACACCAGGTCCGACCATGCAGCGCGCGCCGCCGGATACCGAATCTTGCCAAGAAACATGGCCCCAAAAAGGTAAGGGAGAGCGTATTTATACGCGGTTTCTTTTTGTTACACCTTGCCACTACAGCAGGGCACACATTCAGCGTTGCTTTCTTCTTCTGGGCAAAGCTTTGGAGTACGCGGAGGTCAGGATAATACGTCTTGAAATGGATTGAGGATCAGGTGGCGGGAAAGGTGTAATTTTAACGTGTTCCGAGCCATATACCCAGTGCTTTGAGTTCAGTTTCAGCATATACTGGAGGGACTCGAAGCACGATCAACTCTCAACGGAAGAGTCAATCGAAAAGTTTCTCGTAAACAACGACGTTCGGGTATACCCCGGTTGGGAGGACCCGCCAGCCTTACGTGACGATGTATAAGTAGAACGACGTGACAGTGGCTCGTTTGAGGCCAATAGCGGAGCGACAGTGACGGAGTTTGGATTTGATGTTGTGGGGAAGAGGTTACGAGGCATGCTATTTTGGTTGCACTAAGCAGATCATGACGAGGCGCAGCTGGAGAAGAGACTATTGGGCCAACCTTGACACGGAATAGGGCTCTTCTCGATACGTCTAGCTTGCAGAAGTCGGGACGGGCAAGGCCAAGGCAAGACAGAGGTTGATATTTGCGGTTAGATATTGCAGGATGGAATGCCGCGTCTTTGTCTGACGAAGTGATCGGCAGGCTCTAACCCTAGCGTATGTGAGGCGTCAAAGACGGGGACAGGGGAAGCTAAAAGAGGAACCCCTGCGTAAGACGCAAGCCGCAGCCCAGCCGTGAAACCTTGGGATGTGGCCTGGCACTGGCGAGACCGACGCGGCACGCCACCCTGTTGGGAAACGAACGGTTTATCGATAGATGATCGCACATGTAGTTGAATTACCTTGCCATCTTGTTGAATTACAACACTCGCTACCGCTACCATTTGATCTCGCTGAATCGTGCTGTTGTCACGAGGTTCCCCGCGCTCGCTTGCTCTCCTCATCTTTGGTCTTCCCACCTTTCGTTGCAGTCAGTGACTTGATCCTTGGCCCGGCACAGGAACAGCGTTTGGTGAAACGCGAATCGCTTCTTGCGCAAGCATCCCCAACCTACAACCTATCCTGTCGCATCTCCCATCGCAGCTGCTTACTATATCCCATCTGTCCTCGGTCGCAGTCAGTCAGTCAGTCAGTCAGTCATTCAGTCAACACGGCGCTTGCGCATCGTCGCTCCTTCCTTCCTTGTGCAGGCCACGCTATCGATAACCCCCCAGTCCGCGCAAGCCAGCGCCAACGTCAACAGCCACGCACTAGCTTGACACCACCCACGACCGTTGCCATCGCCCGCGCACATTCACAGCGACACGCACATTGCCATCACCTGGCCGCAAACAACCAAGACGGGTCGCATAGGCCTATACACACAGCCAACATGGTCGAAGACAAGTACGTTGCGCCAAGCGACGGCATGCTGCATGCTGTCACTGCACGTGGAACCTGACGACTGACGATAAGGACAGATATGTTGGCCTCATGCTGGCCGTGAGCTCGTCACTGGCGATTGGAGCGAGTTTTGTCATTACAAAGAAGGGCCTCAATGCCTCGATGGAGAAGCAAGGCTTCAATGGAGACGGCTTTGGATACCTACAGAACCCCGTGTGGTGGGCCGGCATAACAACAAGTGAGTGCACATGCGAGACTATGCTGAGCGCATGACTGACAGCATACAGTGGTTCTCGGCGAGATTTTCAACTTCGCAGCCTATGCTTTCGCGCCTGCCATTTTGGTGACGCCTCTAGGAGCGCTTTCAGTCCTCATCGGTGCCGTGCTTGGTTCATACTTCCTGGACGAACAATTGGGCCTACTAGGCAAGATCGGCTGCGCGATATGTCTCATCGGATCCGTCATCATCGTACTGCATGCGCCGCCAGACAAAGAGGTCGAGTCCGTCGAAGAGATCTTGAATCTCGCGCTCCAGCCAGGTACGTTCTACGCGAGCTTCTGTAGTTGAAGTCATGCTCGAGACTGACAAAGTCACCTAGGTTTCCTCTTCTACTGCGCTTTCTGTGTCGTCTTCTGCATCTTCATGATATACAAGATTGCGCCCAAATACGGTCGCAAGAACCCGCTCATTTACCTCTCCATTTGTTCGACAGCCGGCTCCGTCTCCATCATGTTTATCAAGGCCTTCGGTATTGCCCTGAAGATGACATTTGCTGGAAACAACCAGTTTACACACCCTTCGACATACGTCTTCGTAATCCTGGTCGTGGGCTGCATTCTCACGCAGATGAACTACTTCAACAAGGCCCTGAGCCAATTCTCGACAAACATGTATGTTCAGCACGCCTAGATGCCCACCAACAACTGCTAACTTTTGCTTTCAGTGTCAACCCCCTCTACTACGTCATGTTCACGACCTGTACCCTCGTCGCTTCTTGCCTCCTCTTCCAAGGCTTCAACACTACATCCGCAGTCAACACCATCTCCCTGCTCTGCGGTTTTCTCATCATCTTCTCGGGCGTCTATCTCTTGAACCTCTCGCGCGAAGACCCTAACGGCAACAAAGCATTCGGCTCGCGTTTCACCGACGGCCCGCCTTCAGATGCCATTTCTGGCTTTCCCACAAGACGCAGTATGCAGGCGCGACGCAGCGAGGAGCTTTTTGAGCGACAATCGGTGGGGGTCATTCGCGACGGCAGATCTAGCTACGCCGATGCAGGTGATCGAGGCGCGCTTATGCACGACTACGATGTGGAGAACCAATTCGAGCTTGGCGATCTGGCTGATAGCGACGATGAGCTGGAAAGCGGCCAGAATACCAAGCGGACGAGCTTCGATGAGGAAGCGCGGTTGAACGGAAGACTAAGCGGTGCAGGCAGAGGGCGAGTCCACAAAGAATCAGTACAGCCGAAGAGGAATTCGTCAGTCCGATAGACCAGGCAATCAGATGATGACCATCGATTCGTACAGGCTTTTGCCTGTCTGACTTCTCTCAGGATCAGGGTTAATCCTTATAGCGAGGAAATAACTGGTTTGTAGAGCTTGAATTGTATTGCACCGCGGCGTTTGTGGCACGGGGATTTAGGGTAGTGGGATTGGCGCCTAGGATTAGGGTGCCGGCCACTTGTACTTGTACTATGACAGCATGATATGTATACCCAGAAGGCACGGAAGAAGGACTGGTATTCTTTCTAGAGCACTCGAATCGCAATTTTTCTTTGTCAACGACATCGACATGAAAACGTGACACGTAGTTCGTGTGGTCTCATTAATTTTGCTGACTCGAATGTAGCATGCTAACACTTCCACGCGGCGTTCGTAACTGCGTGTAATGTTGAGCAACGTGATAACGCGTGAATGCGCTAGGCAGATCTGGCTTAGAACGCGACTTTGATACGTGCACAAACAACTCACCCACTCAAACACATAAACTGGCATCCTCAACAGCGATCTTTCGGATCAAGGAACGGCGATCATGGCGAAAACAGACTCTGGCCATGGCCGACAGTTGCTGCAGCAAGCAGAGAAGATTCTGCTGCATCCCATACACCCACATCTCATTTCGTACTGCCCAACCATGGACCTCATAGCCTTAGTTACCGATGAGGAAAATCTCGATGTCTACCGAATCAACGGTCAGAGAGCATTCGGGCTGAAGAGAAAGAACGAGGATTTGCGCGTCGAAGCGCTACAATGGGAGTTCAATGGCAAGAGCATCGCTATCAGTTGGAGTGACGGGAGCACGGACTTGGTTAGTGCTGAGACGGGCAAGGTCACGCACAAAGACGTCATGTTGCCAGAGGTTGGAGGAGCTGGTGGTAGCATGGCGGATGATGATGCTCCGGTCAGAGTAAGGTGTATTGGTTGGGGTCTAAATTTCATCAACGTCGAGACTGTGAAGAAGCGAACAGGATTGAAACCGAAGAAGGCGAACAGCAGTACGCCCGCTAAGACCGACGTCTTTGCCAATCCTACAACTGAGGAATGGGATGCATTCAAGGACGATACCACATTAGAGGACTTCCTGCAGCGTCAGCCAGATTTCCAGACATTGGATATTGCGCCCGATTTACCGGATCAGCTTGCTATGATGGATATTGAGGCGCTGCTACCTAAACTTCCTGCAATACCCTTACCACCAGCGTTGCCATTTATGCGTATCTCACAAGCAGACTCTGGAGCGTTTAGTTCACAGGCTGAGGCAGACTCACTCCTGCACTCGCATCACCTGAAAGATCACAATTCCGTCGATATGTTCATCCGACTGACCGACCGCGGGACTGTCCATCCTTCTATCTACGACTCGCTCGAAACAGTAAACGTCCAGCTACCCAGAGCCTGGGACATTTCGAGCACACCGTTACTTCATACAAGCCACCCGTACAGTTGCACGCATAGCCTCCTCATGCAAACAACGTCGGCTACCTCGCCCCAAAAGAAGAGCATAGCCTATGTTCCGCTAACATTGAACTTTATTCCCTTAGCAGGTGTCTACCTTCATCTGATCGCAGCAAAGACATCACAGCTCCAAAACCTCCTGCTATACATCACGCAGACCCTTCAACGCATCCGTGCCTTCTTTAAGCACGCTCAAGACCTCCCTCGCAAATTCATGATGAATATCAGCGAAACACTCGAGGAGAAAGAACTCGGCGACCTCGTCACCAATCTGTTTCACACTGCATGCACGGGAAACTGCAACCCAGTCCTCAAAGAATGGCTCGTCGATGAACTCGCAGAAGCAGGACATAAGCGTTGGGACACTACTGTTACGACATCTTTTACGACGCTTCTGGCGCTTCTGCATGAAAATCTCATCCCCGCACTCGATCGTTGTTCTATCGTTATCTCGCGTCTGCGCGGCCTTGCACAATTCCACGATCAAGAATGGATATTCAGTGGGCCAATGAGCGAATTCTCTGCGTTATTGGAGACGTTGAAGAATATGCGGCTCCTCGCACATACGGCTATGTTGTATGCATCAGAAGAGAAGAGACAGTTCCACAACTTCAGTAAATGGCTAAGGTTCACCGTTGACTTTGAGGCTACAGAGCTGGAATCGCAGTCCAGAGCCGAGATGGAACAGCGTGATCCGGGTGTTGACGTTTCACAGGTGTTGGCGTATATCCAGTACGGACTTACCAAGTCTGATGTTGCGCCATTCTTTAGGCCAGAGGCGCAATTGGATCCAAAGGCCAAGGGAAGAGAGGCGGCGAGCTACGAAGATACGAAAAAAGCCGTTGAGTTACTGAAGGAAGGTGCGACGTTCAAAGAGGAGGCATTGTGTTTAGAACATGTTCTTGGGCACCTGAGTACAGGGGTGATGGGCCTGCTGAAGCAGATTAGTAAATGGCAGGAAGCGAACATACAGATGAACACTGGTGTTGTTCTTGAAGATCTTGGAGAGACTGATGACATAAGTACACTCGACATGAGGATGGTGTTTGAGGTAAGCCCTTCTTCCCTGTTTGTTGATCATTGAAAACTCGCGGATGCTGACCTACCATCTTGAGCCATCAACATCCTCAGACAGCATGAGCACATATATTGCATTCTCATCCCTGTCATCACCTACCACACTGCATATCCACCGCTTATCCGACACGCAAAGTGTATCCAATGTACGTAAGGACATATCAGCCTACGCCATCTCCACTCTTGACTTCTCCTCTGCTTCTATGTCTACCAAAGACGCCAAGGTCCTAGACGCCAAATTCGCAGACGACTCTTCCCTTCTTATCCTCCTGCAAGTTCCGTTGGAAGATAAAACAGTGTCGAACATCATCGTTTCTCTGCCTTACACACTTGGCGTCAATAGCGTGTCTCACGAACATCCCATCGTCACTTACACACCACTTCCACACGCATCGGTACAACAGCATCTCCTTCCGCAGGGCACACCACCGCCTTCAGTGTCGCGCATCAACATAGCGATAACGCGCGAGACAATCGAGAGACATACGAGACATGTCTTTGAAGGCCGGTTCACACCGTTGAGGCTAGAAGTCAATGGCAGGAAAGGCAGGAGGGTGATTGTAGTGTTGGGTAGCGACAGGAAGCATTACAGAGTGCTGGACATGGACTTTAGGATGAAAAAGGATAAGGATGGCAGGGATGATGCTAGTTGGAATGGGAGTGACAGTGAAGCGGAAGATGGAGACGGAGATGTCAGTATGGATGGGGCATAGATGGCCTCGACATGTAATAGCAAAAAAAAAACCATGACAGCACAGGAACAATCAGAGGCAAACGTCGGAAGTTCAGATCAGATACATTTTTCGGAATCACATTCCCTAAAGGACCTATCATGCATGCAAGCCATAGTAGAAGAAAGCCTAGCTTGCCGAGAAGTTTCCATTTCGTTATAACGCCCGGCCACCCGCATGTAGAGGTATGGAGAGAATAACCGACCGCATCTTTGTCGTTCCTATCGTAGACCAACGCCACCAGATCACAAAGCACCACTCTAGTCCTTTGTCTTCTGGGTACCACGGAGCAGACCTGTCCTCCGCGCGGCAATGAGACCGGCCTTTTGACCCTGGGTGGCGTACCGGGAGATGGTCGAGGCTTTACCGATATGCTGGTGGTTACCACCACCGTGAGGATGGTCGACGGGGTTCATGGCAACACCACGAGTCCTGGGCCAGCTGTTGCGCTTGGCAGCGAACTGTCGTGTGTTAGCGATGCTCTTCTGAGCAGACCGTGATTGTGCATACCTTGTGCTTGGCACGCGACGCCTTCATGAGAGGCTTGTCTGTGCGGCCACCACCAGCGACGATACCGACCATACCACGGCACGAGCTGGGGAGGACCTTCTTGGCACCGGATGGGAGCTTGACACGGGTCTTGCCCTCATCGGGGTTGTGGCCGATGACGGTAACATAGTTACCGGAGGTACGGCCGAGCGCACCACGGTCACCGTTCTTGTCCTCGACGTTGGTGAGAACGGTACCTTCAGGGACGGAAGCGAGGGGGAGGACGTTGCCGATGGTGAGCGCAGCGTTCTTTCCGGCGTAGATGAACTTTGCCATGTTAGATCTTGTCCCATTTCCAGCAGCCCGGAATGCGCCAACTAACCTGGCCAGTGTACATGCCCTCGTTGGCGATGAAGGTCTCGGTGTTGTGCTTGAACTTGTAGGGGTTGCGGAAGGTGACCCTGGCGAGAGGAGCGCCTGTGGACGAAATGGTTAGAAAATGGGCCCAAAGTCCAATTCTCGCACTGGGTACTCACCACGACCAGAGTCGTGGACAATCTCCTTTACGACACCCCGGATGTATCCATTGCGCTCAGCCTACACCCATTAGCCCTCTGTTCCCAGTATGTTTCCAAATTTCGCGAATTGTGCGGGCGGCGAACGTACGAAGTCGAGCGTGCGGAACTGGGCGGGGTTCTTGTTCAGGCGGGTGTTGGCCGTGAAGATAGAGCCGCGACCCTTACGTTGGTTGCGAATGACCCTACCCATGACGACGGTGTTGATGTGAGTTGGTTGTCGGTCGTTGGAGTTCACAGAGAGGAATATGGTCAGTCGCTTAGCGAGACACAATTTCGAACGTGTGTGGCGCTAGCCGTTTGCGCACTAGCGCCAGAGCCTCTGGCTTGGGAGCGACAGAGCAACAAGGCCGTCGTCAGCATCATCGCAAAAGTCTCTTTTATTTCACTGTAGCTTTCGTTCCTTCGTTGTCTCCTTGGACTGCCCGGTTAGCACGTTGCGCATGCACAAGAATCATTTACACCTACCACCGTCTGAACTGTCCACATTGTAGCCACTCCACCCTTACACTCGCATTGAGTTCTACTCTGCTCAGCAGCAAACAATTTCTTCATAGATTCAACCACCATCAGACTTCTCGTTTGAAAGCCAATTTCCTCTATCCTATCCCTGTTTGGCTCAATTCTCTTCGTCTTCCAGGAATTCAAAAGTCACTTCGTCTCGCTCCTCGAATCAAACATCAAGTCACATGTAGCAATGGAAAGTTGTTTTGCTGTCTGTCCTCAGGACAACAGAACCAGGATAGTTGTTTATATGTAAAATTGCAATATGTACATGCAAGGGGTATGTCAAGACCCCAAAGAGAATCGAAATCGAAAGGAACGAACAGAACCAAGAATCTACAACAAGAAAGCCATCAACAGCCAAACATCTTTCTCCTCAACTCAACCACTGCATCGCGCCAGTAGCCAGTCTCCTTGTTGTCGGCACTCAGTGCCTTGTCTCATAGTCGAGAATCTATGAGCCAGTGATGGTGTACTGGGACTTTCCAGCGGCGTTACCCCAGCCCTCAGTAGCAAGAGTCTGGTAGTTGTGCTGACCCAAGTTCATGCCGAGCTTGGCCCAAGCGTCGAAGTGGCACTTGGTGGTAACAGTGCCGCTGCCGGGCCTCTTGTTAACACGGTTGCTGATGTACTGGGTGAAGGTGGTAGTTCCCTGGATAGAAGGCTGGTTGACCTGGGTGTGCTTCCAGATGTCGTAGACGGAGCCGTCGCAAGTCACCTGGCCCATCTTGGTGCCCTGGGCGGAACCGGCGCCGTTGGAGGTGTACTCCTGGATGTAGTACTCGATCAAGGGACCGGTAGTCCAGCCATAGACGGAGACAAGGACGGTTCCTGCCGAGGGGGAGGTGGAACCCTGGAAATTGATCTTGCGGGTTGTGCCCTTGGTCCAGCCCTTTCCTACGACGAAGTCGCCGGCGTTGGAGAAGTTGACTGAGTAACCGTTGTTGGTGGGGGAGAACTGAACGTTGCCGGAGGTCTTGTAGTTCTGGTTGTAGTCCTGGCGGGTGGCAAGAGCCTTGCTTCCAAGCTCGAAATCAGGGACATCGGCAGTGGGCGCGGCGTAGGCAGAGCCGGCGATGGCGCTGAGGCCGAGGACGAGAGAGCTGAAGGCAACCATTTTGAGCAAAGTTGGGCTGTTGGAAAGAACGTTGATTGGTAAGAGAAAAGAATGGAAGTGAAGGATGCTTGTGTAGATGAGATGAGAAGCTTGGTGGTGAGCTTATTCGTTCATCAAGCCCTTGGTCTATATACAACAGAACGGTTAAAAGGCTGTAAACACATGGCACCAAACATATTGCGATTGTTTCAAGGTCTATCACCGAAGCCTTGCCACTGTTCCCCTGTGCCTATCCAGATGTGAACGATGTTCCCGCGCCCCGGGGATGAGCAGTCCCTCATTCGGACGGACCCTGGACATCTTAGATCCTCAGACGAATTCCACCAGTAGCGCAAATGAGCAGTACCCCCGATTAATTAAGCTCCGTCAAGCTACGGTAGATACATAAAGTGTTCTGTGGGGAAGCCTACCATTCATGCACCACGGTGCATGGATCGTCGTGCTTATTCCCCTCGGCAAAAGCTTGGAGAGGCTTGGATACCCTAGACCTTCCTGCTATGCGAGCCAACATACCGCCGGCTATTATGGGAAGCATTGACGCGTTTTGTTACCACAGCATTGCTGTAGTTTTTTTCTACTGTACATGCGGTGTAGAGGAGGGGGAGATGGGTCATGTGTACCTGTGCTGACCCCTTCGAGGCAAATCTTGACGTGGCGTCTTCCGATAGCCCTTTGGGCAAGGCGCGTCAGGGCGGCCACTAGAGAAGCCGAAGAAGGTGCCGGCGGGAGGATGCGAAATTTTGATGAGAAGAAGGTTTGGATGACATGAACGGTGTTCAGTCAGTACCCAGGTAGGTACGTAATGAAGTGCTTTCTTTGCACGTCTGTTGATACCTATCTGACTCCCTCGTTGTACCTTCAAAGTCCAAATGCCTTCCATTACGACCTTGACACCAAAATAGAAAGTAATTATGCGACCCACTATGAAACAAGCTCAAGGCATGAATCGCCTATCCCGTCTTGTTTCTTAGGCACAGTCTGCGCATGAGACAGCACCACAAATCATGACGTTATACACCAGTGTCGCATCTGCTCTTCTGCCGGTAATAACATCACGGTAGAACGCGTGAAACAACAGCATATATCATCTCGTTAACAGCCGAAGAACCCAGATGATAATCCGCGGAGTGTAACCAGGACAGCCGGTCAGAGAGAGCGAGAAGGATACAGTGGTGCGGGCGAACGCATCGGTACAACTGAAACATCGCGTGTCCGTCTCAGAAACATCCTTTCATCTCCGATGATGTTCTGGACTTAACATCCATAAAACGGTCTAGAATGACGAAATCTTCCATAGACTACACTACTGTCAGTGAAATGAGGAGCACATGACGACAAGGCACGAGTTTAAACGGTATGGTCTTAGCAATTCCGCATGAGCAAAAATCCGGATTCAATAGCCTAACTCTTGAGGCCGGTCCGTAATGGCGCCGTGACGCCGATGTGCAAGCCCGATGCACCCACCGCCAGATATAATGCAGGTATAAGGTATGTACAGCGAACAGAAAGCGCAAGTGTGTCGCTTGTCCTCAGAAACACTCATGACAGCATAGCAAAACGACCCAACCCATGCGTCTATCATCTATCTTCGCGTAGCCTCGATAGCTTTCTCCAAGCCAACGATCCTCAAACTCTTGCCTCGGCCAAGTTTACCACTCATCAAGCCAGCTGCAGGAATGAGCTTGTCGTCCCAGTGACGGAAAAGGACCTTCATGTCGCGAGGTACACCTTCTAGTACAACTGTAGTAACGGGCATGAATGGACGGTCTTCCTCTGATACAGCGAGCATACCGTAGGCTTGCGCGAACATCAGGGCAGTGGAGAATGCAGGCGCTTGCGTGCGAGACAAAGGACCAACAATTCTGCGAACCATTAGTGAACTGTATCTTAGAATGCAGTAACGAGATAACTCACATGTACATCTCGAAGAACGCGTCAAGTACATATACGTTCTCCGGCTCCAGATCCCTCTGAGAGAAAGGCATAATTTCTTTGACTTCGGTCTTGACAACACCTTGCGGCGTCTTGGGCGTAAGCGGCGTCTGTGGCCTCTGTTCAGCAGCGTTCCAAGATGGTCTTCGCAGCAGCGGTGCGAAAAAGGAGCTGCTCACCTGGAGTGCTTGGCCCCATCCTGCCGGCTGGCCAGTCGTTTGTTCGATCTTGTAGAGACGTACGCGGTACTTGTCGGATGTGGCCTTGTAGCGCCAATGGTCTGCTGAGCGGGGAATGGCGGGGCCCTTTGCTGGGACTTGAGGGGAAGGAAATGTGTTGTTGAGGAAGCTTGGAGGTTCGGCGCCTTCAGCAATCTCGTTGTAGTCGCCAGTAGGCGCGAGGTCCATGCCCATAAGACGTGCACCAGATAGCTCCTCAGCAGAACAGCCGCGGCCCTTCCAAAGAAACACCTTGCCAGCCGAAGTGGAGACAAGGTAGGGGAAGGCGGAGCATAGGCTCTTGAGTGAGAAATCGACTTCGTCAAAAGCAAGGTGTCCAAGATGGCGGCGACCACAGAGCATGAATTCCTTTGCCGCTGGCTTTGCACCACGTCTTGTGATGACGATACCGCCCAGGGCTTCGAAGAAGTTGGGTGTCTCTTGACCTTGACGTATGACTAGAAGCGTGCCTTGATTTTGACGTGCATGGTTCTTTGCGAAGAGTTGTACATCTTCAAGCGTAGGCTCTGCTACACCATTGCCAGCCCACAAGTAGACATTAGTATGCCTAACACCCCTTGCGTCATCGTAGACGTGCGTGCACAGATACATTGAATCCTGGAACAGGATATGCTCTTCTTGAACAGACACAGCTGTGAGTCTACCATCGCCAGTTACTTCTTGGATCTGCTTGCGCAATGTACGTATCTTTCCAGATGGACCTAGGTCAAGCGGTGGAGATTTTAGTGTGTGCATAGTATCGATGTTGTCGGGCAGCTGGCCTTCAGTCACAGGGGCTTCATCGAAGAAGTCTGCGAACATGCCATCGTGTTTTGGGAGAGTCGGTGACACAATGGAAGGTTCAGAGAATGGTCTATTTGCGCTTCCCGGTGGTGACATAGGTGCGTTTTTGGGTGGTTGAGGGCTGGATTCTCGTGATCGAGACGCGACGAACCCACCCAAGCTTCCTAAGCTGAAGCCTAGCCCGACAGGTTTTGGCTTCGGTGGCAGAGGCTTGGACTCAGTCGGTGATTGTGAGTTTGATTGCGGTGGATCGGGCAGAGCCTTGGTGCCTGACCCCGATGAGCGAATCAAGCCGGCGTCCCTCATTGCAGCTTGTTCGTCTGTTTGTGTAGGGAGTTTGATCGGAGACCTGGCTCGTGGTGGAGCGGGCGACGAAGAAGCTGAGGACCTGCCCCATAGTGTGGTAGCGCTCTTGACCGATGAGAACGTAGTCTTCTCAGGCGAAGGCTCATCCTTCGCCGGCGAGATCTCCACATTGGGTGTTGAAATCTCCCGAAGTGGTGTCGACTTGGGACTCTCTGCTACTGGCTTGCTAGGCAACGTTGGTAAAGGACGCGAGAATCGAGAATGAGATGTGGCCGGGGAAGACGTGGGTGAAGCCGGCTTTGGTGATTCAGTTTGCTTGGGCAAAGGTGACTTCTGCGGCGTGTTGTATGACCCCGAGACTCGTCTTTCGAACTCCAGAGACGTTGGCTTCTTGGGTATTCCTGGCGAGGAAGGCTTCGGTGAGTTGATAGACTCCGGTCGTGGCGAAGGCTTGGGCAAGACCTGCGGATCAGAAACCGTTCGATCTAGTTCCGAGGACTCTGACTTCTTGGGAGGCTCTGGGGGTGAGGCCTTGGCGAAGGCTCCGGAAGAGATGCGCGCTGATTTGGCTGGGGTAGCAGGCTTATCAGTCGAAGACTGTCTGGCTGGCGTCCTGGCTACTGGTCGCTCCTCTGGTTTTCCGTTAGTCTTGGAAGGCTCAGAGCTAGGAAGGACATGCTCTGGTTTGGCCGAGGGAGCAACGGTAGCAGTAGGTACCTTCTCTTGAGCCTTTTCTTGAGTCTTCTCCGGTTCAGCAGTAGTGGGTTTCGAGGCGGGTGCCCTTCGCTTCGGTCCGCGGGCACGACCTTTAGTCATATGTTGCAGCTCTGGAGCTGGTCCAGTCTTTTCTTCCTGCGCAGACCTGGTAGGAGACACGTCTACCTCAGCACTTGATGTAGACTTGTTCATCGCAAGAGGAGGTGGACCTCGAGCGAGCATACCAGCTAGAGCAGGGTTGAATCGACCCGCGAGCTTGCCAGACATTGCTGGCTCTTTTGTCGTGGAGGTGGGCGCGGGTTGTGCTGGCTTGTCGTTGATGACAGGCCTGTTCGCCGCTAAACTCTTCCTCCTCATCAGAGCTTCCGGAATGGGCTCTGGTTCTTTCGGTGCAGCAGTTTTCGGGTCACTGTCTGCTCGATTTAAGACCTTCTTCTTTGCAATAGCCTCTGGCGTCGGAGGGGATGGTTTGGATGCACTGTCCGATCTCTTCAGCGCCGAGCCCTCTTCTTGAGCCTTGTCAAAGATGGTAGATTTCCTCTTGATGAGGCTCTCCCTGAACTCATCCTTTCGAATTGTAGGCTTTGGGCCACCGGTTATGTTAAGAGCGCCTTTGCCTCGTGTGATGTTCTCCTTGAGCACATCTGGCGCAACATAGTTCTTGGTTTCAGCCTTTCTTAATCTGCCAAACACGTTCTGTAATTCATTAACCTCTCCCTCCTTCTTTGAATTATCAGGAGGTGGCCGGCGCGGCTTCAATCCAGCGCGGAAATCTTTCTTAGGTGGTGTTTTCGGTTTCGCAGCTGGGAGACCACGTCCAGTGTCCTGGTTGAATCGTGACGCTACTGGTTTGGATTCTACTGGTGTCGGTGGTTGTTCAGCTGGTGGTGGTGATGGTGATGCTGACTTGGTAGAGACAGGAGCAGTTGCTTCGCTTGCAGCCTGCTCGAGGGCGTCCTTTGCAACTTCAGGCTCAGTCGCCCTCGGTGATGTCGCGGCTGCGGGCTTGTGTTCTTCTTTTTTGGTGAACAAGGGCTTTGGTGCCAACGCAGGCGTAGGACTCGGCGACGCTTCTTTGACCGTCTCCATCTTCTTGAGCTCTGCAGACTCTTCCTTTTTGGGAGACTCGGGCCTGCGGAGGCCTACAGGTTTCAATTGTATGTCTTTTATAGGCGACGTGCGACCCGACCCAGTCGGCTCTCCAAACGAGCTACCCTTGCCTAGGTCCACACTGCTACGCTGTTGCTTGATGCGATTGATTTCTGCCATCCACGCGGGTTGCGCTGGTGCCGATTGCTTCGGCTTGGGCGACTCTGGCCTGCTCAGCGCGCTCTCGAGCCAGGTCGACTTTGTAGGGCTCCAGCGCTTCGAGGGACTTGGGGGTGAGAAATCGTCTTGCAGTGCGTCTTTGTCGCTAAAGGTCGACGCAACAGATTTCGCTCTGCTGTGACGGTGGGGCAGGGCAGGCTTGACGAACTCGTCTTTGGTTGCGCTGTCCTTGTCGGCCCCGGTTATGGTCGCATTGCTGTAGCTGGAGGCAGGACGCGAGGAGGAAGGCTCGATGGAGTTGTCTCTAGTCAGGTTAGGTCGCTCAAGGCCGGAGATTGAGCCATAAACGCTCCCGCGGTTGCTCAGGGTTGAGTTTTGCCTACTCAGAACTGGCGGTGTCTGCGTGCTCCACCTCTTGCTTACGCTATCACTTCGCTTGAGCATGGCACTTTGCACAAAGCCGCCCATGCCCTTGGTAGGCGACGCTGATCGCTCCCGTTCGGGCGAGATTCTCCCTTGGGTTGGTGACATGGCGAGGGCGCGTGCGGCACGTTCGCTGTCTCCACCATCGATCGACGAGTCTTGTTCGGAAGGCGGGGCGAACTTTTGGGAGTCGAGTGTTGGAAGGTGCGACCGTCCTTTGGCCAGAGACTCTGCATCGCCACCAGAGACGGATGTGTTGGAGGAGAAACGGTTGCTCATCGTGGCGCTGCCTCGCAGGGAGCCAGCCCGAGAGCCGGGCGAGCTGGAGCGTATGCCTTCTGTAGGCGGACTACTCATCTCGGGCTCTACGGTAGACTCGCGTGACATGCCTGGCAGTTGCCGCCTGCCCGACACTGAGCCTGTCTCTGAAGCGGCATCATCCTGGTTTTTCCTGAAAGCCGCCGACCCCCTTCCGCCCTCTGCTGATTGCCGGAAGAAGTTTGGATCCTTGGTGCCTAACGATGCGGCAATGGAACTTCTGGACGGGTTGGCCTCTGGCGAGGACGGTGGTTCGGGTGTGTTGCTGGCAGAAGCTCGTTCGGGCGAGCGTGAGGCGACTGACAGAGGTCGGCGTATGCTGCCCGACTTGGGCCTCTGATTCCACGATAATGTGCCTGAGCGTCCCAATGCTGCTGCGCTGGTAGCCGGTTTCTTGGGTTCTGTGTCCTCAAGGGTCGCCGCCGTGGGAGAGCTCGTGAGGCGCTGCAGCGATTCGTCGCGTCCCGTGTCTTGAGCAGGAGGGCTCATGGTAGGTGTGGGCGTGCTAGCAGCCTTTTCCTGTACCATTCGGGGGGTGGCGGTGGCAGAGCGCGGCGATTGGGGAGTATATGGCTTGTCGGGGGAGATCGAACGGGCTCGCTCTGTTTGGGAAAACATCAGTCGTGAACGAGTCTAACGGATCCAAAAACAAACCTGCTCTCCGCGCTAGTCGCTCGCTGCGTCCTTGTATCAGCTCCTCCTCGAGCTTCTTGACGCGCTCGGCATCCTCTCGGTCTCGTTGGTCGCCTAACCGTTGAATCCGCTGCACGAACTCGGAGGGATCGATTTCCTTACTGTCCTCCGACGACATGGTGGTGTGGGCGATGAGAAAGCTAGGCAATCACAGGCCAATGTGCGCTACGGGAGTTATGCGCAAGGGTTGAAGATGCTCGGCAGTGGAATGAAACCCAGACGGATCTTGAGCTAGACGGTCGTTAATTTGCTTCGACTCGGTTATGTCATTCTTGGCTGCAAGTGCTCGCATGTGTTTCAGACGGGATGTAGACGCAAGGCTGGCAAGCAGACGGCATCAAACGAGCGAATGGCGAAGAGAGTGGCAGAGAGAAAGTAGGATGCAGGTCGTGAAGATGGCCTCGATGGCTGTTTGTTTATGCTATCAGCGTTCCAGCTGCGGCCAGTTGACGCCAGCTCCACAATTGGGCGGTTGGAACTTGTCATTCGACTACTGTTGCACTACCCGCATCGAGCCTTTGGGCTGCCTTGCCCCTTGCAACCCCGATGCATGCCGACACGCTTCAATACAGGAAGAGTCGAGCCTTTGCATCCTGTACCACCCACTCAAGACCTTCCCGCAGGTTCATTCCCGTCATAGCACTGCAGGTCATAACGTGCCATTTGTGTGTCTTGATAGCGTCGAGTCGCAGTCCCTGTACGCCACCGTTAGCATTGGCCCGCCAACCAAGCTCAACATGTTCGTAAGCCATCTTCAACCCACCTCACAAATCTCGTCTTCCGTCATGGATCCGGGGACGTCGCTCTTATTTTTGAAAACTAGCAGGCTTGCTCCGGAAAGGCGCTGCTCTTGTTAGTCGGTCATCAGGAGGGATTATGCTTGTGCGAACCTCTTCCAGCAGCAACCCCGCCAACTCATTCCGACAATCGTCTATTCGCTCGCGGTCGGTTGCATCAACAACCCAGATGAGTGTGTCTGTCTTCTCGAAATAGTTCTTCCAGTACGTGCGCAACGTCTTCTGGCCGCCGACATCCCCTGCTTTGTCAGTACAGCATTCTCCGGAGACATGCAGTTGCATTACATATATTCAGTTTGTATCTTTCCCGTTAGTCTCGTTCCGCAGGCTGGGCTATTGTACATACCCATCGTACTCAATCGTCTTGATGATAAAACCGAGTGTAGGACTGACGCTGTTTACATCTTCGTTCATGATCTTCTTCACTATAGTCGTCTTTCCTGCATTGTCAAGACCACTGACGCGGTGAGCTTTTGGTTTGGCAAACGATCTTGAGATACGCACAGCATAAGAATGCGCATCTCCTTGTCCTTGAGACGCGCTTTTCGCAATATTGACAGCATTTTGTGCTTTTCACTTTCCAAGTTTTGTCTTGTTCGTTAGGCAGTCATTGGGATGAGTGGAGCTCACCAGTCAAGCGGCTAAACTGTTTACGGACGCTTGCACACGACGGCATGTCATGCTACAGCACCAACGCCGTAACCACGTCGCTCTTAAGAAAGCATGGCCACATATTTATCAAATTCGATAAGTTACATGGCATGGGGTGGAAGGGGACGTGAACAGAGCATTCCATCGAAGAATCGATTCCCTTTTCTTCATCATCGGCGGCGTGTGTTTGCTGTCTCAAAGACACTGAGCCTGTCTCGATTTTCCGACAGTAATCGTACCTAGACTGCTTGCAAAACCGCCTTCCTTCCTTGTTTTGCACTATTACCAGCCACGTGGGACGTGTCACAGCAAGACAGAACTCCAGAATGGGAAGGAGGTGAGAGGGAATCGGCTTGCTCTCACCCAACACACTAGGCAGCTTCGGCGATGAAGCTATAGAACACTGAACCAAGGGCTTCAGACATCAAGGTTCCTTGACTCCTCTTTGCTCTAGTCCTTTCTTCTGTTCGTTTGAGTATCCTCTCGGGCCCTTGCTTGTCTCTTCTCTGTTGGACGTGTCGAACCCGCACTATGAGCCGAATGGCACGCAACTGGTGTCCGCGCAGCACCCTGCCGCTGCTACCGTTACTGGTCGAAGTGGACGGCTCCTCGGCCAATGAGTCCCACATCAACACCGAGCTGAAGAACGAACCCATGACCTGGCAGCAAGAGAAGGACTTCAAGCGTTCTCCTGTAAGTGAAGGCGCGACTAGCCTCCCAAATCGACTTCAGATCACTCCGAAAATCCTGCATATGAAAATCGTCTTTCCCTCAACCTCAACCTTCTCACCTCACTTGCAGCTAACACGGGACAGGGCCTCAATAAACCTCAGTCTGGACGTCCTCACTGGCAGTCGTTGCCTTTCGAAGAACTCCCCGCAGTACATGTCGGTGCCGACAATAGCTGGGTAGCTCAACAAGCAGAACTCTCCCTTCCGACTCACCTACCTGAGTTGCACATTAACAACGCGATCAAAAAACAGAAGCCACCATACAAGCGGCGCTCCCGCAACAAGAAGAAGAAAACTGGAGACGGCGAAATGATTGGACCACCTGACAGTACGGCAAGGGTCTATGTCCCCCCTCATCTGCGCAATCGCAGCTTTGTCGACGCTGGAAAGGCAGACTCTGCTCACAGTAGCGGTGTTGCTGTCAGCGCATCACCTACTGCATCCAACACCATCATCAGCAAGACTGATCCTGTCCCGTAAGTCTACTCAAGAGCGCCTTGCCGTCGTGTCCTGTATTTATTGACACATCTGTAGTAACGGTGTAGCTCATCAGTACCAGTCCCCATCCTCATCAGCAAAGACCTCGCACGATCTCACACAAGACGAGAAGCGCGAATCCGCGATGCCTGAGCCAGTCGTTTACGTTGGTTGGGACGAGCCCAAGGAAGACCCTCCAATTGCGAAGAAGAACCCCGGAAACCCACGATGGGCTCGAGGCCCACAGCCATACAAGAAGACAGTTTGGCCCAAAGCGAAAGATATGAAGTACACACCTTCTAGCAGCAACAGCGACGGCGGCGTTGACTTCAAGTCTAATAGCGACGGAGACCCACACTACGACATCAAGAAGCTGGTAGACTGGAACGGCGATTGGTTGCCTCCTGAGATGTGGTCCGCCCGCAAGGGCTACACGGATCGCCATTTTGGTGCGCACATAGAGCAATGGTGTAACACACATCCTCCGGATTTCAACAACGGAGTCACTCCCTACTTCCCACCCGATACATTTATCCAGGGTAAAGAGTTGGCACCTCGTTACTGGCTCGAGGTGAAGGTGGGCGGTGAAAGTCTCAGAGACTTCTGGAAAGGTCTCGTAAATCCAGAGAAAGAGCCGAAGCCCCTAGATGTGAACGACCTCACTGACTACATGCCCTGGTGGGAGCTATATGAGGACGTGGTTTACACAGAGACCATGAATGATGATGAGAGCCACAACCAGAAAATGGTCACCCATCCCACTAGCTACCTCCGCGCCCTAGACGTGCCAGATGCCAGAGTTAACTTCAATGATCCTGAATACCCATCGGCATCTTGGATGCTGGCTTCTGCACAAGAAAAGGTTGAAGAGAAGAACAAACGCACAGCGGAAAAATATCGCAAGTTGATGGCGAAGCGGAGTCGTCCCGTTCCAGAGTCGAAGTACCCTACTCCGCAAATGGCAGACCGCCGGCTGCATCCCGAAGCAAACATGTACATCCGACCAGTGAAGTCGGCCGATGTTGAGGGCATTTCGGTAAGTTGAATCACGCTCCCCCAAACACGTTCGTGAACCTTTAAGGTTAGAGTGACAGTGAGTTTGAACTAATACTGCCTAAGGAGATCTACAATTACTATATCAAAAACACTGTTTTCGCGACTGAGTTTGATGAACGTACCGTAGTCCAGATGGCTCAACGAATCTCTGATATTGTGAACGCTGGTCTTCCATACTTGGTAGCAGTCTCCAAGAGCAACCGATCCAGGGCTAATCCAGGATGTGTTAGCGAGAAGATAGCTGGATTTGTCAATCTGGACGACTATTGCGGTCAGTCAAGCTCATACCGTTATACGTTTGAGATGGAGTTGTTCGTCCACCCAGGGTTCGTTTCTAAGGGAATCGGCAAATGCCTCGTGGATAGACTCCTCGAGATGGTTGATACCAGCTACCGCGCCCGTGGTGGATATGAGTACGTCAACGATGATACATACCTCAAGACTGGACCTGCGAGGGTCATAAAGACCATTTTACTTAAGGTCCAACACGAGAATGGCGAGGACTTGGAAGCTGATTGGCGAGGCAAATTCCTGAACACCTGCAAGTTCTTCCGCGTTGGTCGATTCCCGAAAGTAGGCTACAAGAACGACAAGGTCCTGGACACTTCGATCTTTGCGCACCAGACCAAGGAGGACATCGATCCAAGCGCTCGTCCCACTGTCGCTGGCTGAACATGATTGTACATACAATCTATGCCAAGTAAGTCACGTATAACAATTGAGAAACACCCACTGACGTAACATCTACCAGCCGCCAGCTTGATGATCTGCCATAGCGTCAACCGCCAAACCTCCCAAACCACCACATCGATGCAGCACGGTCGATTGCGTCTACTCTCTAACAAACAAAAAGTGTTTCTCTATTTGTCTTTCTTGCTTTGCGGTACCACGAACTTACGGTGGAAAACGTTTCATCATAATGAACCAAGATCTTCATGTTTCTTCAAATTCGTCTACTGGGTATAGTGTCATGGTAATGGTGGCATCTGGCGGAGTCTTCTTCAATACGAATACTTGCTTCCACAAATGCTTCAATCCTTCGCGTAGTGCGACGTCAATGGTGATGTCGTCAACCCCCTTGTCGCATACCCCACCAAAAGGAAGGGGAGCGCGCCAAATCATGCCCACCCATAACGTGTGACGTCACAATCCTCCCCAAAGCTTGGAAACGCGCCGCGTAACCTCACGCAACTAACATAAAGGCCGTTTTCTCCAGACCCCTAAACGACTAACTCTAGAAATTCGTTAGTTCCTACCACGTTCCAATCACCAGAGTAGATAAACAACAAACATACATCTCCAAGTATTGTACGCGCGGACCAAAAGTTATCCAACATGTCAGACAAGAAGCAAGAAGAACAGCCTCAGCAACAGCACATCCAGACTGAACCCCAGGATGACGAACAAGAAGAGAAGAAGGGCTCTGGAGGTCTTTTGAGTACAATCGGAGATCCCATCGGTATGTAGTCTCGTCATTCTTATCAGCCTCCTGCCTAGCTCTCTCTCTACAAATAGCTCTCTCCTCCCATGCCTGTCCTAATATGCGTCAAGGAAACGTCTTAGGCACAGCTCTCCGTCCCATTGGCGCACCCCTAGAAAAAGGCGTAACAGGCCCACTCGGCAACGCCCTGGGCGGCACCACACGACCCGCTCTCGGTCCGTTGCTAGGCCACGAAGAAGAAAGATCTGAATTGCTAGGCGGCAAGAACAAGGATAGCTATGAGAGTACACCAGAAAAGATTGCAGGAAAGGAGCAGACAGGGCAGAACCCTCTGGGCTTGGACCAAACAGGACGATGGGGATTTGAGGACGAGAAGAAATAGACGGAGAGAAGAGCAATTGTAGGATATGTTTTGTCAAAGTTCTCAATTTTGTGTTATTAAGGAAAGAAATGGCGGTACGGGTATATCCTTTGAAGAACTCCCAAACTCCAATGATCTAGTGACCCGAGATGGTCAAAACATCTCACTCATACCACTCTCGCCCAACACTCCTTCTTCGTAAAGACTCTGGTCCCTGCCTTCCACTTCCTCCCCATCATTCGTATACTCCTGCCTCCTCTTCCCTCTAAACGTATCATCCAACCCCTGCACTGTCCCAACACTATCTCCATACCCAAGTCCATCCTCTTCTACTTGTTCCCCCTCCATGTCCTCGTCCGCCTCAGCCTCGATTTTACTCACACTCAGCTCAGGTATCGGTGTCCGCCCTGTAAGAATATCGAATAGACTATCATCCGAATCCCCTTGCTCATCCTCATCATCATGCTCAAAGCGCAGAATCTTGTCTTTGCCCTCCGGCCACACCAGTACGTGTGCTTGTTGATGGGCAAAGATGAACGCTGGTTTCTTGTCTGGTGGGGTGAAGAGCCAGGATATTGTCCAGCGGGGTGGCAATGAACCAGCTGGTTTGGTGATTTGTGGGGACATGGTTATCATGGCGGGTGGATGTGGGAAATGCGTAGATGCGAGAGCCGTTGAGGAAGACGAGGTAGAAGACGGGGGTATGTGGGATGATGCGGCTGTATATAGGTATACGGTGGGTTCGTCTTGAGTAGTTTGTATGATTAGACGATGCGGGTCGGTAGGGTGCCAGAGCAGGTTCTTAATAGGGCTGTATTGGATTAATACACAACGCGGTCGGAGACTTGTTAGATCCCATATCCACGCGGTGCACGGTGTGCTGTCGTCGCGTGTTGCACACAACGTGCCATCTGCGTTGAAAGTCAACATGCCGATGCCTTGCTTCATGAGCCCTGTTTCACTCTTATCCAAGGCAGCTTTCGGAGGGGTCACAGGCTGCTGAGTGGTCGTATAGCTGCGGTTGCCTTGGCCATCGACATGTTCGCTGTATACCGGCGCACTAGGTACGTCGATGACGGGTGTGTGGTCGAGGAAGACGATGGGTGCGAAGGTACGTGTAGAGAGGATGCGAACGCGACGGTCCCACCCACCAACTGCCAGACGTTGATTCCCGGGTAACCATTCGAGTGTCTTGATACCCAGGCCCTCAACATGCCACTCGCTAACGTCGTCCGAGGGTTCGCGGGTTATGGTGCGATACAAATGTCCGTCGGCAGTGTAGACGTGCAGTTTATAACCAGCAGAGGCCGTGTCCCAGACGGCCAACCAGCGGCCGTCACGACTCCATCTGAGGCCTGCTGCGTCTGAAGTTGTCAACTCTACACGATTGAGAAGCTTGTATGTACCCGGCGCCAAAAGAAGTAGAATATCAGCGGCTGCTGCGCGACATAGTAGGGCCAAAACACCACCTCTTCTCCTTGCCGCGCCTGCCTCTGTATCCTCAGAAGGGCGATATCCCCACCCCTTGCCGTCTTTACCCAGAAATTTGGGGTCACGTATCTCCACGGCTCTCCCAGTTTTCAGACACCATATCTTGACGGATGCGGCGAAGTCACTCCAGACAAGTACTTCATCCTCATTGGCGCCAAACTCGGCGTGTACATTCTTGCCCATGCCGCCTGAGCCATTGCTAATGACAGCGTTCCACCTCTCGTCTCGAAGATCGTATACGCGTGTCGTGTCATGATCGGATAGCAGGACGCGGTTCGAGCAGGGGCGTGGTGTCCGCGACGATCGGCGGGGAGGTGTTGAATTGAGTGAACGGCTCAAGATCGAGGTCGCTAATGGCGGTGTAGTAGGAGGCGACCAGGCGATCCTTGAGCTTCTCAGATCCTGAATAGAAGGTATCGCTATGCTCTGGACAATTTCGAGCGTGGTGAGACATCGTATCTGCAAGCGAGCGCCGTTGAGGCAAGCAACGTGTGTTGCCGTCGGCGACGGGACAGAGACATTGGTTGCTAGCACTAGTCAGTAGCGATCGCATACCATGGCTTCGTATCATGGCTTGCATTTGAATTTTGTCGTCACGAATATGTCTTCCATCTTGTCGGTAGGCTTGTTGGATGCGACGAGAATGTTTAGATTCGGTAAACAAAGGGCAGGTGCGAAGGCTGGCCAATAGGAGTTCAAAGTGGCCGCAATTAGCGTGCTTGTCGTATGTGAAGCGCGAGCGTGCCCACCAAGGAGCGATACAAACTCTCATGTCTACACAGGTAAATTTACCAGAGCCATGTGAATTTTGTTCCACGATACATAGAAAATATGTTCCTATACAAATCTCAACCGTAACAACAGCGAGGGTATCGGCGTGCACTTCCAAATCTACCAACGAAACGCTCAAAAATACGCCATCATTCGTCCATGGGTATAACTTGGATATGGATCCAATCTGAGAGCCCAATGCTGCTATAGAGAAGTGAAGAAGGAAATCATCCAAACGCTTGCTTGCTAGATCGCTCAATTCAAATCATCCACCTCGTTGTCGTCACCACTCAAGTGCTGTACACTGGAGCCTTGATCAAGATGCTCTTTCCACGAATCTGTACCGCGACACCGACGGCCATGCGCACGCGTGGTGGTGGAGACTCATCTTTTGGTCCCCCAGAGCTGCCCGGTGGATGTTGCGTAAGACTTTGCTGGCTGCCACCTTGACCGAGAGACGATTCTCGCTTGCCCAGGGTAGCAGGAGAAGCCGTCGCCTTCTTTGATGCACCAAATCCGAACATACCGCGCTTCTTATCTTCTTTTTGCGGCTGGCCTCCTTGTAGCTGTGCTTGCTCTTGTTCGATAATGGACATGTTGTCGTCAGGTCTAGATGCCATGCTTCTGATCGAAGCTCTATCCGCGTCATCCAACTCCATAATGGGTGCTGTTAATGCGGGGATGCCGGATTCCAGCTTCATAAAGTCGGCGACGATGCCGTGACCCGGAGGGAAGTATTCAATATGTACTTCGCGGCTCTCAAGCGGTAGATGCTGAGCAATGCTGATGGCCAATTCGATGATCATAGGTACGCCTCCGTTGAGGTCTGCCGGCGCAGGGTCGTTCAAGTGCATCTGGAGAGATGCGATGAGTTTCTCATTGAGTGTTTCAGTCAGCGTTTCGCGATTGGAAGTGGCTTGTGGTGCTCTCAACACATCTGCCAGACCTTCCAGTGTCGCCAGCCGCCAGTTGATGATTTTCGCGGCAAGTGTGTCTTCGTCTTCGGTGCTGTGGCAAGGCGGCGAGAACTTGCGGATATTCGAAACGATCGATTGCAGCTGTGTTGAAAAGCCCGGCTCTAGGTCCGGATGGAAGTACTTGTCGAATATGTTTTCTACCAACCAATGCGAGATGAAGGCACGGCCGACAGCCGTCATCTCCTGCTTGCCTGTCTCGACGGCAGTTTTGTTGACCACGACATGCAACCACTGCGGTATGGTTTTCCAATCCTTGCGGATCGAGAAGGATAGCTGTGCGATCAATCCATCCAGTCGATTGAAGCGCGTTGCGTATTCGCTGTCGTCCCAAGATGTGCGGGAGAGCGACAAGCGCTGATTTGCGAGGGTGTTTTGCAGCTGATGAACCTGTGACTGTTGCTCGAAGAAATATCGCTTGACCTTTTGGTACTTTTCGCCTGTACAAAGTCAGGTGAGTCAGTTCATTGGATGGGAACCCACTTACGCAGAACATCGTGCTCCTTTTGCAGCTTCTCGACATCTTCCTCTGTCATATCGGCGACGGAGGTTCTTGGCGGAGGCGTTGCCCGTCCCATTTCTGAAACCTGTTGGCTCTGCTTCTCGCCGCGATATGGCTGCCCCTGTGAAGCTGTTGGTACGACGTTAGCGTCGAATGTTGCGAGGCCCGGCGAGACAGGCGGCTGATTGAGTGGCTGACCTTGAGCGGGAGGCTGTGAAAGTAGGGATGACTCTCTGGACGGTTGCCCTGGCTGCGGTTGGCTGCCGCCGTCGACCACTTTTCTTAGCGTGTTCCTCGCATTACTCTGAGCACTGGGAGCCATGTTGTCCTGCGACTGGTGTGGGGGTGTTATGTTTGTCGGTGGGAGATCGGAGGGTTGCGTGTGCTGGGCGTCGTATGTCTGGTAGGACGGCGGCTGGAGGGGAGACGGCGGGGCCAGCTGGTGGGACGGAGGAGCCTGGCGTTGTTGCGACTCGATCTTCTGGGCCTCTTGCGCAATCTGGGGATGCTGCGAGGCTGGTCGCACAGATTGAGGCTGTTGCTGTGGGTCTTGGTGCGGCTGAAGCTGCTGCGCAAACTGCTGTTGCTGTGGGTAAAGAGTAATTTGTTGGGCACTTTCTAGCGACTGCTGGTACAGGTGGTAAGTTTGCGGGATGTCCTGTGGTACCTGTCCACCTTGGCCATGCGGCTGAGCGTTCTGGAGGAGGGGGCTTGGCACGTTTTGCGGGTTGAAGGCCTGGTAGTCGGTCGCGGGCTGTGGGGGTGGGGGTGGAGCGGCAGGCTGGTAGGTTTGGTATTGGTGTTGCTGGTGTTGCTGGTGGTGGTGGTGGTGGTGGTGTTGTTGGTGTTGTGGGTGCTGTTGATGTTGCTGTTGCTGCTGTTGCTGTTGTTGCTGCTCAGAGCTGTATTGATCTACCCCGCCTTGGGTCGAATAGCTGCCCTCGGTGCTTACCCTGCCAAGTGGGGGCCGATTGTACTGTTCCTGGTGCGGCGGCGGCACAAGTTGTTGTTGAGGCTGCTGCAGCTTCTGCTGGTATTGGACGTCTTTGGGCGGCACCTGGGGCGTCTCGTTGTCGTCTTTCTGGAGGAAGGGGTCGAGGTTGTCCTCGTCCTGCTCGTTGGAGGCGGGCAGGTGGGACGTCGAGCCTTGGTGGTGCTGATGCCACTGCTGCACACGACTGTCTTCCTGCGCTTGGTACTCCTGCACGCGGGGGTCACTCTTCCGGACGGATTGGCGTCTACCCAGGCCGTTCTTCTGTGCTTTGGCCTCCTGGTCCTTGTGGCCCTTGACTCCGGCTGCAATGCGACTGCGCAGCGACTGCTTCTTGGGCTCGGGCACGTATGCCGCGGACGAGGGCTGGGCTTGATAGGCGCCGCGGTGAGGCGACTCGAGAGCAGATGCGGGCGGAGGCCCAGCTTGTTGCTGGTAGTTCTGCACCGCCGGCGGCGGCGATGACGGCGACGACGACTGGCCCAGGGAGAGATGGGCGCTCAGCCTGTGGCTCGTGGTGCGCTGGGGAAACTGCTGCTCCCTATATTGAGGCTGCGGTGGTTGCACAGGTGGCTGCTGAATCTGCACAGGTGCTGGCTGGCTGCCGTCTGGATTTTGGTATCGCTGCTGGCTTGCGACCTGTTCGTTCACTGACAGCGCTTGACTGTCAGCCGGGGCGACGATTGGCCGGCCAAAAGGTTCCTTACCAGATGGCGCAGGCGAATGCTGCCCTGACGAGGAATTGTCGACAGATTGGTGCGACCGGTTCGACTTGGTCCATGGAAAGTTAGGCATCGCAGTGTTGGCAGCTTCAAAGCTCCGCCAGCAAGCAGGTTGTCGATGGCGGGGCGGAGACAGACGCGCTCAGCTAATAATAAAACAAGACTGAGCAGCCGTCAACTACGCCGGGTAAGACTGCATTGCGCGCGGTTGGACAGCCTCAACTCAAGTACAATGCATCGAGCTCCATAGATGCACGCCGTAGGCTGATCAGCCCAAGCCCTGCCGCACGTGCAGGCCGGGAGCAAATGGACTGACATGGACAAGGCAACACCAGTCCCGCTCCAGCTAACACCGGAACAACTTGCTGATGTCGCGACATCTGGTGCCGTGGCAGTGCTGCCTCGACCACTGCTACTGCCCGTCAGACCACCCAAAGACTGTCAATGTGCTTCTAGCTATTCGACATTTCATCCGTCCCGTCTTGTGGCTGCCACTCCCGCGCCTCAGTAACACGTCCAGACAACAAACACGTCTGAACCTAGATACGTATGCTGTGCCCAAATCCTGGCGGATGGTAACCTGCAATAACAGCACCAAGTGGGGACTACAGGTCTTAGTGTAGGCGGCGTTGCGAGCCTTCTTTCATTAACCTGTCTGGAGCTGCAGGCGCCCCTGCGTACCAGCTAGGGTGTGCATACATCGCCTTCCCAAGATTATACCAAAATACTGATATGCTTCTCAACACCTCTCCTCGTACATTTCTCGTGATGCAAAGTTTGACCCTCCGACGGCCACATTGCCACAGGTCTGAGGAAACGAATGCCTCAGGTAACAAACTGTATCAAAACCCTCCGTGACTACCAGAGCGAGCAAATTTGAATACGGGCCACAACTGCATGCTGCTTCCTCAGCTCTGGCAAACAACATGCAGCTATTTTTGGCGTCTTACATGCCCTAACCTCGTTGGACTAGCTCGGTATCGCTTCGGTCGTGATGCCTGTGTGAGGTTCCCTAAACGTCCGCTATTACACCACTTCTGTACAAACGTAGAAAAGCTGACTGTCAGCCACTTCTGCAAGCAATTTACTAAAACTCAAATTTTGGCGTTTGCGGTAATCACCGGCACTGTTCGGTCATATTTGAACTGTGACCGGACAGCAGGTCGACGCAAAGGTACCTAAGCATGTCGGTCGAAGCGGGTATGCGCGCCTCCTCGGAGGTGCCTAGATAACTCCTATCTGCACGAGTACGACACTGCAAGGAACGACTTTAGTTTGGGAAATTGTCCCGCGCCTTCTTTCCTTCAATGGCGCATGCACAGAGGTAGCATTAATTGACGACCCACCACAGTGTATCTACTACTGGCCTGCTCAGGCTGTAGGTACGAATCAAGTTGACAGCACGGGTCTGACGAGTTACCTCGACCAACCAGTATTCTACCAACTACAAGCAATAGCAATACTGCCCAGCTATAAACTTCGAACTTTGGATGCCAGACGAACATTGCAGGTGCTTTACCATGGTAAGTGCACTGACAGAGTTCCGAACTACGGCAGAATGTAGACAAACTATGCTCCAGAGGCACCGCTCCTACACAAGCCACTCTACTACATTTCAGGACCCGTTTAGGCATCAACTCTCTCTATGAGCGTCTCCCAGTGAAGACGGCGCCCCGCAAAGTCCAAATCCTATTTGTATCTTTTGGCGCGAAAGCCATCTCATCCAGCTTGCTAACACCATCAATCGTTTCTTTGGAGAGGGACCACAATTTGAGAGAAGCTCTCCGGAATCAGTCTGATCTGTGTACTCCATTCGAGTCGTCCACAGACCTTCTCTAGCTTATCGATACTCGCTACCCACCGAAGAATCAACTCAGAAGCCGGCAATATTCCGATCCAAAGTAAACAGTCACTAGCGAGGGTCTTGCGCAGGTCATTACTAACAGCATATTGCTGGTTGTTCCAAGATGGATGATATGGTCACTCACTTCTCACACGCTAGTACTGCCTTATGGAGGGATGAGAGGCTACTTCTGGACTGTCGCACGCTCAGAGTTGGGTTGATACCATCTTTAGAGACCGAAACTATGTATCGACTATTTCATATAGCGGTACATAACTCCCTCCCTCGGTCGAACCACAGCAGATATGCAGTACTGAGAAGCTAGGGTGGAGACTCTACAGAGTGATTCGTACACGAGGTCCTCGTCAGGTTTGGTGTCACGCGTACGCGTGACTGGCCCTGAACATTATATGCTTCCACGAATTGACCGGCATCTACATCTCCGTATGGGTGAGTTAACTCCTCGAGGGAAAAAGCGCGTGACAACTTTTGGTCCTTGGAGGAAGCGAGTGTTGCGAATTGGTATCGTTGCACGCCCACCTTGTTCATTTAAAGTAGAAAAGTCATTGGTTACCAAGAGCGAGACGATGAATGGGCGAAAGGCGGGAGGTGTTGATCATGGCTTGAATAGCAGCATAGAAAAGGAAGAATTACATCTCGCAATACTCAAACTAAATCTCAGTTCCTCTTTCACTTCACTTTCGAGCCTAAACGCTCATTAGTGTTGGTTTGCATCCAACAATTAGTCAGTACGCGTTTGTCGGTCTGACAATTTTCCATCGTTCATTTGTCTACCCAGTCCATACCGCTTTGTGACTCAACACTACGAGTACATGTCGAATTCGGTTTGTAAGGCCATTCCTTAGACAGAAGGCTCTGAGAATTCACAAGTCATGGCATCAACTGCCAACGCAATACCCGCATCAGAGCTGCCAAAAAGGCTGCTACCAACAACCGTACGCCAGCCACTATCCTCACTACTATACCCAAAGATTGCAACAGCATCATCATCACATGAGGTCCCGCTTCAGTCGCCAACAGTCCCCCACTCAGGCAAGCGGCTACCATCCCCATCTAAATCCCCATCAATCACGCATCCAGAATGGCCGCTATCAACTACTGCACCAAGATTTATACCAGTCTTTGTCTTGTTCCCCACTCCAGAGCTGATGTCACCATTATCAACGACATCACCGTTTCCAACAAATCTGCTACCTCGTCCCCAACCTGTGCAAACCGGAAGTTGCATATCTCGCCTCTTTATGCGCGCACCTGCTCACCCATACGATGTGGAACTTGGTACGTTTCCGCAGCGCCGTATACGGGAGGCTCGCGTCATGAATATGGGAGACGAGCAGAGGAGGAGGGATGCAAGGGTGATTAGTATCAAGATTGCAGGAGCGATGCTGGTAATTATCGGGTTTTGGGTATTGGTGGGCCTGGAGGTCTGGAGGAGACAAAGAGGTGAAGGTTACGATGGGATCGAAGGTAGGGAAAGACGGTCGTAGACATGTCGAGATAAACGAACCGAGGGCACGAAATTGTATTTTCTCTTGTACATTACAAAAGAAGTCGAGGAACACAGCCTCTCTCCATGTATGATCAATCACCAGAGCTGATGTTCTATATACATGGAACGTATGCGCTCTTTGTATAACTCAGATCGGCGTTCGAGCCCGCTTTCACTCTCACTCTCACTTTCACCTTCGACATAATTATTTGCGTAAGTTTTGACCTACCAAATTCAACATGATCATCTTCTCTGCTCTCCACAGCGCCTTTACAAATTTTGAGGCTTTATCATCCAGCAGTGTCTCTTCGCCGGCCCCAGAGACGGTATCGACTGAAGCATATAATATAGACCATATCACTCTTCAAATGGCAGATACAGAGCGAGAAGACGTTGTGTCCGACAAGAACCAATCCATTGCGGAATTTTCTGAGATACCTGACCACAATCCAACACCACACCATCACCTCGACCTCTCAACTACCCGCCATGTCCCCAACAACAATACTGTCACTACCGCGACGAAATTAGACACCCCAACATTGGTCGCACCCAAAGACAAGACAAGCATCGGGCCTCAAGTCCCATCAGAGCGACACATTAATCACGCCAACATCACCAACGTCAACACCAACGCCAGCGACGTTGAGCTGGGCTCACTGCCAAATTCGACCGTTACAACACGGTGTTACTACTCGCCGTCCTCCTCTTCAGCAGCAAATACTTTTCAACGTCAACGGACTCGGAGGATCCTCCATTACGTCATGCTGGCTTTGGCCGGAATGGTGGTGATTGTTGTTGTGGCTTGCGCCATCGTTTATGTGGTCGCTTCACCGAAGTTTTCGAGGGCATCGTGAGGTGACATTGGGTGGGGGCGGATGACATGAGAGAGGATGAGATGGAAGACTGAGCAATTAGCGATCAGGAAAAAGAACTAGACAAGGTCCAGTCTCGACGGCTTGAGCAAATACAAAGACTTGAATAATTATCGCCAAAGAATGGACATTCGGGTTGCTAGATGGTATCATTTGCTGCGCATGCATGAGTTGAGTGCGTCGACTATTGTTGTACCTCTTCCACATATCCCAAGGCCTCTCCGACCTTGACCTTCATCCCCTGTTCAATATTCCACTTGAACCCGCCTTTCCTCTCCGTGCCAGTGAAGCCCTCGTCAAGACTGGGTCTTAAGCCCTTTGGCGCTTCGAAGACCAGTACGATGGTGCTTCCCAGCTGGAAACCGCCCATCTCTTCACCGCGCTTGAGAGAGTGACCACCCAATACGCGACTAGCTGAGGTGTAAGAGGCCTCGGCGAATCCTGAGTAGGGTTCGCCTCGCGCAGCAGCTTCTTCGGCGGCACGGTCGGCGGCAGTATCGGTGGTGAGGCTGTTGGTGCGGAGTTCGCGATCGAAGTTGATCTTGATGGAGCCGACGTTGGTTGCGCCGACAGGTGTATAGGAGAAGAACCCCCATCGCCAACGACCGAGTAGCACGACGCGCTCGTTCAATGTGAACAGGCCGGGCATGGTGCGTTGCAGGTATGGCGATACGCTGTACAGTTCACCAGCGAAGTGGCGACGCGATTCGACGACCCACGATACGGGAGAATGGAAACGGTGGTAGTCTCCTGGTGCGAGGTATACGACGCAGTAGTAGAGTGCTGTGGGTGTCTTCTGAGACGCGGGAGCCCACCAGGGGCGCTCAGCTTCACTCAGGGCCATCTCTGCGCGGACCTCAGCTTCTGAAGAGGCGGCCGGTGCGGTAGATTGATCGGTTGGCATTTCTGCTGGCTTTCCGCCTTTTGGCCATGGCCCCGAGAAAAGGTTGGGGAGAGTGTAGGAGATGCCGTTCACGTTGGCAAATTCCTCGTCGGCACGGACCGTGTCTTCTTCGTCCTTGGCTGTCTTTTCGTGCTCGCTGGCAATGACCTGCGAGCCTGCGACGTTCTGGGCGGGCGTACTTGGCTTGGTGGAGCCTAGGAGGGCGTCCAGGCTGTATGTCACGCCCTTGACTTGCTCGACTTCGCCGTGCTCGATGGTGCCGAATTGGATAACCTTGCCGTCTGCGGGGGACAGGACGGCGTTGGGGTTGGGATCTAGAGGGCGGACGCCGGGTTTGAGGGTGCGGTAGAAGAAGGCGGCAAGATTGGGGTAGACATGGAGATCAGGCTCTGAGACCTCGGAGAGATTGACGCCGAAGATCCACGAGTAGAGCTTGAAGCCGGGGACTCGGAGGTAGTAGGGAATGTCAATCTCGTTGAAGCGACCCCAGACGCGCGAGAGGGCCTTGAGCGGCAGCGTGGACATGACCTGGACTGTCCATGGCCCGCTCGGCCGTATCCTCTCGCGCTTCTTGGGCCGGCCCTGGCTGTCTGGCGCGCCCTCGTCGCCATGCTGCCTCTGGGCCTCTGTGTGCTTTTCCCGGCGCTGTATGCGGTACAGCTGGAATGCGCCGAGGAAGCCAATGCCCAGGGCTATCGGGATGGGCTCCCACTTGATCTTGGTCTTGTTGAGCGCCGCGTTGAGCCGGGACCGGAACGACTCTTTGCGGTGGAAGTTCTGCTTGTCACATGTTGCGCGGGTCGACGAGAAGGTGCGTGAGGGGACTGAGAGGCGCGCATTGGGGCATGTGTGGGTAGCGAAGCGCGGGCGCAGAGGAGCCCGCATGAGCTGGCGTGAGCAGGGAGACGCCATGGCTGTGGCTTAATGCATCGCCAACGAGCAATTCCCCAGCAGAGATGGCAGGCAAAGGCGTCGCGTGGTGGAGGGAAAATCCACCTGCTCGGTTGAGCTAATGACGTATCCACCTGCGGCGGCTCTCTAGCGCGCACCCGCCATGGCTCCGCACGTCGCCATCGTCCACCGTCGACTGCTGGCTGCATCGCGTGTGCCCAAAGTCGGAACATCTGGCACATCGGGACGGCGGCCCAAGTTGACGTCGGAACTGCTCTGGCAACAAACAAGACCACCGTAGATGGCAGGCGTGACCGTGGCTCCCAAGGTTGTTGACACCGAAGCTCGACAGCGGACACGTCGTCACTTCTCTACTCCCATCCATCTGCACACTTGGCCTCTCCCCATAGTCTGCCGCTACCCACACAGCGACCATGGCGGAAGAAGCGCAGACCATCAACCTCAAGATCCTCTCCCCCTCGACTGAGGTGGAGGGCGGCGTGAATCTCGCAGACGTACCCGCTTCAACCACTGTCAAGGAGCTTCGCAGCCGCATACAGGATGCGGCGCCCTCCAAGCCTGCTCCTGAACGCATGCGCCTGATCTACCGGGGGCGGGTCGTGGCCAACGATGCCGACACACTGAGCAATGTGTTCGGTCTTGACAACGTAGGATCGCCAATCGCAAGCAGCAGACATGGGCTAACGGTGAATGTAGATTCGTGAGAGCAAGGACCAGAGCCTCCATCTGGTACTACGAGAGCTCCCTACTGCTGGGAACCCTTCAGCATCGCCTGCTCCGCCGTCTTCAACCGTTCCGCCCAATCTTGTGCGTCCCCAAGCTCCAGCTCTGCCTGCAAATCCGCTTCAGACGAACCCGTTCAGGACGCTGCCGCAGACTCGACCAAATTCAATACCACCATTGCCGCAACCCCACCAGCACCACCTCCCGGGAGCCCAAGCACACGTGATCCCCATTCCTCTGCCTCAACAGGTACAGCACCAACTTGCTCACGCCATGGCACAGCAAGGACAACAGGACAGCGAGCGAGTTCCAGACCCGACATCTGAGCAGCCTGGACAAGAGACACAGAGACCTGCCGATGCCGCTCAGTCGCCGCTTCCCGGTGCAACGCCTCTGCCAGCAATGGGGCTACCCAATCTTCCCGGCCATGGCGACCAACCACTGCGGCGGGAAGGTGTTGGACCCAATGGGGCGCGGTGGACAGTCACATACAACCACGTCAACCTACCTGCGCGAGTTCAGCAGCCTCTTCCTGCATTTGCTCTTCCACATCCACTGGGCTTCGCTCGTCCACCAATTCCAC
Source organism: Alternaria burnsii (assembly GCF_013036055.1). Classification (NCBI taxonomy): domain Eukaryota; kingdom Fungi; phylum Ascomycota; class Dothideomycetes; order Pleosporales; family Pleosporaceae; genus Alternaria; species Alternaria burnsii. The sequence goes on along the minus strand of NW_024066114.1, from coordinate 87,489 downwards.
CAGGCCTTCTTCCCTCAATGGGCCATGACAGTGCACAGCGCTTATTGCCACGGATTCAGACCATCTTCCAGGAAACACAACGGGAGATGGAAAATGTTCGTACGCTACTACAGCCCACGCGCGAGCCAAGCACACAAACCGATCGACCTTCGATATCAAACCACCTCCCCTTACAGCTCCCTATTTGGCGAATTGACTACATACGCCAACACCTGAACACGATCAACCAGAACCTGAACGTTGTCGAGCGGGCTCTTTCCCTCCTGCCTACCGAACCGGAAGTGGTAGCGCTACGACGTTCGGTTACCGAAATTAGGGTAGATGCGTTAGAATTGAACATCATACTTGATCGGCAACAGGGTGGTCCTATTTCCAGTCAACCAAGCACCCTAGCTACATCCACGGATCCGGCGACCGCTGGTGTATTCACCGGCACAATACCAGGTGCTCCGGTCATGACGCCAGCCGTGCCAACTACATCACAATCACGAGTACAGAATGCTACGCAGACTTCGTCTGCAGATGCACCAGCCGAGTTGTTCCTCTTATCCAGCCCACAAGGACCTGTTGGTCTTCTCTTTGACCATCAAGGCACATACACTACGGCTCCTATGGTATCCACAATGCCATTCCAGAGCTTCACGACCCAATTTGTCCAGAATAGACAGCTTATTGCTGGGCTAGGGCAGCACATGGCACAAGGATCGACCCAGCTGCACAATCAACTGGCAAACCTCCAAGCGACACCACCACCACCACCACAACAACCAGAGGCTGGTGGTCAGGCTTACAATCAGGACCAAGCGCACAATCAGATGCAGAACCAGAACCAGGATCCGATTGCAAATGCAAACGCGAATGCGAACCAACCAGAAGAGAATGATCGTATGATCAACGTTTTTGGGCACTTGTGGCTCATTTTCAAACTGGCTGCATTTGTCTACTTCTTTGCAGGAGGTGGTGGTCTCTATAGGCCCATCATGCTCGGCATTGTTGCCGGTGTGGTTTATCTGGCACAAGTAGGTGTGTTCCAAGACCAGTTCAATCTTGTACGTCGTCACTTCGAGGCCCTGCTTCCCGTAGGGGCCCTGGCCGACCGTGTGGCTCAGCCCAACAACCAACGCCAAACGCAGCAGCGAGGCAACCTATCGCCTGAGGAAGCGGCTAGGAGATTATTGCAGCAGAGGAGAGACCAAAGATTTGGGTGGATCAGAGACAGCATGCGCACTGTCGAACGCGCTTTTGCTCTATTCGTTGCCAGTCTGTTTCCTGGTGTTGGGGAGCGAATGGTACACGCGCAGGAGGAAAGGGAAAGACTTGAACGGGTGGCAGCTCAAGAAGAAAGGGAACGTCAGGAGGAAGATGCGAGGAGAAGGGAAGAAGAGGCTCAAGCACAGCGTGAGCAGAGAGATGAAAACAAGGCTGGAAACGATCTCGCGACGCATGAGAGATTGGATTCAAATGCGAGCGCCAAAGGCAAAGAGAGGGCGGTAACAGTGGAAGACGAACCCTCAGGCTCTGCTTCTTGATATTGGCGTGCAGTTTCATTACACTCATGTAGCAGTTTCCAAACAGATACCCATGCTTAGACGTCAAGACATACATCATACCCTCGGTCCACGGGGAGTATATCTCATCCGGCGCTACATTGCCTTTGACATATTATACGTCTCTGACCGCCAACCAGTGGAGAAAGCGCATGCAATGTTCACGGCGAGTCCAGCCTGGTTGCATCCTGTCGCAATGCGTGGCCGGGCCCGGGCAAGCTTCAAGTCAGCGGAAGTTATTCCGAGGTTTGAAGCTGGGGCGCCTGCCATGTACAAGACCAGGGTCCATGCTAGCTCACAATCAGCTAGCACACCTCCACACGCACGCGGATGCACCGAGGAGCTTTTCGGCGCGTTTCGTCTTCCTTTGTTCCGCCTTGCGTCGCATACCGTGGTCTTTGGGTCTGTTGTAGACATTGTTTCTGAGGCTCAGTGAAGAGAAAGAAGCCCAACTCAAATCCTCAGCTATAGAGACCTCGTGCAGCCATCCAAGCTATGCCGGCGACGCCCAGTTCAGACTACAGAACGGTCATATAGCGTTGCCGAACATAATAGGGCAAGGTCAAAGGAATGAACGTCAAACAAGCGGCATGTCTCAACTGCCGCAAAAGCAAAATTAAATGTCGGCGCACAGAGGGCGCGCCGATATGCGAGCGATGCCAGAACGTCGGCATCGAGTGCATCATTCCGTAAGTGTGCCTGTACGAACTGCATGTGAGATACACACTGACTTCGCATACCTTTCTTTAGCGAGTTTCACATTGGCAGACAAAAGGGTGTAAAAAAGTAAGTGATCAGTTCTGATCATGCCAACTAGGCTGACAATTTGGAAGCAAACGATCAGGCTTAGAGAAAGCGATATACCAGGTCGAGGAAGCCATTAAGAAGAGGAAGTCGGATGCAGCTACGAGTCAGAGTACGCTGCAGCAGCTGCAACAACTTCTAAACGAGGCACAAAGGGACGAGGACTCGAACCAGAACCAGAACCCGGACACGTCTCCGGCCTCAGAGGTGTACCCACAAGCATCAGCAAATAATCTCGTTGGTACTTCAAGCGATGACCAGCTCGCTGTTGAAGATGTCGAGAACCCGCTCCAGCTCCTCGCTCGGGCATCGGATCTACGGATTGCAACACCACAATCGTACAATCCGAGTACCGCCAGTCCAGAAGGCAGGTTCAATGGCAGCGAACAGAGCGCATTTCTTGACGTTCACCATTTTTTCCTGCCTATGAAGGCAAATCTTGATCAGGGCTCAGGATTGGATCCAATCGATGTTGGTCTTGTGACCAAGGATGAAGCTGAGATGCTTCTACAGTAGTAAGTTCGGCATCGACATCTTCATTGCAGATCCACCGAAGTGACTTGCAGAATCTAGTTTCCACAAAAAACTAGCGCATACGCGCTGGGGACTCGACCCGTTGGTACACACATTGCCTTTTGTCCGGAACCGCTCAGCCTTCTTGTTCACTACGTTACTAGCTATGACTGCCATCTTTCTGCCAGAAACCTCTGCTCTGGCTAAGCGGCTACTACTGCATCGCAGGTTTCTGGCAGAACAGGTCATCACTCGAAAGTACAGATCTGTCGAAATCGTGCTAGCTTTCATGGTCAGTATACCTTGGATGCCTCCAGGGTCGCATGCGAGCGATGATGATACCAGTCTCTACTTGGCTACAGCTCTATCCATCGCGCTGGACTTAATGCTGGATAAAGTAATCACACCGTCTATATCTTTCGACCAGGAAGTCGTTAGACAGATACCAAAGGCTGAGTGTCTCCACGCAAGGAAAGCACTTGCTATGGACGGCTTCGAAGATGTCGACCCAAACTCGGAATGGGGCCAACGACTTCTGCGGCGCAGAGAAAGGGTCTGGATCTCCCTATTTGTATTGGAACGTGGAGTCTGCCTAGCCCGCGGCCGTAGCTACTGTGTCCCCAAAACGTCTTTGATTCAGTACTGCGACAAGTGGCACTTCAATCAGTACGCTGATGCCCAGGACGGACCGCTCATATCGATGGCAGTACTCCGCCGCGATCTTGATGACCTCTTTGCTGAGGTGCGAACGCGCTGTGATAACTATCGTCTTGTCGAGGTGGGCTCAAAGGTCGCCCAAGAAATTGACGGGTCTATCGAAAGCTTCTTCGATAGCTGGTCTCGAGCTTGGCCTTCTGTGATCGCTGATCCAGAGAGTAAGAGTCTGCCTCCGTATGTCGAAATTCTGGTCACACATACACGACTTTCGACGTATTCAATGCTTCTTAATCACCCAAGCGCACCTCCAGAAGTCAAGCGGTCATTCCGCAAGTCGGCACTATCTTCTGCACTCAATGTCATGCGCGCGGCAATCCAAGGCGAGTCTCGTCTCAAGTCGATGCCGAATAACACAGTCACGATGATTTGTTTTGCTGCAAGCATAGCACTCGCTTTGAGTGCTCCTGTACCTGAGGGTAGTGGAAACAAGAAGAGCCTTGCCCCAAGTGTTCGACATCTCATCGAAGACACAGCAACGGTTCTTGAGCGTATAGGCAGCACACCAGTTCATCGAAACGGTGCCTCCGTTGTTTACGGTCGCTTCTTGCGCGTTCTCGTCAAGCAGGCGCCGGACATTGAAAGGATGATCCGATTGCCATCGCACGATCCTGCACCATCATCCATGGCCATACCAGACCTTCTGTCGCCGTCATATAAGGTGAATGAAGCATTGCCCGAGAACCACACGATGGGCCCGGATCCGATTTCTAGCTACTGGCCGGACACGCTTGACTTTTCGGCCATGTCGTACAATGAAGTCAACGAGACTGTGACCAACTCAGACCTGTTTTCAACGGCGCTGTTGGATCTGCCTTGGAATGACAGCAATCCATTATGGACGGACTGGATGAATCTGCCGGACTTCAACTTCCCGTAATGCTTGAGTGGCACAACCTCGGAATTCGCTAGACGCTAAACCTCATATGATTTCGCGGCAAATGAAGCCCCGCTCCAAGCTCCAAAGTCGCTCCATCTTCGGTAGTTGAAATGACGCCGACGGATGCCAGATGCATGACGTTACGCTACTGCGCGGTTGACGCACGCGTCTGATGACTCTCGTTCGGACATCAATCGCAAAGCTTTAGCCCGTATCTCGACAAGTCGGAGCTTCTTGAGCCTCCTTAACCTACGATTTAATTTGACTGCCTCTCCTGCTGCTGTTTTTTACGCGCCTCACAATGGACTCGCTACCTGCGTCATATAGGCTGCTTGCAGCTCTGCCATCACGGTTATGTTCCAAGCGTCCTCTCCCCGCACAATTACGAGCCGCGCGACTCCCACCGCGATGGCGGTTTGCAGGTCAGCTGCGCAGCATCAGTCAAAGCGCTCCGACAATTGACCGTTCGAAATCGAAACTTTTCAAAGATGCGGACGAAGCAGTCGCAGACGTGCAGCCGGGATCGACCGTCCTGAGTGCAGGCTTTGGGCTGTGTGGTGTAGCAGATACGCTCATTGGAGCGATGAAGAAACGCGGTCCACAATCATTACATTCTCTGACAGCCGTCTCCAACAATGCTGGCATTGAGGATGTAGGAGGCTTAGCGCATCTTACAAAGAACGGACAAGTCAAGAAGCTCATCATTAGCTTTCTAGGAAACAACAAGGCATTGGAGAAGCAATATTTGAGCGGTGGTATAGAGATCGAGCTATGTCCGCAAGGTACGCTTGCGGAGAGGATAAGAGCTGGCGGCGCAGGCATTCCAGCATTCTACACACCCACAGCCGTCAACACTTTACTGCAGGATGGAGAGATTCCCGCCAAGTTTGACAAAGAGGGAAAAGCTGTCGGATTCGGTCAGAAGAGGGAGGTCAGGGAGTTCAATGGCAAGAAATTCCTCATGGAGACTGCTTTGACCGGCGATGTCGCGATTATTCGAGCACACAAAGCAGATGAGGCTGGTAACTGTGTTTTCAGGTAACAACCGCGCTATCCAATGCTGTGTACACTATGGCTAACACATCCAAAAGATACACCACCAAAGCGTTTGGCCCGATCATGGCCAAAGCTGCCCGCCTAACCATCGTTGAAGCCGAAGAAATCGTCCCAATTGGCACCTTTGATGCAAATGACATTGACCTCCCTGGTATCTTCGTCGACCGCATCGTTCCCTCTACAGCACCCAAAAACGTCGAGATCAAGAAGCTTCGAAAGCCCGCTGCTTCCATAGACACATCCTCCAAGAACGAGGCCGCAGAGCGTCGCGACCGAATCGCTCGACGGGCGGCGAAGGAGCTGAAACAAGGATACTATGTCAACTTGGGTGTCGGGATTCCGACGGCAGCGGCGTCTTTCGTGCCCGATGGTGTGAAGGTGTGGCTGCAATCCGAGAACGGTATTCTAGGCATGGGCCCTTACCCTACCGAGGACGAGCTCGACCCAGACATCATCAACGCGGGCAAGGAAACCGTGACGCTTCTACCTGGCGCTTCAACATTTGACTCTGCAGAGTCATTCGGCATGATCCGTGGTGGCCACGTTGATGTCTCTATCCTAGGCGCCCTTCAAGTCAGCGCATCTGGTGACCTAGCAAATTACATGGTCCCTGGAAAGGTTTTCAAGGGCATGGGCGGCGCTATGGATCTCGTCAGCAACCCAGAGGCTACCAAGGTGGTAGTGGCTACTGAGCATGTTGCCAAGGATGGATCGAGCAAGATCGTCCAGGAATGCAAGCTGCCTTTGACCGGAGCCAAGTGCGTCAGCACCATTATTACGGATATGTGTGTGTTTGAGGTGAACAGGAAGCGAGGTACTTTGACCCTTACAGAGACTGCGCCTGGTGTTAGTGTGGAGGATGTCAAGGCGAAGACAGATGCGAAGTTTGAGGTTGCGCCGGACGTCAAGACCATGGAATAGGACTCTCTCCGTGGTTTGCTGGCGTATGTAGTATGCTTTAGCGATCGATACCATTAGCATCAGTTTGCAAAGCGATTGCGTGAGATCAGGGTACGCTCCATGATCGCGGTGCAGTGAACACGTCACCGTCCAGTGTGCTGAATGATGATCCTGTGCGTTGTTTTGACTATGACGATCAGCTCAATCATGTGACGGAGAGCTGCGCAGTTTTGCTGGAAAAACAAAGCATCGCGATTGCGACAACGTGATCGTTGGTTCTCCAAAGAACAACTTTGGTGCTTTTGTGTATTGCGATACCACCTCCGGTATTGCAGCCTGGAGACAGCATCGAAATTAGCTACAATGGTATTCTGCGACACCGTTGACGATCTCCCAACGCAGCGGGTTTTTCGTCGCGGTAGCCATCCGACATTCGGGGCAGCCAAGTCGTCCAAGCGGGGCTTAAAGGCTTCGCACTGCTTGATGGGCCCCTCGGCCCTCTGCGACGAAAGCTTGGTTCTGCTGATCAAACCATAAACTCTACCAACACCCACAACCCCACCAAAAAAACATGCAGCGTCATGGCGACCATCTGATGCATCTTCCGCCGTTATTCGTATCTCTCCATGATGACAAACACTCGGAAACAGAACAACTCCCGCTCGCACGCGTCGAGTCAGTCACGCTGTCGTCAAGCCTGCCGATCGCTTGTCTGCCTAAGAGCGCTATGCTTGTTTCCAGCACAAGCTCGAGTGCGTTGGGGTAGGTTCACCCAACGGCCGAGCAACTCCGCCAATGACATGCCAGATAAAGCCGATTGTGCCGCAACCCATGCGCCCGCCCCCATGGGGTCAGATAGGGTAGCCCTGGTCGCTTTTTGCTAGGGCGGTGTGCGCTACGAGTTACCGTTGGGGGATAAGAAAGCTGGTCTCTTCTTCTTCCTTTGAGCTGGGAGCTCACGCTGGACCTCCAACGCCCGGTTCACTTTTACTTTCGGTACTTTGACCGGTTGCGAAGATGAGCCTTGATAAGATGCACGACGAGAAACTCGAGAACCGGAGCGGAAGTGAGCAGTTGGAGGCGGGGTTCGGTGACGACGACCGGGTTGCGAAGAAGTTGCTGTTCAAGATGGATGTTCGGTATGTCAATGTTCTCTTCTGCCCTGAATGCCCTGGAGACCAGGGTGCTAATGACAACAGCATCTTACCTGTCCTCGCTCTCCTCTTCTTGTGCTCATTCATCGACCGCACCAACGTCGGCAACGCAAAGATCTTGGGCCTGGAAAGAGACATCAAGATCAACGACCACCAGTACTCCATCGGATTGTGCGTCTTCTACGCTACATACATCGCCAGTGAGCTGCCGTCGAATCTGGTGCTCAAGAAAATGTCACCCAAGATATGGCTTCCATTTCTGACATCGGTGTGGGGCATCTTGACCATGTGCCTTGGTTTCGTCACCAACTTCGCTTCTTTTGTTACTGTCCGCGCGTTGCTTGGTTGCGCGGAGGGAGGTCTGCTGCCCGGTATGGTACTCTACCTTGCTGGCTTCTACCGTAGGCAAGAGCTGGCTCTACGCATCGGTATCTTTTACACTGCCGCATCGTTATCTGGAGCTTTTGGTGGTCTGCTAGCCCGAGGTCTCAACGCGATTGGTCCTGCTGGAGGACTTGAAGGGTAAGTGATACGCTTGCAGCCTTTTTTTTCTACAATCTAACTTAATTCGGCAATAGCTGGCGCTGGATTTTCATAGTGGAAGGGCTTTTGACCGTCCTTGTCGGTGTATGCTCCGCGCTCTTCTTACCCAACTCCATCGAATCCGCCAAGTTCCTTACGCCAAGTGAGAAAGAACATGCGCGATTCCGGCTTGGTGAGCAGAGTTCGTCTCACGAACGCTTCGACTGGGCAGAGGTCAAGCGCGGAGTTCTCAACGTCCAAGTTTGGCTTACTGCAACGGCGTACTTTGCAATCCTCAGTGGGCTCTACAGCTTTGGTCTCTTCCTCCCAACCATCATCAACAACGGGTTCGCCAAGGATCCCAATGAAACACAGCTCTGGACTGTCATTCCCTACGCTGTAGCATCAGTCTTCACAGTGGCAGTTGCTTTACTATCAGATCGTCTTAACCTACGCGGTCCGATCATGTTATGTACCCTGCCCGTTGCTATCATTGGCTACGGCGTTATAAGCCAGACTACCAACCCCAAGGTTCAGTACGGAATGACCTTCCTTATGGCAACTGGCATGTATGCCACTGTGCCCTGCATTCTATCCTGGAACAGCAACAACTCTGCTGGACACTATAAACGCGCCACTACTTCTGCACTCCAACTCGCGATTGCCAATGCGGGGGGTTTCGTCGCAAGTTTCGTGTACCCAAAGAGTGAAGGGCCATACTTTCACAAGAGTCATAGCATCATGCTGGGCTTGCTTTGCGCAGCTTGGGTACTGTAAGTTGACCTGGTTCGAGATATCGCCATTGTGTGAAGATGTACTTACCATTACCTTACAGGGTCGCTGCAAATGTTGCGTGGGTATGGAAAATCAACAAGGATAAGGCGAGCGGGAAATATGCCGAATATGAGGGTAGAGGCGATGACCGTGATCCGGACTTTGTTATGGTCATGTAGATGAAGAATGATATGACTCTCTTCGATCGAAGAAAAAACACCCAAGGGCTACTCTCGATATATTGAAATGAACCGTAGCCTCCCAATGTCGTTCTGATTAGCGTGGAATAGCATTGCTCTTGTTATTTGAGAAGACGGGCAGGTATGATTTTGCTTATCGGGAATTTTAGTACTGTACGAATCAGAACAATCATTACAGTGGCATGTGTGACCTTTCCTCACTACAATCTCTACATCACACAAACAAGTTCTTTTTCATGTATTCTCGAACTGCTCTTTTGACCAGGATCGTTTCTGAGGCTTCATTATGGTACAGGCTCCACTAGATCATCTGTATAACTGTGCGCAACGAATAACCACTGTATATCAATCGTATGCTTCCTTCCCATGTCCAGAACCACTAAGTGGTATGTTATTGAGTGACTGTCGTCGTCGATATGAACTGAACGCCTCTGGAGATACGAGACTATATATATCGCGTACTCTTGGCTTCGGTTCCCCCTCCAGCTAAAACAAGACACATGCCTCTCCTAGGTCTTATGCGAATAGGCAAACATATCGGATTTGAATTCCGTTCGTGGTGGTTTTTTTTAGCAGATTATAGGCAGGGGCGACGCCGACTTTTGCATCCAGGCATTCGTTCTTGTCATTAGTATAGAAACTCGTTCGTGCTAGGAGCATTATCCTTTTACAGCATTTATACCTCTAGAGTAGGTTGTAGTCTTGGACTGAAGTGTTAGGGTAACCAAACTTCTTTGTATGTCACCAAGGGAACCGTTAGTTCTTACCTAGTTCACCCTTTACCAGCCTCACCGGCCTCCACCAGCCGCTCTTTCCCGGGTATCCGCATACAAATTTCTCAACAGGACATTATTCGAATGATCAACCTTGCATGCATCTGTTGAAGCCATATGTCGGCGCCATGCACGACCGGCGACTGCCGCACATGACGGCACTCCTGTGTTGCCCAGGGAACTGCGGCCACTTATCTCAATCGTAGTTTGTTGAAGTAAGGCGTTCACGGAAGGCGTCCTTCTGCAGATGCATAAGATCTGCCTTCACGCACGCCACGCATGCCAGATCAGCGGAAGATGTGGAGGCTATGACGCAAGGGCACATCTTGGACGTTGCAAGTCGTACCTGACAGCTGCATGGCGTCGGGCATTCTGTAGTGGTACCTCGCCGGTGGAACCTCGTTTCTAACGGCGTCTAACACCTGTCTGAGTAACATTTGTGACATGTTGTCAGGGTGATAGCAGTGACACGACGTGCAAAAGTCCACGTGGCTATGAAATTCTTGTGCTATACAGCCACGCAACATTACATATTGCTGCTTTACGAAGCTGTTTGAGATTACAGGCTATACCGGAAGCGTGCATGGGACTGTTAGACGGCACATGCCACACTGTGTCGCGCATATATATGCTGAGGCGTTTGTACGTTCAGAATCCATGTAGATGCATGCACTTGTTCATATACCCTGTTGTTGATCTATATAGCAGAGCTACTTCGTTGCCACAAAGCTTGTCAAAGAAAGACTGAGATGCAGGAGCAGACTTGCCATCATCTCAAAGACGACTGCTTAGTTTCTTGAAGGGTGCAGGTGTAGTTGGACAGTGTTAGGACTGTCGCTATTCACTCATAGGCCTCGAGACATAGAGAGCAACCAAGCTACTTGCCAGACCTTGCAAGACAGCTCGGTATAGGACCGACTATGACGATAATTTAATATCAGGGTCATGATTGCTCCGCGCGATTCATATCGCCTTGTGCTGCGGGTGGTAAATGAAGGACGTCATACAGCTTTTAAAATACATGCATGTCGGAAGATTAAATCCCTGTTCATGATCGTAGGGATCGAGATACCCGACCAGATTGAGTGGTTCTTTGCAAACCTGGGCCCTGATTATCCGGCCTCACTGAGAGTGGGGATCAAAGTACCGACAGTACCTTCTGTTGTACACCGCAACCGGAACTTGCCACGGTAATGCAGTGCACAACTGCGCGCGAGCGAGCGAGCATCTGTCAAAATTTTCTGGCGAAAGAGGTATGGTTGAGCTGTACCACACCAAAGTTTTCTTCTTCCGCGCGGATGAAGCACTGCATGTACCGCATTGACCTAGGCGACGCCGAACGACTGGTTCGCACGCGAGGTGTAGAAAGCAATTATTCGCCGTTCACGATCCGTACATCCGTACAATTTGACTTGAAACCGAGGACCTGAATCGTGACAGCGCGATAAAATGAAGTAGACGCATCCAAGAAGCGCGCCCAGAGACCAATACGCATGAATAAGCACTTAATATGCTATGGCTGATACTACGGTGAACAAGGCCATAAGGCTGACTTCTCACCTGAGAATAATGGGACAAAATGTTCTGAGCTGTGCGAAGGATCCCGTGCAAGATGCAGGTAAGCAGACGCGCATTGCTCCTTCAATATTGTGGCGTTCTTCGCTGTCAGTATTTCGACTACCGATATGGACGAGACTGCACCAAATCTGACACAAGGCCGTTGGAAGTTCGCTTCCTGTCAAACCTATGTGTTGGTAGCGATAAGCATGCAGATGATGGCCAGTGGGCGCTTCTTGCAAGGATGACGTGGGAGAGACTGTGGGTAGCAGCCTAGCGTACATCTAATTCACTTGTTTTCAGCTGCTAGCGGGAATACTTTGACTGTTCAAAACTATTGCAAGTACGGAGGATAAATAGCCACAACGTTGATCCGGCATTGCCCTGTTCGCCTAGAAGCAAGTATGAGAAGATGTATCCGCTTCAGCCGTGTCCTCAAGGTGGCAACACTGGAGCATTGAGATATCATTCGAGATCTGAAGGTTTCGCCGATACTATCGCAGCGCCTGTGGCTGCCCAAGACGGCCAATGCAGCTCTGGTGCATATCAATAGTCTGACTTTGGTCCTGAACGTCATGAAAGCGGCACGGCACGCTCGAGAAGTGGCGATTATAGCCGAGCCACAGCGCAAATTCAAGTGTAATCCACACATCCTTTCCTCAGGACGCGCTCTAAGTGGTCAATATCGTGATGTAGTGATGCTGTGGTCGGACGAGGAGGTCCGGCCCCCCTCACAAATGTCCGACACAGCATGATACGCTAACCCTAGCGGATCTAGCGCTTGTAGGAAATAGCACAGATCGTCTCCAGATGTTGACTCGCTTGCGCTTCTGTGATCCTTCTTCGTCTCGCTTGACCACTATCAAGCTTTACAAGCCCCGGAGGCGGCTCTCGACTCCACGGTCAGCCTAGGCGACGGCTCTGCAGACTACCCGTAGCGGCATCTCCTCCATGTATCTACATGTCAAGCTATGCCTCACATGCCCCACTTTCTGCGCGACCCAAGGCACATCACCGCTTGATGCAGCATCACGGCCTGCTGAAGCTACAGCCTCCTTGTACGACTCAGCACTTGCTGCATCTCTGCCGAGTGCCTAGCTCGCCCTCTTCAGTCAATGTCTTCCGCCGAGGCTGGGTAGGTCTAGCTGCATTCTGTCTCGCAACACGAGCGATGCCGACATTTGCGACTAAAGTAACCACTTAGAAATCTCCGTTCATGCCCTCAGGGCTGATATGCAGCCGTATCTTACGCTCACAGCTCTGGGCAAGGCGCCCATACTAAGCCAGCATCCTTACCGTTTATGTGCCGTAGGCCGTACTCAGGACGATCTTGGATACTCTCGCGGCGACACTCTCTACATGGAATGATCATACCACTAGCTAGTGGTGGGAACTCTCCACTGCTGGCGTTGGTAGCCTTTCGGGGCTATCCCTCGGCCCACTAGAGCAGCAGGGCAAAGTTGCCATGCTGAAGATATAATCACTCGTACCATCCTTTGTGTATCCGACCAGCCAGCCTTTCGCTTTCCGTTTTACGTTAGTTAATCTGAGCCTGCTTGCACCTTTTGACCCTGTGCATTCAGGCTTTGGCAGCTGTCGTTTACATTTAAGTTCTTTCGTTCCTCCCTGCTTAATCCATAATGGTTGCCTCAATGTTCAAAGTAGCCACCGCCTTGGGGCTTCTCCTGCCATTCGTCGCTTCATTGACTGTGCCTTCTGTGGAGCACCTCACACCCAGAGTTCCTGAGGTTCCGTGGAAAGAAACCGGTCTATGGAGTGGCCACCAAAAACGAGACGGGTACAAAACGAACTGTAACCATGGACCGACATCACGAGGATGCTGGAACGGCGACTTCGACATCGACACGGACATGGATCTTCACTGGCCAAATACTGGAAAGACAGTCAAGTATCATCTGACTATCACGAATGGCACAGGAGCCCCGGACGGTTTTGAGAGACCAATCTTCTTGATCAACGGCCAAACACCTGGACCTGTAAGCGCATCGATCACAACATGTTCGCTCCCCTACTAACATGTTATAGACCATCCTGGCAGACTGGGGCGATGATCTCGAGATAACCGTGACCAACGACCTCCAAACTAACGGCACTGGTCTGCATTGGCACGGTCTAAGACAACTCGGGTCAAATGAGCAAGATGGAGTCAATGGTATCACTGAATGTCCAATTGCACCCGGTGACTCCAAGGTCTACAAGTTCAAGGCGACACAGTACGGCACCACGGTGAGTTTGTCCAGTGGCGTAATCTATGATCGGAACATATCTGACAGCCACAGTGGTATCACTCGCACTATTCCGTACAGTACGGCGATGGTCTCGTGGGTCCCATGATTATACGGGGACCAGCAACAGCGAACTATGACATTGATCTTGGTGTGCTGCCGATGACAGACTGGTTTCACGCGACCACATTCACAGTGAATGCCGCTGCTGTTCATGCCAACGGCCCTCCAGTTGCAGACAACGTTCTCATCAACGGCACGATGACGTCTGCCGCAGGAGGAAAATATGCAGAGACGATCCTTACTCCCGGGAAAACGCATCTGTTGCGACTCGTCAACACCGGTATCAACAACTACCTGCATGTCGGCCTCGATGGCCACTCTTTCCAGGTCATCTCCGCCGATTTCACACCAATTGAGCCTTTTTGGACTGACAACCTCATCCTCTCAGTCGGTAAGTTGAGCCGGGTCGTTTTCTCTCCACCCGCCCGTTGCGGTTCTCACAACATGCGCCTGTGCGACGCGCCCCCACCCACGAGAGCGCAGCCACGATAACTATTGTTGAAGAACGTTTCACTAACATGATCACTAGGTCAACGTTATGAGATCATCATCAACGCAACCGAGCCTATTGGCAACTACTGGTGGCGTGTAGGTACTGGTGGTAGATGCGACGGACCCAACGCAAATGCGGCGAATATCAAGAGTATTTTCCGGTATGCTGGCGGACCAGCTGGGGAGCCCAACTCGACTGCTAGAGTTTTACCAGTGGGTTGTTATGACGAGCAAAACATCGTCCCGTATGCCAAGACGACTGTCCCCCAAGAGATGCCCGAATCATTGACTTTCGGGTTCAACGACAACTACACTAGCGATGTAACACAGAGCCAGGGATTGGTACAGTGGCTCGTAAATGGTAATCCGATGGCGATCGACCTCGATCGACCCACATTACAAGATGTGTTGGATCGTAACGTCACGTACGGAAATAATCGGCACGTGTTTGAAATCGATGAGAACCACAAGGTGAGTCTACAGCATTGAAACCAGAAGTTTTCGCAGCTGACAGTACCTTTAGTGGCAATACTGGGTCATTCAACAAGACACCACCAACAACACTGCTCCACCACTACCCCATCCCATCCATCTTCACGGCCACGACTTCTACGTTTTGGACCAGCAAGAGAATGCTGTCTGGAATGGTGACATTTCCCGGCTCAAGACCAATAATCCCATTCGTCGAGACACAGCCAATCTCCCTGCCAGAGGTTACCTCGTCCTTGCCTTCGAGTCTGACAACCCAGGAGCATGGCTGATGCACTGCCATATCCCCTTCCACGTGGCGGCCGGTCTTGGTGTACAATTTCTTGAGCGCTCGTCTGAGATTAAGGCCAAGGATGGATTTGCCGAAATGAAGAGGACGTGCAAGAACTGGCAAACGTACCACAGAATATTTCATCCCAATGGCATACTCTTCCCTGGAGACTCTGGGTTATAGGCAGCCTGGGAATTGATCAGTCTCTTCCTCTATTCAGCTATATCACTTCTTCTTCTTCTTCTTCTTTTTTTTTCATGGCTGTTTGCCATGAATGCGTGGGCAAGATGGCGTCATAACACGGTTCCATCTATACGCTGTGCTTAGCAGTGATCATTTAACCCGTGGTAATAACGATAATTATCAAATGAACAATATATGAGATGCAATTATATCCCCAACGATATACACTCACACTTGGAAACAGCCATGAACTTGATTCCACAACGTAACCCTGCAGCGAGAAAGCGGTTCCGTACCCGGGCATCACCAGTTGACCCTGATCGCAATTCCCAACCTCTTTTGGCGATCAGCATCTGTCAATCGACGTTCGGTTTCTCGGAGCAACGGTGCGGATGATGTCGACGTTCTCTCCGCTACCCGTTGCTTTTCCTTGGTACAGCCTCGGCCCCCAGCGCATCATGCAGAATGCAACCCACGGTAGAATGGTAGGTAATCAAAACGCGCAGAACTAGTTAGATTAGTCGCATGCTGGCATCTCGTCGGTGGGAAAAGAAAGAGGAAAAAGGGGGGCCAAGTGCGATAGCGGCACTCGGCGGCATTGCTAGTCTTTATTACTTTATGAGGCTGGGGCTGGAGTTGTTTTGATCAACCTCCTCGGAAGGAAGGCTGGAGGAGGGTTACGCTTAACCCTTCTTTTCCCGAATCTTTCGTTTTTCGATTGGGTCAGAGCTATTGTATCCTGCGTCTATGGCACACGAGGCTAGATCTTGTGATGTCATCTCTTTCCCCTTGCGTCTTGTGGTAGGGACTGTGTTTTAGTGTTGATGGCTGGAAGTCTTCGAGGGACAAAGCTTCTGCAAGTCGAGCTGTATCTAATCTTTCTATCGATCATGGGAAAAGTCCACTGACTTCGAGGTTGAGCTGCCCATGCAACGGCACCAAAGGTATGTCGCCCCATGATACGACAGCTACGATCGACCAACGCTAATGGAGCAACTTGTTCTTGTATATTAGCTTTCAACTGAGCCTCGTGTACTCTTAATGTTGTTGATAGATAACGAGTCGCTTTGTGATATTTGTGTGGCACAGAAGTACATGCTGCGCTCTACCTATTCTACCTGTCCTTCCTAGTAGTTCAATCCTTAGACTCGAACGCTATATACAATATGCGTGTGATTCGATAGCATGAAGATCACACCTGAATCTGACCAGGAGAGTTTTTTAGGTTCGAACACACCTCCCTCTTACGAGCAAATGTTTGATAGTGGTCTCACGATGTCGACCTTTAGCTGGCAAGACTCGACAACGCATAATTGATCCACCGGTTTACCCTTCCCTTCTTTCTTCTGTCCTCACCCTCCTTCAGCTCTTCCTCATGTTTGATTCGGTCAGTCTTCCCATGGGCTTTCCTCTGCTCTTCAAGCTTTAATTGTTTCTCCACTGCTACAAATTAGCGTGCAATGAATTGTAAGAGTTACGCATGACTATACATTCTGCTTTGCTGAACGATTTAGCTCCAATCCCTGTGCCATCCATGGTTATGTATCCGCGACAAACAACTGTTCGGCGACCGCAGGTAGTGCAGCGCAGATTCTTTCCAAGGCAAAGTATATGTCGGAAAAAGGTTTTTGTGGTTATGGTGTCAACACGTAGCTATCAGGGTGTTGATGAAAGATGCTTTAGTAGTCATGCCAATTCAGAGCGTTGCCATAAATAGGCGATCCGCGAGTCGAAGGATTCGCTTGGATGCAGGCAGAGTGGCTGAGCACTCCCTTGGTCATGCGAAGCCCTATGAATGAGGGGTTTTGAACACAACCGATACGGGGGTCTTTGAACCGTCATGGAAAAGGTAATAGATTTCTGGAGAGAGCTGGGAGGATTCTTGAACGTTGTATCTTGCTCGGTATTGCTATGCTGAGCTACAGAACTCGGGTCCATTGCCTGCATGATTCTCAGATCATCATCATCATCGTCATTGCGAATCAATCGCGCAATGCGAGCCACCATAACATGTCTTTTACTGCATGAATTTCTCAACCTCTGAGAAAGTCAGGCCTCCATTGCCCGAAACCTATTTCTTGGAGACAACTTTGGCGAGGTCGGCAAGGGCTTCGCGGCGCTTGAACTTGGCATCCTGGATCACGCCTACTTGTGTTAGATGTGTTGCATGGCAGGAGTGTTTTGTTCACGTACTAGCATCGGCATCGCTGCTGAAGTTGCCAGACCATGTGATGAACGTCTTGTTCTCGTGGGTGCCGGAAGTGACGGGGTATACGCGGATAGTTGAGACGACGGAAGAGTAAGAGAGCTCAGGCTTGGAGGTAATGACGGAGTATGTGATGAAGTGGTCGATTGACTATGCATCCCAGTCAGTATCTGCAGGGTTTGCTCATGCGCCTGCGCCGCGTACAGAGTGCTCCTCTTGCTTGACCTCGAGCTCGGCGCCGTCCTTGAAGGTCCACTTGACGATGTCCGTCTCGTCGGAGGTTCCCTTGACGAATTCGCTCTTGTCGAGCTTGGACCAGAACTTGCTGAAGTCCTGGAGCTTGATCAGGTGCCAGACATCGCTGAAAGACGCGTCGATGACAGCTGACTCGCTGACCGACGTGGACGTGGGGATGCTTCCGGACATGTTGACTCGAGTGGTACGATTGAGAGATTGAATGGAAATTGGTGGTGAATGTGGTCGGGGCGGAAGAGAAGTTTGGTGGGGCACACACTTTTGTTGCAGACTAGTAACGTCATGGCGAAGCTGCAACACTCGCAGCTGCAGCTACCCCTCCTCTACCATCCCCCAACATGTAGGCAGGCAACACTCCCATTGGTCTTCCTGGCCCATGTGGAGAGATGAAGGCACACCCTTCAGGATATGTCTGCAGCCAATCCTCTTCGCGCCGCCACAGCCACCGCCACAACGGAGGAACACACGCCCCGATCTGCCCGACCATCTGGACGCGCAACACCCGTTTGCCTGCTCACCACCCGCCCAGTCGATGCTCTAGAGGCGCGCCCTGGAAGCCTGTCGTCCACGCTCTCTTCTGCTAGCTTCTACCAACTTCTCCAAGAGTCACACAATGGCGAGCCATTGGTCTCTGGCCGCAAATCGCTCGCTTGGTCACCAACAAGGCTGCGTGGCGAGTAAGCTAACGAGGGTTGCACATACGTACGCTTGCACGTGCGACTTGATGCCTGGAGTCGTTTGCTTTGTATAAGACGCCCGAAAAGGTAGCTTCTTGCATTGAAACATTACATCCCTCCATCACCACCACACAACTTGGCCTATTACAATGCCGTCCGTTACATACATGAACAATTCCGCTCCCTTCTGGGACTTTATCGCTAGCCTCGAGCAGCAAGACTCTCAACGAGGCCCGCAACACCCTATGCATACCCACCACCGTCACGACGAGACCAACAACGACCACGAGGCACCCCCTCAAGGCCCCCAAGATCCTTTTGCTCCGTTCAGATCGAGTGGTCCTTTTTTCGGTGGCGCCTGGGGTATGCCTCATCGAGGGGGACCTCCTCATGGACAACATGAGCACCATCACGAGGGAGCCACCGGTGCCCAAAATCACGACGGTACAGACCAGCCGGAAGCCGAGAAGGATGCTAGGATAAACACCGAGAATGATAATGGCCAAGGTCCTTCAAGTACCTCTGGGTCAGTCCATGAAGCTCACCACCGTGGCCGTTCTCAAGGTCGCTGCGGTGGAGGACGTCGAGGACGCTGCGGTCCTGGTGGCCCAGCTGGTTCTGGACCTCATCATGCTCACCATCCCTATGGCAGCTCACCTCGCCACGGACCGCATCACGGCGGCCATCGCGGAGGCTGGGGTCCCTGGTCACGCGGAGTGCCTTTTCCAGGCAGGCAGTGCATGGTTGGCGCACCCTCTGGGGCTGCTGATAATCCTTGGAACTCCTTCGACCCCTCTGCATTTGCCGCACAGTTGTTTAACCAATTCACCGACACCCACCCTTCCAACGCTACCAACACTACCAAAGCCAATGAGTCCGAGGACCATACACCTGACGCCGACATTTTCGACACTGAGTCCGCCTATGTTGTTCACGTCTCGCTTCCTGGTGCCAAAAAGGAAGATGTTGGCGTGAATTGGGATGCAGAGAAGAGTGAGCTAAGCATTGCCGGTGTCATATACCGCCCTGGTGACGAGGAGTTGTTGAAGGCACTTGCTATGAATGAGCGCAAGGTTGGAGCCTTCGAGAGAAAAATTCGTCTTGGGACGAGGGCGAACCCAGCAAACGTCGATACCGATAGTATCACAGCGAAGCTTGAGGACGGTGTCTTGAGGGTTGAGGTACCGAAGCTAGACTCTGGTTTCGTGGAGATCCGCAAGGTGGATATCGAATAGATCCGTGGTTGACACCGCTGCAGGTAGTTATGGATACGATGGAATGCAATGTGCCATCGTGGGTTCCTTTTATTAATCGTGATCAATGAAATTAATGTGTATTGATCTTTTCCAGTCGCAGTTCTTTGCCCGTACGCGTTTTCCCCAATGGCATCTTTTCCATCCTTCTCGAGGCCAATTATATGAGACGAAGAGTTTGGAGAGAATCATGATAAGTCTTCTATCTCCTTCGCAATGAGGTCAGCACACAGCTCCGCCAACGCGTATATCGTGCAGCTCGGCATCGCAGCAATCGGCTCCGGAAACACACTAGCATCGCAAACCCTTAGCCCCTTCATTCCCTTGACCCTGAACTTATCATCCAGCACTGTTCCTAGAGCGCAAGTTCCCATCGGATGAGCTATGGTTACTGCAAAAGCTCTGATTCTTGCATCAATCTCCTCGTCGCTGCTCGCAGCTGTCAGCGCTGGGAACCTCTGATCTGCAGGTGGCACTTCGCCCTCAATTTCCGAGGCAAGTGGCTCTGTTTCCACAAGGCGAAGGTTCTCACGTATAGCCCGTCTAAGGATGAAGCGATCTGTCTTTGTGGACAGATAACGTGGATTGCAGACCGGGTTGTCCCTCGGATTGGCAGATCGAAGCGTCACGGTACCGCGTGACAGAGGAAGCATGTGGAAAGCGCATAAAGAAATATGAGCACCATCTGCTTGAACTGTCGGAAATGCGGTGGCGTGGGCAAGAAGTGGGTAGTACCACGCTACACTGAGATAGTGGCTCCGATGTGGCCTTAGTAGCAAGGCCTTCTCGCTCAAGCCATCAGGATTGATACCGTCTTCTCTTAGATGTGTCTCTATTTCTGCTGCTGGGAGATTCGCAAAAAGGGCGAAATCAAACGGAAGACCTTGACCATATTCAGGTTTCATAGTACCGTCGAAAGGACGGGCGAGACCTTTCGATGGATCTCTCAGTTTGTAGTATTGTGTGACAACGTTGTGGTCCGTGAGGTTTTCGCCAACGGCGGGCGATTCTACCTTCTGAGATATCCCGTGTTGCATAAGCTGGTCCGCAGGGCCGATGCCAGACAGCATCAGGAGCTGCGGTGTTTTGTGAGCGCCACAAGAGATGATGATTTCCTTGCTTGCCATCATTCGGCGACCAGAAATCAACTCGATCGCTATAGCACGCTTCAATTCGTCAAGAAGAAGACGAGCTACTGGGGTGTCGCAAAAGACTTTGACACCATCGAGATTGTATACTTTAGCACTGTGCTGTCGCGTCGCTGTTGTCTCGGAAGTGGCAAGCCAGCACTGGGTGATATCTCCTAGACCAACTGGATCACCCTTTGTTGGATTGTACTTGTGACCTAGATTCTCGGCACTCTTTTGGAGTACACTCCTAAGTGGGTATTTTCGGCCTCCAACTGTGTGGATTGGTCCATCGAACCCGTACCGACTTGTGTCCGCAGTCGTATCAAAATGAGTCTCGATACGCCTATAGTATCTGAGTAGATTTTCATACTTGAATCTCTCGTTACCTGCTCTTTCTGCAAGCACGTCCAAGTCAGCAGTAGATGCACGCATCCACATGCCAACGTTGACGCCGCTCGACCCGGATAGTAGGCGTCCAGCCGGGTTGGGTATCTTTCTATCATCAAGATACTCTTGCGGTGTCGTTGGGTAGTCAACCATCAGACCTTCCTGAAAGTGTGTCGTCCAATCCAATGGGTCAGTGACATCATTGACAATAGAGTGGTCCACTGCGTTTGCTCCTCCTTCCAGTAACGCGATGCGCGCACCAGGAAGGTATTCCTTGAGTCGCGATGCGATCACCACGCCAGCAGTACCTCCGCCCACCACGATGTAATCGAATGTATCGTTCATGAGTATCTGGAAAAGAAGGTGTTTTGGTGTGCGGATTATAGACTGACTTGACCGCCTCGAAGGTGAAGACTGACGACGCAACCACCTATAGCTTTCTAAGTAGTTTTGGTGTTTACAACCTCGATGTGGTGCTATCACAAGCATTGTGCGGGGCAAGAATCATGTGGGGCACAATAACCTCTGAGTGTGCATCACTGGAGGGGCTGGGCAATACAACCCTTCTGTCCATCAGTAATACCAACATCAACATCTATCAGCTCATATACACGAAGTTTTCTCCTCGTTGGTATTCGAAGGCAAGAAGCACCACTGTCCAAATGACGACATCGGAAGTTGACCAACGTACGCCCAACCTGAGAAGCACCGACGCGCGCAGCTACGAGATATACAAGCTTCATACAAAGAGCATCCATGTATTGTGTCTCCGGGTTCCTTGTACTACCATACGGTATAAACGGACTAGTGGCAAGTCAAAGACGTGATTGTATCCGGCTCTTATCCCACTCAAGACTTCCATTTCAAATTAGACATCCAAGTCCCAGAGTACAGTACGATACACAAGGCCCCAGAACTAGACTAGCAATACTTTCCACATGCTTTCACTGTTGTCACATCTTCAACCAGAGATCTAAGATCACATCAATCACAGATACTTTTCTACTGACCCACCTTCGTAGCGCCTCCTACGTCGGTTGGTTGGCTTTGACTGTACTCAGGTTGCGCACAAATCGTCAGAAGCACAGCGGGGGGTTGGTTAAAGTACCTTCAAACGAGGTGAAACGCTTTCTTTCGCTTCCCCGGCAAGCAAACAACTACCATACCTACCACATAGGTATGGACTTGGTAGATTGGTAACGTCAGGTCATGGTTTGCCGTGAAGGAGGCTCAAAATCGTCTTGAACTAGGAGGGATATATGGGAAACGATCTATTTAATCTTTATATGAGCTCTCAGGTACAAGTGAATGGAGGACCAAGAAACCAAGGTGAAGGCGTCTCACACGCTAGCGCTTCTTTACCCTTCTAACTGCTTCCGTGGTGGACTACCAAAACAAACAGCAGTTCGTCTACGATTTAGTTCCCTACTGTTCTCCATAGATCTACAAGAGTCTCAAACAGACGGTCGTGAACGCATAGCCAATATTGCTGCTATGGGTATCACGCTCCACGAAAACAGACCCATCGAAGTCAACTCGGATCAAGGCATCCAGAAAAGGATAACCACAAACTGTACAGAGCAGCTACCAGACATGATGGCTCAACCAGAGGTCACCGTAACCCCAGCGGCCAACATGATCAGACTGGGGAGCAGCACGACATGTGGACCGACCACGTTCAAACCTGACAACTTCAACAAGACGGATGCTCAAACAGCAGCGAGCCCTATCCACGCGACCCTGTCCGGAAGCACAAAGCTGCAGCTTCTTGGGCCCCGGCTTGAGGTCACAGGACCAGAGCTGGTCAGCTCCTACCATACCGATGCAAGTAAAGCCTGGACTACTCGTGACTCTTCCACCCCGCTAGCGCTCAGTGACACGCAGTTCAAGCGCCCGTCGCCGGAGCAAGTCTCGTCAACCTTCCTTTCTGAGCTCCCGCCCCGCCCTTTATCCAAACGATCATTCTTACAGCAACTGGTCAATCCATTTGCACACCCGACACACGCTGCTCACGCCAATGAGACCGTGTCTCATGGAAACAATTTTGGCAATCCTGACATCGAATTGAGTGCACTCGGCCAAGAGATAAGCCTTCATGATGCAGATCGTTTAAGGTCGCTCAAGTTCTGGGGCTCGATGTTGATCGGAGTAGTACTGAGCATGGCCATTGGTATACTCATCTATTCTCTTGTGCGTCAGTCTGAAGACGACTTGGGATAGGAATTGGAGAGAATGGGGGCTAGGGACAGCGCTAGAACTTGAGGAGAGACGATCGTGGAGATGAACAAGGTTGTTGATGGACGAATGGCAGAGTAGACGTGCAGTCAATTACAGCGTCGATAGTGTTCTTGAACGAACTCAGTCTTCTGAACCTTCGCTAGCACAAAACCAACGACAGTATGCTGGGCTATGTAAGCTGCAGGTGGTCCAGCAAGCAAGGAATCTATGCTTTCACTTACGTGCTGCTCGGAGACTCCAGTGCGTAGCGAAACGATATCAAGGCTGCCAGATGCTACACCCGCCTCACCACAGCTCAATTCGCTCAGTTCACTTAGGACTAATATCTTTCAACGTCCCTACAAGTACTCACAGCTTGCTCCACAATGCTCTCGCATTCCGATGTTGGCTTCCAGCTGATAATCTTTCAGCTTGCACCCGCCAGAAATCGTATATATTATCAAGTACTATGCTTCTATCGTCTCATCTTCAGCAAACCTTGTTTCATGTGCCCGCCCAAAACGTTGAACCATCACCCGTACTATCTCTTCCATTTAGTACTTTTCTTCCGCTTTCGAATAAATCCAGAAAGCCCACAACAGACGCGGAGCTTGAGCACTGGAATTTCTTAGCTCTAATCGTTGTGGATCACATGGCTATATAGGAACCATAGGAAGAAAGGCGACACACGTAGTGGTCACACGTGGAGTGACAGGAACTGCAGTAGAGGTGAGATGATGGGAAAGAAACGTGATGAGAGCGAGTTTTACAGAAACGTAGAAAACGGGTTGACTTAGATGACGAAAGCTGCAGCAGGGGCTGTGTTATACACCAGGGGCTGAGCTCGCCGCAGATGGCCTCGAATCTGATACTCCCCGCATTACTACATTGCCATAGTGCCAGGGCTCGAATCTCCTTGCCCAAGATATTCGGTGTGAAAATCAACGCCGGTTGCTGACAATCGCCTTAGCCGCGAACTTGATAGCCGCGGCAGCTATGCCGCAAAGAATCCAACGCGCCAAGATTAATGACAAGCTTGAGGAAGCTCGATGTGGCTATGATGTATCAACATTTACAGATACGCTTATCGATATCGGATGTGCATGACTCGCATGAGCTAGCATCCGACGACAGCAGCTTGAAGTCTACGGACGCCTTGTTACTTTGAAGGCCATCACACCATCTTGTCATACCTATGGAATTTTCCCTGATGGCATGCTGATCGCCAGGGGAACGGCCAAACTCTGACGATAAATGATACCGGGATCCATGAACTTGGGTTCGGCCTTGGTAAGGCGCCGAGCATTGGCATGCAGTCGTTCCTGGGCATCGTCACTTGTGTGGACAAAACCCATGTTGACCTTCCTCTTTGCGCAAAGAGCGTGAGCTAGCTTGACTACGGAATTGGGATGGCTGAACTCTTATCGCGACTTGTCAGGACTATAAAGCAGAGCTGGTGAGTGAACACAGCTTTTCAGGTCTCAGCCAGCTCACGCGACAATGCAGCTCATTCCCACTATAGTCGCCGCTACCGCGGTCCTCACCGGCAGCGTATCTGCTGTGAACTTCACCGGCGATGTCGTGAATGGTGTCCCGGTCATCAGCGGCCTTGACCTCGCTGATGTACCCCCGCAGACTGTCTCGAAATACTACATGCGAGCTGGTGAGCTCAATGGCGGTCACCCTGTCCACATACCAATTATGGTTGCACGTGGAACACCAGAAAGTTTGGAAATGGGCAAAAAACTGTCGCTGTCAGCTTCCATTCATGGCGACGAGCTAAACCCGGTTCGCGTGGTGCAACGCATCTTCGAACAGCTTCAAGACCAAGTCGCGACACTCAATGGCACAGGTACGCTCTATAAATCTCTGCGAAGATTGCTGCTGACTTTGAGGTAGTCATTGGCATTCCCACCGTGAATCCCATGGGAATATACCTGAACCAGCGAAATTACTTCACCTCGGGCGCTTCAGGATCGCTTACGAACGTTAATCGCATCTTTCCTGGTACCGCAGCCACGGAAGGAGGTAGTGGCCCTCAAATTCTAGCTTACAACATATGGAACCAGATCTGGGCAAACACATCCAATGTGGATGTTGGCATTGATCTCCGTAAGCCTTCCATGCATCCAATCTCAGCAACACATAGCTGATTCTAGTACAGATACCCCCAGTTCTGGCGGAGAGACTTCGCTGTGGTGTTATTCTGACTTCCGCCTACCCTACGTGGAGCGTCTGGCCAAGCTCCTTCAACCCGATACTCTCAAAATTGATCCTGGTGAGCCAGGATCCATCGAGACAACTTTCGTCGATTACGGTATTCCTTCACTCACTGTGGAGATGGGCCAGGCAAAGGTCTGGAACAACAGCCTAATCGACCGTGTGGTCGATTATGTGAACCGCGTCATGGTCGACCTCAAGATTACACCTACCAACGAAACTGTGGAGCCCGACCTGAGCAACACATACATGATCACCACTTTCCATGATACATGGTCACAATATGGAGGATTCGTCGAGAGGCTTGTAGCTGTCGATGAGCCAGTCACCAAAGGCCAGCCTATTGCTCACATCCGGAACCCCTTTGGTGATATCATCGAAACGCTACTCTCGCCGGAGACTGGACGTATGTTCCAGAGCCCACGCGATCCTAGCATCGAGCCTGGCGGCAGTGTTGGACAAATTGCTTACAACAGCACGGACCCAGAGTGTGCTGATGGGTGTATTCTGTCGGGTCCTCAAGGAAGAAGATGATGGAAGGTTTTGTGCAGCATCACAAGAATACACAAAGACACTCAACTTAGACTCTTCTTCTTCATACTGAAGAAGTGCGATTCTCTAATATCTATGCCATGATTTTCGTGTGATGTCTACCGAAGGATTAACCAATAATACGCCACACCAGCAAATTGGCCTTACTATTGCCTACTTAGTCTGCAATAACAACGCCGTTAGGCTCCAGTAAAACTCTGGCTTGCGTTGGGGACGACCTTATAATTTTCCATGTGATCGAGGACATTGACCCGCCAAACTCTACTCACAGTCACCACGCAAGCATTCTATCACGGTAAATCCCTGCCTACGTGAACTATAAATATTGATTGATTTGATCAATTCATTACTTCCATATACAGTGCTTCAAGCAACTAGTCAAATCGCGGTCCATGTAGGTAAACAGAGCTCACCAATCATGTCGTACCACAGCTCTTATCATCATACAACAGCCTTCTTTGAAGAAATTATCTATGCTGATGAAGGCTCTCGCTCCTGGGCAGGAGCTCCACCAGTGTTACCTCTCTGACCGGTAGGCACGTCATCGAGATTCCTCTGAGCAGCGTGCGTAGGGTCATCCTTCAGGGTCTCGATAGAACCACCAGTTTGCTGGTCTTTGACGTTGCCAGCAAGACCAGTCAGGCCTTGACCCTTCCTCGATCCATCGTGAAGCTCTTGCGAAGTTTGACCTTGACCCGGGTGGCCGAGACCGGTGTGAACATCACCTGAGGTGGCGCCTTGGAGAGTATCGGAGGCTTGATGGTACATCTTTTGGTTGTTGAGGTCGGGATTGGGTTGGAAGGTCTCAGAAGCTGGGGCGGTGCCGGCGGGAAGTGTTTGTGCGTGAAACTCGGGGACGGCATCGTTACCAACTAGCTTTCCGGGTTGATGCTGAGGCGCATTAGTTAAGTCCAATCGTATCAAACAATGAGAACGAGCAGTGTTTGACGTCGTCTTGTATGTAGTCTCAGAGAGGCTGGAGCAGGTTCTTTTATGGATGGAATCAAGAAACGCAACATATTGTACTTACACCGCCACTCATAAGGGGCTCACTGGGCTTGACGTGTCCAGCAAACTCGCGTCCATCGCTGACGGCATCGGGGTTCTGGTTTTGGCTCATGTTTGCAAGATGTGCTTGATGTGTAAAGGCTGTAATTTGAAGTGATTGAATAATATGCCGTCGAATTGCTGGAGTACTTGAGCTGAAGTCTTTTGCTTCAAATAAAAATGTTCCAATTCAGGGCATTCTATAGCTCCATATGATAGCGTCACCATTTGACGTCGAGCTGATGTCATGCCAATGCCCACTAAATCAACCATCCACGGTGTAAGACTATGCCGAACTGAGCGGGTACCTGACGTCGATTATGAAATCCGTAGCGTTACATCTAAGCAGAGTCTTGCTCGTGATCGCCGATGGTGAAGACTAGGTGCTGTCGGGTGCTATAGGTGAAAGGATCGGAATGCCGTTCCGATGTTTCCGACCCCTTGACTGATGCTTCTCCCCATGTATCACGACATGACGTTTGCATCCATCGAAAAGGAACGTCGTTGAAAAGTCCTGCAATCATTCAAGTCCTTGATGTTTCGCAATAACAGAGAAAACGCTAGCCCCCGGCGATTACGTAGGGAAACAGTAGATATGATTGTCGCGACTCGCAAGAGCCTAATCTTACAGACACGCGACTGTTCTACGTGAGTATGTAGATCGTCCTTCACGCCATGGCTCTTTTGGAAAACTCATAATCAGTCCTACGTTTGTACGTGTTAAGGCATATGGGTGACCTACTGAAATCAGCTTCCCTAAAGGAGCTGCCTAAGACTTAGCTAGGCAGTCCTCACAATCTAGCGATAGCAGCGTTCTCGTCTGGTCAATGACCAGCATTGTCCCCTAATGCAGCACCTCGTGTGAAGAGTGATTAGTGTCAGATGTCGTTGTGCAGAAGTGTATCTCATCCTTGCAATGAGCGTAATCATAGTGTCATCCTATGACTGTTATGCTCGTACCACGGGATGAAGCAGAGCAAAGAGGGCGAATTGAGATAGCATCCTAACTCTCGTAAGTTTTTCATATTGCTGTCTGTGATGGTATCAAGAGCGCGAAGGCCCTCAGACGCTGTATTTCTCTCGATAGAAATATTATGCCGTGTCTGTGTCTTGGATATGCCTCGTGGGTATCGTATAAGGTCTCATTTCCATGCAACGTCCCCGATCCTTGCCGCTGTCCTGCCGGTTATTTTTGCGCCGTAGGCTTCAAGGAAGGGCTAGATGCCTCTTGCTAGTCTCTGGATCATTCCTCTTCCTGTATGAAGGGGTTCGGAATCTCTTCGCTTCCGTCCACGGGCGAGATGACGACTAGGAGGGTGCCGCGTGCGACAATGAGGCCGAGCTTGCGATAGCGGATGTTGCCGTCCTCGTCTACACAGGATCAGATGTATTCGCGTGGAGACAGCGGAGGGGCACATACCAGTCAATGCTTCCTTGACCTCATCTAGGACGAGGTTCATGAGTTGGTCGTAGCCTTTGAGTGTGCCAATGACTGCAACAAGTTAGATTCTAGCGCGCCATCGCAATACATGATTTCCTGGACCCCGCCAAGATGCATACCTTCTCGTCCTCCGCTGAACTTGACTGTGATCTGCTTGTCCATGTACTTGCTCAGGTCAAGAATGTTCTCCTTCTTTGGGCGCTCCGTCTGTCCCCCAGCACCTCCAGCCTGTGCACCGCCACCACGGCCACCGCCCCTTCCGCCGCGGTCGCCTCCTCGGCCTCCACCGCGGCCCCGGAATGCGCCTCGCTCAGACATGGTATTAGCGTGGAGAGAAAGAGAGGCGATTTGGATGTTGGAGCGTATGGTGAGGTGCAGCTCGGGCGGCCAGTAAGACTTGGTGGTCTGTGCCGTTCCGGGAAAGGCTCCTTCCTCCAGGGCGGCCACCCCACATCCCGGTCACGTGCAGCTTGTCTGGCAGGAGGCGTCGCAGGGGTGGAAAGAGGATTTCCGCCATTGCTTCCAGACCTCCGCCGTGCTGTGGCGCTTGGTTCTTAGCAGCTAGATTCACCCAGGCCCACGCGTCCTGCGGCATTTTTCGTCATGCCGCCAGACGACGACGACGACGACGACGACGCCAGCCCAGGGTCGCTGCCACCGTCCTGGCCTCCCATACGGTACCATGAAGCACCTCACACACTTCTGCCACAGCCGGGCTAGTTTCAGCGTCGCCCGTGGCCGTGGTGTGGCTGTCTGTCGGAAAGTCGGCAGAAGCTGAATCGCCCGCGATGCGCATTTATTGCACATCAAAACGCCTGGGCCGCTTTTAGCTGCACACCACAAGTGATTGGCTGGGAGGGCCGCTCTTGGAAAGCTCTTTCTTATTTCCGGTACGATGGGTGCTTCCTTGTCCGCCCCTCTGCTTTCCGTTCGGGGCTCTTCAGCCACCGAGCAGCCGTTTGGCTTTCCACCCTCGCTTTTGCAACTCTCCCAACCATTCCCTCGTGCGTTATGTATCTTGTCCTGTAAATTCGGGCCTTCGCGACTAGACGCGAGCGCCCTGTAGTGTGCTTGTGCTGAGTTGTTCGAGCCTAGCGTCCTCCGCTCCACCCTCGAATCTTGCCATCCGTTCATTCCGCCCTCGTAGTAATCACCAACCCGGCATCCCTCCAGGCCAAGGTATGGCCAACCCGGAATCGCACGCTGCGGCTGAGCGCACCATGCCCTCACATGCGACACAGCACCATGCGCCATCTCTGCCCAGCGACCTCAAGCGCAAACGCAGTCCTTCTCATGAGATGCACCTGGCTTCGCCCGCGCCCGTCCCCAAAGCCGCTAAGACCCACAACCACCTCCAGATCAACTACCTCGCCAGACACCTCGAGAAGGACCTGCCGCTGATCACCAATGATGACACCCTGCCCAACATACTCTCCGTCCTCAGCGACTACCAGGGCGTGCTGGACCGCCACGAGAGCATGGCCTGCAACCTGGGCGCAAGACCGCTGGGACCCATCTTGATCAAGCGATTCGAAAGGCTGTTCGACGGCCCCCCACGAGTACTCAAGAGCCATGGAAAAGACGGGACGACGGTGACCTGGCTGGACGTGGTCGAGTTTGCGCGCAACAAGCCGGAGCAATTCCAGCTGGACCAGATGAGCGAAGGGGTACGCGTCTGCCAGTTCTACACCAAGCAGTGTCGAGTCCAGATCTCAGAAGAGGACTTTGTATTGATATCATCGGGCATTCCGCAGAAGATGATTCCTCCGCAACCCATCATAGAAGATGAGGAGAAGGAGCTGGGCACCATGGAGATTCTAGAGAAGAACTTGAGCCAGATATGCTCACTGGCCGATCAGGGTGAGTCTGACCAAGCACCATAACTAGCATCTAACTCGCTAACGTTCGACAGTCGCTGCTCGCACTCGGCAGCTCAATCACAGGCTCAAGGGTCGTAAGCAGGCCATCCTCGATCGAAGAGCAACCGCAAGTCCCGCTCCTCCCATTCCTCGACCTACTAGCCCCTCCAACGTCGCACTTATGAATGGCGGCAGCTCGACCGTCCCGAACTTGGGATACAGCCAGGGACACGCTCAAGCTCATACCCAAGCCTCGCAGACATCACCTGGTGGTAGTGGTGGCTTCGTCGCAGTCAATGCGCGTCAGCATCATGAAGCTAATGGTCACGGGCACGGCCACAGTCATGGCCGCGGCCACGGTACTTCGTCGTCTACCCGTCATGAACTCCTAGCCAAGTTTCATACAACAAATGGTCGGAGCTCATCCTCGCAGCCACCAAATAGCACCGCCGATGCACGGAGACCGTCCATGGGCAGCCATGCGGTCTCTCACCCATCTACCCCTGCAACAATTCCCACCAGGGCTGTCCCGAAGCCCGCTGATGGCCCTCAGGCTCCGCTGCAACATATTACAAGGCCACCTCAACCCCTCAATGAGTCTGAGCTGCACTCCATGATGAACTCGCCTGTACCGATACCGAACACTCCCTCCAATCTCCTTCCCGCCTCGAGTCAACGCGCCAGTCAACAACCAGAAAAGGATGACGGAGGCCCTTTCAAGGTTGAAATGGTACACAGGATGGAAGGTCTGGCCAAGGGTGAACGCATAATTCCACCGTGTGATCGCTGTCGGAGGTTACACATGGATTGCCTGAAGAACCTCACGGCATGTGTGGGGTGCACGAAGAAGCATGCAAAGTGCTCATGGAAAGAAGTCAAAGAGGGTGAGTTACGCGGTGGATATACCTACCCGCCCGGTACTACCAGCAATGGTCAGAGTGAGACTAGCGACCATGAAAGTGGTGATCGCGCAAGTACGGGAAGCCCTGCTGCGATGATGAGTCCTTCACATCATGTGCCAACACCATCGCATATCTCACACAGCAACGGCCAGCACACACCTCAGCATCAGCAAGCCCACCAACAACCTTCAGATCAACATACACAGCCACTCCCACCACAGCGCGATGGCTCACACGATGCACGGGTACCATCGGGCCGTAACACCCCACATGAGCGGGAGCGGGAACGAAACGTCGAAACCCAGCTCCAAGAAGCTGCACAATCTAGCCTTGCACATGCCAACGCTCGACTGGGTGGGTCCGAAGGCAAAGGACCTGACTACTCCAATCAGACCATGGTTGCTTAAACCATATTACAACACAGACACTAACAGCTAGGGTCTTGTGAGGGGCGATGTCAGGGTTCCATTTCTTTGTACATTTGTTGCATGATACCATATTCACTCTCCTTCTGGTCTCGAGGCTTGGGAAGCAGGATGTTTCTTTCTTTATATATCAAACTGCTCTTCATCACGAACCATAAACCTTCAATTCTATCACCATCAGAGCTATCTTGTGCATGCATCGTAACGAAGAATCTTGATAATGGAATAAAGAGCATGTGCGAAAGAAGATCTCAGTGTAGCCGACATCAGTAAATATTGGTATCTTCTTATTTCTTCCTCGCGATCCAGAACGAAGGACGGTATGTATTTTGCAACATACTCCGGGTGTTGGAGATATATCCCGTCTCGATAGTACCATGCTCTTGTCTCTCCATCACAAACCCAAAATGCTCAACTAATGCAATTACTTCGTCATGTGTGAGTTCTACCGAGCCCGGATCACCAATCCCTGCATCCACATCGGCTCTCCTTTCTCCATCCTCGGCCAGTTTACCTTCGTCGTTCACTCTCCGTGGTGGTGGATGCCACAATAGTGGACCAAGATTAATCCATAAGCCTCCGGGTTTTAAGCAGTTACGAACAGCTTCGATATAGCGAATAATATTCGGCGCAGTGTCAATGAAGAAGACAGTCGCTACTGCATCGAATTCATTTGTACAGTCGTGCCGACCGTAGACAACGCAAAAGTCGCCTGTTGATATGCTCATTCGTTCACCAGCTGGAACTCTTGAGGACCCTTCTTTTGTTAATTCTGTCGCTGGATGTATGTCCGGTACTCTGACGGTTCTCAGTTGGTCCTCCCGGGAGACGTGGTTTGAGCTGTTCAGTGCCCAGGGAGCAATCTTGAACTGTCCAGTACTTTTTGTGTCATTCAAGACCAACGCGCTTGCCATGAGCATATGGTAGGAAATCTCATTCCCCTCGACACTGAATCCTGCATGGCAGATATCGAAGACCAAACGTCCCAGCCCAACCCCAGGAACCAGAACTTTGAGATTTGCGCGATCCAAATCTGGGGTGATACTGCTTCTCGAGGCAAATTCTTCTTCCACTGCCGCTACAACAGGATCGAAGCATTTGATCCTCTCCACATGCCCTGCTTGACTCCACTCCCTCCAAAACTGGTTAACACAACTCCGTGCCTTATCCACATCACCCTGACTCGTCTTTGCTCCAAGCTCATCCATGATAGCGTCGAAGACCTTGTATTCGTCGCATGCATATTTCTCTGGCACAATTGAAGCTACCCAGTCACTGTCTAGAGTGGGGGCTAGGAAGGCTTTGAAACCTGCTACGAAAATAGCTTCTGCTAGCTCAGCATTGCTGTCAATCAGGTCGTCAATTTGAGAGAGTGTAGACAGGATGGAGAAAGGCGGGCGGGATAGCAGTGTCCAATGCGATTGTGGGAGGGAGTAGAAGGCTTGGCGGCGCAGGTGTGTCCCATTGTAATGAGCAAGGCGGCGGTAGGAGCTGCGGAGATGTCAGCGACTTGTCTTCCGGTGTCATCTTGGGGAGGCACATGTGAGCATACCGAAAAGAGTCTAGAACTGAGAGGATGAGATTTTGTTCCTCAGGGTCTGTGGTAGGGTCGTAGGGTTCTCGCGATGATGCTTTCATCTTACATTCAGAAAAGGTTGATGATGCCCTGAGTTTCGTAAGTGGTCTGTAGCTTTGCTGACTGTTGCAATTATTGTTCGTGTTCGCTCAGTCCATTGGGTCGCTATTGTCTCGTGACAGGCTTCAGAGTAAGGTTCGCAGTTATTGCCCCACCTGCCTCGGTCCTCCATCATCATCGCGACTTGACTCTTCGCGCTTGCCTTCAACACGCGACAATGGATGCTGCAATCATGGACGGCATCACAACGCACGCGCTCACTGAAGTCTCATTCTCTCTCCCAATGGCACCACATACAAATATACATCTCCAGCTCACGGACAACGGCCCAAACTTGTTGCTCTTCCTCACGACTGCTGCAGCCGAGTCTGCGACTTCTGCACCCCTTGGTTCCTTCGTATACGCCATGCCTAACGTAAATATCATATTTAACAACCTTCATCTTGCAAGTACATAAGCTGACGACGTGCGCAGATGGCCAAACCTGCTGAAGCACTTAGTACACCGCTCTTCACTCACGGCGGCACTCTAGATTTCACGACTCGTCTATCCAAGGTGCTCGCGCGTAAGACGGGAAAGCCTGTATATGTCGGAAACTCATCCAGCTTTGCCAGTGCAGGCATGGGTGGAACCGTAGAAGAAGAGATGGAAGCGTTCCGGAGGGTGGTTGAGGTTGTCGTCGGCTTGCTCAAGTCGGAGAAAGAGTAGGCACAACAAGCATGCATCGAGCGAGTTACAGACATCACTTTTGCATGGTGCAGTCGTGACTGTCATAATGTGCTATGGTTTAACGTCACAGGATGCAAGGGTGGAATGTGTTTGTTGATGGTATCATTCGTCGATAACGCTACACGACCGTATCCGCACATTCCGCTTGGATGCCTCACTGCTCTTCGATCCACTTGCAGGCATCGAAGCATTATTCAGACGCAACAGCGGCTTACTCCTGACCTAGCCTCTCCTTCGCGCTCTGCTTTGCCTCGTCCGAGGTGTTGGGGTTGTTCAGCGTAGCCTTAAGACCACCAGCAACGTTATTGGGGTTCTTGTCTCCACTGGAAGAAGATACGGCGCTCGCGTCACCACCATTCTCGATTTCCTGAAGGACCTCCTTGGAGTGCTGCTTGGATTCGTCGGATGTGTCTGGAAAATGTCAGTGTTGAAGGCCAGCGGGACATAGGCAATTTACTTGGGTTGTTGAGGTTTGCCTTGTGGCCTCCGACAACGTTTCCTGGGTTGGCAGACATGGTGATGTTTGATGGTGCTGGGAAGATTGTAGTGATGGTTGGAAGAGTTGTGTGGGAATGGTAAATAGCTGCGTTTGATAGTGAGTATGTAGCAGACGAACCCCGGTGTTCTTATACACGTCAGGTTCCCTCAAAGGAGCGTAATTTCCCTATCTCGTGAAGGTGTGATGCAATGTATCGCACGATCGATTTCAGTCCCCTGAAGTTTGCTACGTCAACGATCGGGTGCTTGCTCAGTTCACTTTGTACCTGAGATTGGAGCACTTTTCGCATCCACTTTGCTACCCGCTGCCGCGCACGCAGGAAGGTCTGGGCTCCAGGCACAATGTGGATGTCGCTAGCCGTTTGTGTTGGTTGACGAGGTCATCGTGTAGGGGGCTGTCCAGGTACTCCCCTGAATCAGTGATAAGTCAAGACGAGTCGTCATTGTGGGTGACCGCCATGTGGATCAGAACATGGAGAAGTTCCAGGTACCGCCAGCCACATCATGGACAATAGTAAATGCCATGTCTCCTGGATCGTAGACGCCCCACTTAATGGGCGATCGATCTAAGATCTAGCATGCAGGTTCCCGGTTAGTAACCAGAAATGCCATCATATAGGCACGGCAAGTGCATCCAAGTGCTTTAGTTCAAACTCTCCAATATTTCCCTACGGCATACTACACAACCTCACCAATGAGGTGGTCTGACTGCAAAGTATGGTTGACGTCATTGACGCGCGCATGTGATCTGGCGTCAGCGCGAGCGCGATGTTCGCGTCCAGTTTGGCATGCAGTCATCTCAGGTCTTGACCGCTCAGCAATCGCGATCAGCACGTCCTTTGGCGTCTCGTATTCTCATCGGCATTGCAAACGAACCTATAGCCTGTAGCCGTGTATCTTTCCAGGCGCAATATTGCTTTTCTGTGTCCGTCATCATGTTCGTCATGCCGACGCTCTGACCAGCATCTGTGCGTTCAAGCTGACACTCGCTGCACACCGACAAGAACCGACTCAGCCGATACACTTCCATCTGTGAGTTCAGTTATGGAAGCACATCGCCCTGTGGACAGGCCGCTGTAGCTCTCGTCTCGTTACAGTCCTGTACCCTTCGCACTGCTGGACAGATTTCTTGTCCTACCTACGAACTCATGCCAATCTTGGTAACATCCACTCATTTGATCACCAAGAAGTCCTGGCTGCAACGCTGCTGAGGTATTTCCAGGCGGTATGAGACTACCTAGCCTATTACCACTTCGTAGGGAATTCCAGTGATTTTATGCTCTCCACTTGCGCTGCGATTATCATCCTTCGCAGCGCGAGCAAAAGAACAACAAACGACGGGCATGCTCAAGAAGAAGGCACAGGAGAAAGGAGAAACATGTTTTATGCACTAGTATGAGACGCTTCGACCGCATTTAAAGATTCGCAATGAGTAGGTACAAGGTTTCATTATCTCCTCTGACGGTCAATACCTAAGTAGTTTTGGCTGAGGCTGTCACATTACTACCTGTCCAAATGAGGCACGGTCAAATTTGAACGAAAACTCCAGATAAGTGAACCCGCACTAGCGTTTGACTACAGTTGTTGTATTGTGCACGGCCACTCTTTACTCAGTATTCGTTTAAACATTGTCATCAGTATTGACTTGCGCATTCGTGCTGAATATGCCAAGGTAAGTCTTATTTACAACTTCGCCAGCTCTCAATATGAAGAACAATGCATTCTTTAGGTCTTAGTAGTGTCTGGAATGCGTAGCGACCGTCATGCGGCTCTTGCCAATGCCTACACTCGTATTAATGAAGACCAATGTATAGTCCAAACGCTCGATTAAGACATACTTGAGTAGCCAACGAGTAGTATCTTTTTACCGATTCAGAAAAGCAATGACGCAGGGCTGGATGATAATGCTGTTTCGCACAGTAAAACCTGATCCATGATACCTATTGGGAACGTGCGCACTCGTCGAGTGTATGCTGCTCACAACCAGGCGCATGGAATTGTAGACGTAGAATCACAATATCAGTTGCTCCAGAAGGATCAAATTACTGGCTCGGCTCTTTGATTCATCTCCAGCATCGGATATGCGCTGAATGTTGTCGGCCGATAACCCGCCCACTTGTGATATGTTATTGAGGTACCTTTTGCCAATTGTGGCATGCGATGGAATAAGCCATCCAACGGATTGCGTAAGCGGGAAGGCCTGTAACAACTGGGAAAACTGCTTAACTTATGCTTACACAACCGCGTCTCGCGGCAAAATACCTAGGCATGTCTATTATTTGCAATGATTGCAAAGTCCGGTAATGAAGATAGCTGTCTAGTAGTTGACGCTAATTAAGGGCTTTTAGGTCCCTATGTCGTCTTGAGCCAGACGCATCTGCGCAACGAGTGCCATTGCTCAACGTGTGGTTAGATCTCCCGGTCCTCGTTACCGAAGACCGTGTTAGGGTGATCGTAGATGAACGTGGGGGGTTTTGCAATTGGCATCGTTCGTTCAGCCTCTCCGTCATTCCACAGTGTTGGTTGATCAGCTCTGTCATAAATTCAATGGTATGGCGCTGCGACAGTACCTACACCGCCATAAATGTGCCCAGAGATATGTAGTAATCTAATGCTGCAGCTCATCTGGGCACCATTTACGGGTCAAATGGCATTCCGCCTTCAGTAATCTTCTGGAAAGGATCTTGGAAAGATTAGTCTACCAAGCGGTATCCCTGCCATTCTTACGCCCTAATTTGACAAGCGAGCACAACCCTATCGCTGACAAAGTCTCCGAACACCAAAGCCCGCACGCATCACTGGATACCAATACATCGCAACTAATCTTCCATGCGACAGCGGTGACATCATGCAATACTAATCGGGTCACGGATTCCTGCATGACAGGATGCGATGCGCGGGCTAAGACGTGAGCTTGGCGATAGCTGAGTAACATTCTCTCGTAGTGACTACACCTCGTGTTAAATCGTGTTAAGACGGCTAATATTAGCGACCGTTGGAGCCTCTGACTCGTCAGCGCATTTGACACGAGCATTGCAAGTATGGCTCTATTGGATTAGTGGCCAACCATCCAATGAATCTCGTAGTTGCGCCAAAATGATCATCTCAAATCGAAACATCCCGTCGGCTATACCGAGCTCGGTGGTCGCCAACCGGGGGCGAGCCAGATGCGCAACGGCAGAGTCGCGTGAGCGCTTCAAGTCACGAATACGACCCGTGTCAAAGTTTCGGCCGGTCTTTCACTGTGCCTGAAGATGTGGCATGCTTATCACAGTGAGGACAAATGGTGGTTCTCTGGGAGCCACCCAATACGAGAAGGAACCAGAAAGAGACTTGGCCATGTATACCATCGGCGAAGTGGAAATAGCTGATGTAGTAAAGCACGACACAAGTCAGTGACACGACGCATGGCGGTAAAGACGTCTCTTCATGAATGCCTCAATCGTTGCCTATTCCGCCAAACAGACCCTGCCTAAATCTTCGCATACCGGTCGTCGTGCGTGCGGCTCAAATAAGCATCTGACGACAGCAATCCTACACTGTCCCGCTGCATAGTCGCCAACGGTGCATACAAATCTCTTCAGGCAGAGCGTGATCCGTACGCCATACATCTACAAAGGCTCTCTCCGTGCACGCTAAATACCCACTCACCGGTCCCGCTGCAGTCTCACCACCTTCTCCAACTGGTCGGGTACAGCCTTATGACCCAATACCGCATTTACAGTACCGACGCTACGGACGCTTGGGTCACCCGTATAGAAGAAACGATTTTGGCTCCGAAGCGTGCAGGAACAAGCCACATACTGGATTATGCAACACGAGACCGGCTTGGATTTCTCGATAATTCCTCTGTTCAGACATCAGTCTTGCTATTTTCGACCTTTGGTGGTCGTAAAGTCAGGGAGCCAAAACTCTAGGATCTGGGGCCAAAGACGTAGTATTGAAGATATAAGATCTGGAGCCTTCGGCTTAGGGCATCATCACCAGCTACCACGACAACCTACTCAAGACTGTCACCAACACGTTCCCAGACCTCTTCGACCGACTCTTGTGACTTGGACTAGTCAGCAGCGACGCCACACTGGAACCAGCTTACTTCCCAGATCTGAGCATAAGCACATCTGTGTCTCTCCTCCTGGTATATGAGCGACCGTGGTTCCAAACCGTCTAGCCCGACAAGGAACCCAAAACCCACCGGAAGCTGCACTACAGAAGTCACTCAGACGACTACCTCTTCTGCAGCACACCCGGGTCTGGAGGATATATCTCAATCGACCTCTGAACAACCCCTGTCAACACCCGTAATTGTCGTTACAAGGTCGCCCGCCTCTTCACGGGCACAAACTCCAGAGTCGGGGGCTCGACAGGGTCATCCCCTTGTTATCCGTCATCGCTCAAGATCTAGTTCGCCGCTACAGCTTCAGAGACAGGAACGCTCTCCTACGCCTTACGAACGCCCACAGCGCTCTCAGTCACAACCCCTCGAAGCCTCAATACCTGTGACGAACATCACCATGTCTTCTTCGGGATCTTCGCCATCGGGCACGTCCAGTGCTGGCAGCAACTCTGGATCAGGTCAACTTCCATACGCCCCGTTTCCATATCCAATGCCCGCCAATCCTAGGGGCGGCTCGAGCCAGGGAAGTCAAGGCAAATAGACGTCTTCTTCATCCCGGTCGCTCTTCAAGTCACTTTTCTTCTTCTGTCTGTCTGGTTTTGCATGGCATGGTTAAACTGCAACCCTGGCGTCGGAGATACCCTTTTCTTCTTTAGACTTGTATCGTCGATTTCTTCATACACAATGTACCCTTCTTCTCTCTGCAGCCACGTATAGCCTCGGTTCATTTCAATTTCTGGCGCCTTCACTCTTGTCATGCACCCTCGACGATGAGACAAGTTTGTGTTCACCTGGCTGCGCTCGGCTCCTCTCTTGCGCATAGGCTTGCATGATTGGCGTCTACTTTTCCCTGCACTGCGTCTGTCTCTTCTCAGTTCAGCTTTCTTCCAAGGATGCTTTGTTGTCGGGCCGTTGCCTCTCTGACTAGTGTGTCGACTATCGATGACGGCGGCTCGATACGAAAGCTCTTGGGGAAGGAATTTCACTCATTCTGATGAATCCTGTTTTTGATCATGGTAAAATTCTATTCTTGTATCCTCTGGAGTACAGGAGTGTGGGGACGATTCTATAGACTAGATACTAGATCACGTTAGCTCAAAAGAATGTACAAGATACTTTGAAGCTATTCCCCAAGACGGTCTATTTTTAGGTCCGTCCGTGTACTGCAACTCGTATTCAAGAGATGGCTCCATGGAATGAAAGGATACGACACCGACAGCCACCAATGCTGTAGATACGATACAACTATCGAAGATGACAGCCGGGAGTTAGACCAGGTGGATCGCATGAGGGGCCGATAGCTGGCTGGCGAGGGCACCACCACGCGCCAAGGCAAGGCTGCGTAAAGCCGGATGTCTGTGATGTCCAAGACGGAGCTGAATGGACATGTATGCCCGTCACGTATTTGTTTGTATAGTTGGGTTGGCGCGCCGTGTTGGAATCCAAGGTCGACGGTTGACGGGTGCTCTGAGGGAGCAGTCGGAGACGCAGGGCTCCCCATGTCACTGACTAAGCAGCAGCGCTGTTGCGGTCGGACAGCGTCGCTCTGCTCTGCTCTGCTCTGCTCTGCCCTGCTCTGCCCTGCTCAAGTGACACTCCAGCCTGCATCACAAGCGTCGCCCCCTCTAGCCAACGTGACGTTGCGACAGTTCCCAAGCGGTTGACAGCTGCCTTGTTGTCACCCGTGCGCGCGCGTCATCTCCGCAACGCCGTGTCCTATCCCCAGAGCTCCGCCGTCGTCTTCCCATCAACCACGACTTTCGCGTCGCTGCACAAACGCCACCATGGCACCATCACGGTCTCGATCGCCGCTGCTGCCCATTCTCGCCCTCGCGTGCATTCTCCCACATTCGGCAAGTGCCTTTGACTGCAAAGACATACTCGCCGATGGCGCGCACTTCAACTTCAAAGAGCTTGGCGGGCCGCACGTGGTCCACTACAAGGAGTCCGATCTCACCAAGGAACTCGAATGGAAATACAACTTCACAATCGACATCTGCAACTCTCTCAAATGGCACAAGGGCGGCAGTCTGGCCACCGAGTGCCATCACGGGGCCAGGGTGTGTGGCATCCGAGAGAACATCGACCTCAGCAAGGACGACAACTCCACCATCACCCCAATCGATATTGCCGGCACATACACAACCCAGAACGGGAGGAACATGGATGCCAAATTCGAGAATCTGGGTCACTCCAAGAGCAACAAGGACGCCGGACTAGAGGGCGTCCGGGCGACGCTAAACGGGGGCAGGTTCCCCTTCGACAGCAAGAGGGAGGGCGTCAATCAGCGCGCTATCATTGAGTTCGTTTGCGACAAGGACAGGACGGGACTAGAAGGCGATGAGATGGACAAGAGTCCTCACGAAGACGGTGATAAAGATGACAAGGACGACAAGGGCGACGACAAGAAGGATGACGAAAAGAAACAAGACAAGCTGCGGCCAAGAGAGGAGAGCGGCAAGAGCAAATGTGAGGACAATGACAACAGTTTACGCTTCTGTGGTTATGACTTGGAGACGGAAGAAAAAGACAACAAAGTCCAAACACTTCGATTGGAGTGGCGAACCAAGTACGCGTGTGCAGACGCGCCTTCGCCCGACGGAGGCTCACACTGGGGCTTCTTCGGCTGGTTCTTCATCATGTACGTCACCCTCTCCGAAGCTCAAATGTATCATCGTGCACTAACACATGTCCAGTCTTTTCCTTGCAATTGCTGCCTATCTCATATTCGGCTCATGGTTGAACTACAACCGCTACGGCGCTCGCGGCTGGGACGTAAGTGTCCCTCCACAAACTGTTTCTGACACATACACTGACTTTGTGCTTCCATATCTAGCTTTTGCCCCACGGCGACACGATCCGCGACATCCCATACATTGCAAAAGATTTCGCCAGGAAGGTCATGGGAACTGTTCAGGGAAGTGGCAGCAGAGGAGGCTATGCAGCCGTTTAGGATTGGCGATACTCCTGGGCTCTGTGGGTACGTGACTGGCGACGTTTATGTAGGATACATTGATTGAACATGGAAGAGCATACTCGGCGCTGGAGTTTACTGGGTTGAGTCTTTGATTGGCGCTTGAGATACTTACCTAGATCTTGTGAGATGACGAATGAGAAGTTGCATGGACTACCTTTCATCATGGATACCTTGTTTGTCACATTGTGTTAGCGGTCTGCCTCTCCATACCATCAAAAAGTCTTTTTTTTTTTTTTTCAAGAAAACGCTATCTAGCTGCATCTGATTTTGATGCGCTGTCACGCATTGTCGCATGTTTCAATATTGGAGTTTGTCTTCAAGTTAAAGACTGGTTTCAAGAAGAATACTCGAACATACTTTCGGACGAATGCCATACCTAGGTACAGTTGCCCGGTTCCCAAACTGTGTTCGTAATACTTGTACCGATGTCCATATCTAGTCTCCACAAGAAATCTGTGCAGCTTGCTCCTTGTACCAACTTCGAATTGGACCATGTATATCATTGGAAGCGATATAGTCCCGTCTGTTTGGCCGAGAAACACAGCTGTCTCTCAGATCCAGGACAAGAGTAATTAGACACTAGCTTGATGATTAACGATCTGGAGCAGCTTTTGAGCCTTGAAGTGCACGCTCTGTTACTCGTCCGCGATGGGAACGAAGCGGCTGCTCTGTTCAACTCTCTCAAACAGTAGTTGCGAACCGGCAAGCCACTTCTCCCCGGCTCGAAAACTCTACACGGGGAACATTCAATGTGCAAGAAGGTTTCAGACATCTGCGAAGACATACAACAGCGTAACACAGGTGGCTTCTCCAAAGCCGCTCGAGATGAGTGGAAGCAGGCCAAGGCGATTGTAGTTTCCGAAGATCAAAGTGACAGCTTTATAAGTTTCCAATTCGTCAATGGTATTCACGAAGATCTAGAAGCTTACGACCCTGTACTAGAGCTGCGTCGAGGTACAATTTGGATGCAGGTGTGGGTACACACTAGCATGCTGGTCACATAGTCGCATTATAGCAACATGGCTATCTAGGTACGATATTCCGAGGTCATGCAGCTTGTATGAATATTCGTGCAAATGACTTTCGGATGAGACTTCTTTCTTCGTACAGCAGAACCAAGTATCCACAATGACCAGATATGTCCATGTAGTAGCGTGGATGTATTAAAGCAATGATCAGAAGTTGACAAGATCCTTTTTGAAAGAGCGGAAGGAGATAGATTAATTGATTGTGAGTATCGATACAAGTGGGTCACGCCACACGACCTATACCAGTTGACTTCTGTACTTACAAGTAAGAGATAGACATCGTACTTTAAGGAATTTCGTCAAGGAACTTTGGTCGGGATGACCAGAGTAGTGGCACTGATGATGCAAAATTCGAGAAGATCAAAGGATGTGAGCCTGGGGATAGCAACCAAGATGGTGCGATTGGTAAAAGTTTCTATAAAAGAGTCGACAAGCGAAGAATGAACATAAAGAAGGGTGCATTCCACGCAGGGTTGGAAATCCTCAACCAAGCACATATGGGAACAGTAGCACGATCAACGGGATTCCTGTCACTATCAAACATATCGTTCGCTATGCCGTTTCTGGGATGAAACGTTTGTGAGCACACGAATCTATATGTGCACATGCCTTTAAAACACTGTCTTGGTCTATTTGCTTTTCACTACGATCCGTTACTAGAGAACAACCTTTTCATGCATAAGCTGTAATATGGGTATCTAGAGGAAAATAGAAATTTAGTAATTCTTAATCATGGCGATGAAGAAGCGGGTTAGATAAGGTGGACATATTGGGCAAAGTGTGGCAACAACACCACAACTGCAATTACTAGCGTCACTGTCCTATCAGCCAGGCCTGTTGCCAACGATGCGGAGCATACCCGGAAAAGTTGGAAGTCCGCTGAATGTAAAATAGTATCGTCCAAGGCTGCATAATCGATTGGCTGGCACAACATCCAATACACACAGCTTAGCTTCAATGTTTTGCGTGACCTGTACATGCTCTCTATCGGGGCACAAATGAAGTCTTTCTGTGAATAAGTGTAACATAATGTGAACCTCATCATAACCGATGGTAGGAGGTTAAAATTTTGTTGCCAAACGAAAGTCCTTCCATGT
The DNA here is from genome assembly GCF_013036055.1 of Alternaria burnsii. NCBI lineage: Eukaryota > Fungi > Ascomycota > Dothideomycetes > Pleosporales > Pleosporaceae > Alternaria > Alternaria burnsii. Next base: position 43,698 of record NW_024066114.1, on the reverse strand, counting down.
ACGGAACTATGCATCGGGTTCGAGGCAGGATCCATGGCGCGTGTACGAAGTCCGCCGGCCTAACCGCTCCCGATCTTAATGTTGAGCATGAGTATATGTTACGTAAAAGCGAATCTGCGGAGATGTGCACGGGATATGGAGTCAAGAGCAATGATGCACCAAACGACCACATCTGCGCGTGGATTTCAGGTTGCTGCCAGGTCCGAGCTTTCGCGCAAAACACGCCACCCCGTCGCAGCCCTGCACAAGGCTGATAGACTTCCAGCGCTCTGACATGTTCATCGTGATATAAAGAGCACAACGCGTCCATCGGTAGGACTGCTTCAACACCGATTTACATGGCTTTGTTTGCACTCCCGCCGGAACTCAAACTCAACGTCATCGAATCCTTGGATCCAGACTCGACCCTTAACTTTGCCCTCACATGCAGAGACCATGCGACACTTGCGAATTCGACGCTGAAAGAGCACGGAAGACAGCTGTCGGAATGGAGAGTTGTTGACACTACAGATGTGCGGACGCTTCTGTGGAGAGTACTGAGAGAGGTGTTAATCGATCCGCGCCAAGGCTGGTACATCAGGGAACTCAATCTTCCAGCGACCCGTCAATACAACTGGAATGTGAATGAAAGTTTGTATGGCACCCACCCAAACAACGGCATTGGGCCGTCCGAGGAAGATAAGGGCTTGTTCATCAAGGCGGCGAGAAATCTGCGTCACCTGTATCCGGTGACAGAATCGAAGACCGTGCTGCGTCAACACCCGCGCTCCACCGAAATCCTGCCAGTTCCTCAACTCACAATTGCCTCTATCGAAGATAGGATTCACAGAGGCTTTGAAGACGCTATCATTATACTACTGTTGCACTATTATCCTTACCTTACCACTATCAGACACACTGTGGTACACGAAGAAGAATGTTTGGAGACGGCCCTGTGGCATATTGCCCACGAATATCAGAACCCAATGGTAGCGCCGATGCTCCCTTTGAAACATCTCAGAACGGTCGCCATCGCCTACTACGATACGGAAGGATGTGTCACTCCCAACTGGGCCTGTTACTATCTCTGTATTCCTTCGTTGAAGATCTTTGCAGCGCAGGGGATGGGGGACTCGCCTAGTGGACAAGTGCAGCGCAGTCTGTTCCCAGATAGTGCTGTACCGTGCTCGAACGTGGCAGAGCTGTTCTTTTGGGATTGTCGATTTGATGTGGACGGTTTAGCAGTTGTTCTTGCAGCGGTCAGGCATCTGGAGAAATTCACGTATCACGGCGGTGGCAGTACAGTGTCGGAAACAAGCTCCTATCAGGCCAAAAAGGTTCTGGAAGCAGTTATTACATATGCTGCTCATTCGCTGGAGGAGCTTAGCCTTGGTCAGGGCTATGTCGATGATGATGTAAGATCTTGTTTCGTAATAAATTCTTGGCTGATCACTGTTGCTAGCTTGGCCTTGACGTCCCCGGCCCGACGGTTGTCTCACTTCGAAGCTTCCGAAAGCTTCGCATACTTGATTGTGAATGGTCAATACTACGACCTGAAACGGAAGAAGAGGAAGAAGATTCACAACATGATGAACCGTTAGAAGAAGGATTCCATCGTGCGGAAGACGATGAAGACGCTTATACAGAGTTCGACGTTAGAACAATGCTTCCTGAGTGCATTGAAGAGCTGCACTTAGGTGGTGAGTTCAAAACATATGAGGAGTGGGAGCACCTAGAGGACACGTTCGACACCCCAAGTGTATCGACTCCACATCTGACTATGGACAAGACATGCATCCAGAGAAGCGATAGCGATAGGCGTATCGGAGACGCAGAGAGTCGAGGGGGTGTGTCGTCATATCCCCTTGTGCAGCTTTTCGAAGGCCATGGATATTAGGTTTGAAGTCTACAAGTGTTGTACAGAACTGCCTCAGATACTATAGAAAAGGAAGATACAGCATATCAATATAATAAACGTGCTAGTAATAAGACGTAGACATAGCCCTATGAAGTTATACTATATAATATTATAGTAAAGGTATATTACTAATTACTTACTCAGCTATACTTTATATAGCTATATATATATTTAGTTAAAAGTTTATCTAGTTATAACTAAAGCTTTAAGTTTTATATAATCTAAAAAACCTACTTAAAAGCTCTAAGTTATTACTATAGAGCTTACTATTAGAAAGAAAGTATACTTTTACTAGAAGTTACTATAGTTAATAGTAAGTATAGTTACGCGTTAAAAGATTCGCACTACTAGCGCTAGATTACTCTTCTACTATTACTATTAGTATAATAATAACTTATAATAACTATTAATTTAATTAACATACTAGTAATAAGATATAAGCATAACGCTATTAAGATATACTATATTATATTATAGTAGAAGTGTATTCCTAAACACTTACTTAGCTTTACTATATATAGCTATATATATACTTATTTAGAAACTTATTAATTATAACTTAAGCTAATATTATAGGTTTTATATAGTTTTAGAGAGCTACTATAAAGTTCTAAATAGCTACTATAAAGCTTAATATTAAAATAAAAGTATAGTTTTATTAGAGATAACTATAGTTAATAGTAAGTAACTAGAGTTTTAAATTATAGAATTTAAATTCTAAAAAGTATTTAAATATAAACTTAGATATTCTTTTTTCTAACTTCTATATTCTAATATTCTATTTTGAATATATTACTATAAATTATTATATATAACTATATTATAAGTATAAAGCGCCTAGTTATAGAGAGTTTTACAGGCCTCTTAATAATAATAATAATAACTATAGATACTACGCTATCTCCTCTAGGCCTTAAGGACAGGGCCTATAGTATTTCTATATAACGTGTCCTTGCGTTAATACGTTATTATATAATATTATAGTAGTATTAAGAAAATTTTAAGTAGCTAAGCCTAAAGCTAGCATTAAAATACTAACTTTTTATTTCTATATAATAAGGTGCTATATAGTTATAATATAATAGAATATACTTATTATTATAGCTATTACTAACACTACTTAGAGACTAAGTAGTATTATTATTAAGTATATTCTAGTAACTACTTTATTATAAGAGTAAGTAGCACTAGTGCTATTATAATTATAATTATAATTATAATTATAATTACTACTAAGTAGCTATAAATACTTATAGCTTAGTAGTTCTATTATTTTAAGTAACTATATTAATTATATACTTATAGTTCTTTATTATTATCTCTTAAGCTATCTAAGTTACTAAATTAATTATCTACTAGTTTATACTTATTTTAGTCTATAAATAATAATATAAATAAAGTTTAGCTAGCTTTTAAAATACCTTTTATAAATATTTTAGAAGTATTTATTTTACTTATTAGTTTTTATACTCTTAGCTATAACTATATTATATAACTACTATAATCTTATATTTTAAGTATAAGTAAAGGGTTTTTTCTTAAACTTATATCTTTTCTAGCTAGTATAAAAATAATACTAATAAAAAGAAGTTTAATTCTAAATAGTTCTTTATTAAACCTACTCTTAAGCTCTTCTACACTTAAGTTAAATAAACTAACTAGCTATATATAAGCTTATATCTAGTAGTTAAGGGTACTCTTAAAGTAGTCTATATTAAAAATAACTTAATTTTTACTATATTAATAGGTAGCTATTAGCGTAGTATTTATAGTTATTATTCTTATTATTAAGAAGACTGTAAAACATTCTATAACTAGGCTCTTTATACTTATAATATAGTTATATATAATAATTTATAGTAATATATTAAAGATAAGATATTAGAATATAGAAGTTAGAAGAAGAATATTTAAGTCTATATTTAAATATTTTTTAAAATTTAAATTCTATACTTTAAAACTCTAGTTACTAACTATTAACTATAGTTCTCTCTAATAAAACTATACTCTTCTTTTAATATTAAGCTATATAATAACTACTTAGAGCTAAGAGCTCTATAGTAGCTCTCTAAAACTATATAAGATTTATAGCTTTAGTAGTAATTAATAAAGGTTTTAAGTAAGGATATATATAGCTATATATAGTAAAGCTAAGTAAGTGTTTAGAAATATACTTCTACTATAATATAATATAGTATAACTTAACAGTATTATACCTACGTCTTATTACTAGCACGTTAAGTAAATTAATAGAAAGTAGTACTTATATAAAGCTACTATATATAAGCGCCTTAAAATAGTACTTATAAGTAAGCTATTATAGCTTCTTAAAGATTAGAAAGCTACTATAGCTATACGCTTAAATAACTTAAAGTATAAGTAACTAAAAAGAGCGCTAAATAAAAAGAGATAGTTAGCTCTATAATAAGCTTAATTAGAGAAACTAAGTATACTAAGATTTTTAAGAAGTATTTAAGTAGTACTTATTAATCGACTTTTAGTTATAGAAAGCTTAAATCTTAAAGAAGTATACTCTACTATAGATATTAATACTTATTTACTATTAGAAAGTATAATCTTAAATAGTAGAGCTACTTTTTACTTAGTAAGTAATATAAAGCTTATTAAACTTAAAACTTTTAAGAAGTCTACTATACTAAGTACTATAGAAGTAGAAGATACCTTATATAAAGTGCTTAGCTATAGTATATATAAGATACGTAATACTTTATATAAATATAAAAAAAATAATATAGAAAATCTAGTACTTTTAAATATAGTAGTAGTACTAAGCTTTTATATAAATATAATTTCTAAAGCTTTACTAAACTAAGTAAAATTATAGTATCTTAAGTTAGATATATTACTCTTTTTAAGTAAGAACTTTATAGAAAGCTTTATATTAGCTAAACTCTATAAGAAGTATAACTTTACTTTTATTAAATATAAGCTATTAAAGTTCTATTTTATTATAATAAGTATAATACCTAATTAATAATTACGTAGATTATATAATAAATTCTTTTAGATAGATACTAAAGAGCTTTAGTATGTAAAAGTAAGTTATTTTAGTTTTTAAGCGCTCTAAGCTTTAGTCTAGATTACTAAAAATTCTTAAATCTAGAAAATAGATTAATTTAAGTATAAGTACTACGCTATTATTTATACTAAATAAGTAATCTCTTAAAGACTAAGAGAGAAAGTACTTTACCTCTACTATAAAGTAGTATAAGATCTCTTTTATATATCTATTAAATATAGTAAAGAGTATTAGATTAAAGTACTTAAAAATAACTATAGTAGAAAGCTTTATTAGTATACTCTCTAAGCTAAGTTAATAATTAAAATTATAAGAGTATTTAATAACTTTAAAAGCTTTCTACTAGTAAAGTATAAACTAAAAATATATATAATACTATAAAATAATAAAATTTTAACGCTCTTTATATAAGAAAAGTTACGCTTTAAAGTATAAGTAGAAGAGTAGAGTATTATTATTAAACGTATACTAGTATATATATATAAGCTAAATAGAGAAGTAAAGCGTATAGGATAGAAGCTTATTACTAAGTTAATTAAGATAAGAATTAAAGTAAACTTACTATAATAGCTCTAGCCTAATATAGTAGAAGCTATAACTTAGCTATATAATATAAGCCTATTATACGTATAAAACCTAGTAGTACTAAATATAGTACTTAATACTTAGTATAATAAATAAGAGAAAAGTATAAGACTAGTAAACGCTAACCTATACCTTAATTAAAGTAGAGTCTACGCCTATAGCTATAGAGCTTATTCTCTTAATAAAGAACGCTTAGCTAATAAAGAGTATTAGAGCTTTAAAGTAAACCTAAGAAAATATATTAGATATTTAGTAGAATATAGAGCGTTTAATATATATAAGTTATAAGTCTCTAAACTTAAAAAAGTAATTACTATATATAATATAATATTTAATAAGAAACGCTTCTATAAAAAAGAAGTAGAAAAATAAGAGTACTCTATATAAGAGCTCTTTATAATAGTAAAACTCTTATATAAAAATAAGCTCTATAATACTAAAGAAGTATATAAAGATATATATAATTAACTTTATATAGTAGTAAGTAAGAAAGTAGACTAAGAAGTATATAAAGAACCTATCTAGAAAATAGAAAGTAATATATTATAGCTTTTTATTAAGTAGGTAAGCTAGCCTAACTCTAAAGAAGTAGATAATATATCTTTAATATAAGTAGAAAGCTTAGCTAGTAAACTACTAAGAATTTATATAGACTTTTAAGAACTAATAGATCTATAAACTCTAGAGTAGATACTAGAACTTAGAGTATACTAGTAATAATAAGTTAATTTAGAGTATAATAGTAGCGTCTAAAAAGTATACTAAATTAAAGAAAAGTACCTACTAGTACTAAAAGATAAAGAGCTACCTATATAGAGAAGCTCTTATTAGAATAAAGTTTATAATACTTATTAAGGTAGAAAACTAGATACTTTATTATAATATTATCTTACTTATTTTTATTTTAGGCCTTTTATAAATTAAAGTAAAATAAATCTACTTTTAGCTTTAAAAAGTAGAAAAACTAAAATAGACTATAGTTTAGTAGTGCGCTTAAGCTTATAACTAAAGTAAAAGTATACTAATAATATTAAGAGATTAAGAGCTTATATATTATATAGCTTATAAAACTTATTCTATTATAATAACTTTCTAAATAGACTTATCTAATACTCTTATAACTTAAGAGAAGATAAGAGAGAGCTTATAATAGTATACTTAATTTTTACTATAGTAATATTTAGAAAAAAGCTCTTAAAATAAAATAAGTAAATAAAATAGAAGTATTATAATAAACTACTAAAGCTTCTTAATAAGTATAAGAACTTATATTTATATTTATATTAAAAGCTCTTTTAAGAAGTAATAGAGAAAGAAATTAATATATTACTTAAAGCTAGAACCTAAAAAGAAGTAGACTATATAATACTTACTAAGCGCTTACTACTTCTTAAATAGGTTTTTATATATAAACTTAATTAGAATAAGTTTTTTATAAAGTATAAAGCTTAAATAGTAGTAAAAAAAAACTTATAAGTACTTAATATAATCTAATTAACTTATACTATAACGCTTATAGTACGTTTCTTTAGAATAGCTATAGTAATAGTAGCTAAGCTTAACTTAGAGATCTTTTAGTATAATATAGTAAAAGCTTTTTTATATATATATAGAGATTATTAATTAGTAGTTATATATAAAATACTAAATAGCTATAAAGTAGCTAGTAAGTATATAAAGCTTAAGAGAGTACTATTTAGACTAAAAGACTTACTACTCTTATAGTATAAAGAGCTATTATAAATAGTAAAAGAAGTAAGCCTTATATTTTTCAAAGAAGGGCTCTATCTATTCTTTAATAAGTAAAAGAGAATATTACTACTATTTTATATAAATAATATATTACTTATATTTTATAAGTAAAGCTTATAAGAAGCTTTTAAAGTAATTAATACTATAAAGTAAGTATATATTATAGAAGAAAAGAGACTAGTAGAGTAGTTTTTAGAAGTAAGAGTTCTTTATAATAAAGTAGTAAGATTAATAAAGCTTATATATAATAAGTATATTAATAAAATTACTAAGAACTTTAATATTAATAGCTTATTACTTAACTTAAGTACTCTACTACTAAGTAAAAAACTAGTTAAAAACTTATTAAAAGCTTTAAAGTAAGAGGTAAAAAGCTTTTAAGAATAAGTAGAATTAGTACTATATATAGTAATTATACTAAAACTAAATATAGTATATATAGCTTCTAAGCTGTCGCACTTTCTTATAAACTTAAGTAAAGCTTACTTTAAAGTAGTAAATAAAGTTATACTATACTTATATTATACGCACTACTAAGCTATTTAATATAGAGTAAACTTAAGAGTAGAGCTTATAATCTATAAAAACGCTTTTTTTATAGATAACTTAGAGATAAAACGCTTATTATAAGGCTACTTTATTATACTTATTAAAGAACTAATAGTATAAAAAGTAGCGTAGTAAGTAATAGTAACTATATTAACTACTAAAGTAGAGCTTTTTATCCTAGAATATATAAGTAAAAAAGTAATAGTATTAAAGTATTTTTTTAAAGAACTTACGCTATTACTAAGCTTACTATAGACTATTTTTTATAATAAGTAATAAATAATAAAGCTTATAGTTAGAGTAAATAAGCGTATTATAATAAGACTGCGCTATATTAATATATAAATTATATAGTTACGTTAAGAGCACGCTAAAGAATTATTTAGAGTAGAGTATTTAGAAATAAAATATATACTAGTAAATAGACTTATAAAAAACTTTAGCGCTTAGTAATTTACTTATTTTAAAAGTAACTAAATATAAAAAAAGCTAGAGTATTAGTTATATTATAAAGCACGTTAAAGTAAGAAATTAGATTAGAGTAGTACGTAGCTTACTACTAATATAATAGAATTAACTATTAAGATAGTTAAGAGTACTCTATAAGAGAGTATCTACTAAAATAAGTTAGAAGGCTAAAAGAAAGCTTATAAAGAGCTCCTAAGTAAGAGAAGATAAGTACTAAAAGGTAACTAAGTATACTCTATAGCTCTACTATACTTAAAAGTAATTATAACGTAAAGCGCTTTCTTCTTATTAGTAGAGAGTTTATAATCTAACTTACTAATAAGCTTATTATAGACAGTCTGCTAGGCTCCTAAAAAAGCTAGAGGGTTAAAGCCTATAGAAGAATAGTAGGAGAAGTTCTAAGAACTAGAGGACAACTTAACTAAGCTTTATTTACTAGAGCGTAAGCTTATAAGTCTAAATATATTTTTAGAGCGCTAGCTATAAGATAATATTCTAGAAGATAGGCTAGTAGGCTTCTTTTTAGAAGAGCTTAGAGTTAATAGATAGATAGTTATTTTAACTAAAGTATATATAGTATAGCAGTAAGCTTAGAGGAAGAAATAGCTAATTATATAGTAATAGTACTCTATAGTAAAGGTATTAGTAGTAATTATAACTTATAGAGCTAATACTTACTAAAAGTATAGTAGTAGAGTAGTATTAAGAGTGTATTAGAGATAATACTAGTAGGCTATAAAGAGTTGTATGTGCTTAAGTAAGTATGTAAACTAATAATAAACTACGCTTTTACTAAAGACTAGATAGAGAAATAAAAACTATAGTTTTAGCTATAAGAAAGCTTATAAGCACTCTATAATACTTACTTTAGAGGTATATAATAAAAACTATATAGTATAAGAGAGCTTTAACGCTTAGTACCTTAGAAGTTACTACACCTAAAAAGAGTATACTAGTACTACTCTCTCTATAAAAGTAGTGCTCTTTAGAGCTTTATAATAATTAATAATTTATCTTTTATTTATTCCTATGCTCTATAACGCAACACTAATTTTTTTTATATTCTAGAGTCTATTAAATTTACTCTATTTGTCTTAGTTACGCTGTTTCTAATAAGGATAAGGTTACTTATCTTATTTTACCTTAGTTAGTGTAAGAGCTTAGGCGCTTACTTTATTATTTAATAAATCTACTAGATATATAAGAAGGTAGTAATAGAGTAGTTATAATATAACTAGCTATTTTTATATTACGTTATACTTACGTAGTTATAATATAACTAGCTATTTTTATATTACGTTATACTTACGTAGTTATAATATAACTAGCTATTTTTATATTACGTTATACTTACGTAGTTATAATATAACTAGCTATTTTTATATTACGTTATACTTACTTAAAGTTTGCTAAAGTATATATAATTTAAATTTACTATACTACTATATCTCTTACTTTATAATAGTTAGGATCTTAAGTTAAATAAAAGCTATCTTAGCTGTATTATTATTCTACTTATTTAGTATTTTAGAGAACGTATATAAAAGTAACTACGTTTTCTTACTAAGCTATAGTAAAAATGTATCTACTATATAGGTCTTTTTTTTAAGACAAAGTTAAAGAGACTAGTAAAGTTTTTATATAAAATTCTTAAAAAGAGAGTTATAGAAAGAGTTATATATGTTATTTTTATTTTAGTTTTATAATATTAATAGTCTATTTCTAAACTATTATATAGATAGTTCTTAGGATACTATATAGAAAATAGCACTTAGAGCTTAAAAAGTCTTAGTATAGCTATTCTTATAAGTAGTAGCTACAAAAAGAATACTTTTAATATCTCTAATCTATTTTCTTAACTAATAAGAAAGTAGTTAGCTTACTATTATTATTTAGTTTAGGCTAAGATATAGTTATGTATAAAGCTATTAGTAGTTTAGATATTCTATCTAGAATACTATTAAGTTTACTTATTATTTCTCTAATAACTATCTAAGCTCTAGAAGAGAATATTATAGTAGCTACTCTTTTTTAAAGATTTATTAAGTACTATTTAAGTTTACTTTTATTTTTCGCTCTTTAAGAAGTATTTATTACTTAAAATACTTAGTTTTAAGTTTTAATAGCTAAAGTATAACTAAGTATTAGCTTCTAGAAAGTACTATAAGTTATACTTTTATTATTACTACTAATCTTCTTATAAAACCCTATAGTAGTACTAGTAACTATATTAGTATAATAGTATAAATATACTATTAAAAGCTCTATTATTTACTAGATTTAGTAAAGAGATAGATTCCCTACTATTAAATATAACAATCTAATAAGTAACGTACTATACGCTTTTTTATAATTGAATAAGAGCTTAAATAAAAAAAGATTGTTTTTTAGGTTAAAGAGTTTCTAAAAACGTTTTAAAGTTAAGAATTTTTTTCTTAAAAAAGGTTCTTACCTTTATTAAAATAGCTTTAAGACTTATTATAAGAAAACTCTTAAATATCCTATACTAAAGAAGTCTATTTTCTTATATAGTAGTTATATATTAAGCCTATTACTCTATTAAAAGTTTATTAGTAACGCTATAATCTTTATCTTAAGATGTATTAGTTAGTCAATAAGCTACTTACTTACTATATATATTATATTAAAAGCTAATATCTTTAAAGCTTTAATAAAAATACTTATAGTATAGAATTTAATACTAGTAAAAATAGATATATTAATAACTATCTTTCTAATTAAAAAAAGAAGGAATTTAGATTATAAAAAATAACAAGATTAACACAAAAGTAAAAGTATTAGCTTATATTAAAATTTACTTTTAAAGACCTATTAAGCCTTCTAGACAGCTAATATATACTTATATTATATAATTATAGCTAGTGTAAGCTTCTAGTACCTTAGAGAGCTCTTAGTAGCTTACCTATATATAACTAAGGCCTTATAATAATAGAATACTATAATAATTATATACTAGTTTTTACTAAGAACTATAAAACATCTATAGTCCTTTTTAAACTATACTATCTTTAATAAGTAAGTTATAAAAAGCTCTATCTACTTACTTAAAGCCTTTATTATACTAATAATAGAAGATATAAATTTAATTAAGTCTTAGTACTCTCTAAAAGCTTTACTTCTTACTAAGCTTCTTACTTTTTTTAAAGAAGCCTTTATACTTACTAGTATATTAGCTTATTATTATATTAACTTAGAATTCTAGTTCGAGATATATAGCTCTAAATATACTACTACAACTATACTTCTTAGGATAAGTACTAATAGTGTTCTTTAGCTTATTACTTTTCTTCTCTTTGAAGTAACTCTAGCGAAATATAATTATAGAACTTATATTAAGTAATTACTAGTAAGAGTATAACCTTCTAAAGCATAAAATATAAGATTAGCTAGTATAGAAAACTTTACTAAAGTGTTATTTAATTACTAAGCTTACTAAGCCTTTTTGAAAAGTAAAGAGTTAAACTAATATTAAGCTTTTTTTTTTGTATTTAGCGTCTAAAAGCTTCACTATCTATAAGTATACTACTACTCTATTATAACTCTATAATCTTAGCTATGTCAAGTAATTTACTATATACTTATAAGCTATAATACATTAATACTATACAGTATTTTCTTTTTCATTTTAGAAGAATATAGTTATAGCTATTTAAACTTAAGCTCTATATTCTATTTTTTAGATCTAGTAGTAGCGTAAGCGTTATAATTATAAAACATAATTCTAGTATATTGTAAGAAATACTTAGAAAAAGTATTAACCTGCTCTAATTAGCTATATTATATATAGTTTAGTTATCTATCTTACTTAGGCTAATACTATAGAACTAGATAGTTTTAAGATAATATTTATATAATTCTATAGTTAATTAGTAGAGAGCCTTAAAATTTCTCAACTTATTATTAGTTACTATTATAGCTAGCTATAGGAAGACTTTAGAAGGCTTTTAAGAAACTTTTAGTCTTAAGAGAGAAGAGCTTATTAGTCTATAGTTATAATATTATTATTATTAAGTTATATTAAGAAGATAGACTATAGTATCTAGAGAGAGACCTTAAGAGACTTTATAATATAGAAGTTAATAAGTAGACTCTTAAAAGTATTTAACTTACTTATCTCTCTAGTAGTATTACTCTAAAAATTATAACTAGATCTATAATTGTATCTATAGATATATCTATAAATATATTTATATATATACCTATAGCTATTCTTTATACCTACTTCTAAGTTAAGCTTTCTAAGTAAACTACTTTCTATAATAAGTTTTATAAAGACGCTACTAATAAAATAGTACTAGAAATTTACTCCTAGTTTATAAGAAATAAAATATAGACTACTTTTTAAGTTTATATTAACTAAATTTTAAAGCTATAAATAAATACGCTGCTAGTAATTACTACTAGTATTACCTATTATAAGTATTCTTTTTATTTACTATAAACTAAAGCTTATAAAAAAGACTATAGTTTGTTACTTAGAGAGGTAGTAAAATATTATATTTTAAAAAAGAATTTATTACGTCTCTATATAATAAGGTTATAGGCTAATAACTTATAAATATAAGAGATAGCGTATTTTATTAATACTTATATAGTTAAGACTAATAGTATCTAGTTTTAAGCTTTTTTAAACCTATGAAAGTAAGTTAAGAATTTTATTAATTACTTATAAATAAAGCTCTGCTATTATAAGCGCTTTTTATTCTTACTCTTTATCTTCTCTTTAATAAACTAATAAAATTAACTAATTATATTTATATGTTTAAATTAAAAAAGGTTTAAAGATTGCTTATATAAGTAGATTGAATTTAACTAAGTAGATAGTAAAAGAATAAATATAGAAGAATAGAAGTATTAATAGATACTAGTATAGTTAAGTTATCTAGTAGAGCTTATTAGGTAAAAGAAATAGCTAGTACTTATAATATTAATATAGATATAGCTATAGCTATATTAGTAATATAGTAATATAGTATTGTACGTAATTCTTATTATATAATATAATAGGCCTAAGTTCTAAACGCTGTACTTAGTATTGTTGTTATTCTTTTGCTTATAAACAAATTAATAGTATTAAAGCTATAATAGCTTTTATTAGAATATCTTCTAAAGCTTATATTCTATAGTCTTAATTTATAGTTACTTAGTGTAAATTATAGTTTGAAGACATACTTTATCCTAAAATTACTTATAATTAATTTTTTAATCTATATTACAAGGGCTTAATATAATCTTTTTTTTTTTAATATTAAGCTCTTTAGCAGCTCTTTAAAATAATTAAGGATTTATAGCTTTACGTATAATTCTATACCTTTTAGATAAGTATATATATAGCTATATATAGAAGAGTAAAGCAAAGATCTAAGAATATACTTATACTATTATATAATATAGCATACCTTAATAGTATTATAACTCTATCTTATTACTAGTATATCTACTATATTAATAATATTATTTAGTACCTACCTACTATATTATAAGTAAATATAGTAATATAATTACTAAGTAGAGAATAAGTATAGTAACTTAGTGATATCTTTTATAGATAATAGTAGAGAAGATTATAATATATTAATCTACTTAATTACTTAGATATATTTACTAGTCTATAAAATATCCTTAATAATAGAATCTATAGATTAATATATATATAAATCTTTTTAAGCTATATTACTAGATCTACTAAAAGTTATAGAACGTAAGGCGTCTTTGCTTCTATAGTAAAGCGTTATTAATTTATTTAATTATACTTAAGTTGTTATTATTGTTATTACTAGTTACTATTACTCTATTTTATCTTAGCTACCTCTCTCTATTACTACTACTACTATTACTACTACTACTACTCCTGCTACTACTACTGCTGCTTTAGTTTAAGTTAATCTATATTTAATTCTCTATTACCTAAACTATTTTAAAGTAATTAATATACTTATTTAGTACTATCTTTACGTACGCTAGATTTCCTTGTATATAGTATCTCCTTATACTTAACTTCTTATTTTTTCCTACTTTTAGCTAGACTTTACTTTACTACTAGCTTCTAGATTATATTAATCTCTTATCAGATATATCTTTTAATAAGCTTATCTAAGTTACTCTTGTTTTTCCTTATAGTAGATAAGATAGCGTACTATTTTAAGATTAAGAGGTAAGGTAACTACTATAAGCTTACTTTAGTAGACTAGCTTTAGCTATTCTAGAGAACTTTAAGGTCCTTAGGTTTACATTAGTAAATAAAGTTACTTATTTTCTTCTTAAATAGTACCTTATAGAGAGTAGCTGTTAGAGCAAGGAAATTAGATTAAATTAGTATATATTAAGTCTATTAATTAGATAGCTGCCCTTAAGCTTAATTAGCACTAAGAAGTCTATATACCTAAAGATTAATTATATAATTCTAACGTAACCTGCACGTAATTAACTCTATTTATATATACTATTCTAATATACCTCTTAGGTCTTATAGCTTAGTTATAAGATCTGCTTAATTAGAAATCTCTAACTTATTAAATATCTAATATTACTCCCTAGATAACCTAAGTTAGAATTCTAAGCAGGTATTATTATTATTTATTACTTATTTTAGGTTAAGTAAATGCTTTATACTATAATCTCTAAATATAGCGTAAAGATTCTGCTAGACCTTAATTTTGCTTATTATTTTTAATTAGTGCGTGTTGTTAATATATAAGCTAACTATCTTCTACTTAGTCTACTTACTTAATAACACTTTAATCTAATATATTACTTTGTTTGTAATAAGTAATAATCTACGCTAACCTAATCTTATAAGTCTTATCCTCTTCTTACTTATATTTTTCTTCTGCTAATCTATTTCTTTTAGTTTAATGTTCTGTCTAATAATAAGGACTAAGCCCTCTGCAGCTTTTACTCTAGTTGTTACTCTACTTATTAAGCTTGCTCTAGAGCAGGATTGTAAAGCGTAACTATAGGTAATAGTACTTACTTTACGTTACTAGAAGTAGTAGAAGATAGCTTATATATTTTAACTATAGGTGTAGGTTATAAAGAGAATAATTCTTACTTTACTCTAAAGAGTAAGACGCGTCTTATAAGTATATATAGCGTATACTTTATTCTTCTAGAGAATATATACCTCTAGTCTTTATTATAGAACCTCCTTCTCTAAGCTAGTAACTTTAATTATAGTAGCTTTAATAAAAACTTCTTTTATTATCTTAAAAGTAAAAAAAGAGTATTCTTTACTATACGCTTTAAGTTTACTACGCTTATAACTTCTTTATATTACTTACTTATATTTTATACTATACTTATATCTTACTCTATAGTAAGAAGTTATAATAAAAAAAGTTATAAGAATTATTAGACTATTACTTTATTATTATAAAAGATTTTTAAATTATTAAAGTAAAAGTAAAAAATCTTTTACTTACTTATTATAGAAGTAAATAGATATTATTATAATATATTATTATTATTCTCTTTATCTGTTATACGCTTAATACTTACGTATTATATACTATATAATAATATATTATATACTACTTATATATAACTTATACCCTAATATAGTTTTTCATTTAGTTTTTAAGTATAGTTTAAAAACTATTTTATAAAATACCTCTTTATATAAGTAGAGTAAGTATAATAAGTATATAGTAGCTAAGCTTATTATACTAACTTACCTATACTATATATAAAATATAGCTACTAGTAAAAACCTATATAAGAAGCCTAAGTAGAAGCAGTATACCTATTATATTAAAGGTAATTATAGTAATTACTTTTTAGTAACTTTTTTTTTTAATTCTCTAGATATTTAGACTTTTACTAATAATTTATAAGTTTTTAGAGATATAGTAACTAAGCTTAACTAGCTATATAGCCTCTACTATAAGTATAATACTATTATATTAACTACTAATAATTCTAAGATTAGTACTATTATACTAGATACTAGCTCTAAGCTTATATATTACTAGTACTAATATAACTTTAAGCTTTTAACTTACTACTATACTACTACTTATATAGATACTTTAATAGAAGTTTCTATCTAAGTTTCTATAACTAGTTTAAATTTCTTAAGCCTAATTTTAGTTAAGTAGCGTAAAATTACTAGCTCTTATTAGTAGACTATTAAGTATATAGTATACTTAGTATACGCTTAACTTATAAGTTTTAGTTTTAACTTTATTTTACTAGTTTATATTTATAGAATAGTATAGCTACTAGAGGTAGTAATTTCTTTAATTCTAATACTAGTTCTAATAAGAAGAGTAATTATAGCACTACTAAGCTATAAGCTAAAAAAAGTAAGCCTACTAGTAGTATAAATAATAGTTCTAAAGTTAGTAATAGTAGTAGTAGTAGTAGTAGTAGTAGTAGTAGTAGTAGTAGTAAGAGAGGTAAAGATAGTAAAAGAAGTAGTAATAGTAAGTAACTATTTTTATAAGTTTTTATATTTTATTTTTTTATATATATAGATACTCTAGTTTATTCATATTAAAATTACGCTTCTTATACGCTATAAATAAAATCCTCTTACTCTTTTACTTTACATTTTATACTATATACTTTACTTAAATTTCTAAATTAAGTCTTTTATCCTTTTAAAATCTAAAGTAGAAACCTAAGTATCTTAAAACTTATTATAGGTTTTCTAGCGTAGCTTATATTATAGTTAACCTATTTTTAATTTTTCTCTTAGAATTTTTTTAACCTTCTAAACTTTTTAGCTTTATAAAGTAATATTAGATAGTTAAGTATTATTCTTAGAACTTTCTCTAAATTCCTATTATTCTAAAAAAGATATATAAAATATATTATAATTATAGTAGCTAAGTAGTAGCTATAAGTAGTAAGCTTATACTCTAATTACCTTTTATATCTAAAAAGGTTCTATAAACTTACTAGATAGCTTCTTATATAGTTAGTAAAGTAAATTAATATATTTTATATCTAAAAGTACTAAGTCTTTTTAGTAGAAAACTTTAGGTTTATATTTCTTATTATAGTAATAGCTTTAGTATTTTTATACTCTACGTAGTTAATTCTTAGCTAATATATATATACTATATATATATTACACTCTATTAATAGTATTTAGTACTTTCTCTTTTAGCTAGCTATTCTTAGATAGTATAAGAAGTAATAGGTATTTACTATATATAGTATAGAATAGTATTAACTTTATAGACTTATAGATAGAGTTATTATAAGTAAACTAAGTAGTAGGTAATAATAAGACTTAGTTATTCTAGTATTAGTAGTAAATATTTAAAGATACTACTCTATAGTCTAATTCTAGTATTTAGTTTACCTATCTATTTATAAATAAAACGCTGTACTAAGCTTATACTTTACTTATAGCTAGTAGTAAATTTCTATCTAAAAAGTAAAAGTAAAAATTAATTTTTATCTAATATAATACCTTTCTAAATACTATACTATAAGATAATATAATTAAAGTAGAATTTAGTAAATTACTTTACGTTTTATATCTTTAAAGTAGGTATATAGATTACTATCTTTAAGAAGTAGTTAACTATTACTAGTACTATAGTAAAGATATAACCTAAGTTATCTTTTACTAGTAGTAATTTAGTAATAAAATTAAGTAATACTTTTTTAAAAATATTCTCTAGTATTAGTAGTAATACCAGCTTACTATACCTACTATACTTTAGAGCTTTACTTTTTTAGTATACTATATAAGTTTATATATCATTCTTAACGTCTTAAATTAGCGTTAGCTATTAGTATAGCTTAATAATTAGCTTAAGCGTTCTACGTACGTTAAAGTAGCTTATTATTTATATATTATAGTTTTAAATTAAAATTTCTTACCTAATAGTAAGTTTCTTTAGATTATATTTTACTATTATATTTTAAAACTTAGTTCTTATTAATATACTATATAGGCGTATCTCTATAAGCTTAAGTATATATTAGCTACTTAGAGTTTACGCTTTTTTTGTTAAGTAAGAGCGTTTCTCTACTAAAGTTAAAGTAAAACTTCTAATAATATTACTAATTTAGCTAGTATAAGTTTACTACTAACTAGTACTTTAGCTAGTAAGCGTAGTATATATAGTATATACTTTATAGCGCTAGTAGTAGAGACCTTTATAGTACTATATACGTTAGCTATATATATTTTATATATACTTACTAAGCTTAGCTTAGACGTAGATCTTCTTACTTTACTCTAATTTTCTTTTACTAGAAGCTTATTCTATAAAGTAGGTAATAACTAAGTTAGTAAGTTATTTCTTTACTTATAGTTTACTTTTTTTAAAAGACTATTTACTAAATTAAAATAGTCTAAGTAGTACTTTATTTTAAAATTAAAAGCACCTAAGTAAAGCACTTATTATACTTTATATAGATTTAGTTTTTATACTATACCTATAGAGCGTAGGTTATTATAATTTATTAGAACTTATATAGTTTATTATATACTTTCTAGATAATATTTTTATTATTTAAAATAATATATAATTACTAATAGTTTAAGATTATAAAATTTATAGTCTAGTTCTACGCTTTATAGCTTATCTAAATAAAATATAATTAAGTACTATATATTTATCTTTAAAAAGCTAGAATAATATACTAAAAATAGTAAATATAGAAGTATCTATCTTATAGTAAATTATAAGTGTAGTATTAAAATAGTATAGAATAGGCGTATATATAAAGCAGTTTTTTAGCGCTTTAAAAGCTTCTATAGTAGTTTTATTCTAGGAGAATATTTAACTTCTATTAAGAATATTAGTAAAGAAAGCTATTACTATAGTATAGTACGTAATAAAGTAGTAATAGAAGTTAGTAAAGCTTAAGAATAATTATAGTTTCTTAATACTAGTTAGAGTTAGCTATTTAGCTATAGTTATAGCGCGCGTAGAGTCTACATATATATAATATTTTATAACTATAAACTTTAAAACATATACTTTTAGTAAGGTAAATATATATTTTCTAAAGTTAATATATAATCTTACTTTTTTTAAGAATTAAAGTATAGAGTATATAAAGCGCTAGTATATTAGAATATCCTTATTATATAAGTATATAAGAATAATATTAAGATAGATAATATAGATATAATCTAAGTAAGCGCTTAAAGTCTTATTAATATAAGCTTAGAAGCTAGCTAGTACGTTAGTAAGACTAAAAAGTATTACTAAGTACTTAAAATAGCTATCTTACGTTTAGAAAGTAGTTTTCTACTTATCTTCTATTTTAATTTTAATATAATAGTACGTATATTTTAAATTAAAAGTTATATAGTATTATACACTTAATAAGTAGTTTAGTATCTCTCTAATTCATAAAAGTAAGTAATAATTCTTAATAGTAATACTGTTAAGACTATAGTAATTTATATATAGGTAAAGAGTACTATTTTTCTTAAGTATAAATAATATAGAAGCTCTAGTAAGGCTAGTAATATATTAGATCTAGCTATAATATAGAGCCTTTTTAATATATTTATAAAGTAGTTAGAGCTTACGTAAAAAGAAAGTATATAGTAGCTTATAAAGCAGTTTTTTACTTTCTAAAATAGAGATTATATAGTCTAAACTTTAATCTTATAGTAGAATCTCTGTATTATAGATATTTAAGACATTTATATATTCTAATAGTTTATAAAAAATATAAACTTTATACGCTACGTTTATATAGTATATATATACTTCTAGCTCTAACTCTATACTACTTAGTAAAAGCGTCCTTAGTAAATAGCTATCTAAGTTAGTACGCTTAGCTTCTCTAAAAAGTTCTTTTATTAATACTAAGTATATTTATACTTTTATATTTTTCTAATACTAAGTTTAGTATTTATAGTTAATAGTAATATTCTTTTACTTAAGAAATAAGTTTTCTAATAGTATAAGAAAGCCTTCTTTATTAACTCTATATATAGTAGCGTTAACTTAGTATTCTATACTATTATAATTAGTAAAGTATAAGTTTAGCGTATACGTAGTATATAAATCTTATTATTATAGCTTAATCTAACTTAACTTAAAGAGTTTAGCTTTCTTAAAGAAAGTAAAACTTATTTTTATAGTATACTTTTAACTAATTAAGCTAATATTAGCTTATAAGTCTAAGATTACTCTTAACTTATATTCTAAAGCTATATCTTTATCTATATAATATATATACTTTATACTTAGTAAGATATCTATAAGTATATACTTTACTAATCTTAGAAGTTCAGAGAGGCTTAACTTTTTTCTATATATTTATTACTAATAAGTAGTTAGTGTAAGTTACTATTTTAGTACTTATTTATATAGTAATCTCTTTTTTAATATTTATAGTAAGTAATTATATACTTATCTTTTAGTCTACTCTATTAGCTTAGTTAAAAAATAAAAAAGCTTTATTTTTATTATTTTTAGAGTATAACTTAGAAGTAGTATTTATATATAGTAGGTATTTTTTATAAATCTCTTTTAAGTATAAAAGCTAACGTAATTAAGTTTTTATAAATTACTAAAATTTAGTAGTAATTAGTACTTAATTACTAAAGTTTAAGTCTTAATTTTATAAATAAGAATTAAACTCTTTATACTTTAGTATAAAGAGTTAACTAGTTCTCTAAGACTTCTAAGTATATAGTAAAAAATTTAACTATTTAGTTCTTTTACTAGAAAGCTTAGCTATATACTATAGCTATTTTAAGACTATAGTTTATAAAATCTAAAAGTAAATTAAGTAAGTACTACTTATAGTATTCTTAAGTAAAGAATTATTTATATACTTTAAAGCTATATTTAGAATATATATACTAAAGCTCTTTTAAATTACTTTAAAGGTATTATATTAACTATATTACTTTATTTTAGGATTTTTTTAGCTATTTAAGTAGTAAGTAGAAAGCTATTTTATAAAAGTTAATAAAATTCTAATATTCTTAAATATTCTTACTTTAGTACTCTATTAGGTCTTTTAGGTTTAGTATACGCTTAGTATACGCTATACTAAGTACTATAGTAACGTTAATTAGGCGCCTCTCTTAGAAGTAGAGACCTAATAGATTATTTAATATACTTATATTCTTACTCTACTTTAATTCTTCTAGCTAAAGGATTTTCTTATAATTAAGGTAACTAGTTTTATTATTATAGATTTAGAAGTTTATCTTATTATATCTATACTACTTAAATATACTTTTTAATTAATAAAGTTACGCTTTACTTATAAAGTATAGGCTTAGCGCTTAAAGTATATAATAAAAAAACTTAGTCTATATCTCTACTCTAAGAGTAAGCTTATTACTTTAATTAAGTAAAAAAAGCTATCTCTTAACTACTAGCTAAGAAGAAGAATTATTATATAAAGCGTAACTATAGATAATAGTACTTACTTTATATTACTAAGAGTAGTAGAAGATAGCTTATATATTTTAACTATAAGTATAAGTTATAAAGAGAATAATTCTTACTTTACTTTAGAGAGTAAGGCGCGCCTTATAAGTATATATAGTACGTACTTTATTTCTTTAGAGAATATATACTTCTAGTTTCTATTATAAAGATCCTATTTTTTAAGAAGCTCTAGTCTTAATTAGAAGTTTTTTACTTCTAGTTTTTATTATCTAGCTACTTACTCTTATACTACTTATAAGACTAGTTAGAGTAGTATTTTTTATAAAAGTAGCTAGAATTCTTTTTATATAGTAGCTCTATTAACTTTTTTTACTTTTTTAACTAGTTACTCTAAGAAAGATATTAAGACTCTATTTTTTACTTTATTAACTAAGAGTAATTTAGCTTAACTTAATCTTAATTACTTTTTTTCTATTTCTTATACTATATATATTAAGCGTTATCTTAAGAATCTAACTTAGCTAATTAAGTACTATTATAAGCTCTTTAGTAAGAGTAATTACTATACTTTTTATAATACTTATTTTTATTAGTAGCTTAAGTAAAATCTTTTTAAGTAGTTTTAGTACTTACTTAATAAACGTATTAGTTGTAATTTTTTATCTTTTTTTTATATATAGTAAGCTAAGCGCATTCTATAGAATCTCTAATAAAAATTATTATAAAAGAAATATCTTACTTTAGCTAAGTATAAGAGATTAGGCTACGCCTATCTAAGGGACCTAAGAACACACAAGAAGGAATATATACTAGATAAGCCTTTCTCTCTTCTCTTTCTTAAAGTATATAATCCTTTATTATATTTTAAGAGTATCTCTCTTTAAAGCTTACTTATAATAATTATATACTTTTAGTCTATTCTTCTCTACTTATAATAAACTTACCTTACTACTATAATAATTTTAATATAAGCTTTTAGATAGGCTTAGATAATCCTACTCTAAGTAAGCGTATAAAATAAGATAAATACTTATTAGTAGCGCTAAATATTATAATCTATAACTTTACTTAGGAAGTAGAAGCTCTATAGGCAGCTACTAATTCTATTATATAATAGAATAATATAATCTTTCTAATAGTACTTATTTCTCTAGTACTACCTAAGCTAGAATATAACTATTAATAACTTCTCTCTAATAGAGAGCTATTTAATAGTAATAAAACTCTATTTAGAGCTTAGTATCTTACTATAACTTATAAGCTAGATATAGACTAAGTATTTATTAGTAGAAAACGTAATTAGTATACTTTTATTTAGATAAATCTTAGTGTATAGATATAGCGTAAAGTAGCTTTAACTTATAAGTATAGTAGACCTAATAAGAACTTTAACTTATAAAACTTTATAAAATATTTATACTTCTACTATAAAAAAAATTATAGTTAAGAAAAGGCTTAAGTAGCTCTTAATAATCTATATTAAGATAAAAGTAAGTTATTTATAGATTTCTTCTTAAAGTTTAAATAGGTCCTAATTTAGAGTAGAAGTAATATATAGAGTAATAAGTAGAAACTTTAGAAGCTTTATAATATACTTAACTTAGCTATATAATAGATAGCCCTTTACTAGAGCGTTACTTAGAATGTATATAGAATAGTAGTATATAAGTACTAAGTAATTATAGTTAATATAAAAATAGTAGCTATTAAGTATTATATAGTAGAATTCTCTACTTTTATAGAGATACTAAAATATAACTATAATAGTAATATAGAAATAGTATTAGTTACTAAGATAGAGATAGAGAGAAAACTTAAGTAGAAGAGTAATACCTAGTAAAGATATAGTATAGAATAAAAATTAGTAACTTAAGTAAATAGTAAAACTTTCTAGTAATATTAAAAAGATAGAGTATATACGCAATATAAGCGTACTAGTTATATATAGAGAGATTACTTAAACGTAGTAGTCTTATATAAAATCTCTATATAATAAGTAGTAAAGAGCCTTACTAATAGTAACTTAGAAAACTAGTAGTCTTTAGTCTATAATAGAACTAGAGGTAACGTACTATAGTATTAGTAATAAATTAAAGGTAGTCTCTTATAATAGTACTTACTATAAATAAGATAGATAGCTCTCCCCCCTAGGCCTTAGGGACGGGGCCTATAGTATTTCTATATTACGTATTATCGCGTTATTGCGTTATTATATAATATTATAGTATTATTAAGGAAATTTTAAGTAGTTAAGCTTAAACGTACTTAAACGTCTTATTTTACTAATGTTATAATACTAACCTTCTGCTCCTGCACAATAAGCTGCCTTACACTTTAACAGGATATACTTATTATTATAGCTATTGCTAACAATATCTAGAGATTAAGTAACAGCATTACGCGTATTATAGCAATTACTTTGTTACTAAGGCAAGCATAGGTGCTATTATAATTACAATTATAATTATAATTATAATTACTACTAAGTAGCTACAAATACCTATAGCTTAGTGTTACACAGGGTTAAGCTATACTTCTCTAGGCTTAGTCTATACTAAGGCGAGGTAGACTAAAGTAGTAGTCTATAAAGTATTATATAGAAGATTAGGTAAAAAAGAGTTATTATTATTAACTAAAAGGTAATAATACTAATTTTATAAATAATAGAATAACTAGTTAATAATCTATATAAGAGATAAACTATTTAAGTTAACTATAATAAATATAATAATAAAATCTATCTATCTTATATACTTATTATAATCTATATCTATCTTTACTATCTTTATATACTAATTTCTGTATTCTATAAAGACTTAAAAATATTTTATTATATATAGTTTAGTTCTTATATAATAGTAGGGCTATCTAGGCTTAGTATAAAGTTAGTTATATAATTACTACCTTATAGTAGTTAGTACCTTCTAATATAGCTATTAGTTAGCGTTTAGCTCTAACTCCTTTATTAAGGGTAGAGTTCCTTTTATTACTTATAATATTATCCCTCCTCTTAAGTATATTATCCTAATACTCTAGATTATTATTTTTCTATACTATATTTTAGTAAGTAGGTCGCATATAAGGCTTCTATAGGTCTATTATATTATAGCTGTTTCCTCTCTTTACCTACTTTCTTAACTATACCTAAGATTTAGTCCTCCTAATATATTTATACCTAGAATTTAACTTAATAGCGCTAGGCGCGTACTAACTATATTTATTAATAAGAGAATAAGATAACTTTTTATTACTAGCATTATAAAGAAAAGAACTTTTGTTATTTTATAGATACTATAATAAGTTACTGTATAGGCTATATTTTAGTTTCTACTAAGTATAGTCTCTTCGTTCCTAAGGAAGAGTAGAAGAGGGTAGAAGCTAAGAAGCAGTAGAAACGTCTTAAGATTGCTTACGCAGAGAAGTGTTAACTTTAGGTAACGCTAGAGACTGCTCGTCTTTAGTATAAGCTCTTAGAAGTTAAAGCGTAAGAGTAAGTATTTACTAATTAAGATTACGCTATTTTAAATCTCTAAGATTATGCAAAAGAGTAGGCTAAGAGGGATTCTGCTTTAAGTATAGACCTTTTAGTAACTAAACTATTACTACTTAGATTATTAACTAACTTAGGCTAGTTACAGGCTAACGCTTCTTTTAACTTTTCTTTTAATTACTTTTTTTCTTTTAAAGACTTAGTTCTTACTTTTTTAGATATTTTTAGTAGTACTTAAGTACTTATAACTTATAGTTTATTAAATTTTCTTTTAGCTTCTAAGTATTCTAGCTTTTTAGCTATTCTTACTACTTAACTAAGTATTTCTACTAACTACTAACTTTCTATAGGTTTTTAATTTTCTTAACTTTATACTTATTATCTTTAAGCTCTATATTTATTACTAGTTTAGCATTTAGAGGTACTAGTTCTAAAAGTTTCTTATAGAAGATAGAGTAAATATATATACTTAGTAGTAGTTAGAGTTTATAGTTTACTATACTTATTTCCTCTAAAATTTTAAAAAGTCCTACTTAGAAGTTATCTAGTTTCTTATATAGTTATTTAGTTTTTAAGTTCTATTATAATAGGAAAACTTTATTTTTCTTCTTAAAGGTTAGTTCTTTAATTCTTTACTTATTAGCTACTTTAGCTAATATAAGGTTCTTATAAGTAATATTTTTACTTAATTCTTTATATAGCTCTTATATTAAGTAAGCTTTATTATTTATATCTACTATAATACTCTCTATATCTTTTAAATTTTAATAAGCAGTTAGCTTATATCTATAGTTCGCGTAGTATAGTAAGTACTTTATTATTACTAACTTAGTACTATTATAGGCTAATTATACTATTAGTAAGAGTTTAATTTAGTTATTTTATAGCTTATTAGCGTATATCTTTAGATACTATTCTAGTATCTAGTTTATTCTTTCTATCTAGCTATCTATTTTAGAGTAAAAGCTAGTTAATAGCTTCTTTTTTATATCTAATTTTACTAGAAATATATTTTAATATTTAGACGTAAATAGCTTATTATAATTAGTAATAAACTCTTTAGGTATCTTATACTCTAATATTAGTACTTTACTAACTTTATATACATATTCTTCTATAGTTATAGTCTCTTCTATAGGTATAAATTTTACTCTTTTAATATATTAGTATATAATAATAAAGATTATATTATATAATCTTCTAGATTCTAGTTCTAATAATTTTAAGAGCTTTACTATAAAGTCTATTATTACGCTGCTTTATAGTCTTATTAGTAGCTATAAAAGTTATAATAGGCTGTAAGGCTTATATCTCTTTAGCTTATTCTAGTAATATACTAAATAGTTACTTAAAATATCTTACACTTTTACTTATAAGCGTAGTATTATAAATACTTTAGCTAGTTATCTAACTATTTCTTCTATTACTACGTATCTAAACTCTAATAATTTATATAGTTCTTAGATAAGACTTAATCTTATATATAGAAGTATATATATTTAATTCTCTTAAATTATATTTTAGTACTTTTATTTATCCTATAATAGTTTATTAGAGCTATCTTCTTTAGGCTTAAACTACTAGCTAGCTACTTTCTACTACTAATACTACTATAATAATTTTACCTACTTAGCTACTTTAGCTACTCTAGCTAGTTCTAGCTAGTTATATCTTAATATACTATTAGGTGCTTTTCTAAATATAGCCTTATATAGTTCTTTATAACTTTCTTTACGTAAGTTAAACTTTTTACTTAGCGCGTCTACTACTCTATTAAGCGTTTTAGCTTAATAGATAATCTTAAAGTTAAACTAAGCTAATATCTTAGCTTATTAGGTCTACTATTTATTAAGTTTCTTAGTTATTATAAACGTTACTAAGTTCTAATAATTAATAAAAACCTTAATTTAGTATAGTAGTTCTAATAAGTAGACTTCTTATTATTTAAAGGTATTAACTACTCTTAGTAGTTCTTTATTATAAATATTATAATTAAGTTCTGCTCTAGAGAACTTCTTTAAATAGTAGAATACTAGTCTCTATTTCTTATTTAAGTACTATTATAATAATATAGCTCCTAATATATAATCTAACGCGTTAGTCTTAATTTACGTTTTTTATTTTAGGTTATATATCTCTAGTATAGGTACTTTAAAGAATATCTACTTAATTTAATTAAAAGCTTCTTAGTATTCTTTATTTTAGCTAAATTCTATTTTCTTCTTTATAATCTCTAAGAGAGGTACTATAATTTTTAAGTAATTCTTAATAAACTTTTAATAGTAGTTAGTAAATCTTAGGAAGAATTATATATTCTTAACTATTTTAAGTATTAGCTATTTCTATATAGTCGCGATCTTTTTTAAGTTTATCTTAACTTCTTTTATAGATACTATAAAGCTTAGAAATTCTATCTTCTTAATATAGAATTTATATTTTCTTAGCTATAAGTATAGCTTAAACTCTTTTAGCTTTCTAAGCACTTTCTTAATATATTTAATATATTCTTTAAGCGTTCTACTAAAGTATACTAGTATATTATCTAAGTACGCTGTAATAAAGATTCTAAGGTATTTATAGAGTACGTTATTAATAACTAACTAAAATATTACTAAGGCGTTTATTAACTTAAAAGGTATTATTATATACTTAAATAGTTTATATTTTATCTTAAACGCTATTATCTACTTATAACTTTCTTTAATTCTAATTTAGTAAAATTCTTTCTAAATATTAAACTTTATAAACTACTTAACTCTCTAAAGTTAATTTATAAGCTTTATAATAAGTAGTAAAAGATATTAGTTCTTTTATATTATACTATTTAGCTTCTTAAAGTTAATATATAGTTACTACTTTCTATTAGCTTTCTTTATAAATAAAATAGGTAAGGCTATTAAGCCTAATCTTAGTTAGATAAATTCTTTTTTTAAGTTTTTCTAGATATAATCTCTTAGCTTAGTATTATACTTAGGCGCTATTAGGTATATTAGTTTTAGGCTAAGCTTTATTTCTTCTTTTAAGATAATCTTATAATCTTATTTTTAATAGTCTACTAAGTCTATAGCTTTATTTTCTTTAAAGAGTTCTCTAAACTTATTAGTTTAATACTCTTTTAGTATCTCTAGTAGTAAAGGTTCTTCTTTTATAGTTATAACTTATCTTATTTTAATAACTTTTACTTTTTAAGAGTTCTTTTTATAAATTCTCTTAATTTTATAAGATAAGATCTTACTAAACTTTCTATTTTAAGTTAAGCTCTAGTTTATTAGGCTTACTTTACGTACTCTAGTAACTTTATATATAAGTTCTCTTCTAAGTATTATCTTTATTTACTAGTTAATAGTAGAGTTATAGGCATCTAGCTAATTATAACTAATTAATATATCTAGTTCCTCTAGATTTATAATATTAATATTTATTTAGTACTCTATACCTACTACTTATAGCTTAGTTAACTTAGTCTCTAACTTTATTATACTTTTTCTATATTCTATAGGTTTCTTATTAGCTAGTACTACTAGTACTAGGCAATCTTTAATCTTATAAAGTATCTTATTTTTCTCTACTACTTAAGGTAAAATTATTATATATATAGCTCTACTATTTATAAGCGCTATAATCTTCTAATCTTATATAGATATAGTTATAAGTAATTACTTTACTTAACTATTAGTATTCTATACTTTTTAGAAGGTTGTACTAAGTACGCCTTTACTAGTAAAACCCTATCTTTAGTAGCTACTTAGTTTTTTAACTACTTCTTTCTCTTATACTTAGAGAAATAGCCTATATTATTTTTTAAGCTATAGTATATTAAATACTTATTATTATAATAGAAGCTCTAATAAATATTAATGTAAGGTATCTTCTTCTAAGTAATTACCTTTCTAGTTCTTACTTTCTTAGCTTAGTAAATTAGGTAATCTGTAACTTTATAGATATTTAATAATAGATTATAGTAGTAGTAATTATCTACTTTATATACTTCCTCTAGTTACTTCTAATAGAAGTTATAACTATTTTTATATTACGTCTATAAGAGTTTGTTATAAATATCTATATTCTTTAGATTATAGATATAGTAGTTATCTACTTAATATTTATCTTTTTCTAGACTAAGATAATAGCACCTATTTTAGTCTATCTTATACTTCTCCTTATTTTCCTTATAGAACGTGTAATTAATCTTATAGTTATACCAATATAACTTCTTATATTTCTTAGTATCTTCTTCTTCTTTAGAAGTTTCTTAGGCTTTACTCTTAACTTCTAAGTCTTTAAAGTAGGGTTATTAAGTTACTACTTAGCGCCTAATTACTTTAGTATTCTTACTAGTAATTATAATTTATCTTTACATCTTATAGTTATTAGTATAGTATACAGCGTCTCTATATATTTAATACTGCTAGTTAGCTAGGCGTTCTAAAACGTCTTTGCCTCTAACTTTCTAGTTTATAGTTTTTAGCTTATCTATAGCTAAGACCTTATTATTTTTCTTAATTTATAGGATAATTATAAATACTTATTTATCTGCTAAGTAAGCTTCTTTATATAAGTCTATATTACTTAGGTTATTATTTAGCTCTATCTAAGTTAGGTATAGTATACTTTACCTAATTATCCTAATCTATACTGCTACTTATTTAACTTATTTAAGCGTGCTGTTTTTATTATAATTATATGTAAAGTGTTCTACTTTACTATATTATAGATATACTTTATTATTATAACACTTCTAGCGTTCTTCCTTAGAGAGACTATTTTATCTCTATCTTTTAGTCTTTTTATTCTTATTCTTATTCTATACTCTGCTAGTTATTATAGTATCTCTATCTTTATTATATCTGCTACGCTATCTCTTTATATTAGCTACGTTAAATTAGTAATATTTCTTCTAATTATTTTGTTCCTAAAGCTAGTTATTAATATATATAGCTAGCTTAATAAGAGCGTATAGTAACTTAGGCTTATTATAGTGTATAAGTTTATCTTTAATATTTTCTTTAAGGCCTGCTTTAAATACTATTTAAAGTGCTATATTATCTTAGTTAATCTATACTTATAGCTGCTTAAATTCTACTATATAAGTAGATACTAAGTTAGTCTACCTAAAGTAAGTAATTTTTTTCTTAGCCTAGTTCTTAGTATTAACTTTTTTAAAGATACGTCTTATTTTATCTTTAAATTCTATCTAGCTAGTAAATAAGGCTTACGTTTCTACCTTAGTGCCTTAGTATTCTATATTAAGTAAGTAATTATCTACGTAAAGTTATATCTAGTTTAAAGCTTTATTTTTTATATATGTGCTTACTATAAAGATCTTTTTCTAGTTATTAGGTACCTTATTATACTTATAGTATAGGTTAATATTAGTAAAGAAGACTTAAAGTTTATCTCTTTCTTCTCTATATTTCTCTAGTAACACTATTTTAGGTTTTCTAGCTATAGTAGGTTATTTATTAAGTATTATTATTAGTTACTTTATAAGCTAATTAATTATTACCTATATCTTAGCTATCTACTAAGCCTGCGTATTAGCGTGTCGCCTAAGATTCTTAAGCTTAATAACGTTAGAGTGTTCCTCCTCTTCTACGTTAGATGCTTTAAGCATTTTATTATTTTCTAGAGTAGGACGTGCTAGCGTTAAGAACTTAGGACTCTAAGCTACACAGCCTTAAGTATTTCCTTAATAAGCTATTATTAAATCTTAATTAAGTAACCTGTTAGTTAAAAACGTCTACTAATATCTAAGGTAGTTAAAGTGTTATATAGAGTTAGGCTATACTTCTCTAAGCTTAGTCTATACTAAGGTAAAGTAGACTAAAGCAGTAGTCTATAAGGTATTATATAGAAGATTAGGTAGAAAAGAGTTATTATTATTAACTAAAAGGTAATAATACTAATTCTATAAATAATAGAATAACTAGTTAATAATCTATATAAGAAATAAACTATTTAAGTTAACTATAATAAGTATAATAATAAAATCTATCTATTCTATATACTTATTATAATCTATACTTATCTTTACTATGTTTATATACTAATCTCTATATTTTATAAAGACCTAAAGATATCTTATTACGTGTAGTTTAGTTCTTATATAATAGTAGGGCTATCTAGGCTTAATATAAAGCTAGTTATATAATTACTACTCTATAGTAGTTAGTACCTTCTAATGTAGCTATTAGTTAGCGTTTAGCCCTGATTCCTTTATTAAGGGTAGAGTTCCTTTTGCTACTTATAACACTTAGCGTTTCTATTATCTAAGGTAACTATATTAGTTGCGCGTCTATATTTCTTTGTTATTACCTCCTAAGCTATTTAAGTTGCTAAATTAATTATCTACTACTCTATTAGTATCTAATACGTATTTGCGACTGTTTTTTGTTATAACTATTCTAAAACTTAGATAATAGTATAGATAAAGTCTAGCTAGCTATTAAATAGACTATTAAGAACGTTCTAGAAGTATTTCTTCTACTTATTAGTTCTTAAGCTATAAGCTATAACTACGTTATATAATTACTCTACTTTTATATTCTAGTTATAAGTAAAGCTTTTATCTTCTTAACTTATATCTATTCTAGCTTATATAAGGAGAGTGCTAATAAAGAGAACTTTAAAGATAAATAGTTTCTTACTTAACTTACTTTTAAGCTTTTCTAGGCTTAACTTAGATAGGCTAACTAACTATATAAGAGCTTATATTTAGTACTTAAAGTTACTTTTAAGGTAGTCTATACTAAGCTTAACTTAATTCTTGCTATATTAATAGGCGGCTGTTAGTGTATTATTTATAATTATTATTATTATTATTATTATTATTATTATTATTAAGCTAACTATAGGGCCCTCTATAACTAAGCGCTCTATACCTGTAATATAGTTGTATGTAATAATTTACAGCGATATATTAAAGATAGTAAGTCTAAGTATAATAATAAGGCTTAAGATATTAGAATATAGAAGTTAAAAGAAGAATATTTAAGTCTATATTTAAATATTTTTTAAAATTTAAATTCTATAGTTTAAAATCTTAGTTACCTACTATTAACTATAGTTCTCTCTAATAAGTTAAACTATACTCTTTTTTTAACGTTAAGCTTTATAATAACTACCTAGAGCTAAGAGCTCTATAGTAGCTCTCTAAAACTATATTAGATTTATAGCTTTAGTAGTAATTAATAAAGGTTTTAAACAAAGATATATATAGCTATATATAGTAAAGCTAAGTAAGTGTTTAGGAACATACTTCTACTATAATATAATATAGTGTAACTTAATAGTGTTGTGCCTGCGTCTTATTACTAGCACGTTAATTAAATTAATAATAAGATAGATAGCTCTCTATTTCTTATCTTAGTATTACTAAATAGTAGCGTATTTATAAAAGCTCTAGTAAATTCTAAGTATAATTACTATAGCGTAATAGATAAGAGGTTAGTAGTTAAAGCTAAACTAGTACTTATACTAATTTTACTCTAATACTTAGTACTAGTAGTAGAAGAATTAAAAGAAAAAATATTTATTACTAAGATACTTTTATTTAACTATAATATAGATAGATAGCGCTCTTATATATTAGCCTATATTATTCTAGAACTAAGACGCTATCTAATTCTTAGCTATTTCTAGTTAGAAAAGGAGAAGAGAGTACTTAATATTAAAAAGAGTACGCTATTAATCTATAATACAGAAAACTTAATTATATAGAAATATAATAAGTACTATTTACTTACTAATAAGATATAGCTTAAAGAAGTCTTATACTTAAATTTAAAGTAACTAGTAACTAAAATAGCTTATTATAAATTTAGTATACTACTTACTAATTTATTTTTTATTAATAGTAAGCTTACTAAATAAAACTAGAGTAGAGATAATAAAAGATACTTTAGTAACTTTATAATACCTAAATTACCTTCTAAATTAGTAGACTTTAAGAACCTATTTAATAAAGAACTTATAAGTAGTCTACTTCTATACTAAAGTACGTTAAACTACTATATCTACTTAATAAGAGATAAGAAAGGTTTCTTTCTAACCTTACTATAGAGCCCTCTATATAGTATACTAAGAAAATAGTTACTAAAGATTAGAAAGTAGATTACTAACCTTATAGATAAGAGGTAGATTAGAGCTAGTTCTTTAGTAGTAGATACTTTAGTCTTATTAGTAAAGAAGCTAAATAGAAAATAGTACTTTTATATTAATTATTATACCTTAAATAAGCTTACTATAGTAGATAGATACCTTCTACTATTAATTAAGGAAATAATTTATAGCCTCTCTATAGTATAATAGTTTACTAAAGTAGATATAAAGTTAGTATTCTATTATATCTATATTATAAAAGAGGATAAATACTTTATAGTATTCTATACTTAGTTTAGACTATTTAAGTAGCTAGTCTACTTATTTAGCCTATTAAGCGCACTTATAATATTTTAGTAATATATTAACTATACTTTAAAAGAAACTCTAAGTATATATACTATAGTATATATAGATAATATTCTTATTTACTTAGATAGCTCTAGAGTAAACTATATAAAAAAGGTAGTATAGGTACTTAAGCTTCTATATAGTATAAAGCTATATTTAGACTTAGATAAATATATTTTTATATTAAAAATAGTATAATATCTAAGTTATATACTAGAGATAGAATATTTAGTCTTACTAGATCTAGAAAAAATACGCGTAATATAAGAATAGAAATTCTTTATAAACGTATAAGAGGTCTAAAGCTTTCTTAGGTTTATAAATTTCTATTATAACTTTATAAGCTAGTTTTTAGCTATTATAGCTCTACTTTATAAGCTTACTTAAAATATAGTAGAGTTTAAATAGACTAGTATAGAAGAAAGCGCTTTCTAAATACTTAAGAACGCGTTTATCTTAAGCCTAGTTCTCTTTTAGTAGAACTTATTCTAGAATATAATAGTAGAAGTAGACTACTTAGAATAAGTACTAAGTAGATACTTATTATAATAGTATAAAGAAGTGCTATACTTAGTTATATATTACTTTACTACTTTAATAGCTAAGTAAAAGAACTATATAATATATAATAAGAAACTTATAGTAGTTATAAAGTATATTAAAGCGTAGTTAGTAGAACTAATAGGCGTTTATAAACTATTTATAATTCTTACTAACTATAAAGACTTAGAGTATTTTACTTAGGCTTATACTTTAAGTAAGTAGTAATACTACTAAGCTAAATTCTTATTACGCTTCTAATTTTAGCTAAAGTTCTAGCTAAAATATCTTACTACTAAACTAAACGCGCTTAGCTAGTATAGCTAAGATATAGTTTATATAAAGTAATAAAAGATACAAATAATAGATTTAATCTAGATCTTAGTAATAGATATAGAGAAATAAACTTAGTTTAATAAACTTCTATAAAGCTTATTACTCTTTTTTAATATATACCTATAGAAACTATAAGATAAAGCTATATAATAAGACTTATAGTACTACGCTTACTTTTAAGTAATATATAAAAGAGCGTATATATTTTCTATAGAACCTAATACTAGATAATAAATTAGAAACTATAGGGTTTTAGCCTATAAGGTACTCTAGTAGCGTAAGGTAACTTAGTTACTAACTTAGAAACTACTAATAACTATAATAATTTAGCGCGTATATAAATTACCTCTAGTAAAGTACCTAAGTAAAATTATAACGTTTTAGATAGTTTATAAAAAGTACTACTAGAATAGAATATTAAATAATATAGCGTAATGCGTAAGGAACTACTACTACTATAGCGTATACAGATTAAAATAAAAATACTAAGTCTTACTTTAACTCTTACTAATAGTAGATAGATTCCGATTATAAATCTTAATAGACTTTATAATAGAACTACTATAAAAAAATATAAGCTTATTTTAGTATCTCTTAGTTATTATAGATAGGCTATTTAAATACGTATAGCTAGAAGCTATAACTTCTATAGGCGCTAAAGCGTATATAATAAAATTTTATAAAGTTTAGTAAAGATTCTATAAATTTCTAATAAGTAGTATTATAGACTATAGTTTAGACTAGCTTAGCTACTTTTAGATAATACTCTATAATATAGTATATATAAAATAGCTTCTGTCTATAGTATACTACCTCTAGATAAATAGAAGGATAGAATATGCTAACTAAGAAGTATAAGTAGTTCTATATATATAAATAAACTTTATACAGTTAAACTAGCTAGATTTACTACTAGCTTACTAACTAGCGCTTAATAACTAAGACTTATTAGTTACTAGAGTATCTCTAAACCTACTTCTAAAAAAATATAATTTATTATTAATTAAAGTACTATTAGAAGTACTTTATAATATAAGAGACTTTAAAAGAAAAGCTATTTAGTTTACTAAATACTTAAAAAAAAGTATAGCGCTTACCTAAGCTATAATAATATAGACCTAGTAATAGTAATAAAAATTAACTAACGTAGCTTACTAATTTATAAAACGCTTCTATATTAGAGATAAAGTCTAGTTCTTATTACATAATATTAAGACGCTCTAGCTTAGTAAGAAATTTAACTAGCTATAAGTAAAATATATAGTTATAGCTATTCTAAGTCTACTAATAGTAATAATAGACTTACTAGAAGGGCTCTATAAAACTATATACGTAGACTTAGTTAAATCTACTTTAGATAACTTATTACTTAGCTAGCTATAAGATAACTCTAGACTAGAACCAATAGTAAGACTTAAAGAAGAGGACGCTACTTTATAGAAATAAGAAGTAAAAAAAATTCTAAAAGAAAAAAGAGCTTAAAGAAGAAATAAGTACTAACTCTTTATAAAATAAAAGAGCTAAGTAAATCTAATATAGTACTCTAAAGAAAACTTCTTAAATATAGAAGCCTAAAAAATATTTAAAAAAGAATAAGTATAGTAGAAAAACTAATAAGCACTATAGAGAAAGTATAGAAAAGGTATAGAATAAAATTAATACTAAAAAAGTTTATATAAGAACTTTCTAAAGAAAGAGGTCTATAAATAGAGAGTTACTAAGGCAACTCTAAAGAGTTACTATATATATATATATAGAGAAATAGAGATATAGCTATAGAGTAACTAGCTTAAACCTAACTTAAAAAGAAATACTATTATAATAATAACGCTTAGCACTATAATAGCGACGTACTTTATTTATAATTTTCTCCTCTAACTTAGTAATACGTAGAGAGGAATAGAACTAATATAGCTTAATAGTAGTAAAGAGATAAAAGTTACTAAACTAAAATAAATAAAACTAAAGATATTAGTAAAAACTTAGCCTAACTCTAGAGGAGAAACTTATATAATTCTTAAAGGTAGCTAAAGTGCGCTCTTAAGCCTATAGTAATATATAAATTTTACTACTAATAGTATAGAGGTACTACTCTAAAGTACTAATAGTATAGCTATAGAATAGAGTAAGAGAAAATAGTATAAGAGTAGACTAAAAACTAACTAGAGCTAAAGAAGAGAACCTAATAATAGAAGTAGTAGTACTTTAGTTTAGAGCCTTTTAGTACGCGTTATTAAAGTAGTAGTATACGTAGTAGAACTAGATAATATTAGAAAAGAGACTAAAAAAAAATAGATTTAAGATAGACATTCTTAAAGTAGATCTAGAGCTTCTATAAAAGCTTCTTAATAAACTACTTAGTATTCTTATAGTTTACTATAGTAATATACTAGTAGAGAGTATAACGTAAACTAGTATAAGATATAAAGAAATTTTTAAATAAATAGTAAAGAGTTTTACGTGTAGTATATAAAGTATAAGCATAGCTTTAGCTTAGAATATAATTGATATAGCTATAAACCTTATAAGTATTAATATAAAAAAAGTAAAAATATAAAAGCTAATCTAGCTCTATATTTTTATTCTTAGAGTTACTTTATACTTTATAACTACTAGTAATACAGCGCTTATACAGAGTATAAGAGGTAGAAGAAAACT
This sequence comes from Alternaria burnsii, assembly GCF_013036055.1. Taxonomy (NCBI): domain Eukaryota; kingdom Fungi; phylum Ascomycota; class Dothideomycetes; order Pleosporales; family Pleosporaceae; genus Alternaria; species Alternaria burnsii. Next base: position 6,577 of record NW_024066114.1, on the reverse strand, counting down.
TAGACTATATAAATATTAGGATAATAAAATAGAAATAGAATAAAAAGGTAGTACTTATAGCTTTATTATAGAAGTAAAGTAAATAAGAGAGATAGCTAAGAGGTTTACTACTACTAAAAAGCGTAATAGTAAGTTCTCTATAAGGCGCTGTTAGCAAAGAGATAAAAGTAAAATAGAAAAACGATTTTAAAGTAGATAAATAGAGGTAGATAGTAAGATAGTAGTAGACTAAGTGTAGTTAGTAGATAAGGTAGGTTAATAGAGAGGTAGAAAATATACACTATAGTAGCGTATAGACAGCCTTACTTATACGCACTAGCTCTAGTATAATAATAGTATAGTAAAATACTAATATATAATAAATACTAACTATAATAGTAAAACTAGAGCTGCGTAGACTTAGCTTAGAAAGACTTTATACTTATAGCATACCTATAATAATATATAAGGATAATAGTAGAGTAGTAAAAGAGGTATATAAAAGATTAGGCTACGCTTATTTAAGAGACCTAAGAACACGCAGGAAGGAATATATAAAGAATAAATAGGCTCCTCTCTCTTCTCTTCTTTAAGGTATATAATACTATATTGTACTTTAAGAATATCTCTCTTTAGAGCTCGCTTATAATACTAAGTAGATCTCTACCTCTATAGCTTATTATAAGCTATTAAGCTCTTTCTCTCATATTCTAATTTAATTCTCTCTTTATAGTACTAATTCTTAGCTACTTTAAGTACTTACTTTAGCTTAATTTTGTAATCTAGTTTTACTTAATATTTTTACTTTATTTCTAATATTAATATTACTTTTTACTAGCTTATATTCTACTTAAGAGAATTCTTCTACTTAATAGTAGACTTTATATATTTAGTAGTAGGTTCTTTTTACTTAGTAAAGTTATTCTTCTTAGTAAAGTATTTCTTTTTAGTATAGATATAGTAAAGTAAGTACTTAGAGTTTTACTTCTACGTATAATTCTAGTACTTATAGTTTTACTACTTAGCTAAGTATAATACTCCTACTTTCTTATAGTTCTAATTATAAAGAGTATTATAGTTTTTTTTAGTTAAATTATTATAAGCTATATTCTACTTCTTATAGTTCTTACTATTAGCGCTTTAATAATTCTATATACTTTAGTAATACTAAGTATAATAACTTTATTATTCTACCTATTACTTATAGTCTATCTACTTATAATCTTTTTATTAATAAGCTTATTTATACTTAGAATTAAGTTACTAAGCGTTAAGCTTACTTCTATACTTTTAATAAATAAGACTCCTATAAGTAAACTAAACTTATTAAGTATTATAAGTATAATTATTTATATATAAGCAGTTCTAGTAAAAAAGCTCTACGTTATTATTATTTAAATACTAAGTAATACACTCTCTACTTATCTTATTACTTCTCTTATTATACTTATAGTTATAATTGCGATTATTATTACTACTTATATAGCTATAGCTACTCTAGCAGCTATAATTATTACTATTATTAACTAATCTAGTTTAACTTCTTAGAATTACTTTATCTAATCTTTCTTTTCTACCTATAAAAGAGGCTTAGAAGAGTATATAGTATAAATAAAATAGGTTAATTAATCTAATACTTCTCTACTTCTCTTATTATCTACTTATTATATATTAATTAATTATTTAAACTATTTAAATTCTTATTAAGTAAGTAGCTTTATTAGTCTATTAGCTAGTATAACTAAGGTTTCTAAGTACTATACTTAGAATAATCCTTTAGAGTACTCTTATTTAAGCTATATATTCTAGATATTAATATATTAAAGCTAAATTATAATTCTTATATTCTTTCTAATTACTAGTCTAATTATTTATTAATTATTATACTATATTATTAGTAAAATACTAAGAATAAGAGCTAGCTCGCTAAAAAACCTCTTAAGCGCTATTACCTCTTTAGTTATATATTTTAAAGTAATTAGCTTAGCTTCTATAGTTAATATTATTATAGTAGATTATCTAGTAGCTTTCTAGAAGATTACTTCTTTAAATAATAGCGCTATATGTCTATAAGATAATTAGCGTGTTTCTAAATTATCTATAAAAGATATATTACTAGTAATAACTAGGTTTAGTCTATTATAATTACTATACTTAATTAAATTATAACGCGTTCTATAGAGATATATAATTATACGCTTAACTACTTTAAAGTATTAATTACTAGAGTTAGTTAGGAAGTATAATAGCTTTAATATAATATATATAACGTCTAGCCTAAGTATAATAACTATATATAGTACTAATTCTACTCTTTCTTAGAAGGCCTTAATCTATTATTTAGTTACTTCTTTTTAGTTCTTAATTAGCTCTTCTAATAGTAATAGAGTTAGAGAAAAAGGCTTATTACTTAGATTAAACTTCTTTATAATTTTATTAATATATATATTATAGCTTAGTATAATTATCTTCTTAGCTTAATCTTTTATTACTTATATACTAAGAAGCTATTCTACTTCTTCTTAATCTTAGATCTTATATTTACTTATTATCTTATTTTAGAAGTCTTCTACTTACTATTCTTACTTTGTATAGTATAGTAGTAGAATATTATATATATAAAATAGAACTAATATTCTCTTACTTTAATTATAAAATAAGTAAAGTTTCTCTTTTAATATATTTAAACTTATTTCTCTTAATAAGCTTAAGAACTCTTTATACTAAATTAGTAGTAAGTCTCTTAATCTATAGAGCGCTTAATTAAGCTAAATATACTTACTTATTTTTATAAATTTACTTAGTATATTATAGATTATTAGATTATTACTTATAATTATTATATTAAGAATTACGCTTACTATATTATATTATTTAATATCTAGATTCTCTTAAGCTATAATAGCTATTACTAATTGAAATAGTTAAGTATTTAGTATAGTAGTATATATAAAGTAAATTAAATTTTTCTCTTAAAGATCTCTACGTACTATAATTCTTACTTTATACTTAATTAAGAAGCTATCTTAGTTAAACTTATATATTTATACCTACTTTAATAAAAATAAATAATTAATAGTTTTAAATTTATTTATTTTACTCTAAGCTTTTTTTTTTACTAAGATAATTAATCTTTATTTTATAAGTGTTTTAGAATAGCGCCTTTATTAGATAGCTAGGTAACTACTTTTACGTATTAGGTAGCTTAGATAAATTATTTCTATATATAAAAATAGCTTTTAGTACTTACTTATTAAAGGAAGCTACTATAACTATTATAGTTATAGTTTTATAGCTTAATCTTTTATTTTAGAATTACTTTAATTTTAGTAAAAAAGTATAATATAAATCTTTTTACTAGTTAATCTTTTATTAATTAAGTTTAGTAATTACTATAAGTATACTTCTAGTATCTCTACTTTCTAGCTAATTATTTAGATTTTAGTTAAGTAAGTGTTTATTTTACTTTCTACGTAAGAGTATATAGATATTAGTTAGTCTATTAATATTTGGTAAAGTATTAGCTAATTAATTACTAACTCTCTATAGAGTAGCGCGCGTGTTAGCTTACTATCTAATTAATTAAGTAGAGTAACTAGCTAGTCTTTTATGTCTGCGTTACTTAGATAGAGTAAATCTATTAATAGCTTATAAGTTAGAGGTAAGTTTACTAAGCTAATTAAATAGAGTTTATATATTAAGGTTATAAAGTTTATTACTTTTTAAGATTAATAGATTAGCTCTCTTAAAAATATATAATACTTTTTAACTATTAATTACTTTATAATTACGTTAATTACTTTTACTTAGAGCTTTTAGCTTAAGAGATTACTCTAAAGTTATAAAATTAGTATATAGTTATTAATTTACTTAGATTCTTAATAAATTACTAGCTTAGTATTTTATTTATATCAATATTTTCTGCTTATAATTATTATCAGTAAGTAAGCCTTTTTTACTATTTAGATATATACTAAGATTACTTCTAAGCTAATACTTAGTAGCCTCTAACTACTTTTAGTTTACTATCTTTATCAGAAGATAAATAATTAAGTCTTCTTCTAAATCTACTAACTTACTTTTATATAATATATCTACTACTATAGTTACTTAGTTACTAAGTAGCTTATGAATAAAGTTACCTTTATAAAACTAATACTTATTAAAAGTTATATTCTAAGTAGTAACTACTTAGTATAAAGATAGTACTTATATTTAGTATATATTAAATACTTAATATCTAATAAAATACCTAATATAACTATAAGAATTAACTTTAAATTCTCTCTAATTCTTTCTAGCTACTTACTTCTAATCTAATAGATAAGCTTAATAGCTATATACGTATATTCTACTCTAGTTAAGCTAGAGATTAGCTATTTTATTTCTAATCTTAAGTAGTTAATAGTACTAAAATAACTTCTTAAACTACTAATTAAGAACTTTATTTAGTAATTTATACTTATATATTTTTATAAAGCTTAAGCTATATAAATAAGTAGCTACGCTTAAAATACCTAGCTATAGCTTAACTAGTAGGTTAGCACTTATACGTATCTTAATTACTTTTATAATAAGCTCCTATCTAGCTTTCTTAGCTAATTTATTTAGCTTATAAATATATAGTAAACTATTCTTAATAATAATCTCTTTTTTATCTACTTAATCTTTAAACTTTAATTATTCTCTCTATAGCGTAGTAGCTATATTATTATCTTAGTATATTTTTATAACTTTTTACTTATAGTTTTACTTTACTTTAGTAATAAATTACTAAATTATACTTATAATATTATTTAGTATTTTAGCTTAAAAGTTATAGTTATATAGCTTACTTAAGTAATCCTCTTTAATAATTAGAGCTTACTTTTTATTAAACTAACTAGTAGGAAAGTTAAATAGATCTTATAAAATTCTATAAAATAGTTAAAGTAATCTCTCTTTTAGTCTCTTTAAGTTTACTTATATAGCGTAAGCTATCAAGTAGTACTTATAATTAATACGCTTAGTTCTAGTAATTATAAGATTTTATATTACTTTAACTAAGGCTTTAAGCGCTTACTTTCTTAAATATTCTAATCTCTAATACTAGAGATACTTATTAATAGTTTATAAATAGAGTTTATATAATCTTACTACAGCGTTTATAAGTATTAGATTAGGTAAGTAATAAAAAAAAGCTTATAATTAATAAAATTAAGGTTAAAACGGTACTCTAGAGTTATTAGAATTATACTATTACTTAGTAATCTCTAGTAAATAGTCTTATTATATTTTTAATACTAAATTTTATTATTTTTAAGCTAAGCGCTACTTATAATATTAGTATAGAAACTTAAAATAACTTTTATACGCTTAATTAGTAGATTAGCTTTTATTTAACTAGAGTTAGTATTAAGTATACTTTTAAGTAGCCTATTTTTATATCTTATAACTAAAGTTAACTAGATACTAGTATTAATCTACTCTTTCTAATTAATTTTATAGAAAGAACTAAAGATAATTAAGTTTATTAATTTAATTAACGTACTAGTAATAAGACGCAGGTATAATACTATTAAGTTATATAATATTATATTATAGTAGAAGTATATTCCTAAATACTTACTTAGCTTTACTATATATAGCTATATTAATCTTTATTTAGAACTTTTATTAATTACTACTAAAGCTATTAATTTAATATAGTTTTAGAGAGCTACTATAGAGCTCTTAGCTCTAAGTAGTTATTATAAAGCTTAATATTAAAAGAAGAGTATAGTTTAACTTATTAAAGAGAACTATAGTTAATAGTAAGTAACTAAAGTTTTAAACTATAGAATTTAAATTTTAAAAAATATTAAAATATAGACTTAGAAATTCTACTTTTAAGTTCTATATTTTAATATCTTAAGCCTTATTATTATACTTAGGCTTACTACTTTAAATATATTACTATAAATTATTATATATAACTATATTTAACTATATTATAGATATAGAGCGCCTAGTTATAAAAAGTTTTATAGTCTTCTTAATAATAATAATAATAACTATAAATACTACGCTAATAGCTACATATTAATATAGTAAGAATTAAGTTATTTTTAATATAGACTACCTTAAGAGTACTCTTAACTACTAGATATAAGCTTATATATAGCTAGTTAGTTTATTTAACTTAAGCGCAGAAGAGCTTAAGAATAGGTTTAATAAAGAATTATTTAGAATTAAACTCTTTTTTATTAGTAATATTTTTATACTAGCTAAGAAAAATATAAGTTTAGAAAATAAAGCCTTTACTTATACCTAAAATATAAAATTATAGTAGTTATATAATATAGTTTTAGCTAAAAACTAAAGACTAATAAGTAGAATAAATATCTTTAGAATATTTATAAGAGTTAATTTAAAAACTAGCTAAACTTTACTTATATTATTATCTATAAGCTAGAATAAGTATAATATAGTAGATAATTATTTAAGTAACTTAGATAGCTTAGAAAGTAATAATAAATAAATTTAGTAAGTACGTAACTTATATAGTTATCTTAGATAATAAAACTACTATTAAGCTATAAGTATTTATAGCTACTTAGTAGTAATTATAATTATAATT